>NW_024040041.1:348293-948293 GCF_014851395.1 Micropterus salmoides | reverse complement strand
GGAGGAAGAAACTTCTTTTTGCATCCCTTGTTGTTGTGTTTTTCGATCCTATTTTTGCAGAGATAAATGCATGCATGGGAAACTTTAAAATGATGACTTTAATTTTATTGCAAATGACCATGTGAAGGGAAGCCTCTCCTCCATCAAAAAAGCAAAGGTCCTCGTCTTTCCCTCTTCCTTTCTCTGTCAGGTTAGAAGATACAATGTATGACATATACACAGCTTTCTCTTTGAACTTTTTCCCCCTAATTCATTCATATTTTTCTCTAGTACTTTTCATAGCCTACAGTAATACAGGCATGGATAGTGTTCAGTGGCCAAAGATGTGGACTCGAGTTTGACTTAAGTCGCACACACAGTGACTTCAGACATAACTTGAGAGTCATCCTCAAAAGACTTCGGACTTGACTCAGACTCGAGTTGTGGGACTTGTGAACAATTTTTATTTTTAGGGAACGTCTGATGAGCTTGCTGTTATTTCCCTCCCTGCGTTACCTATAACCTGCCTACGTAACACATACTAAGTATCTGCCGCGCGCGGCCACATGTAAGGGAGGACAACAAACAGCGGCAGCTGCTCCGCCATCTAACGTTAGCTTGCTTCTTGCTTTAGCTACGACCTACGAGAGGTTAACTCCGACCGTCGTTCGTTATGAAAAAATGAATGAGCGTTTGTTTGCTTGCCAAACTTGTAGTGGTCAATTAATGTAATCATTTTTGTCCCGCTGGCTGCCATCATGGTAATAACGTTGGCTGCAAACAGGTTACAGGTTTGTTGATCAGTTAACGTTTTATTTAGTTAACGTTACACTGGGTTTAAGAGTCTGGGGGATATGTTGACTTACAGTAGTTAATAAGCTGTCATTAATTGCGTTGCCCATCACATGATTGTGCTCAGTAAGTGAAAAACAGGTTACAGTTACAGAATTCCTTATAGCTATGCAGTTTTATAAGCAGGCTGGATTGAACACAGACTCTAGCTCAGAGGCTTGATTGACTTGGACTCTAGCTCAGAGACTTGAGACTTGATTGACTTGGACTCTAGCTCAGAGACTTGAGACTTGATTGACTTGGACTCTAGCTCAGAGACTTGAGACTTGACTTGGACTCTAGCTCAGAGACTTGAGACTTGATTGACTTGGACTCTAGCTCAGAGACTTGAGACTTTATTGACTTGGACTCTAGCTCAGAGATTTGAGACTTGACTTGGACTCTAGCTCAGAGACTTGAGACTTGACTTGGACTGTAGCTCAGAGACTTGAGACTTGATTGACTTGGACTCTAGCTCAGAGACTTGAGACTTTATTGACTTGGACTCTAGCTCAGAGATTTGAGACTTGACTTGGACTCTAGCTCAGAGACTTGAGACTTGATTGACTTGGACTCTAGCTCAGAGACTTGAGACTTGACTTGGACTCTAGCTCAGAGACTTGACTTGGACTCTAGCTCAGAGACTTGATTGACTTGGACTCTAGCTCAGAGACTTGACTTGGACTCTAGCTCAGAGACTTGAGACTTGATTTGGACTTGATTTGATTGTGTTTTCCAGAAGCTTCCCAGCTGTGTCAAGGGTTTGGTGTTTGGCATTGGGATTTAGTGTTACCATTTCAGAACATATTCAGAAGTAAGTAAGCAACAATTCTTGGGTCATCTTTCTCTTCACTTTTGCCACTGCTAATTTTGCTGTGCCTTCTCTTACTCATTTTCCAAATGCTGCAGATTTTCATAAACAGAAAAACACATCATGCCATAAATCCAGATGCAGCTATTTACTCTATGTTGGATTTTGATAGATACTCTGGGGTTTATATCAATGTTGACTACTTAGTTGATAGATTGATTAGTTGATTGCCTCACAATTTGGATAGATTGGTATGTGTCCACTGGATAGAGGCAGAGAAAAAAAGAAGACAGAGACAGAAAGACAAGAGGCTTCCCTCCATAAATGAACAGGGGTGTATGCTTTATAAAGACTGATGCTGGATATAAATTTATTGTCAATTCACTGGATAGAGAAAAATAAAATAAAAAGAATCAACAACTGTATAAAATATATTTCAATGGAATGTTTATTATTTACATTTTCTATTTTTGTTATGTAAAGAACAAAAAAGGTGAAACTAATAATTCAACAGCATTTGTGAAAAAGAGACATAAAAAAACAGTTGTTAAAAACGTATGAAGGTTTGACTGTGAATGCTGATTTACCTGAGCAACTCTAATCCTTTACTGATAGGATTAATAAAAAACAACAGATGAATAATAATTTAAAAAAACTACTGGGAAAAAGCAAACAAATTCAGTTTAAAGAGAAAAGCAAAAAAATTAATAAAAACATTAAAAGCTTATGCCAAAATTTCCCATTTGTGTTCTGTGTCCTTTTTTTTTATAGTTGCTTGTTTACTCTTGTATCAATTCCTGAGGAATATTCCTTGGTGGTGCAGCTCTCCAAACAAAAAGAGCAATCACCACAACATTTAACACTGCGTCACTGCCACCAAAATAACAAGTCCCTTTTTATTGCTTAGGTCAGGACTCTGAAATGTCTAAGTCAGTATGACATTTCTGAAATGTCTAAGTCAGTATGACATTTCACATTTCATTTGTCAGTAAGACTTAAAGTACAGTGACCCAATAAACAATATGTAAAGTTAAATAACCAACAGTAAACTGAAAAAACTTGTGTCTTATAAACACAAATTTTAACTGCCTGTGTCCCCAAGTGCTTGCTCATGGTGGGAATTGTTGGGTCTTTCTTAATAATATTACAAATATTACAAAGAATACTATCTAGACTTATATGAAAAGTGTAATGAGGAGCCTTTTGTTATGAATCAGCTTTCACCTTTCTGTAGGTCGGCTATTCACAGTGGGTACATATTGGTATGGAGAGAAATTAGAGTTTAAACAGTCACGTAAAGGTAAATTACATGATATTACATTTACAATCATAGCCTGAATAAATATTAACATTTTACATTGTCCAAAGACAATACATCAGTGAACGGTGCTGACACTGAGCTGACAGAGAGCAGTAAGTGTGTTGTGTCAATGCTAATACGTACATACATACACACAGTAAGTTGTGTTAATGCTAATACGTACATACATACCCACAGTACATCATGCAAACGACTACTACTCGTGGTTTTTATCAGTCACAAATGATGCCATAGCAGACACACCTTTTTTTCCTGCATTTGAGATGTCTTTATGTGTCTGAACTTGCCCATAGATAGCCTTCAAGGGTTTTTGTTTTGATGGCGCAAGCAATATGTTTTGGCTGTTTTGCAGGTGTCCAAGTAAACTGAAAGCACAATGCCCCACTGTGCTGTATGTTCATTGCTGAAATGGAGCTGGATTTAATTTTGCAAGAGGTCCTAGGGAGGTATGCATAGTCACAGACACACTCAGTTTTGTGCAGAACCTTTCTGTAGCAATCAGAATCAGTTTTATTGCCAGGTATGTGTACACATACGAGGAATTTGACTCTGGATTGTACATTGCTCACGATGTGCTTACTCATACAAAAATACAAAATCACAATAATAAAAATAAAATAAAGTCAGACACAGACTTCAGTGTAGACAACACAAATATACACACTATGAACAAAAACAGTATAGACATATTGACAAATAGTGCAGTGAGCAGAGTGCTAAGGATGCAGTAATATGTACATGTCGGAGGAGGATGTGATTTACAGGTACATATACATGCATACATGTACACAGTGCAATGAAGCATAGTGCAAAGGATGCTGGAATAAATAAGTAAGTATTTTGTGCAGGAGTTATGACTTGAGGTAGGTGGATTTAGTATACAGTATCTACAAAATGACAATATAACAGTATGAACAGCACTGAAATAGAGAATGGTGAATAAATAATAAGTGTTGGCCAGAAAACAGGTGGCTGATTAGACACAGAGTTACAGGGTTATTGCACAGGAATTGTTCCTGACACTGTGAGTCAGAAATCAGCTGTTCATCAGAGTGATGGCTTTTGGGAAGAAACTGCTTCTGTGTCTGTTTGGTTGGTCTGGTTGGTTTTGGCGTACAGTGTTCTGTAGCACCTACCAGAGGGGAGAAGCTGGAACAGGTTGGGTCCGGGGTAAGATGGAGCTGCAGTAATGTTTCCTGCCCGTTTCCTGACTCTGGAAATGTATAAGTCCTGAATGGAGGGCAGGTTGGCACCAATGATCTTTTCTGCAGTCTTGACTGTCCGTTGTAGTCTGTCCCTGTCCTTTTTGGTGGCAGATCCAAACCAGACAGTGATGGACGTGCAGAGGACAGACTGGATGATAGCTGTGTAAAAGTGGATCAGCAGCTCCGGCAGGTTGAGCTTCCTGAGCTGACGCAGGAAGTACATCCTCTGCTGGGCCTTCTTGATGATGGTGTCCGTGTTGGGCTCCCACTTTAGGTCCTGGGAAACAGTGGATCCCAGAAACCTGAAGGATTCCACAGCAGACACAGGACTATTGAGTATGGTGATGGGGGGCAGAGTGGGGGGGCTCCTCCTGAAGTCCACGATCATCTCCACAGTTTTGAGGGTGTTAAGCTCCAGGTTGTTCTGACCGCACAAAAGAGCCAGCTGATCAACCTCCCGTCTGTAGGCCGACTCATTTCCGACCTTTGTGTCGTCAGTAAACTTCAGGAGTTTGACAGATGGGTCTCCTGAGGTGCAGTCGTTGGTGTAGAGGGAGGGAGAGCACACACCCCTGGGGGGCGCCAGTGCTAATAGTCCGGGTGCTGACGTTCCCCAGCCTCACCTGCTGACTCCTGTCAGCCAGGAAGTTTGTGATCCACTGACAGGTGGAGGAACAGGATCCTTGCATATGTCCCTGGAGAGTTGAGGTATTGCAGGATGTGATGCAGTCCCAAGTAGATTGCATCATCCACTGACCTGTTAGCCCTGTAGGCAAACTGCAGGGGGACCAGCAAGGGGCCTGTAATGTCCTTCAGGTGGGCCAACGCCAGTCTTTCAAAGGACTTCATGACTACAGATGTCAGGGCGACAGGCCTGTAGTCATTTAGTCCAGAGATGCCCCTGGTTGCGTGTCGAAGTGTCCTTGGGCAAGATACTGAACCCCGAATTGCCCCTGGCGGCTGTTCCGCCAGTGTATGAATGAGTGTGTGTGAATGTTAGTTTCCGTTTGAGCACTTAGGCTCAGTGTATGAATGTGTATGACTGGTGAATGCAGATGTAGTGTAAAAGCGCTTTGAGTGGTTGAAAAGACTAGAAAGGTGCTATACAAATACGGAGCATTTACATTTACAATCGGAATTAGCAGTGAGGAAATATCGTGAGTTGAGTTCATAATACTATCATGCACATTGTGTTGCTTGTATACAGAAGAAAACACCAGAGTGATTTGGATTTTTGTGACTTTAATTTCAGGGAATTTCAGAATTTTGTTCTTGCAAGTTTATCCCTTTCATCTTGGATTATTCATCTTGGATTATCATCTTAGAGTCTATTAACCCTCACCCTGGCTCTGTAGGCCTACTTTTTGGACACATTAACAGTTAGGATAATTCAATTATAGCCTACAGATGGGCTACATCTCAGAAACTGTTACGTTATTTAGCCTAATTAATACCTCCTGCCTAAAATCAAAGAGGCTGCAGTGCTCGCTGTATGAACGTAATGCTGTTGTGTTTAGAATAACGTCATTTTAGCTGCAATAAGGATGAAATCCAAACATATTTCATTAAGTGGTGTGTAATAATAGCCTACTTCTCATCATTAACAGAGTACAAATGTGGTGTGTAGTCCACATATATAGGGTAATCTCGAGTTAACCACGAACATAACCTGCTCGGAGCAGTTTCGAGATGCCGCGTAAATTGTCATGGCAACAGACCTAGCTTAACACCAATCCACCTTTTGTAAGTATGGGTTAATTGGGAAACCCGACGTCACAAAGTTACTCCTGAAGTTACCCGGATAAGCCGGTTACTTTCCTATATTTGTTGTTAAAAAAGCCTGAAGGTATCCAAATTGTTTACAAATATGTATGTTTATTTTTGCAACATTTAACAACATTTGAAAATCAAACTGAACTTAACTGAGGAAGAAAACTGATGCAGAGCTACTCTTGGCAGTAGGCCTACATGTAGCCTGCCCCTTCTTACTCACCTTTTTATATCTATTTGACTATGGCTATGCCTGCTGAATTGTGTCCACAACTTAGCAAACAGCCTAGGCTTCATCAGGCCATGTCTGGAGTTGAAGCAGATGACCAGCTGATTAGTATTCCTGAAGCTTTTTTGTGCCAGATGTACTCTGCCAAGGCCCTGACAAGGCACTGCATACACTGACATTGCTTGACACCTTGGACTGTTTGCCCAAGTACATTTTGACTCTTACAGAATTAATCTGATTGACTTCAAATTTGGGCGGTGCAATCTAAAGACCTCTGCAATGCTAAATTGCATAGCTCTTGAGGCTTCAACAAACAGTGTTGAGATGGTAATGCAACAAATTTTGATGTTCCAAAATCTGTAAGCTTTTGTAAGCAAAAATATTTTTTTTCCCACTGTTAGCTGACTTAGAAGGTCTGCATGGGTCCCACTGAGCGAATTAGCTCACGAAACTGCAACCAATACATTAATATAGGGAATCGTAATGATCGTAGCTGGGAGAGATGAAAACAGCAACACTGTCACTGGGACTAGGCCACCAACAACAGTGCACAAACAAAAACCGAGCAAGGGAAACAGCAATCCAAGAAGAAATTATAGCAGGTAAGTGGATTAACTGCTGTAACCTATACCCACACTTCTCTTTCAAAATCACAAAATGGATCGTCACTCACTGCAACCTGGACAAAGGACTTGTCTCTGTAGTGGTTTTATTAGATCTTAGTGCTGCATTTGATACCATTGACCATCAGATCCTATTGCAGAGACTGGAACCTTTCATTGGCATAAAAGGAACCTCTCTAAGCTGGTTTAAGTCCTATTTATCAGATCGATTTCAGTTTGTACATGTTAACGATGAGTCCTCCATGCACGCCAAAGTTAGTCATGGAGTTCCACAAGGATCTGTCCTCGGACCAATCCTCTTCACTTTATATATGCTTCCTTTAGGCAATATTATCAGGAAACACTCCATAAGCTTTCATTGTTATGCAGATGATACTCAGTTATATCTATCGATCAAACCAGATGAAACTCATCAGTTAGCTAAACTTCAAATGTGCCTTCAGGATGTTAAAACCTGGATGACCTGTAATTCTCTAATTTTAAACTCAGATAAAAGTTATTATTCTGGGGCCCAGACACCTCCGTGACGCATTATCCAAAGATATAGTTTCCCTTGATGGCATCACCCTGGCCTCTAGCACCACAGTGAGGAATCTTGGAGTTATCTTTGATCAGGACATGTCATTTAAGTCTCACATCAAGCAAATTTCAAGGACCGCCTTTTTTCACCTACGTAATATTGCAAAAATCAGGAACATCCTGTCTAAAAATGATGCAGAAAAACTAGTCCATGCATTTGTTACTTCTAGGCTGGATTACTGCAATTCCTTATTATCAGGCTGCTTGAAAAAGTCCATTAAGACTCTTCAGCTGATCCAGAATGCTGCAGCACGTGACAGGAACCAGGAAAAGAGATCATATTTCTCCTGTTTTAGCTTCTCTGCATTGGCTTCCAGTAAAATCCAGAATAGAATTTAAAATCATTCTTCTTACCTACAAAGCTCTTAATGGTCAGGCACCATCTTATCTTAAAGAGCTCTAGTACCTTACTACCCCACCAAAGCACTGCGCTCCCAGAATGCAGGGTTACTTGTGGTTCCTAGAGTCTCCAAAAGTAGACTAGGAGCCAGAGCGTTCAGCTATCAAGCTCCTCTCCTGTGGAACCAGGTTCCAGTTTGGGTTCAGGAGGCAGACACCATCTCTACATTTAACAGTAGGCTTAAGACTTTCCTCTTTGATAAAGCTTATAATTAGGGCTGGCTCAGGTGAGTCCTGAACCATCCCTTAGTTATTGTTGTGAATTAATTTGGAGCATTATAGCCTAAACTGTTATCATTTATTACTAGAGCAATGGTGGTCTACATTGTCATCATTTAAAGTGTTATTTTATAGTGTAAAGTTAGGATCACAGTGTTAAAACTCTATAGCTCTGAGTGTGTGTGCTCCTTTCTGTATCTAACTGCCCAGGCTCAGCAGTAGCACATGTGTATGTGTGAGCATGTTCGTGTGCTTTGGGAGAAAAGGGAGGGAGCACAGTAAGGCAGCATCAAAAATACTTGCAAAGGAAAATATAGAAGCAGATTTTGTATTACAAAACATACATCAATATAGTCCATCACAGTAAGAATGTCCTGTTTCTAGCACAGAGCACAAACAACACCAGTTGTTGATGTTGCTATAGACTAAATGAAAAATGGTACAGATATTTATAATAGTGTTAATGGTAACCATCGTAATGTTAATGATTATAATAACAATAATAACAATAAGACTAGCAACAATAGTCGTTGCAGCAGAGGGTGTCGAGCAGGAACACGGGGCAGCAGGTGACCCGCAGCCACAGATCCAGACTCCACAGCTCCAGAGCCAGAAAACCTGCAGGAAGTGATAGGAGGAGAGAGGAGAGGGACGAGAAAGCACAAGACTACCAGAAAGGGGAGAAGTTGTGTTAGTAACATGCAATAATGGGATGAGGTTGCATACAGAGGGAGAGAAAGTAGAGGAGAGAGGAGCTCAGTGCATCATGGGAAATCCCCCGGCAGTCTAGGCCTATAGCAGCATAACTAAGGGATGGTTCAGGACTCACCTGAGCCAGCCCTAACTATAAGCTTTATCAAAGAGGAAAGTCTTAAGCCTACTCTTAAATGTGGAGATGGTGTCTGCCTCCTGAACCCAAACTGGAACCTGGTTCCACAGGAGAGGAGCTTGATAGCTGAACGCTCTGGCTCCAAGTCTACTTTTGGAGACTCTAGGAACCACAAGTAAACCTGCATTCTGGGAGCGCAGTGCTCTGGTGGGGTAGTAAGGTACTATGAGCTCTTTAAGATAAGATGGTGCCTGACCATTAAGAGCTTTGTAGGTAAGAAGAATGATTTTAAATTCTATTCTGGATTTTACTGGAAGCCAATGCAAAGAAGCTAAAACAGGAGAAATATGATCTCTTTTCCTGGTTCCTGTCAGAACACATGCTGCAGCATTCTGGATCAGCTGAAGAGTCTTAATGGACTTTTTCGAGCAGCCTGATAATAAGGAATTGCAGTAATCCAGCCTAGAAGTAACAAATGCATGGACTAGTTTTTCTGCATCATTTTTAGACAGGATGTTCCTGATTTTCGCAATATTACGTAGGTGAAAAAAGGCGGTCCTTGAAATTTGCTTAATGTGAGACTTAAACGACATGTCCTGATCAAAGATAACTCCAAGATTCCTCACAGTGGTGCTGGAGGCCAGGGCGATGCCATCCAGGGAAACTATATCTTTAGATAATGCGTCACGGAGGTGCTTAGACCCCAGAGCAATAACTTCAGTTTTATCTGAGTTTAAAATGAGAAAATTACAGGTCATCCAGGTTTTAACATCCTGAAGGCACATTTGAAGTTTAGCTAACTGATGAGTTTCATCTGGCTTGATCGATAGATATAACTGAGTATCATCTGCATAACAATGAAAGTGTTTGGAATGTTTCCTGATAATATTGCCTAAAGGAAGCATATATAAAGTGAAGAGGATTGGTCCAAGGACAGATCCTTGAGGAACTCCATGACTAACTTTGGCGTGCATGGAGGACTCATCGTTAACATGTACAAACTGAAATCGATCTGATAAATAGGACTTAAACCAGCTTAGAGCGGTTCCTTTAATGCCAATGAAATATTCCAGTCTCTGCAATAGGATCTGATGGTCAATGGTATCAAATGCAGCACTTAGATCTAATAAAACCACTACAGAGACAAGTCCTTTGTCTGATGCAATAAGGAGGTCGTTAGTCATTTTCACCAGTGCTGTCTCTGTGCTATGATGAGCTCTAAATCCTGACTGAAAATCCTCAAATAAACTATTGCTCTGTAGAAAGTCACACAGCTGTTTAGCAACTGCTTTCTCCAAAACCTTAGAGAGAAATGGAAGGTTAGATATAGGTCTATAGTTTGCTAAAACATCCGGATCAAGTTAGGGCTTTTTCAGAAGAGGTTTAATTACATCTACTTTAAAGTACTGTGGTACATAGCCTGTTGATAAAGATAGATTGATCATATCTAGTATAGAGGTGCTGACTAAGGGTTGATCAAGCAGAGTGCATGCAGAGGACACAGAGAGGAGGAGCAGGCAGTCAGGGAATTTCCCAGATTCAGGTGCAGTAGGAAAGAGAGCCAAGAGATGATGTGAAGCCAAGAAACAGAGCTATAAAAGGAAAGGTCCAAAAGGAGGTGAAAGTCAGTCGTTACATGGTTTTCATGTCGACTCGGGTCTCTGTTCTGGTAACAGAATGGGGTTCTATTTTGCACCGATCTATGACACACTCCGGTGGAAGTTTTGTATTCTAATTGGTGTCTGTTTTTGTTGATAATAAAAATGTTGGTAAAAGTTCAAGCTTTCTTATCTGGCCCAAGTCTTGAATTTTTACACGACATTATGCTGCTATAGGCTTAGACTGCCGGGGGACTTCCCATGATGCACTGAGCTCCTCTATCCTCCTCTTTCTCTCCCTCTGTATACAACCTCATGCCATTATTGCATGTTACTAACACAACTTCTCCCCTTTCCGGTAGTCTTGTGCTTTCTCGTCCCTCTCCTCTCTCCTCCTATCACTTCCTGCAGGTTTTCTGGCTCTGGAGCTGTGGAGTCTGGATCTGTGGCTGCGGGTCACCTGCTGCCCCCGTGTTCCTGCTCGACACCCTCTGGTACAACTATTGTTACTAGTCCTATTGTTATTATTGTTATTATAATCATTAACATTACAATTATTATCATTAACACTACTATAAATATCTGTACCATTTTTCATTTGGTCCATAGCAACATCACCTTTACTGTCTGTACCACTGTGTGTATATTGTGTAGGCTGCCTCCCTCCCCTCTCTCTCTCCTTCACCTCCAACCGGTCGAGGAAGATGGCCGCCCACCCTGAGCCATGGTTCTGCTTGAGATTTCTGCCTCTTAAAAAGTTTTTCCTTGCCTCTGTCGTTTGGTGGAAACTGTTGGGTTTCTGTAAATATCATCACAGAGTACGGTCTAGACCTGCTTTTTTATGAAAAGCACTCAGAGATAACTTGTTGTGATTTGGCGCTATATAAATAAAATTGAACTGAACTGACACAGGTGGCAATTAAACACTCAGTGATTCCACGCCAGAAACATGAAAAATACATGAAAAAAAGACAAACTACTTTTATTTCATGTAAACCAGGTACTGGTAGCTTTGGCACTGTGTGCAGGTGCCAAGTCCTGTTGGAAAATGAAATCTGCATCTCCATAAAGTTGGTCAGCAGCAGGAAGCATGAAGTGCTCTAAAAATTCCTGGTTGACGGCTGCGTTGATTTGGACCTCAGAAAACACAGTGGACCAACACCAGCAGATGACATGGCACCCCAAACCATCACTGACGAAACTTTACACCGGACTTCAAGCAACGTGGATCCTGTGCCTCTCCTCTCTTCCTCCAGACTCTTGGACTTTGATTTCCAAAGGAAAAGCAAAATTTACTTTCATCAGAGAACATAACTTTGGACCACTCAGCAGCAGTCCAGTCCTTTTTGTCTTTAGCCCAGGTGAGACGCTTCTGACACTGTCTTGTTCAAGAGTGGCTTGACACAAGGAATGCGACAGCTGAAACCCATGTCTTGCATACGTCTGTGCGTGGTGGTTCCTGAAGCACTGACTCCAGCTGCAGTCCACTCTTTGTGAATCTCCCCCACATTTTTGAATGGGTTTTGTTTCACAATCCTCTCCAGGGTGCGGTTATCCCTATTGCTTGTACACTTTTTTCTACCACATCTTTTCCTTCCCTTCGCCTCTCTATTAATGTGCTTGGACATAGAGCTCTGTGAACAGCCAGCCTCTTTAGCAATGACCTTTTGTGTCTTGCCCTCCTTGTGCAAGGTGTCAATGGTTGTCTTTTGGACGGCTGTCAAGTCAGATGTCTTCCCCATGATTGTGTAGCCTACAGAACTAGACTGACAGACCATTTAAAGGCCTTTGCAGGTGTTTTGAGTTAATTAGCTGATTAGAGTGTGGCACCAGGTGTCTTCAATATTGAACCTTTTCACAATATTCTAATTTTCTGAGATCCTGATTTTGGGGTTTTCATTAGTTGTCAGTTATAATCATCAAAATTAAAAGGAATGAACACTTGAAATATATCAGTCTGAGTGGAATGAATGTATACGTTATACAAGTTTCACTTTTTGAATGGAATGACTGAAATAAATCAACTTTTTGATGATATTCTAATTATATGACCAGCACCTGTATACTGGAGAACACCGGGCCCAGGTGGCTCCAATAGCTGATTTTAACCACACCTACTAGCATCTGCAACATAGAACACAAAGAGACAGACATCCCAGCAGCTTGTCACACTCTGCCTGTCAGCCATACCGTGTTTTGCACTTTTGAGTTTAGTTTATTATCTGTCTTATAGTATGTTGAGATTTGGGTTCTGTCCTGTCTAGTGCCTGGTGTCCAGTATCTTTTATATATGTGGTGATCTGTCTGCTTGTGTCTTTATTAGTTTATCCTCTGGTCTGTTATGTGTTCTGCAACCTGTGTTCCGTCGGTTTCCCTGCTGTCTCTCTGTCTGCCTTGTTAGCCTCATGCTCCTCACCTGTGTTGCTCCCATCCTGCTCGTTAGTCCCTGTGTGTGTGTGTGTGTGTGTGTGTGTGTGTGTGTGTGTGTGTATACCTGGTGTTTCTGTCTTGTCTTTGTTGGGTCATTACCTCCTCTTACCTTGTATACCTTGTGCTACTGTGCGTTGTCTGCTTAGTCTCGTCTTGCTTGTTCTCTGTCAGTTTTTGGATTTACACTCGTTCCGGATTATTCTGTTGGATCACCTTTGTTTTCTTGGACTGTGTTATTTTGGATTTTGGATTCAGCCCCCTTGAACCATACCTGCACTATTCGTGTCCTGCATTTGGGTCCTACAACCTGCTCACCACGACAAACTGTGACACAGCTGAAAGAGATGGGAATGTCAAATTCATTCAATGTATCACATGTCAATAAATTATTGTTGTTTACTCAATCAAGTATGTCCTTAACTGTATTTAATATGAAATGAATGATGAAACACAGCATTATCTCCTAATTAGCCAATGAGACAGACATTTTCAGAAAGGCAAAATACTGATGATGAGGGAGGTGGGGGCTCCCTCACTGAAAACCAAAAGTGAGGATTCACCATCTTAACCCCCCCAATCCCCATCTAGGTCACCCTTATCTCCAGACACCCTTTCTCCCCTCTCCCCCCTGTTGGACTTCACTGATCACATGGAAAAGACCTGGTTAGAGCTGGGACCAAATTTACTCCCCTCACCTTCCCTCGCTCCACTCCCATTTTCTCCACCCTCACCACCCTCACCATCCACCTCCACCGCTGGTTCTAAGTCCTCCAGGTTTGGCACGTGTCACAAATACAGTGCACAACCCACCTTCCCGCTCCGCAATGGCGAAAAAGCCCAGTAAGCTCTGTCTGATATGTGCTGGGTCCAGGCTACAAGGAAAATAGCACTCATGACTCTTCCCAGGACAAGCCGGGGCCCAGTGTGCTGGTAGCCTTCTCCATCCTTGTCTTGAAAGGTAACAGTAAAAGCATGGTGAATGTGTTGAAAAACAGGAAGCACTCAACATATCCTGCAAATTTAATATTAATTCCTCGTCACACACTAAATTTAGCTTTGTTAAACGTTATGTCTTTGGCAGGAAAAACATTTTTAATCAATGATTTTATTATAACTCTCAATCTTAATTTCAGTGCAGCTGTCTTTATCGAGTCTACCCCTCCCAGCTTCAGTTTTATGAGTGAAGCTAGAGTGCGTAAGAGAGGAGGTGGAATTGCCATTTTGTTTAATGACTCCCTCCAATGCAAAAAGATGTCTTATGGGAATTTTGCTTCTTTTGAATATGTGGCTCTTCAGCTGAATTCCTCTTCTCGAGCTATTTTTCTAAATATCTACAGGCCCCCTAAACACTGTGCAAACTTTTTTGATGACTTTGGTGAACTGCTGTCAATAATCTGTATTGACTTTGACTGTGTGGTTATTGTTGGTGATTTTAACATCCATGTTGACAACCCCCAGGACAGAGGGACTAAAGAACTGTGTTGTGTTCTTGATAATTATGGACTGACCCAACATGTGGCAGAGCCCCCACACAATAAGGACCACACTTACTGCATGACGTGCTGACGTATTGCGGTAAGCGTGTCGACTCATTTCCGTTTCCGGTGCTTGTGTGTTGGTACCGTGTTGTGCTGCTCTCGCTAAATAACAGTTACATTTGTTAGATTACAGCGGCCAACTGTTCGCTAAACACTTATTCTTTACAGTAATTTTGCCTAAGCACTCACAGTTCTTTCCATCTTTTAGTGACTGCTGTTCAATCTCATAGTTGTTCTAAAGTTTTGGTAACTGACGCTACAGTACTTTAGCTTAGCCGTTAGCGACTTTAGCTTAGCAGCTAGCGATGGCTTCTCCTTCTCCCTCTCTCTCTCCTACTTTCTCCTGCTCGGTGTGTCAGATGTTTAGTTACTCCTCTGCCTCCTTTAGCGGTAATGGTACATGTAATAAGTGTAGTTTATTTATAGACATGGAGGCGAGGCTCAGTGAGTTAGAAGTCCGGCTCCGCACCTGGTAGATCAGTCTTTAGCTACTGTAGCTAGCCAGTCCCCGGTAGTCGGTGCGGAACGGCCTGAGTTAGCCTCTGGTAGCCGTCCTCCGGCATCCCCTGTGCAGCCAGGAAAGGGGGGCTGGGTGACTGTCCGAAGGAGGAATAGTAAGCATTCAAAGTCCACGGGGCATCATCAACCTGTTCACGTTTCTAACATTTTCCCCACTCAGCGACACACCCGCTGAGAAACCAACTCTGATCATTGGCAGCTCCATTTTGAGAAACGTGAATTTAGCGAAGCCAGCGGCCATAGTTAAGTGCATCCCTGGGGCCAGAGCGGGCGACATTGAGTCTTATTTGAAACTGCTGGCTAAGGATAAACGTAAATACAGTAAGATTGTTATTCACGTCGGCGGTAATGACTCCCGGTTACGCCAATCGGAGGTCACTAAGATTAATGTTGAGTCGGTGTGTACATATGCAAAAACAATGTCGGACACCGTAGTTTTCTCTGGACCCCTGCCAAATCTGACCAGTGATGACATGTATAGCCGCATGTCGTCATTCCGCCGCTGGTTGTCGAGGTGGTGTCCAGCAAACGATGTGGGCTTTGTTGATCATTGGCAGACTTTCTGGGGAAGACCTGGTCTGATCCGGAGAGACGGCATCCATCCCACTTGGGAAGGAGCAGCTCTCATTTCTAGAAATCTGGCCAAGTTTATTAGTGGACCAAATCCATGACAACCCAGAGTTGAGACCAGGAGGCAGAGTCGCAGTTTAACACACTTCTCTGCCCTTCTTTTTCAGCAGTTACCCACCCAAAACCCTACGCAGAGTCGCAGTCTAACACACTTCTCTGCTCCTCCATTTCAGGAGTTACTTAGTGAAAACCTATAGTGACGGTGTCTGTCCCCCGACCATCGAAATTATTTAAAAAGGTAAACAGAAGAGGAGCTGTGCATAAAAACCTTATAAAAATTAAAACAAAGAGCAATAGTGCAAACAAATAGGAGAGTTAAATGTGGACTCTTAAACATCAGATCTCTCTCTTCTAAAGGTGTACTAGTAAATGAACTAATATCAGATTATGATATTGATTTATTTGGTCTTACTGAAACCTGGCTGGGTGATGGAGAATATGTTAGCCTAAATGAATCCACCCCTCCCAGTCATATTAATACTCACATTCCTCGAGGCACAGGCCGAGGAGGTGGAGTTGCAGCTATCTTCGACTCTAGCCTATTAATCAGCTCTAAACCTAAACTAAACTATAACTCATTTGAAAGTCTTGTTCTTAGTCTTTCGCACCCAAGTTGGAAATCACTGCAACCAATTCTTTTTGTTATAGTGTACCGAGCACCTGGCCCGTATTCTGAATTCTTATCTGAATTTGCAGAGTTTTTGTCAACTTTAGTCCTTAAAACGGACAAAGTTATTATTGTAGGGGATTTTAATATTCATGTAGATGTTGAGAATGACAGCTTCAGTACTGCGTTTATCTCTTTGTTAGATTCCATCGGCTTCTCTCAGAGTGTTCATGAACCGACTCACTGTTTTAACCACACCCTTGACCTTGTTTTGGTGTATGGTATTGAAATTGAACATTTAGTGGTGTTCCCACAGAATCCCTCTTTATCCGACCACTGTTTGATAACTTTTGAGTTTGTATTGCTGAACTACTCGCCATTGGGCAAAAATTTCTATACAAGATGTCTGTCTGATAGTGCTATAGCTAAATTTAAGGATGCGATTCCATCAGCTCTAAATACATTATCTAGTCACAAAGTAACGGAGGACTCCTATGCTAATTTCAGTCCCTCCCAAATCGATCATCTTGTTGATAGTGCTGCTGGCTCGCTGCGAATGACACTCGACTCTGTAGCCCCTCTAAAAAAGAAAATACTAAAACAAAGACGGTTAGCTCCATGGTATAATACTGAAACTCGCAAATTAAAGCAAATATCACGGAAACTTGAGAGGAATTGGCGTTCCACCAAAGTGGAAAATTCTCGTTTAATTTGGCAAGATAGTCTTAAAACTTATAGGAAGGCCCTCCGTAATGCCAGAGCAGCGTACTACTCGTCATTAATAGAGGAAAATAGGAACAACCCCAGGTTTCTTTTCAGCACTGTAGCCAGGCTGACAGAGAGTCACAGCTCTATTGAGCCAAGTATTCCCATAGCTCTCAGTAGTTACGACTTCATGAGCTTCTTTAATGATAAAATTCTAGCTATTAGAGACAAAATTCACCAAGACCTGCCCTCAACTGGCACCGACTTATCTCTAACTCAGGAACCTTAGAAACAGCTGTAGAACCAGATACATGTTTAGACTGTTTTGCTTCCCTCAATCTTTACCAACTAACTTCAATAATTTCTTCATCTAAACCATCAACCTGCCTCTTAGACCCCATCCCGACTAGGCTGCTTAAAGATGTTTTACCCTTAGTCAGCACCTCTATACTAGATATGATCAATCTATCTTTATCAACAGGCTATGTACCACAGTACTTTAAAGTAGCTGTAATTAAACCTCTTCTGAAAAAGCCCAAACTTGATCCGGATGTTTTATCAACTATAGACCTATATCTAACCTTCCATTTCTCTCTAAGGTTCTGGAGAAAGCAGTTGCTAAACAGCTGTGTGACTTTCTACAGAGCAATAGTTTATTTGAGGATTTTCAGTCAGGATTTAGAGCTCATCATAGCACAGAGACAGCACTGGTGAAAATTACTAATGACCTCCTTATTGCATCAGACAAAGGACTTGTCTCTGTACTGGTTTTATTAGATCTTAGTGCTGCATTTGATACCATTGACCATCAGATCCTATTGCAGAGACTGGAATATTTCATTGGCATTAAAGGAACCGCTCTAAGCTGGTTTAAGTCCTATTTATCAGATCGATTTCAGTTTGTACATGTTAACGATGAGTCCTCCATGCACGCCAAAGTTACTCATGGAGTTCCTCAAGGATCTGTCCTTGGACCAATCCTCTTCACTTTATATATGCTTCCTTTAGGCAATATTATCAGGAAACATTCCATAAGCTTTCATTGTTATGCAGATGATACTCAGTTATATCTATCGATCAAGCCAGATGAAACTCATCAGTTAGCTAAACTTCAAATGTGCCTTCAGGATGTTAAAACCTGGATGAGCTGTAATTTTCTTATGTTAAACTCAGATAAAACTGAAGTTATTGTTCTGGGGCCTAAGCACCTCCGTGACGCATTATCTAAAGATATAGTTTCCCTGGATGGCATCGCCTTGGCCTCCAGCACCACTGTGAGGAATCTTGGAGTTATCTTTGATCAGGACATGTCGTTTAAGTCCACATTAAGCAAATTTCAAGGACCGCCTTTTTTCACCTACGTAATATTGCGAAAATCAGGAACATCCTGTCTAAAAATGATGCAGAAAAACTAGTCCATGCATTTGTTACTTCTAGGCTGGATTACTGCAATTCCTTATTATCAGGCTGCTCGAAAAAGTCCATTAAGACTCTTCAGCTGATCCAGAATGCTGCAGCACGTGTTCTGACAGGAACCAGGAAAAGAGATCACATTTCTCCTGTTTTAGCTTCTTTGCATTGGCTTCCAGTAAAATCCAGAATAGAATTTAAAATCATTCTTCTTACCTACAAAGCTCTTAATGGTCAGGCACCATCTTATCTTAAAGAGCTCATAGTACCTTACTACCCCACCAGAGCACTGCGCTCCCAGAATGCAGGGTTACTTGTGGTTCCTAGAGTCTCCAAAAGTAGACTAGGAGCCAGAGCGTTCAGCTATCAAGCTCCTCTCCTGTGGAACCAGGTTCCAGTTTGGGTTCAGGAGGCAGACACCATCTCCACATTTAAGAGTAGGCTTAAGACTTTCCTCTTTGATAAAGCTTATAGTTAGGGCTGGCTCAGGTAGTCCTGAACCATCCCTTAGTTATGCTGCTATAGGCCTAGACTGCCGGGGGATTTCCCATGATGCACTGAGCTCCTCTCTCCTCTACTTTCTCTCCCTCTGTATGCAACCTTATCCCATTATTGCATGTTACTAACACAACTTCTCCCCTTTCTGGTAGTCTTGTGCTTTCTCGTCCCTCTCCTCTCTCCTCCTATCACTTCCTGCAGGTTTTCTGGCTCTGGAGCTGTGGAGTCTGGATCTGTGGCTGCGGGTCGCCTGCTGCCCGTGTTCCTGCTCGACACCCTCTACTGCAACGACTGTTGTGCTAGTCTTATTGTTATTATAATCATTAACATTACGATGGTTACCATTAACACTATTATAAATATCTGTACCATTTTTCATTTAGTTTATAGCAACATTACCTTCGCTGTCTGTACCTCTGTGTGTATATTGTGTAGGCTGCCTCCCTCCCTCTCTCTCTCCTTACATCCCTCTCTCTCTCTCTCTCTCTTCTCTCTCTCTCTCTCTTTCACTCTCTTCTCTCTCTCTCTCTCTCTCTCTCTCTCTCACCCCAACCGGTCGAGGCAGATGGCCGCCCACCCTGAGCCATGGTTCTGCTCGAGGTTTCTGCCTCTTAAAAGGAAGTTTTTCCTTGCCTCTGTCGCCTAGTGCTTGCTCTTGGTGGGAACTGTTGGGCTTCTGTAAATATCATCACAGAGTACGGTCTAGACCTGCTCTTTTATGAAAAGCGCTGTGAGATAACTGTTGTTGTGATTTGGCGCTATATAAATAAAATTGAATTGAATTGAATTGAACACTTTGGACTTAGTCATCTCCAAGGGTCTGAACATTTCCAAGGTTGTGGTGACTGATGTTGCTTTCTCTGATCATTCCTATGTTTTCTTTGAGAGTGCTATCTGCGTGCACACAAATGTAGAGGTGGTAACAGAGGTAATCACAAAACGACATATCACTGAAAACACTAAAATTTATTGAGGCTTTCTTCTTGACACCCGCCCTCTCATGGGTCTCAGTCAATGAGCTTGTAGATAATTTCAGTTTTAAAATTACAAATGTTATTGATGCCATTGCACTAACCAAGGTGAAAGGGGTCTCTGGTAAGAAAAGATCTCCATGGAGAAATGCCACGCTGGTTAGAACACATAAAAGAGAGCTGTCAAAAAGCTGAACGCAGGTGGTGGAAAACAAATCTCCAGGTTCATTATGACATCTATAAAGAGAGACTTTATATATATAATTTAGAACTGAGAAATGCAAGGCGGTCCTTCTTCTCTGACATCATCACCAAAAACACTAATAATGCACGTGCCATGTTTGCTACTGTCGACAGGCTAACCAACCCTCCTGTGTCTGTAGCCTCTGAACTTCTATCCACCAGGGCCTGCAATGAATTTGCTTCCTTCTTCACAGACAAAATTCAAACAATTAGACAAGCAATAAGTGCCTCCATGTCAGTAACAGGATATGTCTTGTCCCTGTGTCCACTTAAAAACAATTCATATAGCATGAGACAATTTGATTCTATTAACCATAAAAACCTGGAGGACATAATACAACATCTGAAATCCTCTTCATGCTGCCTTGATATTCTGCCAACAGGTTTTTTCAAAAATGTGTCTAAATGCATGGCCTCAGATCTACTACAAATTGTCAACATGTCTCTCCTCTCAGGTTTTTTCCCACAGGCAGGGGGTTTGTTTAACATTTACATGCTTCCACTGGCTCATATTATGAAAAACAACAAAATATGTTACCATAATTATGCAGATGACACAAAGATTTACATAACCATTTCACCAGGGGACTATGATCCCATACGGGTGCTGAGTAACTGTATTGAGCAGGTCATTGATTGGATGTGCCAGAATTTTCTTCAATTGAACAAAGATGAAAGAAGAGTTATTGTTATTTTTTTGGAGCCAGGGAGGAACGATTGAAAGTCAGCGCTCAACTTCAATCTGTAATGTTAAGAACCACAAATCAAGCCAGAAATCTTGGTGTAGTCATGGACTCAGACCTGAGTTTGTGGAGCCACATTAAGACAATTACAAAGTCAGCCTACTATCACCTGAAGAATATATCAAGGATTAAAGGACTTATGTCTCAGCAAGACCTGGAAAAACTTATCCATGCATTTATCTTCAGTCGAATCGACTACTGTAACCGTGTCCTTACAGGGCTCCCTAAGAAAAAGAAGACCAAAAAGGTGGATCACATCACTCCAGTTCTGAGGTCTTTACATTGGCTTCCTGTATGTCAAAGAATGGTTTAGGGCCAAAATACATTTCTGTTATTCTGCTTCGTTATGAACCATCCAGACCTCTCAGGTCGTCTGGGGCAGGTCTGCTTTCTGTCCCCAGAGTCAAAACTAAACAAGGAGAAGCAGCGTTCAGTTATTATGCTCCGTATATCTGGAACAAACTCCCAGATAACTGCAGGTCTGCTGAAACTGTCAGTTCTTTTAAATTAAGACTGAAGACTTTTCTTTTTACCATTGCTTTTAATTAAATATTTAAGATTTTTCTTTTTACCACTGTCTTTAACTAGTAGATTGACAACATACACTGCACTGTAACTTTTACTGTCCTGTTTTCTTTTTCTTTGTTTTTAGCTTTTTACCATTGCTTTTAATTTAATATTTACACAGTGAGAAATGAGTAGGTAATTGAGTGAAAAGATAATGAGAGTGAGATTGAACAGAGTGAAGGAAGTGGTCTTAAATCTCGTGCCTGAGTGATTTGCAGGAACCTCTGTCCACCTGTAAACATGCAGGTGGGTCCAGAGTATAACTGGATCAAAGTGGCCTGCGGACAGACATGTCCTGGTTTCTCTGTATTGTCCGAGGGTTTTTGGAGTTTCAGTGGACCCAAAGATTTCTATGGAGTACAGACTAGCTAGAGAGAGTAGATTAAATGTACTTCTCTGTTTATTCTCTTTTTCAAAACCCCTCAGCCTGTTTTAATTTTCCATTTAACTCTTTTGGCCCTGATTTTACACTGCACTAACTTTTATTATTTTTTTAATGTGTATTTTTTCAATTTCCCTATGTTGCTTTTAAACTTTTTTTATATTTCCCTGTTGCTTTTATATTTTATGTAGAGCACTTTGAATTACCTGGTTGTTGAAATGTGCTATACAAATAAACTTGCCTTGCCTTGCCTTGATTTGAACACTTCTCTAGTCTTATTATCTTTATGTGATTGGTGAGGCCTTGTTGTGGGGGCTCACGTCTGATCTGTGGCTATCTGTGCTGGGAACTGGGACTTAGGACATGTTTACTGGAGAGATCAAAGACTAAGGACACTGTAACAGGTTGACCAGTTTTGGTGAGCATGTGTGAATTGTAGCCTCAGTTTCCTGTTCTTAGCTGACAGTCCCCTGCTGCTGTAGCCCATCTGCTTCAAGGTTCACCGTGTTGTTCGTTTAGAGGTGGTATTCTGCATACCTTGGTTGTAACGAGTGGTTATTTGAGTTACTGTTGCCTTTATATCATCTCGAATCGGTCTGCCCATTCTCCTCTGACCTCTGACATCAAAGCACTTAATTTATGGACCCGACCAACGGCCATGCCACATTCAAAGTCACTTAAATCCCCTTTGTTCCCCATTCCGAAGTTCCGTTTGAACTTCAGCAAGTTGTCTTGACTACATGCCTAAATGCTATAGCTATATGTGTTAAATATATATATATAGGTGTACTTCTTTACCTTTACTTGAGAGTAAGTAAGTAAGTGATATAGAGACAAGCAATATAATCAATATAATCATTGCTTTGTGTGGATTGGAACACGCATTTGTGAGCACCCAAAATAATGCAATAATGTTTTTGTAAAACCTTTTCATTTATAGATCATCATGTAATACACATTTTTGACCATTTTGAGTCTAATTTATATTCATAAGGTACCTTGTAAAGCCAGGTCAGACCGGAATTGCATGAAAGCACTCGTGGCTGCTATGTTCAAACATTGTCTGGTCACAGCATTAAATCTAAAAATTGCCCTTGCACAGTGAGTTACAAGTTACAATATTTATACTACTTGTGTGTGCTCCTTCTCCTTGTGTGCAATTATGATGTGAAAAGAGTGGAGGTATATGGGCATTAAGTCCGTGGTATCTGGACACTTGGGACATTTTGCTGTGGGTATATTACAATAAATGGATAAACGGAAATGATGCAGAAATATTACATAATGATGCTGATTTGTTAGATATATGAATTCAGGTCTGTCCACAAGATGACAAGCAAACACCTTTTAAAATGCTTGTTTTCTAAATGGCGTTCGGATTGATCATGCTATGCTAACTTGTTTCATAACCAAGTACAACGATAGCTGGAATAAAATTACAGATATATTATTAGAACTTACCAGGTAGTTCAGCTTGTTTGCTTATTTTATTCCAAGCAATCTGCTGTTTTGTCCGGTCTCTGAATAAGTAGTATCACAGAGCAACTCGGTGGATTGCTTCAGCAGACAGGTTGAGAAACACAAGTGAAGATAAATTCACTTTTTAATCCCCAAAATTAAAATAGTTAAAAAGTGAATTTAATTAAAATGAACTCTGAGCTCCCCTCTAAGCAGCTCCATATAGAGCAGAATCAACTCAAGTTGAATATTTTTAATGCTTTACTACCGCCTTGCAAAATGCTTGCATTGCAGACATTAAACGTTGCTGTTGGGATGCTTTCCAATTTAAAATCTTACAATCAACGGTGAGATTGTACGTCACTGACAGCTTCAGAGCGTTTTGTGGAGAGAGCCAGGCAGAGCAGGCGATTGAAAATCTCCCGGCCAGCTGAGAGCTGCTAAACTTGGGGGAGAGGAGCAGGGAGCAGCGCTCCAGCTTTTGGACAAATAAACCCCGTAGTCGGTCGGATAATGCTCTGACAACTACGCCGTTTGCTCAAGGGAGGAGGGAGGAGTAAACTGCTTTCATTAAATTAGCTTTTTACTTTAGTTTTTAGGATTACAACGTTGATTTATCTTCACTGGTGCTTCTCAGCAGCTAGCTTCCGTGCAGAACCGATTCCACTGTTGTGCACAATGGCGTATTGGTCCTACAGGTGCTTTCGGTCTGTGTATCTCTGGATAATCCGTAATTCGTTTGTAATTCAAAAACGAAAATACAGTTTTTTTTCAAAATACCAAATATCCGTTTTTGGTGTCAGAATCAAAAAACTAAAAAACAATTAAAAATGGCCTGTTTTTCGTTTTTGATGATTCATTTTAATTCAATTCAATTCAATTTCAATTTTTTTGGGGGGGCAGGAGAGGAACAGAGAGAAAAAGAGAGGGATGGAAGGAGAGAGAGAGGGGAGGGAGGCAGCCTACACAATATACACACAGAGGTACAGACAGTAAAGGTGATGTTGCAACAGACTAAATGAAAAATGGTACAGATATTTATAGTAGTGTTAATGGTAACAGTCGTAATGTTAATGATTATAATAACAATAATAACAATAGGACTAGTAACAATAGTCGTTGCAGCAGAGGGTGTCGAGCAGGAACACGGGGGCAGCAGGTGACCCGCAACCACAGATCCAGACTCCACAGCTCCAGAGCCAGAAAACCTACAGGAAGTGATACGAGGAGAGAGGAGAGGGACGAGAAAGCACAAGACTACCTGAAAGGGGAGAAGTTGTGTTAGTAACATGCAATAATGGGATGAGGTTGCATACAGAGGGAGAGAAAGTAGAGGAGAGAGGACCTCAGTGCATCATGGGAAGATGGGAAGATTATTTAATTCATATTTTAGTTTCCTAACATATTTATAGGCCTTCTTGCTATGTGGGAGCTCAACCAGCAGAGGTCACTCTGCCCCCTTCTGTGGCACCAACAGGCAATTAGGGTTTGACCTTTTGACTTGTGTTTCTATCAAAGAGAAGGCTGCACTGCGACCAAAGGAAACTAATCACTGAGTTTGAAGGGTGTGCAGAACTTCACCTGCCTTCCAGCTTCTCTTTCTGTGGTGCTATAGCTGCTAAAAACTCTCACAACAATTTACTGTTACCCCTCCTGTGTCAAAACAAAACTCTTCCAAAACAAATCTGTGGAGTTGTATACTTTTTTTTATTTTCTCCAGTGTAATATGTTATGTTAGTTAAGTAGATTAAATATTTTAATGTAGTTTCTCATTAATTACTTGTGTGTGAAACCTGGTGAGCATTACTGTGAGTCAAAAGCATCTCCTCTGGCTCTGGGGTTTTCAAGTCTTTTACTGCCTTTCTTGTGTTTAATTCTGTTTGATAAGCCATCAGGGAAAACTATGCAATGTTCGAACCTCCATCCATCCATCCATCCATTGTCAACCGCTTATCCTGCGTACAGGGTCACAGGGGGGCTGGAGCCAATCCCAGCTTACTTTGGCCGAAAGGCAGGGTACACCCTGGACAGGTCGCTGTTCAAATCTGTGTAAAGTGAAATTGAGTCCCAAAACTGGTGATGTGAGTCTGTGCAGGGTTTGAGGACTGATGATAGTAGCAAGGCTGGCCCCATCACCTCCCGTCACTCTCTGTTAAAAATAAATGCTGGACTGTCAGGATAAAGTAGCACACCACTCCTTCCTCCAGCACCATAAAAGAGCCCTGTTGTCACTTTCAGATATTTACATCATGATTTATGGTAAGCCACAGTTTGTACTTTTTCATAAGGATACTGAAATACATGGCTGACCTGTACTAGACACAGCTCCATCCTGTCGACCCTACCCGGGTCACTCACCTTTAGTACCAATCACCTGCACCCTCTTTACAGACAGCATCTCACACGTGCAGCCTGATACTTGAGGCTTTCAACGTTAAAAGACAATAATTGCTTCTAAAGCATTTAAAAGTCTCTTTTTGTGTTGCATTGGATGTATTTAAAGGAATTAGAGACAAAACTTGAGTATTGGGGGGAAATCTGCAGTCTACTTGGTCATCCTATCTGTTTCCTGGAGGCTGAATGTAATATGTGATGGGAACTGGATCGAGTTAATGTTCCTGTTGATTTGGTGGGTTTTGTGTTTGTTGCAATTTCTTTTCAAAATGATGTACAGCACTGTCGATGTGGTTCTGTCTTTATCCTTGCATTAGACAGTGTGAGGGACGTGTGTGGACAGATGGATGCAACGCTGCGTGTTGCTTGTTTTGTGGGACATGTTTGATATGTTAAGAAGAAGAGAACTCAGTCCTGCTCTGAGTCTGCTGATTTGTATCAGATGTGAGAAAATGTCGTTAGACGTTGCTGTTGGTGATGTGACAGAGGGAATATCAGAAGGTTTTTGTGAATGAAAGGGTTAATGTCCAAATAAAGCTTATTGTTCATCAGAGTGATGACTCCTCAGATTGTTAACTGGCAGTAAAAGCTGCTCTGGAGAAGACTGAACAAAGTGCTCAGACTTTCTCGTCTGTTTAGGGGAGTTTGGCCACAGTCCCACGTTATAAAAAATAAACAAACAAAAAAACTACTGTGTTTGTGTATTGATAGCTAGCTGCTTAATAACACTGATAAAACGAAATATTTAACGATGGTTCTAGTTCACTACAAAAACTAAAATCTTAATGTTACGACCCAACTCGTTAAGGTAAGGCCGTAACAAGTGATTTGGGATTGAAATGAAGGTGGCAAATGGACAACTGAATTCTGGTTAAAGTCAAAGGTTTAATTAAAGGAGATGACTCAAGAAAACAACAAAAAGAGGCTATATAGGTGCTGACAACAAAAAGGAGAAACAAAAGAGGGTCTTGTCCAAAGACAGTTACTCTGCTCAAAGAACACTAACAAAAGGAGGCCAGCACCTGTATACTTTACAATAATGCAAGGTGAACAAACAATCAATGCTCAAACAAAAGAGTGCCCAACACTTGGTGCGCTATCACACTATGTGACTTACAAAGGTGTCGAACTGACGAACAGCTCCAGAGGAACCAATCCTCGACCGTTGCTCACACAGCTGGGATTTGCATGACAGCCAGAAGCCCTCACGAACACAATTACATTAAGGCCACCAGTGGCAGCCGTAACCCCCCCCGCCCCCCTTAAATTACAAGCCCTTGGGGCTGGGTGTAAACACATAGCTAACCTCTACAGTCTAGACAATGCATCAGCTAGCACATTTTCAGACCCCTTCTTATGTCGGATGTCGAGGTTGAAGTTTTGAACCAACAGAGCCCATCGCATGAGTCGCTGGTTATGGTTAAACATGCGAGACAGAAAAACAACGGGATTATGATGAGTGAACACAACAACGGGCAGAGAAGTAGACCCAACATAGACCTCAAAGTGCTGTAGCGCTAACAACAGAGCAAGGGCTTCCTTTTCAATGGTGGAATAATTTACCTGGTGTCGGTTGAACAGGAAAAGTAAGCAACAGGATGATCAATACCATCTTCACCTTCCTGTAACAGGACAGCACCAGCGCCCACTGCGCTGGCGTCTACCTCAAGTTTAAAGGGCATGGAAAAGTCAGGTGCAGCGAGCACAGGAGTGTGACTCAACAACGTCTTTACATTATCAAATGCCACCTGGCATTCTGGGGTCCACACGTAGTCTACCTTTATGCTGAGTAAACTTGTGAGTGGGAAGGTGACACTGGAGAAGTTGCGGCAGTAACTCCTGTAGTATCCGGCCATTCCCAGGAACTGACGCAGTGCTTTACGGGTCGTGGGAACAGGGCAATCCCTGATGGCAGCAATCTTGGCCTCAATAGGGCGTACTTGACACTGCCCAACCTGCTGTCCAAGACAAGTGACGGTGGCTTTTCCAAATTAGCATTTGGCCAAATTTAGAGTCAGGGCAGCGCGGGCCAGACGGTCAAAAACCTGCTCCAACACGCACATGTGCTTCTCCCATGTGTCTACATAAATAATTAAATCATCGAGATAGGCATTGCAGTTTGGCAAACCAGATAACACAGTGTTAACTAATCTCTGGAATGTTGCAGGAGCATTACACATCCCAAAAGCCATCACATTGTACTGACAGAAATGATCGGGAGTGACAAATGCGGAAATCTCTCTGGCACGGTCCGTTAAAGGTACCTGCCAATAACCTTTTAGCAAGTCTAACTTGCTGACGAAATTTGCAGTGCCCAGGTTATCGATACAATCCTCCATGGAGAGGGTACGAATCTCGAACCGTAACTGCATTTACTTTGCGGAAATCTGTGATAAACCTAGGGGAGCCATTGGATTTAGCTTCCAGTAAGCACGGCAAACTCCACGGACTGGAACTAGCAGAAGCTAACCCATTTTGCAGGAGGTACTCTACCTCCTGTTTCATCAACTGACGTTTAGTTTGATTGGCACGGTAAGCATGTTGTTTTATGGGGCGTACATCTTTTACCTCTATGTCATGTTTTAAGACAGAAGTGCGGGTTGGAATATCACCAAATAGGCAATGATACTGGCCAAACTGGGCTTGCGTCTCCCGCTCATGAGCTTCCAGTTCCAGTCTTCGCTCGCTCCCCTGCCTGGTAGACTTTCCCAGAGTCTGAGGGTGTCTCAGTAAGATTAATTATCTTAACTGAAGGCAAAATATACTTGTTTTTTGTCTGACAAGATATTTCTTCTTACCAGGCGGCTTTTATGTTAGAGAATTTTACTTGTTTCAAGTTTTTTTGGCCTTAAGTAGCAAGTGAAGTATTCTTGTTCTGTTGGCAGATAATTTTGTTTATTTTAAGTAATATTTCCCCCATTTTAATGCTTTTGTCCCTTCTTTTTGAGAGCTCAGTTTTTGCAGTGTTTGATAACAAGGCTAGCTGTTTAAATGATCACTGAATTAGTTAGCCTGTGTGGGTATCCAGTTCTCACTGTGATTGGTAGACTTTCGGCCTGTTGTGTTGCAGTGTGGTCAGGGAGCAGGTTAGGATTTTGAATGGTATGCCTCAAGGCTGATGCAGAACTGTTTTAACTTCTGCGAACACTTTTAAATTTTATTTTATTACAGGCATTTTCAGCCGCTGTCTTTAGGTAGTGGTGCACCACTGTGGGTGGTGGTGTCAGGCAGTTTCTCTATTGTGCTGTGGTAACAGTTTTGCTTTTATCCTTTAGTATCTCTGCAGCATTGTGCAGCATAAATTTTGATGTTTAATAAATCACCTTTCCAGTCGAAACCCATGTCTCTCTTATAAAGAAATGCTCTGTAAAAATTAAAGCCCATGGTTTAAAATAAAAGATTATATAATATAATCTTTATTTGTAGAGCACTTTTCAAAAACAAGTTACAAAGTGCTTTAACAAGAAACAATGGAAACAAAAAGCTTATCATGATAAGACTACTAAACTCCGATGTTTTAATCCAGGAAATCTAGTTTTTACAAAGAACTATGGATACGGTCCTAAATGGAACCCTGGAACCATTGAGAGCTGCACGGGTCCGCTGTCCTATACCAGGTTTTGAAGAGACATCAGGAGGAGGGAGCTAAGTAGACTTCCTGATTTAGATCTCGGTACACCCCAGGTTGGGCCTAACCCACCAACTGTGGTGCCAGAACAAGTGCTGTCCCCTTCATCTGTCTGTCCAACAACAAGATGGAGATGAGCCTAGTCCGGTAGCGCAGGAGCCACAAACACCAAGCTTGAGACACTCTACTAGAGAGAGGCATACCCTAAATGTATGGCTAACAGATTGAGAAATGTTATAATTAATTAATTTCAGTTGCTAAAATTCTTAGAGAGAGTTAAATGCTAGTTGTAAAAGTGAAGAGAAAAATATATACTGCATGTTATAATTTTGAGGTACTAAGATGTCTAATGTAATTTAATTTTACTTGTTTCATGATGTCTTATATTCTCTTCCAGTTAAGTGATGGCTGCAAACCTGAGAGAGGAGGGATGTAATAGCCTGAGATGACTAATATTTGGTAGTACCCCAGAGGGAGCTCTTGGGAATCCAAGTGTTTGTTACCTGGCAGGAAGTTACCTTCCAGAAAAGGTATATGTAGAGGCCCCCTGGTGGCATGTGGTGGTTATGTCTGTACTGCCTCAAAATGTTTGATTAAAAGCCACAAGAAACCTACTACTGAAGCCCTGGTACCTCCTTTGACAAATGCTGATCCACTATGTTATAGACAATAATACAAAAAACAATACATTATAAAAGCAAGAAATCATTGAAAAGACTAAAATACACATTTAAGATAAATACAAAATAAGTCAAATAGAATAAAATAAAAGGGATAAAATAAAGTCAAATAAAATCGGGAAAGGCTCTCCTATAAAAGTATGTTTTAAAAGAGTTCACTGACTCAGCCGACCTGATTTCCTCGGGCAGGCTGTTCCAGAGCCTCGGGGCCCTGATAGCAAACGCTCTGTCCCCTTTAGTTTTCAGTCGAGACTCTGGAACATCCATCCATCCATCCATCCATCGTCAACTGCTTATCCTGCGTACAGGGTCGCGGGGGGGCTGGAGCCAATCCCAGCTGGCATTGTTGAGAATTATTTTAGAACATTACTCTATAGCTCTGAGTGTGTGTGGTCCTCTCTGTGTCTAGCTGCCCGGAGGTAGTAACAGTAGCACATGTGTGTGTAAGCAGGCATGTGTGTAAGGAACAGGATGAGCACAGCAAGGCATCATCAAAAACCCCAGCAGAGGAAAATGTAGAAGCAGAATTAGTGAAAATTGTGTTTCAAAACAGACATCAATACAGTAAGAATGTCCTGTCTATAGCACACAGCATAAGAGACACCAGCTTACTCCACAAAGTCAGGGTTTTGGTTAAAATGCCGTGATCAGCAGAGGGCATGCCTAGGACACCGAGAGGGGGAGCATTGCAGACAAAAAGTTAGACACCAGTCAAGAAACAGTCATCAGTGATTATCCTTAATTGATATTAATAATCATTGTTAATCATTTTAATCAGTTTTATTATCTTTAATCAGTTACTAAGTAATCATTCTTATATCATCATTTTTAATCATTTTACTAGTATTAATCATTAATCATTCTTAATCATTTTCTTTTTACATAGGAATGCTTTGGTTTTTACTTATAAGTAGTGAACTGCAGTCATGAAACAGAAACAGATCCTAGAGTGGGAGGAATGACTGCAGGAAGTGGCTGCAGGTGGTTTGCCTTGTCCAACAGTCATCTACTGTAGATTATGACCATAGGAGAGGCTGCAGGTGTGCAAGATCTGTTGACACTGTGACAGTGCATGCTTTGGTCTACTGTTATCTACTGTTGTTGTGATTTCATGAGGAACTGCTTATGTGTTAATCTGCTAACATTAAGACTATATGCTAAAAGGGGGGGTTTGATTGTCAACTTCCAACCTCTGGTTATTATAGCCAGTATGAGCTTTGAGTGAATTTGCTTATGACCTGTGTGAGCTTTGAGTGAACTTGCTGAAGGAATTCATGCTTTGCAAAAACACGACAGAGGATGACCAAAAAACCGACAGATGCTTTGCAAAAACACGACAGAGGATGACCAAAAAACCAACAGATGCTTGGCAAAAACACGACAGACAGATGATAAGCAGGAAGCAGAAAGCAGCCAGCATAACATCAAGAATGTTGTAAGAAACCTTACATCTGAAGGACAGAGGACACTCGTTTGAGGACCACCAGGTGCACATTTTAGACAGAGAAGATTTGAAGAAGGTTTGAAAGAGGTGTCAAGGAAGCATCTACACCAGGGTTGAGAAGCCGTCATTGAATAGAGGAGGGGGTCTAAGCCACCACTTATCCCCCACTTACAATGCTGTCCTTTCATCACTTCCCAGGAAACTCAACAAACGTAACCTATTGGCCTCAGGTGAAGATACCAACGATGGTCGTTCAGTCTTGGCCACAGGTAGCCTTAACGACTGTAACGACTGTCGTCACAGCAACAAGGAACACTAATGAACCAGCGGTATCGATGACCCGGGCCAACGACCCCACTGAGGTTAAATAGCTGAGTTTCCCTTCAGTCAGTCAGAACTGTAGAAGTCCTTTGGATGAAGGACGAAACGTCTTCCAGTATCTTCAACCAAGTCCAGTTGCCCTTGACTTTAACCTTCGTTGGATAACTATGACCTGGATGACTGAGAATCTTCATAGACCTCTAAGGCCAGTAACTCTTTGACTCTGAACAATGGAGTCTTTTCCCATCATAGTGGTGAGCTTCAACTTGACTGGCTCTAAACCTACACCCATCTTCTCACCTACCTCTTGGTCTACAAAGGTGTTCCTGTGCTGGTGTATCCAGCAGGGCATACACTAAGGTCTCTCTTTCAGGGGCGTTGGTTGAAGAGATCCATACAGGAACTATCATGGATGTGCTCCCACCATCGACTCTGTCTATGGAGCAAGAAAGGGAAGATGAGTTTTCTTCCACTTGCATTGCATGAGAAGATGTGTCTGCAGCCGCAGATGGATGATCTTCATGAATTGGTGTCGGATGGTGTTTCTTACATATGCTGCAAGCAGCTTTATTCTTGCAGTCTTTTGAATTATGTCCTCTTCTACGACAGGTTATTGTCAAATATGAACCTTCTCTTATCTTCTACAGACTTCTTGTCAAACTTCTGACATTTGTGAATGAAGTGGCTTTCTCCACAACACATGCATGTGACTGGTTTTGAAGATGGAAATGCAGCGTTTACTTTCTTAGACCCATCTGAGTTCTTTGAGTCGCTCTCCACAGCACTGTATGTTTTCATCACTGCACTTGACTTAACTGACGTGTTGTGATAAACGCAATGGCCTTTGGGCGCCTTATATCTCTGGATGACCTTTCTTCATTAGACTTCAAGCCATAAAAGGATGTTACAGGATTGCATGCAATATCTGCTTCTTGTGCAATAAAATCCAGAAACTCCTTGAAACTAGGGTTTGTCTGTTTGTCGCAACTGCTTTGTGACATGACGATTCCAGCGAGAGGTTACCCAATCAGGGAGTTTTTTGAGCATCTTTTGGTTCTCTTCACAATCATTTAACACCTGAAGCCCTTTAATGTGGGGCATGGCATTGCTACAGGCTGTTAGAAAATCACTGAATTGCCTCAGTTTAACGGACTCCCTTGAGCCAATCTTTGGCCAGTTATTTAGTTTTTCTTTGAATGCACGTTGGATTATGAATGGGTGGCCGTACCAAGCATTCAATGCCTCCCATGCTTGGTTGTAAGCTTCGTCATCCTTTCTGTAAAAGCTTCCTTCCAATACAGATTGGGCCTCACCACTGATGTATTTTTGTAGATAGAACAACATGTCAGCCGGATTTGTGCATCGCCGTTCTATCAATGCCTTGAAACTTGTGCTCCACTCTAAGAACTTAAGTGGGTCCCCTGAAAAGACTGAAGGCTCAGGTGCAGGAAGTCTGGTGAGAACCATTGTGTCATGTAAGGTTTGTACTAATGAAGCTTCATTGTTAGTGTTGTTTGTTTGTTCGCTGTTATTGTTCTTACAAGTTTGTTCCATTTTTATTTCTTTACAATGTACTGGAGGACAATTGGCCACCTCACTGCGTGCTGTTCTACTTTCTTCACATGCCTCACCTGAGTCAGCTTCAGAGTATGCTTTAAGCTTAGCAGCTATAACTTGCAAATCTCTCTGATTTTCCAGTCTTTTGAGTTCTTGCTTTTGTGCAGCGATTGCCTCTTCCATCTTTATTTCAGCCTTCTTTGCAGCAAACTGTGCAGCACACTCTATTCTTTTTGCTGTGATACTTTGCTGTTCTGATGAACTGTTTTTCACTGGAAGCCAATGCAGAGAAGCTAAAACAGGAGAAATATGATCTCTTTTCCTGGTTCCTGTCAGAACACGTGCTGCAGCATTCTGGATCAGCTGAAAAGTCTTAATGGACTTTTTCGAGCAGCCTGATAATAAGGAATTGCAGTAATCCAGCCTAGAAGTAACACATGCATAGACTTGTTTTTCTGCATCATTTTTAGACGGGATGTTCCTAATTTTTTCAATATTACGAAGGTGATAAATGTGATGTCCTGATCACAGATGATCTTTTTTTATGGATTGTTTATTGTTTATTACAACAAAAACTGAATAGTTTTTGTTGTTGTCTTTTAACATGTCCAATAAAGAGGTGAAAAAAAAAAAGATAACTCCAAGATTCCTCACAGTGGTGCTGGAGGCCAGGGCGATGCCATCAAGAGAAACTATATCTTTAGATAATGCGCCACGGAGGTGACTGGGCCCCAGAACAATAACTTGTTGAGTTTAACATTAGAAAATTACAGGTCATCCAGGTTTAACATCCTGAAGGCACATTTGAAGTTTAGCTAACTGATTAGTTTCCTCTGGCTTGATCGATAGATATAACTGAGTATCATCTTCATAGGGGCGGCTGTGGCTCAGGAGATAGAGCGGGTTGGCAGATAATCGGAAGGTCGGCGGTTTGATCCCGGCTCCCCCAGCAGGCTGCATGTCGAAGTGTCCTTGGGCAAGATACTGAACCCCGAATTGCCCCGAATGTGTATGAATGTTAGTTTCTGTTCAGTGTATCAATGTGAGTGAATGGTGAATGCAGATGTAGTGTAAAAGCGCTTTGATTAACTCATTGTTAATGATAAATAGAACCAGCTTAAAGCGGTTTCTTTGTAATAGGATGTGATGGTCAATGGTATCAAATGCAGCACTAAGATCTAATAAAACCACTACAGAGACAAGTCCTTTGTCTGATGCAATAAGGAGGTCTTTAGTCATTTTCACCAGTGTGAAAGTGTCTCTGTGCTATGATGAGCTCTAAATCCTGACTGAAAATCCTCAAATAAACTATTGCTATGGAGAAAATCACACAACTGTTTGGCGGCTGCTTTCTCCAGGATCTTAGAGAGAAATGGAAGGTTAGATATAGGTCTATAGGACCCCTCTGGATACTGAAGTATAAAGTTTTCGGGACGTGCAGTGTGGGTACGGGGCGCTCCGGTTTATTCTGGGCTTGTGCCTGGAGTCTGGGTGGGTGGGTTGGTGGTGGCATGCAGCTGAGCTAGTTGATTTTGCCTCGTTGCTGGTTTGGCTGGTGTTGCACGGTGGCCTGGGGGCGTGCTGTGCATGGGGGATGTCGGCTGGCGCGGGCGGACTTAGTTTTTCCGGCGGATGGGGGGATGGTGGACTTTTATTGGCAGGTGCACGGTGACCTATGCGCCGTATTTTCTGCCGGGCTGGGACTTGCTGCTGGTGTTTCTCTCCGCTGGCTTTCACTGTTGTGTTATGCCGCTCGCTCTCTTTGCTGCCGGGCATTGGGTGTCGCCATGCTCGCGCAGTGTGCGCGTGGCATTTGGGCGTTTTGGTTGTTCGCTGCGGGGCGGTGGGGTGCTGGGCGGAGGAGAGGACTGGTCTATGTTGTGTGCGTGCCGCGGTTGGTCCGGGTGCTGCTCTTCCGTGGTTTACGCCTCTTGCATACCGTCGGCATTGCAAAGTCAACTGGCATGGTTTTTAATTTTATTAATTATTATTATTAAATTTTTTTCTTTGGCCGTCTGTTAGTTGGGTCGGGGTCTTCCGCGTTTGCATCGCGGTGCATCTGGGAGGTTGTTTAATTTATTATTTATTTATTTTTATTTATTTTTCTTTCTCTCACCCCTGTTGGCTACTGGGGTTCTTGCCTGCCTGTTGCTGGGGTAGGTGTGGCACAGTCGTGGTGTCCCACTCTCACTAACAACTACATTCTTTAACAGGCTTATGCGCGCACACACATGTACACACACACATACAGACACATTCACCCACACGCACACAGACACACACACAGTCTCACACATAGACACAAACAAATTTAGGTTGTCCCTGGTAAAATTATTCCTGATGCTTTTCTTTCAGTTACTTATTTAAATTAATTGTTATTATTCCAGCTCTCGTGGCTGTGCTGTGTTGCTTATTTATTGTGCGTGACTGTTTCTTCTTCATTCATTTCTTCTTCATTTTTCTCTTAGTTGTCTTACTATGTCAACTGTTTATTGCTGCTGTTCGGCTGTTTGTCTTTTCCTATTATTATTATTGTTATTGTTTGTTTGTTTGTTTGTGTTTGTTTGTTTGTTGTTGTTTTTCTCCTCCCCAAGCCCCCCTCTCTTATCTATTGCAGGTTTCGTTGCTTTCTGCAATTGGTGTTTCCCTCTGCTATTCCCTGTTGTCCCCACCTTCCATCCCCCTTCTCTTGCAGGTGTTGTCCTTTCTCTGTGCTGTCTGTTTGTGCCCCCCCATCCCCACGTCTGCCGCCCTGTCCGGCCGATGACAAATCAATACATAATTAAATAAATAATAAAACAGACAAAGGAGTATATTAATACTCTCTTGTTAAAGTAAAATCTGTCTGGCACAATATGGTATCCAGCTCATCATACTCTATACCAGGCTGCTGGACAGGACAGGTTTAAAAAAAATAAATACATAAAAACAACAACAAATATGCACAAGGAAAATTAAGTCAAATCTGTTTTCATTCCCTTTTCCTCAACAAAATACAGATCTAGTAGAAAAAAAAATTATATAGGTCTATAGTTGGTAGCTGTTTAGCTAAAACATCCGGATCAAGTTTGGGCTTTTTCAGAAGAGGTTTAATTACAGCTACTTTAAAGTACTGTGGTACATAGCCTGTTGATAAAGATAGATTGATCATATCACAGCTCTATTGAGCCAAGTATTCCCATAGCTCTCTGTAGTTACGACTTCATGAGCTTCTTTAATGATAAAATTCTAACTATTAGAAACAAAATTCACCAAGACCTGCCCTCAACTGGCACCAACTTATCTCTAAACTCAGGAACCTTAGAAACAGCTGTAGAACCAGATATATGTTTAGACTGTTTTGCTTCCCTCAATCTTTACCAACTAACTTCAATAATTTCTTCATCTAAACCATCAACCTGCCTCTTAGACCCCATCCCGACTAGGTTGCTGAAAGATGTTTTACCCTTAGTCAGCACTTCTATACTAGATATGATCAATCTATCTTTATCAACAGGCTATGTACCACAGTACTTTAAAGTAGCTGTAATTAAACCTCTTCTGAAAAAGCCCAAACTTGATCCGGATGTTTTAGCCAACTACAGACCTATATCTAACCTTCCATTTCTCTCTAAGGTTCTGGAGAAAGCAGTTGCTAAACAGCTGTGTGACTTTCTACAGAGCAATAGTTTATTTGAGGATTTTCAGTCAGGATTTAGAGCTCATCATAGCACAGAGACAGCACTGGTGAAAATTACTAACGACCTCCTTATTGCATCACACAAAGGACTTGTCTCTGTACTGGTTTTATTAGATCTTAGTGCTGCATTTGATACCATTAACCATCAGATCCTATTGCAGAGACTGGAATATTTCATTGGCATTAAAGGAACCGCTCTAAGCTGGTTTAAGTCCTATTTATCAGATCGATTTCAGTTTGTACATGTTAACGATGAGTCCTCCATTGCCAAAGTTAGTCATGGAGTTCCACAAGGATCTGTTCTCGGACCAATCCTCTTCACTTTATATATGCTTCCTTTAGGCAATATTATCAGGAAATATTCCATAAACTTTCATTGTTAAGTTATATCTATCGATCAAGCCAGATGAAACTCATCAGTTAGCTAAACTTCAAATGTGCCTTCAGGATGTTAAAACCTGGATGACCTGTAATTTTCTAATGTTAAACTCAGATAAAACTGAAGTTATTGTTCTGGGGCCCAAGCACCTCCGTGACGCATTATCTAAAGATATAGTTTCCCTTGATGGCATCGCCCTGGCCTCCAGCACCACTATGAGGAATCTTGGAGTTATCTTTGATCAGGACATGTCGTTTAAGTCTCACATTAAGCAAATTTCAAGGACCGCCTTCTTTCACCTACGTAATATTGCGAAAATCAGGAACATCCTGTCTAAAAATGATGCAGAAAAACTAGTCCATGCATTTGTTACTTCTAGGCTGGATTACTGCAATTCCTTATTATCAGGCTGCTTGAAAAAGTCCATTAAGACTCTTCAGCTGATCCAGAATGCTGCAGCACGTGTTCTGACAGGAACCAGGAAAATAGATCATATTTCTCCTGTTTTAGCTTCTTTGCATTGGCTTCCAGTAAAATCCAGAATAGAATTTAAAATCATTCTTCTTACCTAAAAAGCTCTTAATGGTCAGGCACCATCTTATCTTAAAGAGCTCATAGTGCCTTACTACCCCACCAGAGCACTGCGCTCCCAGAATGCAGGGTTACTTGTGGTTCCTAGAGTCTCCAAAAGTAGACTAGGAGCCAGAGCGTTCAGCTATCAAGCTCCTCTCCTGTGGAACCAGGTTCCAGTTTGGGTTCAGGAGGCAGACACCATCTCCACATTTAAGAGTAGGCTTAAGACTTTCCTCTTTGATAAAGCTTATAGTTAGGGCTGGCTCAGGTGAGTCCTGAACCATCCCTTAGTTATGCTGCTATAGGCCTAGACTGCCGGGGGATTTCCCATGATGCACTGAGCTCCTCTCTCCTCTACTTTCTCTCCCTCTGTATGCAACCTCATCCCATTATTGCATGTTACTAACACAACTTCTCCCCTTTCTGGTAGTCTTGTGCTTTCTCGTCTCTCTCCTCTCTCCTCCTATCACTTCCTGCAGGTTTTCTGGCTCTGGAGCTGTGGAGTCTGGATCTGTGGCTGTGGGTCACCTGCCCCCGTGTTCCTGCTCGACACCCTCTGCTGCAACGACTATTGTTACTAGTCCTATTATTATTATTGTTATTATAATCATTAACATTATGATTGTTATCATTAACACTACTATAAATATCTGTACCATTTTTCATTTAGTCTATAGCAACATCACCTTTACTGCCTGTACCTCTGTGTGTATATTGTGTAGGCTGCCTCCCTCCCCTCTCTCTCTTTCCATCCCTCTCTTTTTCTCTCTGTTCCTCTCCTGCCCTCTCTCTCTCTCTCTTGTCCTCTCTCTCTCTCCCTCTCTCCTTCACCCCCAACCGGTCGAGGCAGATGGCCGCCCACCCTGAGCCATGGTTCTGCTCGAGGTTTCTGCCTCTTAAAAGGAAGTTTTTCGTTGCCTCTGTCGCCTAGTGCTTGCTCTTGGTGGGAATTGTTGGGCTTCTGTAAATAACATCATAGAGTACGGTCTGACTAATGCAGTTTGGGACTGCCTGTGAAACCGAAAGTAACACGAGATGAAATAGAAATCTCACCAAAAATCCCCACACGTTAACTTCAGGAGATCATAAAGTGCACCTCACCGTCCCAAAAAACACAAGGTTGCGCCTCAGTTTTTAGATGTTTATATTACAAAACTCTACCAACTACGTTACCACTCATCACAGTTGTCAGGACTCAAGCGCGAGTGGTGCGGTTCAGTTGATTACTATCAGGGCGTACGCGAATGTTGCATCAGCTGGGCGGAGTTGATTCATTCTGTGAGAGTTATCAGTTCTAATTACATTTGTATTTCACTGCATGAGAAAATGAATGTGTGGCTTGACAGCATGAGAAAAATGTTAATTGCGTGAGTCTCACGAGACAGCTTTCTACCTGACAAGAAATTTCGTCATAATTTAATCTCACGAGATCTTGTGGTACAAGATCTTGACACACCCCTACAGAATAACTAATAATGACTAAACATTTGAAAACCAAATGTATTCAATTGTACAAAATCATGTGAGAATTGTGGACCGTGTGTGTCTGTTGGCAAAGACCTCTAGACCCCTCCAACATATAATCTCATCTTTTATTTTAAGAGGAAACAACAACAGTAGAAAAACACGTGAATATATAAGTGAATCAGATATTCAGTAGTCCCAGTCTCAAGCCACATCAGAGAGTGACCCTGCTTTGGACTGACTGGTCATATTTGTCAGTGCACGCATTTACACACAGCTGACTGTACAGTGTCAGTTTATAACGAGTACCCAGTTTATATCACAGTGGTTCATCAGTAAGAAGCACAGATAGAGAAATAAAGATTTTTTTCTTCCCAATACCATTTGGATACATTTTGACTTCATCCTAAAGGTAACTGCTGGCCTAAAAGCAAAAGTGATTGCAAACATTACTGAGATGAAAAGATGATAGCATCTTCCCTTGCAAAATCTTAAACCATAAATCACATTTCTAAGAATATCATCATATTGTTTTGAAAAACAATTGAGTGATGGCAACAATTAGTACTGATAAAAATCAGCTTGCATTGAATTGTCTTGTAAACAAAGTAATACATTTCCCACTCTTAAAATAGTGTTGGCACAACCCTTATTTCTGTTAATCTAATAATCTAATAACTACAACTATTGTACTGTTTACATCACATTTATCATCTGTTACTTATTTATTCATTTTTCGAAAGAAAATTTGAAACACAATGACAGAAATACAGTTATCTGAAAATAAGCCGGGGTTTGGATAAAAGAGTAGCTCTTTCTGTCGATGATGCTTGGCGCTCAAATGCAGTCAAAGTGGATGGACACTGTTTATGAAATGTCAGACTTTTTATGTGAAGATGAGAAAAACTATTATTATTATTACTACTACTATTATTACTGTATTGTTGCTGGTGTTGACATTCCCCCAGTCGCAAATTCAACAAAAAACCCCTGCAGAATAATTTCCTGAGTTGTATACATATGTAGGCTATAGTAAGGTTGAATAAACCTAAATTGTTTATTTTTTTTATTTTGACCATATTGTAAATAATATAAATGTACCTGCCTTTTATGTTCTATGTGTGTAGCATGAAGGTACTACAAAGTCAAGCAGCATTGGACGTGCCCTCGAACCGTTATCTTGAACCTTGTAAGCAGTCTGCTGGGTTTTTCTGTTAAAATTAAGTTCTGGTCCTCACATATCAGAGCATCCTTGAACACAAGAGGAAGAATTATGAAAAGTTTGTAACTACATTATCATGTGATGACAATGTAACTGATTGATAAAGCAATTATATAACATTGTATGACTCTGTTTAGCTACACGCATGTTTCAAGTCGATGTAAGTTGATTTCTTCATATGATTGAAATGAAATGATTGGAAACCAATGGCTACCTGGAAGAGAGGAAATCACTGTAGATGCTTCCATTCTTGAAAAATGCTCAGCAGTTATTTAATGTATGCATTATTTGTAGTTAATGTGCTAAAGTTGTGAATTTTAACTTTTAATTCATCATTTTATAAGCCCAAGCACATGCCTGTAATGTCAGCAGACATTACCTGGCAGTGCACAATAAATCAGGCCCAATCCTCAAACTTCATGACCCCATCAAAGCCGTGGTAGGTGAAGGTCTGAAATACGGGGCTACAGGTCTCTTGGGCAAGGCAGGCCATTCTGTTGTTGTCACAGCTGTCCTCAGTGCCGGGGCCAATGTACACCGCATCAGCAGAGTGGATGGATGGGTCCTCGTCAAAGTAGTTGTGGGGCCGCAGTATGACCCCGCCCCCGTTGCCCACGGTTACCGTGTTGGGGATGTCTTCAGAATGAGGGATGTGGAGGAAACCAGTAGTCACCCAGGCAACCAAGTCCTGCAGACACATCAGGCAATTCCCTCAGGTAAGCACTGACTTTGGAGTTTACAAATGCATTATTGTAATTTTTACATACCTCGTCTTCAATGCTTTCGTTGTCTTCAATGTACTTGCTAAAGTCCACAGCTGGAGTCCAGATGTTGTTTTGACTGTACAGACTGCTGCTCGTCTGCTCTAAGTCCTTATGCTTAGTGATGGCAACCTTATACCTGGAGACAGACAGAAGAGGGTCTCAGGCTTCATTGTGGCGGATTTCAGCCCTGTCACTAGACTTTAAGGAGATAGATTTATCTCAGTATGATCTGTGTGAACAGATTACCAATCCGTGTGTAAATGTGTGATAAGATATTAAACGCCTTCCACAAATACAAAAAAGATTTGGAAATTATATAAATATAAAATTAATCTGCAAATACATAAATTCCACAGTTCAAAAACTGTGAATACATTCAATTAGTTAAAGTAAGTTAGTCAAATGAATGAAAGGCCTTTGTGAATATCTTCCTAACATTTACAAATTTCAAATAAGCATTTTCCGCCTTCTGACATAATTTCCACATTTCAAAGTAAGAGCATGCAATGAGCCACAGCAATACGACAAATCCTATATATTTAGGGTTCACACCACGAAGCCTGTTACACAATGAACAATGAACATTTGGTGTGTGTAACAGGCTTTGTTTAAAGGAACAACTTCCTGTAGTCTGTAGGCAAACAGGAAGTGATGTCATATCGCTGCATAGGTCTGTCCAATTAACACAAAACCTTCCCATGCCCACCTCAAGCTCTATTCAAAATTTGGTGCCAATCTGCCACTAGGGGGCACTACAAATGAAGTTATCTCATTTCTCAAAAGTTTTAGAATATCTTATTCATAGTGTACCCTTACTAATGTAGTAGTAATTTCTGTGTAGAACTTCACTGTATATTAGCTACTAGCTAATGTTGGCATAGCTCTACATATTAACAATGAACAGTAACACTTCTTCAGGTACCTTAGTATCAACGACCTTAACCAACATGCTGTCAACAGCTAACATAAAGAAATGTTAGTGTAGAACTGAACTTTAGATATAGATACTATTTAGATAGCCTAATCACATAGTTGAGTATTAGTGTGTGTTTATTATATTGCACACACTTTCATATGCATTTCTATTTAAGAATGTAAATGTTCTGGATTTGTATAGCACCTTTCTAGTCTTTTCGACCACTCTAAGCGCTTTTACACTACATCACATTCATGCTCAACAGAAACTAACATTCACACACCTAAAGACACTAAAGAGGAGCTTGGGATTGAACCGCTAATCTTCCAATTAACAGGCAACCCGCTCCACCACCTGAGCCACAGCCTTGTTGAATTGAGATCCACTAATATAAACTGGATTCACAAATGCCTGTTCGAGAGTTGTAAATGTAAGAAAGATATTCACAAATGGTTTGCATTTATTTCTAAATTAATTTTATGTATTCACAGATATCTTTTTATTTGAGGAATGTTTTTGTGTATTTGCAGATCTGTTTTATATTTGCAGAATATTTTTGTGAGTTTATGAATCTGTTACACATCAGATTACACATGTACACACGGATTATTCATATTCTTAGTCCTAAAAGTATCTGTAAACACATCTTGTCTAACATAACTATTAATCATAAAGGGAAAAGAAGTCTTCGCAATCATTATCTTTTGAGAATGTAGTTTTTTTGACTTTGTGGCTGTCCAGTCTCACCTGGCCCAGGACATGGCCTTCTCCTCGGCCTGGCTCTCTGGAAGGTGGTCCCCAGTAAAGCTGAACACCTGCAGTCTGTAGGAGCGCTGGTGGCCCCAGCGGTTGGTCTGGTTGCTGGCGATGTGGAGGTAGCGAGGAGTCTTGGTGTCATAACGAAGAGCAGCCTCCTGTGGAGGTATCACAGTAGTCCCACAGTCAAGATTCAAAAGGTAATGGCTGCAGAATAGTTGGGTTAAGAAATGTACACATCCAGCAGACACACAGCAACATTAGCATTCATGTGGAGTCATGTTCTTATCCACTTGATGAATGTAAGTCCTTTTTTCTCTACTGTGGTCTATGTCAACTTCTGAGAAAAATATCTGCCTCTTCAGCTAATAAATACTCCACTATGTTCACCAGCTAGTCTTTCTTTCTGTCTCAGAGCTTTTTCACTGCTGCCTACTTCTGCTGGAAATCAGGTTAAGGAGATGAGATTACCGGACTTAAAACCAAAACAATGAGCTGAAAGTGGCTCCAGTGTTGTGTCTCAGACTGCTGTCCGGCTGTGAGTCAGTGACCTGCTGTCTCTGATACATTACTGCTTTATTCATTCCAGTTTAAAATGACAGGGTCTGATTGGCTGTATTAAAACAAGTTCACTATGTATGTAGACAGAGAACTACTGGCCTCTGGCTGGTTAACACACAGATAGTGGGCTCCATCCCGAAACCAATTTTCTCCTTTTTGGATTCTGATTTTTTTTCTTAAAGGAGAAAAATGTAATTTTACACAACTGGGGCATTATATTAATGTCAACACCTGTAACAAATGGGTTGCATAAATATATACTCAACAGTATATTTTACAGCATTACAGTGCTATACAGTTTTTAAAATATATTTCCCTTATTAATATTCAAATGTATGCAACAAGTGCATCAAAATAATAAGATTCGACCTGTGGTGTGAGTATGAGGTTGCTAATGTCTACAAAAGACATCTAAATTACAATTTATAATCATAGCATGTCACTTTTATAATTCCTAGATAATAAATTCAGTTAACTATTATTTGGCTTAGTGCAAAGGAATTTTGGAATAAAACCTTGATTTTAGTAGAAAATAGGACCAAATTGGATATATGAATATAGTGGAAATATGCCATAATGCTGTCCACAGACAGTCTTTACGAAATTAACACACGAGACACTGTAATTCACAAACTTTGTTCCACACTGTTACTCATTCCTATGCTCTCCTTTAAATGTTTTTGAAATGAAGTGATAGGAAGGCAGACCTGTTCTGTTTTGAGTTGCTTCTCCACCAGCTGAGGGACCATAGCGTAGTGATTAGACATCCATGGCAGTGACACATTGACATATTCCATGTCTTTGGTCTGGAAAACATTCTTCACTCCTGCAACATGATGGAAACATGTTAACATTTGTTTGTTTGTAAAAATTCTTGTTATCTGTTGTTGTTTACAAGCAAAAACAGAGCTGAATGGGGCCTCCTATAGATTGCTCCTATAGATTCATGTCTAGATCCATGGCTATTTTTATTTTTAAATGAATTTAAACCTGCACTAATCAATGTTTGTATGTCTGATGTGAAAGGGGTTTCTCAGCTTCTGTGACTGATCATGGTTAATCCCTGTTCCCTTTTAAAGCCTGGACATCAAAGGCATCACATTTTTCACATCTATTTGGCACATCAGCCACTACCAGGCAAACGAATCATCTAGTTATTACTATTATGCCAGCCAGAGATCTTTAGGTTTGCATGGGAAATCAAATGGAGGGGCCTGTTTTGGGTAAGAATGGAACTAAAACAGACATCTGTAGAACATATTAGTTTATGTCAATACCTACATCTGAGAACTGCTACATACTACTACATAGAACTTGACATAAGGAAGAAACGTAAATAAAATCATAAATAAAAAGTGATAAGCTGTCTTGTAAAAGTACTAGTGAATGTAAAACAACTTTTTTTTTACATTCATTTTAAAAGCTTCAAAAACAGGATCAGAGGAGAGTACATTTGCATAAATCAAATCAAATGAAAATTAAATCACCTTTATTGTCACACAACCATAAGTGCAGCGTTGGTGAAAATCCTAGGAGCAGTTCCAGCAGTTCCAGTTATATAGTAAAAATACACTGTATGATGGACATACGTCAAACATCAAACATTATAGGCTACACAATAAAAGGATCACTGTATTATATCCTGTACTATATTATTATTATTTGCCCGCAGAATCAAATTGTTTTACAAGATATTCGGCGTGTCAGGTCCGGTCCCTAAATACAACCAACGCAAGGATATTAAGTAGTTTCCAGCTGGTTTGGTTTGTGTTCACAAAGGTAGAACTAATCAAAGGCCTGTGGTGGAAATGGCCTTCAATTATTGGTCATACAGTCTGCGTAAAAAAAGACAAACCCCTCCAAATGCTTACATATTACAGTGCTTTAATGTACTGTTAACTGAGTTTTGCACAACAGTTCCCTGGAATCCATTCTCCTTCATTTTATGGCTGACTATTTTGAATATCTTGGACTTCTTCTGCACCTTCTCTAGTAGCCTAAATGAGAAATGTTCTCTACAGCCTAAGTAGGCTATTCAGGAGGCAACTCACTGAGTTCAGGTGTGTCCCCTGCTACTAGACATTTTGGTAGCAAACACACTACTTGTTCACAAGTCACCAAAACTGGAAGAGAAAACATTTTCAACCAATGAAATGACACATACAGTACACGTTCCGTTATTGGTTCGAATGGTGTTCATATTTGTTCTTAGTGAAGCACGCATGACATGGTTAAGCTATGTTTGAGACCGAGGGCGGGTTCACACCAGAGCATTTACCCCAACTCTTGTTGCCTCATTTTGAGCCAGGAAACACTCTGGAAACTTTACAAATTAGTTTAGTGAAGAATCTCCCTTATCTAAATTAAATTTGCCTATTTTTGCTAACCAAAGACATACCTTATATTCCAAAATATGTGTGCACCATGAGAACCATTAATCTGTTATACTCCCAGAGCAAAATCTGCTGTTGAACTATGTGTCCACCCACACATTCTTTGGTGTTTTTCAGGATTTCTTGAGGCTGTGGGGGCCCTGAACTACAGCTACAATCCTGGCCATGGAGGCATGAAATGTTTTTTCAGAACTAAACATATATAGAGATATAATGTCAGAGTCTTCTCTTTGTGGTAGTAGAATTCTCTATATTAGAGATCTGCCCTGCACAAACAGTTTTAAATGTATTACTACTGCCTACTGTCACTCACCCAACACATCCAGGTCTACCTTGAAGTTGATGAAATGGGTGTGGATGTTCCCTAGCACCTTCTCCGCCACCTGATGTCCGTATTTCAGACTACCGTCTACCAGGTAAGAAGAGGAGATGTAGCCGGTGGCGTGTACCTTGGCCTCCACTGATCCGCTCTGGTAGAAGATAAAGTCCCACATATAATCATAGTTTCCTATAGCTGTGATGGTCCTAAACACCAGTGCGCTGTTTACCATCCCCCCGTAACTCTTATGGAAAAAGTCAGAGAAATGCCTCCGCAGGGGTTGACCCATGTTGTGCTCAAACACGCAGATGGAATTCCTATATCTGATCGGGACTGGGACATCGATGTAGCGGTATGTGTCAATGTAGGTTGCTTCGTGGGGGCAATCCACGCCACGGACCAGTTCGTGTGCGAAGCGACCTATCCCAATACTCGAGTCCAGAAACTTTGTCAAGATCATCCCCGGAGTCACTGAACCGTACACCGACATGGCTTCCTGCACGCTCAGCTCATAGACTATCCTCTCACCCTTAAAACGCACATCAAACACCCTCATTCCCGTGAGAGAGCTTAGCCCGAAGGCGAAGGTCCAGTCCAGGTACAAGACGTGATTGTTGCTGACGCTGTAGCGCTTTCCGTCTGCGTAAAACAGCTGCGGGCCGACCTGCAGAGGCTTGTGCCTGGGTTTCAGTGAACCATAGTCTGGCGATTCCTTGTAAACTATTTTCTTAACAGACCCCGCATCATATTTTTGTTTAAGTTCTTCTACCGTGTCGAAGTATTGGCCATTATAAAGCAGCCGCTCCACTCTCCAGTTGGATGCGTTTACGCTCTCGTGGTTGACCAGCACCTCAAAACCCACCGGGTGGATGTACAGACCGCTCATATCCCTGAAGAAAGATATCCAGGTCTTTCTGTCCCCGGATCTGACTCCGCGGGGCATCTGCTCAAACGCGTCCAGCTTCTTGTCCGAACCCACGTCGAAGCTCTCTTTCATGAGCTTCTCCAGCTTGGAAAAGACCTCATGCTCCAAAAACAGGAAAAGCAAAGCGTATTCCCCGATGGTGACCGTGCGCGCACTGATAGGTAGCTCCATCTTGTACCTCTCCTTGGTGACATCTCTGTGGTATGTCGGCTTGGGAAGAGGCCCCACTACGTACTCCTTAATGTAGCCTTGGGCGCCGTGGAAGACCACAACCGTCGCCTCTCTCGCCGGCTTGGCGCCTTTCCCGTCCAAGTAATTCAGCGCGTTCGATTTCTTTGGCAGGTTTAGGTCTATTAAAAACAAGAAATTTCCAGAAGGCTTGGTAATTTGGTTCGTCGATATGTCCAAGTCTTTCTCATCGATCATGTACTGCTGGACCTGCAAGTACTCCTCCTGGGTGAGGTCAGCGAACACGAGGCTGCGTTCGTCGTGTTTGCCCCGCAGCGGGTGGACACGCTGAGCGGAACATTTGGGAGCCCTGCTGGAGTGGATGCTTATCAGGACGACGTTGAGAATGATGGAGACGAGGACAAAGAGGATCAGCGCCCATTTCACTAGAGAGTTCATCATCCGTTCTACCATTACGCATGGGCTTGGAGAGGAATGAGCTCCGGGTGGGAGTTGTGCTCAGACTATTTAGGAAGGTAGAGGTGCGGCCCTCAACTCCTCCGTTTCCCACCCCCATGCTGTAACATGTGTGATCAAATGTTAACTCCTCCTCCTCTCCTAAATTCTCACCAATATTAAATAGCAGCTTACATGTGCTTTAAGTCTTAGTAGTACACTGTAAATATTGCAGCATATTTTATTAAGTTGTTAGGCTGTAGAAACCTAAATAATCAGCAAAGTTTTTTGCATTGTAAATTGTGTTCTTCGAATTCCTAATCTGTGATTCTTTACAAAATGAGAAAGTTCTGTTAACTTATGTTTTTTAGTTGGGGAATGCAGGAAAACAACTATCCACTTTGTGTTTACTTTATCCTTTGCACTGTAACAGATGACAAGTTAAACTGAATAAACTTTCTTTTACTGCTAACTCAGCACAAATAGATACGTTTGTAAGTTTCAGGTTTAAATTGTGTAATTATCATGTTCAGAATTTACAATCATAAGTTTAGTTCACTAAATTTTCAATGTCTTGTTTACTTAACTTCTCAAATTAAATTATTTAGAAACACTGTTGCATTATGGTTAAAATAATTTTTTTTCTCTGACAAGAGTTACGTGATGGAGGTCGTTATGTGTCCTTAAGACATGTCTCGCAGGAGTCAGATGGTTTCTCTGGTGCAAACTATAGGATGGAACTTCAGGGCTCGTATTCATAAAGATTCTAAGAATCCTCTAAGAAAACTCTTAATTTAAGACTTTTACGTAGGAGTCTTAGCTTAAGAGTGATCAGGGACTGATCTGAGAGCAACTATGAGCAAGGACAAGAATCTTAGTGAGGAGGCGGGGTTGACCCCGTTGCTATGTATGACACAATCTTTTGAAGATTGTGATTGGTTGGTTGTCCAAGAAGGAAAAAAAGAGTGATTTTAAGTATAGGTTCTATTCTAAGCCTTCACTTTGGAAATTACATTCCTAATATTTCCTATTTGACCGTTCTCTCACACACACACACACAGATTATATATGTGTATATAAATCCTGTTTTTTATTTACCATGCTGTTAATTTCCTATAAGGTATTTGATTGGCTTAGAATGATAAAAAGTGTTCCACTCTTTCCAATTACACTCATTGCTGGCATGTCTATTTAAGTGGTGGTTTGAATGTTGGTTTTAATGTATCAAACATGGAGTCAAAACCAAGAAGGGCGAGAAAGCCCAACTGGACAGAGGAACAGCGTTTACTGTTAGCCCAGTAAGTGGATGAACACAAGGCCATTCTAAAAGGAAAATTCGGGCCGGGACGAAAAAGCAGACGTGGGAGCGTATAGCGCAAACTATTAACGGTTCATTCCCCCTGCTTGTGCGCACCAGGGAAGCCTGCTATATTCATAAATGCAGTTTTTTTGAGCCTGCAAGGTGGGAGTGTCCAGTGGAAACAAAATGAACTGCGGCACAATAAGAGGTTCTGAAAGTGCTGTAATTGTTTGTGTGATCACTCTGCTTACAGAAGGTTGTGACAGACCCAAATCATCACTGCTGCATTGTTGCATTTTCCCAGTTGCCAAATATCATAATGTAGTAATTACTTTCATTTCTGGTGCTATGGCATTTCTGTGCTGTGCCGGAGATGTTAGCGTCTCTAATAAGATCAGTCACAAACCCTGCACGATCTTATCTATAGCGTCTGATTAACTCACTGTCATCCATTGTCTGCAACACATTTCTTCTCCCTCTTCGTCTTTCTGCCATTTTCTCCTCTACTAAAGAAACTCTTAAGCCTCTTAAAAGTCCTCGTCCGTGCTCCTAACAATTTTGACCTTAAGACGTCTTTTAAGGGTTAAGATGCTTTCTGAATTACTTTTTTCTTTACTAGGATTTTGTTTTTAATTTTAAGTTATTAAGTTTTAAGAGTTATTTTTATGAATACGGACCCAGAATTTTCCTTCAGCCTAAAGCTCTTAGGTAATAGGGCTTATATTGGTCCTGGATTAAATGTGACCTCTGAAAGCTAAGAATTTTAAAGTGGTCATATTATGCTAATTATCCATCCATCCATCATCAACCGCTTATCCTGCGTCAAGGGTCACGGGGGCCTGGATCCAATCCCAGCTTACATTGGGCGGTACACCCTGGACAGGTCGCCAGTACATCGCAGGTCCACACATAGACAAACAACCACTCACAGTCACACCTAAGGACAATTTTGGAGACACTAATTAACCTAGCCCACATGTCTTTGGACAGTGGGAGCCTTCCTCCCGTCCAAAGACTAGGTTAATTGGTGACCCTAAATTGTCCTTAGGTGTGAGTGTGAGTGAGTGGTTGTCGGTCTATGTGTGGCCCTGCAATGGACTGGCGACCTGTCCAGGGTGTACCCCGCCTATCGCCCAATGTCAGCGGGGATTGGCTCAAGTCCCCCCGCGACCGTTGGTGATGGATGGATGGATTGAGTGTTCTTCTGCACCTTCTATAGTCACTGAGAACTGTTCTCTTCAGCCTAAATATATCCGAACCAGCTTGGCAACCTAGACTGCAGCAAGACGTTTCAGAGTGGTATGTTTTTAATTTGTAACAAATTTCATACTTTTTTAAAATTACATTTTAACTGTGCACTGTCTCTACATCACAGTAACAACTTTATATCTATTGACTACGTTATTTTAATTTAATATCTAACTAGCTTGGTTTGAGTACATGCCACACTAACTTTATGTTCATAGTGACGCAGATAGGTTATGAAAGTAAAGGCTGGACTACAATCGAGCTGAATTCAGGCAGTTCAAGAGCAGTGGCCTATAGCAGCATTATTAAGGGTTCAGGACTCACCTGAGCCAGCCCTAACTATAAGCTTTATCAAAGAGGAAAGTCTTAAGCCTACTCTTAAATGTGGAGATGGTGTCTGCCCTCTGAACCCAAACTGGAACCTGGTTCCACAGGAGAGGAGCTTGATAGCTGAACGCTCTGGCTCCTACTTTTGGAGACTCTAGGAACCACAAGTAACTCTGAATTCTGGGAGTGCAGTGCTCTGGTGGCATCACAACTCAAAAAGATTTAAGTAGCTACAACAGCAAGTGAATGCATCACAGGCAACAAAAGTGAGTTCACCTCTAAGTGAAAATGTCCAAATTGAGCATGTAATGCACATTAGAACAGCTTCCAATTTCAATGTTTTCCCAAAGGGAAAGCTGTGCCGTTTGGACCTCACCTCTTAAGCCTTTTAACGGCAGGGAAACTCTCAAATATGACCTCCAAATCATTATCGATTTTTCATGTTGTGGTCTCAATTTACATCTTTTTCCTCCGCTCGCATTCACCTTCACTTTCTGCCGCTCGGACAATGAAACACTCGCTAGCACCTCCCTATTCCTTGCCCGTTAATCGGAAGGCCGGCGGTTCAATCTGCGGCTCCTCCAGGCTGCCTGTCCTTGGGCAAGATACTGAACCCCGAATTGCCTCTGGCCATGTAGTGTAAAATCGCTTTGAGTGGTCGAAAAGACTAGAAAGACACTACACAAATACGGAGCATCTACATTTAACAGCACCTGTCACATAGATGTTCTTTGAAGAACGAGGAGAGGAAGCTAGCCAGGCATTTAGTGTTACCGTGCTTGCACAGTACCAGTGCACTGGCACTCCTAAATGAATATAGGGGAAACTGAGTTAGCAGAACAACAGGCTGATAAAGTTTATACCTATGCCAAGACAACAACATAAAACCACACACTCTCAAGATATATTTAAGTCCCTGATATGAAGTCTCTGCCTCAACTCTGTGACAAGTCCTGACGTGCTGTGGCAGGGGCGTTGTTAGACATAAAGTTCTACTGGGGCACAGGACCCCTTAACCCCCATGTACAGTTTTGATTTATTTTTGATTGAAGTGTATGAAATGTATTAGTATGTACCTCACCAGCTTCCCTTGCTTAGCCCATTATTATCAGAATCAGAATCAGCTTTATTGCCAGGTATGTGTACACATATGAGGAATTTGACTCTGGATTGTACATTGTTCATGATGTACTTACTTGTACAAAATTACAAAATCATCATAATAAAAATAAAATAAAATCAGAAACAGACTTCAGTGTAGAAAACACAAATATTAATAATAATAATAATCTTTTCAAAAACAAGTTACAAAGTGCTTTAACAAGTGTAAAGACAATAATACCCAAAAAACAATAATACAGAAACAATATAATATAAATAAATACAATTTCTGCAGTCCTGACTGTACGTAAGTACGGAGTACGGAGCATTTACATTTTTTAGTATGAGTGAGTGTGAATGTTAGTTTCCGTTTGAGCACTTAGGCTCAGTGTATGAATGTGTGTGACTGGTGAATGCAGATGTAGTGTAAAAGCGCTTTGAGTGGTCGAAAAGACTAGAAAGGCGCTATACAAATACGGAGCATTTACATTTACATTTACGTTGTAGTCTGCTCCTGTCCTTTTTGGTGGCAGATCCAAACCAGACAGTGATGGAGGTGCGGAGAACAGACTGGATGATGGCTGTGTAGAAGTGGATCAGCAGCTCCTTAGGCAGGTTGAGCTTCCTGAGCTGGAGGAAGTACATCCTTTGCTGGGCCTTCTTGATGATGGTGTCAGTGTTGGGCTCCCACTTCAGGTCCGGGGATATAGTGGATCCCAGAAACCTGAAGGATTCCACAGCAGACACAGGACTATTGAGTATGGTGATGGGGGGCAGAGTGGCGGGGCTCCTCCTGAAGTCCACGGTCATCTCCACAGTTTTGAGTGCGTTAAGCTCCAGGTTGTTCTGACCGCACAAAAGAGCCAGCTGATCAACCTCCCCTCTGTAGGCCGATTCATCTCCGTCCCGGATGAGACCGTTGTGTCGTCAGTGAACTTCAGTTTTGAACACAGAGCTGAAGTCCAGGATCCTTGCATATGTCCCTGGAGAGTCGAGGTGTTGCAGGATGTAATGCAGTCCTAAGTTGACTGCATCATCCACTGACCTGTTAGCCCTGTAGGGGTCCTTCAGGTGAAACATCAGTCTTTCAAAGGACTTCATGACTACAGATGTCAGGGCGACAGGCCGGTAGTCATTTAGTCCAGAGATGGAGGGGTTTTTGGGGACCGGGATGATTGTGGAGCATTTGAAGCAGGAGGGAACTTCACACAGCTCCAAAGATCTGTTGTAGATCAGTTTGAAGATGGGGGCCAGTTGGCCTGCACACACCGTCAGGGCCAGGAGCCTTTCTGATCTTCTGCCGGGGTCAGGGGGGGGGGGGGGGGGGGGGGGGACAGTGTGTCAGAGGGGGAAGGTGACTGTTTGAAGATGGTGTTGGAGCGGGGGAGAGGTGTGACTCTGGGCCTTTCAAACCTACAATAAAAGCCATTCAGCTCGTCTGCCAGTTGTTGAGTACCAGCAGTGTTGGGAGTTCATGGCTGAGGTTTGCTCTGTTGAAGTCCTCAAGAAAACTGAGCAGGGAGTCTGGATGTTTTTTCTCCATGTTAGTTATCTGGTCGGCCAGGTGTAGTAACGCCTCACTAACACAGGCCTGAGGTGGAATGTAAACAGCGATTAGAACAAAAGAGGAAAACTCTAAAAAGGTTTACAGTTTATGAATAATGTCTATGTGAGGGCTGCATGATTTTTCCAACACTGTGAAATCTGTGCACCAAGCTTCGTTTATATATGTTTTTCCCGTGAGCTCAGATAAGATTAAATCCTGGTAGGTGAAGTGCGCTGGACAGCGGCAGATCTGCAGAAGTCTGAGTTTTTTCCTTTACGCAGTCTCAGTTTAACCAGAGCGCCTGCACACTTTCCCTTGCACTATTTCTGGAGGATCCCAAACAGAGCTGCTGCTCCTCCAACTAATAACTCCGGGAAAGTTCCAGTTCCATGAGCGGTGGAATAGTATGAGCAGATGAAAGTCCAATATTTAAGAACTCTTCTCTGGTAAATGTTATCAGAGAGGGACGGCAGAAAACAGCGTTAATAAACAAAAACACTAAAAGCACTACAGAGCTTAATCCAGAGGCTGCCATCTGTGGCGCCATCTTGGGACAGCCCAATTATTATTTGCACATTATCAGAAAGGGCTTTGACTGGAGCATAAGCACTATGTCACCACCTTAAAAGAATTCTGTCATGGCCTTCCTACCTAACTTGTGAGCCATGTAAACAATTTGCCATTGCTTCACAGTCACACCTGAGACTGCATGGCTCTCACCTCTCCTTTAAAACAGTCTGCCTCTGTAATACGCCTGATTGGAAACCTCTTCTGGAAAAATCATCATAAAGTCTGTTAAGACTGTTGCTGGCTGTACATCACTAGCTGTGCTTGTACTGGCTGAGGCTGCCTGTGTTTCACCTGGGTCTGTTCTGGTACTGAATTTGGATCAACTGTGCTATTACTGGCTTATGATCCAGCATCTACTTTACTGACAAATTTAGAGAGAGGGTTGTAGACAATTCTGTGGGCTGGTTGCTGACACACCGACCACTGGTCGCTGCCACAGTCTCTGAGGGAAGGCCCCTCTCTGTTCCTTATCACACAATTTATGACCATGACTGTGACATTATAAAAAGGTCAGTTTCAAGTTTTTATACAGCCTATGGTTCCAAAGTAGGCCTAATGTGACCTTAGATAATTTAAATTATGTCAACTGGCAGATACATTTTCTTGTCTAATAGAGGAATGGATCGAAGCAATTAGATGTGTTGAGGAGTTTTCTACTGACTCAGGCTTAAGAATGAACTCGAACAAATCTGTTTATTAGGCTACCACTTAAGGAATGCGAACTATCAGAAGTTAAGTTCCAGTGAAGAACCCACTTACATACCTGGGGTTGATAAGATTGAAAAACTCAAAGGGTCAATTAAGTAGCATTGTATTTCTATTAAAATGTTGACCACAAAATTGTTAAATTACCTGTGAACTTTTATAAACAAGCTTTAATGGCCTGAAAATTAATAGATAGTATTTGATTCAAGCGCATGATTGCTGTTACTGTTCAGTTACACATCTTTCTTATAAACTTATAACAGACTGATGGCGCTAATACAGAGAAAGTTAGAAGAGGAAAAAGCAGTTGCTGCACTGCATTATACACCAACAGGCACTGTGCAGCAAGTTCTTGAAATATGAACATTTCATGTTTATTGCAAATGGAACTTACTCACTTGCAGTGTAACAGTATACTAAAACTCACTTTCAGGGAGGCAGAGGGAACAGCAGATCTTATTGGACAATTTCCTAGACAAGACTTCCTGTATCTCCATCCTTCACAGAACTGTCCAAAGTGTTCAGTCAGTTAATGTGCCATTTTGGAAGCAAATATCTGTGTGAAATTGTTTTCTCAACTATGAAGTGTAAAGTACAGGTCCAGGCTTACTAACTGATGCCCATCTTGAAGCTGTAGCTACTCAGGGTTTCAACTGCAACCTCCATCAGAGCAAATGTTTTTCAGTTATGTGAGAAAGAGAAAAGGTGTCTGGCAAGAATTAAAACAAAGTAGGGTCAACAAAGTAGTCAGGGATTGCATTTGTAAGTTCAGTGTTAAGCTGAAGTATAAGACTGATGTGTGTATTTTTGATGATGCTCACTTAGCAATATTTCAAGAGTTCATTTGCGTCTGATTGTGTACTTCAGTGGCCCAGTTTGCATTATCTAAGTACATTTTTGAGTTACAAATACTTAAGAATGCACTACATTTGAGTAAAGTATATATTGTACTTTCACTTCAGTACAACTTTATTTTTTATTTTTTTCAGAAAAAACTAATGTAAAAGTTCAAAATATGTTGGTAATGGTAGTGACCAATGGTTGGTGTGGCAGCCTGGCAGCCTGGCAAACACAAACACTTTGTAGCCTGATTTGCGTTACATCACCTGCAGTTTGTTTGCATTTATAGCGCCCCCCTGGTGTTCAGTTTGAATGAAACTTTCAGTTGCTTATGAAGACATATCCTGAGAGATTTGTGATGATTGGAGAATGAATACGGGATTTATAGTGTAATTTGTGTAATGCTAAGCACCTTTCTTGCACTTGTAGCGCCCCCTAGTGATGTATGTACATCAAACTGTCCAGGTATATCTGGGGTACCTATCTGTGTTTTTAAAAAAATTCAAAATGGCGGAAATTTTTTCTAGGTGGACCTTAATGGTCCTTTTTTGTAGAGCACATTGAGCTGGACCGGTGTGAGAAATTTCAAATCAATCGGACTTTCAAAGTGTGGAGCTATATAAACTCCGAACAAGTGTTGAAATCAAATCTGTGGGAGCTAATTCAGCACAGGACTTTTTGCCGCGCAAAGTAAATCCAAGCATATTGTGACTTGTTCGAACAGCCTTTAAGAATTTAAATGGAAAATGATAATTAGATACTTCACCACTCATAACAGGGACGAGTGGCACATCAGCCACCAGTAGCTTTTGATGCTCCAGAGGGAGAAATTATTGAAAAGATGGAGTTCTGCTTTGTAAGTAATATTTTAGATGAGACAGCACGTTGCAAAATCATTCAATATAGAGAAAGCAGCTCACTTCCTGCATCCTGTGTGTGGTAAGGTTTAAGCTTCTATAACACTTTGGTTAGGGTTACGAAAAGATTTAAGTTTTAAAATTGCCTGTGGACTGAAGGACAGTGCTCACTCGGGGTAGAGCATATCTCCCTGCTTTACCTCACATGGAGCGAGAAAGCAGCTAGTTCTGAAATGAGCTACATGCAAACATGCAACTGGGGCTTTGTGCAAAGTTTTGGTGGCATTACAAACTATTTGCATGATGATCTAGTACCTAAACATTGCTGGCTTATAATAAATTTTTTTGCAAGTTAGACAGTGTGTTTAAGTGAGTTTCTTTGCAACTTTTGACCTACTTGTCCCCCTCTGACACACCTGTCTTATTATGTCGTATTAACCTTTGCAGAAGAACAGAATAAGTGCAGTTATCAATGAACTGCTCTTTTTTCTATTTACGATGAGTAGAACAAGTAATTCTTTGGTTTTCTTTTCCCCATGTCTAGAATTGTGCTCTGTATACTTATTTTAGGTATTTAACCAGAAGAAAATGACACAATAAAATCTTTGTATTAGCTTGCCACAGTCCTGTTTCTTTAATTTTTTGTGTTCATCCTGCCTTCTCTTAGATAGCATCCAGGGCAGTGTCATCTTTGAGGATTCTTTTTAGCAAAACTGAGACATTGGTCCTATGAAATACTTTTCTATTGTGATGGGAAATTAAAGTCTAAGGGCCTGTATCGTGAAGCAAAAATTATGGGTAAGCCAAATATCTTTGTGTTTAACTCAAGTTTTCTGCTACCACAAAGTAGCTCATTTTTAATCGGGATATGCATTTTTGCATTGTACAGAACAGAATGCCTGACATATGACCTCTTTCTGAAGGTTTTCTGCAATGTGAAATGTCACACGTTTTTCACAAGATAGTGGGAGTGTTTCTGGCTTTCTTTCCACCAACAGCCTGTTGATTTGTAACTCCTCTGGGCAGGGCTCTGCCTGAGGATGGAGGCCCTCTCTGGTTGTCTGTCATAAATATTTTTTAAAATACTGAGAGGAGGAAGAGGGCTGCAAACTCCCTCTCTCTCACGCACACACATTTTGGAATGTTTATAGATTGCAGTAAGGATAACTGTACTGCTGAAGTAGTAAACACACACGTTACACACTTGCATGGACCAATGAATGCTCTCACACAAACACACACACACACACACACACACACATACACATCTGTTCCCACTTAAGATTTATAAATGGCTGTTTAGATTGACCCTGTGGTCTCTATACATTCCAGCTTTTTTTCCAGACAAACTGGGAGTCTCTCTCAGTCTCAGCTCCAGCTGGTCAACTCATCACAGATCTCTCTCTATGTGTAGTGCAGCATGTAACATTCGATGTCTCATCCTCTCATGGTGTCATTTATACTTACACAGTTTGGTTTAGTTTCAACTCATTCCAAATGGGGCTGTAGCAGGAGTTGGACATCCTTCACTAAAAGTCCCCACTGCCTTGTCTCTTCCTGTAATCAGGAAGCTCCCCGCTCCCAAGGGCTTTGTACATTTCTATGATTCCAGATTATTTTCCCCAAAGCCCCTGGGCTTTTTCATGGATTTCACAAGTTACATAAGACTTCAGGGTCAGTAGTATTCTTACATGTTGAAGTTATATTCTTTGAAATCAGATCATCAGTAATAACCATTCAGTGTATTTACACACTGTTAATACATCTCTATATAGAACAGAGCAACCACATGAGTTCCCCATTTTTAGGGTTCAAACCTGTTTCTGTTTTTGTGTGTTTTAGCTATTAGGGTTCAAACCGCGTAGCGGTAAAACCCTTCTGTTTTCTGTTAAAGTGTGAGAGCTACAGCTCTTTATTATTATTATTATTATTATTATTTTTATGCATTTTAAAATGAATGGGTTCCTATGGGAGCAGGGACTCCAATCCACTTCCAACCTACCAGGGGTAAAGCTAGACTCTCAGCAGAATTCCCATGATGCATGGCAGTGAAGAATGTTTTGCTAAGATTTACTAATAAGTCTCCTATTTGTTTGAAATACAAAACAAATACTTTGTGATTTATGTATTTGTTAAATGTGTCTGCTAAGAAAATTGTGTTTTTTGTTGGTAATTTTCATTCTTGTAGTGGTTTACTATTGAAACCAGGAGTGAAGTGCCTGTTTCATTTGATAAGAACAGCTGCATTGATAGATAGATAAAGAGACAGTCCTCAGAGTACGACTTCTTGTGCCTGACACTGAGTCGAGTGACGATATTGATATATTAAAGCTTGCAAATTTACGGAGCTGTTTGTTGTTTGAAGTTGATGCTAAAAAAAGGTGGAGTCCTTACTGACTTTCAGTGGTTACTTTCAAAATTCTATGTTGTTAGTCTTTCCAAATGCAATCATTGTTAACATGATATTAAGTCTTTCACAGCACAGTTCTTTGGCTGTGATGGCACAATGGATCCCCCATTGTGACCCATCCACCATTGTGTCCCTGAGCAAGACACTCGTTGCTCCAGAGGCGTGCGACCTCTGACATGTATTAGCAATTGTAAGTCGCTTTGGATAAAAGCGTCAGCTAAATGTATGTTGTATGTAAATGCATTTATTTTATTCTTCAACAGCAGAGTAGCTAAGGATCTTTATTAACTTTCAAACATGAGAGTACAGAGCAATTCCAAAAATACACACCTAAATAGCCTACATATCACACACAATTATTAAATCAAACACAGAATGATTAAAAGAAACCTATACATTAATAAAGTGCTTACCCAAACAGTAGAGAGTGCTGAGTGTCGCCGTTCAGGGGGCTCTTTACCTCATAAATCCAGTGAGCTCCAGGGGAGAGACTGAGTTTGTCCAAAGTTCTCCTCCTGCGGAGTTCGGGTTGGAATCTGCCTCACTACCAGATCATTGTCTATGACAGTAAATGCTATTTGTATAGCGCCTTTCTAGTCTTTTCGACCACTCAAAGCGCTTTTACACTACATCTGCATTCACCAGTCATACACATTCATACACTGAGCCTAAGTGCTCAAACAGAAACTAACATTCACACACATTCATACACTGGCAGAACAGCCACCAGGGGCAATTCGGGGTTCAGTATCTTGCCCAAGGACACTTCGACATGCACCCGGGGGGCCAACCCACTCTACCTCCTGAGCCACAGCCGCCACAGTCTGGTGTATACTCATGGCGCATCTAGTTTTCCAAAGTTTTTGGCAAACGATGCTGATGACCAGTTGAAATAGTTCTTTTTTCTTTATGGGCATGATTTCTTCAAGAAGTCCGTATGTGACAGATCTGTAATTACGTTTGAAAGAGAGATCAAGACTATCTAAAATGTTCCAGACCTCCTGAGCTCTATAGCAGTCCAACAGGAGGTGCTGCTGTGTCTCATCCTCCTCACAATGTCTCATTGGACATTGTTTTGTTTTAACAAAGCAACACCAGGACACCACCGCTCTGACTGGAAGTCTACTGACTGACATGAGCCACCGGGCTTCCCAAAGGCTCTCTGAGAGTGACTTTCCCCTTAAAATTTTCCTCACCTCGGTGCCATCGCCAACCACCAAATTCGTGTAATGAATAAAACCCCCATATTTAAAATCATAAATTTTTATGAAAATAGATTTGCTGCTAAAACCAACCCAGTCTATCAGTAGGTGCTGGTGTTGTGCAATAAAATCCCCGTAAATTAATTTGTAGTAAGGACTCTGTCTGGCCCTGCCTCGTCTCTTCTGCCATTTGACAGGTTCCCCTTCGAGGGAACTCCTCAGGGCGTGGCAGGGCTGAACTATGAATGAAACTACTCCATAATAATAATAATAATAATCCTATTGGTGTTACTAGAACGGTAGTGTGTGACGGCGTAACCGGAGGGGGTATATAAGCACGCCGGCACATAGGACACATTAGCTTCTTTCTATTCAGCAGGTACTCTGGCTATGTTTGGAAGCTCCATTATCCTACTTGATGTCGAGACGAAGCAGCAGATCATGTCAAAGCGATTCCGACAGTGTGTCTTTCCATGTGAGCGTTTCATCAGGGTGAGGGTGATACCCATGGGATGTGCGTCTCCTGCCTGGGGATGTCGCATGCTCAGGCGGCTCTCGAGGGGGCTGCCTGCGACCATTGCGAGGCCCTGCCCCTGATGGTGCTGAGGTCTCGAGCGGCTCTCTTCCTAGAGGATGGTCAGATGCGCTCTACATCCCCCCGGCTGGACTACGGCAACGTGACAGAAATCACACAACACGGATACGGAGCGATGCCACGAGTGGAGGAGGCACTGGCTAGCTACCTCTCTCCCAACCTCGCCTCATCCCTCCGGACGCCGGCGCTCCCCACCAAGTGTCGGATAACGTCCGATTTGGTGGGCAAGGCCTACATGGCAGCGGGTTGAGCTGGTGCCCGCCTGCACACGATGGCTGTCTTGCAGGCATACCAGGCTGATCTCCTTCGGGACTGTGTAGGGGGAGGTCCCTCTGAGGAGGACCTGACGGAGCTCCGTAGAGCGACGGACTTGGCTCTCCGTGTGACCAAGGAAACGGCCCGTTCCATGGCGGCTTTGGTGGCTATGGAGTGCCATCTGTGGCTCAACCTATCAGGCATCCAGGGGAAGGAGAGGGGTTTTCTCCTGGATGCACCCCTCTCGCCTTCTGGCCTGTTTGGCGAAGCAGTGGATGCTGTCGTCAACAGGTTCCAGCACGCCAAAACTCAGGGAGAGGCGTTTGAACGATATCTCCCCCGCCGGTCAGACTCCAGGACCGCAATGGCTCAGGAAAGGCGGACGCAGCCTTCATCCAGCTCCTACCGCCGCAGCCAGAAGCAGAGCGTCGCTTCACGGGATCCCCCTCAACTAACCTGGGATGCAAGACAGCGCTCTCGCCCACAGCCCCCCGAGAAGACGGATCTGAGGACCTCCGCGGTCCTCCGCTTCAGGGCACAACCAGGGATTCCCACGGTCCCCTTGGCCCCCTCGCGGAAGCTTGGCGAAGCCTCGCGAACATGTCCCCATGGGTCCTGCGCACAGTAGTAGATGGCTACAGGCTGCAGTTCCGGGTTCGCCCCCCCCAGATTCTGTGGGATGGTTCGGGACTACAGTACACGCAGAACAGAGCCTGGTGTTGGGACAGGAAGTCCGCTGTCTGCTGAAGAAAGGGGCCATAGAACTAATTTCCCTGCCGGTCAGAGAAGCCAGCTTCTACAGCCGATACTTCCTGGTTCCCAAGAAGGATTGCGTCCGATTTTGGATCTGCGGTCCCTGAGCCAATCTCTGAGGAGATTCAGGTTCAGGATGCTTACCATCCCAGCCATCATCAGTCACATCCAATCCGAGGATTGTTTTGTCACGATAGATCTGCAAGACACTTATTTCCACATCTCCATCCGTCCCTCTCACAGGAAGTTCCTGAGGTTCGCCTTCGGGGGTTCTTCCGTTCGGCCTAGCACTATCTCCCCGCACATTCACCAAATGCATGGTTGCAGCTTTGGCTCCATTGAGGCTCCAGGGCATCCACATACTGAACTACATCGACAACTGGCTCGTCCTGGCCCAGTCTTGAGAGTTAGCAGTTCGGCATCGAGATGTCGTCCTCGCCCACCTTCAGCGTTTGGGGCTGCAGCTCAACGCGAAGAAGAGCGTGCTGACACCAGCCCAACGGACTGCGTTCCTAGCAGTGGTGTGGGACTCAACGACGATGTGGGCCCACCTGTCTCCCGCATGCATCGAGTCCATTTATCCTCAATCTTGGTTCCTATCCCAAGGTCCTGTGTTGGGAGCGATCTGTCGCCGAACAATTATTTCAACAAACGCCTCACTCACGGGATGAGGCACGGTCATGGACGGCCGCTTCGCGAGAGGCTCCTGGGAGGAGCATCATTTCTCTTGGCACATAAATTGCCTGGAAATGTTGCCGGTTTTCAGAGCTCTGAGGAGTTTTCTGTCTGCCCTCCGCGGTCGCCACATCCTTGTCAGAACCGACAATACGGCAGTAGTGGCTTATATGAATCACCAGGGGGGTCTGCGCTCGCGCCCGTTATGCAAACTGGCACATCGGATCCTCCTGTGGTCCCAGCAGAGACTGCTATCCCTCAGAGGGATGTACATCCCTGGGACCCAGAATCAAGGAGCAGACCTGCTTTCGAGACAGGGGCTGAGGCCCGGGGAATGGAGACTCCACCCCGAGGTGGTGGAGTTATTATGCGAAGAGTTCGGCCCCATAGACATGGACTTGTTTGCGTCAAGAGAGACGGCGCACTGTCCCCTGTGGTTCTCCCTATCATCCCCAGCCTCGCTAGGGCTGGATGCCATGGTACAGACGTGGCCAAGGCTGCGTCTGTATGCGTTTCCCCCAGTCACTCTGCTCCCGGGGTTGCTGGAGCGGGTCCGCCAGGACGGCGTCAGTCTACTACTAGTAGCCCCGTTTTGGCCGGCACGAGTGTGGTTCTCGGATATAATATCGCGTTCCCATAGTGTCGACACCGACGCAGTGTCTCGTTCCCCTTCTCGGGGAACAAGGGTTACATACGTAACCCGAGACGTTATCTTGGTCCAACTAAGTTTCAGTTAAAAACATGAAATTAAGATTGAGAGTGATTATAAAATCATTGATTAAAAATGTTTTTCCTGCCAAAGACCTAACGTTTAACAAAGCTAATTTTAGTGTGTTATTTCTATTGTAGAAGGTACAACATTAAAGGTCAACACCTCGTTTGTATTTTATGAATGTCCTGTGCATTTCCCATTATTGAAAAGTACTAATGATTGTGCCCACCCCACAGGTTCCATCTATTGGAAGCAGAAGAACGAATTTGTGGAATTGCAGAGTGGCAAACAAAGAAGATCAAGGTAGCTACCATTAAATATTGAACAGAGTACTTCATTTAAATTACACTAAAAAAATAATCTGACTATGTTAACTCTTTTTTTTTAAGTCGAAAAGAGGATGAAACTGCAGGCCTGCAGGACATCTATGAAAAGGTAGAAGAGGTGATACTCGCTGCCTAGAGTCTTCCGGACGTGACCTTGACAAAAGGCTTTCTGAGCTGGCCGTCAGTGAAAGAGTGACACACATCTTGACAGAAGCACAGGCAGAGCACGTGCGAGCTACTTTCAACTGCACTGTGTGCAAGAGTATGCAGATATTTTATACTTTTACTTAAACTGCTGTATAAAACTGTCTACAAAACCTATAGTGGAGTTTGTTCATTTATCTCTCAAGTGAGTGAGCCAGTTCTTTCCGCCTGCTGTAAAACCCTCCTAGGATGCAAGGTCTGCATTGATCAGTGGCTTCAAAATGCATCGCAGTGTGTGAACTGTAGAGAGGAAAACTTCAGAGCCAATGTAATTGTTGTGGTCTGTCTGAGGGGTTGTTAGCCTTAAAGGATATCATAAAAGTGAATTAAAAGCTGCATCAATGGATCTAAGTTTGAGTTACAGTGTTCAGTTAAATGTTGTGTTTTGTTACAGTGCTACTAAAATGTTTACAGTAACACAACCCTAGGACTTGGATAGATTCCCTAGATAAGTGTTAGACACATGCATAACCTGACTATGATTGTCTTTTAGTTAAGTTATAAGAAAGATCACAGCATCTTTAAAAGGTGAAAGAGTTTTGTTAACTGCACTATTGAACAGATCTGCCATGTCAGGGTAGGTTTCAGCAAAAAGACGTTCAACCGTAGCCTTCTCTTCTTCCGTCAAAAAGGGGTCTGTTCCAAATGATGACTCTCTTGTTAAGGTGCCTCCCAGTTCCTCAGCGTAAAGGTTGGCTGCTTCAGGTGCCTGAGGCAATAACACCTGTGAGACCTATTTTGGGCACCCACCCCCTGCAAGTTGATTGGGGACACCTTTTCCTGTAATTAAATTGTTCAAATGAGTACAATACACCTAATAAAGACTGTCTGGATCATATAATGGTCTTCTTTAATGGTGTTTAACATACAAGGGATTCTGTGTTCATTCCAGGCATCCACAAGCATTGTTCCTGACACTGAGTCAGAAATCAGCTGTTCATCAGAGTGATGGCTTGTGGGAAGAAACTGTTCCTAAGTCTGTTGATTTTGGCATACAGTGCTCTGTAGCGCCTACCAGAGGGGAGGAGCTGGAACAGGTTGTGTCCGGCGTTTCCTGACTCTGGAAATGTATAGGTCCTGAATGGAGGGCAGGTTGGCACTGATGATCTTTTCTGCAGTCCTGACTGTCCGTTGTAGTCTGCACCTGTCCTTTTTGGTCGCAGATCCAAACCAGACAGTGATGTACGTGCAGAGGACAGACCGGATGATAGCTGTGTAAAAGTGGATCAGCAGCTCCTTAGGCAGGTTGAGCTTCCTGAGCTGGTGCAGGAAGTACATCCTCTGCTGGGCCTTGGTGTCAGTGTTGGGCTCCCACTTCAGGTCCTGGGAAATAGTGGATCCCTGACTACGCAAGTTTTGACTTGAGTGTTAATGCAATAGACAGCGCCATGCAAAAATTTTGTATTGAATATGACCATTGACACACAAAGGCACTTTCATATTTGTTACAACATATTTCTTTCAGTGGTCGGTTGTTGTGGAGGTCATGGCCACCTATGAAGCCTCCACCATGTCTGCTACACACAGCTTAAAGCTGTGCGAGCTAGAAGCCGGGACGTTTCTGTTTTTGGCTTCTTTACCCACAGATCAGACAGGATGACATATAATGAGACTCATTACTATTATTATAAGTCTATTCACATATAAGTGATTTAAATATTTTAATTAATTTAAGTAAAAATAATTGTTGCTTACTAAATGTGAAATTGTTTTTTTTTTAAACGAAGAGTTTTAAATAGCATGCAGCCATAATACAAATTAGAAGCACACTGTACCCATGGTAATAATTTATTCAACCTTGTTTTTAATCAGACATACTGTACAAACATCAAGGGACACACGCAGTGCTACTTGACTTTCCATTAGCAAAGGTAGAGAACTTCCATTACCTCAGAATGGCTTCATGGCTACTTGTCATGTAAGAATGCATGAATCAAGTAAAAATAAATTATGCTACATTCATGCAATGGATCAATGACCTACTGTTAAAAACATTGCCTGATTCTATCCTGAATAGACTAAAATATATCATTTTACATATGTAGGAACAGGTGATATTGTCTCACATTTTTAGATTTTCAATTTAAACCTTCAACTGTTAATTGGAGCTCTGTATGCTAAATTCTGGGGAGAGTACAGTGTTCATGCTGCTCAGATGTGAGACCAGGTCAGGATGAAAACAGCTCAAAATCAGACTCGTCTCGTGAGTGGAGTGGCAGTCACCTTCCACAGCTCCTATAAAAAAATTGATAATAATGTAAATTAATAAAAACTTTACTTAACACCGTACCTACAGTAACATGGACAAGTACAGTCAGAATAGTGTTTGATTGTTAAGTTGCATCAATATCCCTGGAGTAGGACCTCAAAATATATTGAATGTCTGAGTTTTCAGGGTTTTGAGTATGAGGTGTTTCAGGCCAGAAGAAGAATGATACAAAAAGAGTGATTTATTTATTAACACAATCAACAAGTGCGATAGTAACACCTGACCTGTCATAACTGACAGTGACAAACTTGGGCACTCGAGACTCAGACTAATTAGTGGATGAATTGGGCAGTACCGCCCAATAAATGAAAATAAGTGTTCATAGCTAACAAACGATTAATGATAAGAGAGTTGCGGTCTTTTTTGCCATATTCCTGAGACTCCACTGAAAACGGCAATAGTATGAAGCTGCAGTACCGAAGGCTGCAGTCTCAGGACCCCCGCAATCCTTGGAACGCAGTTCTAGGAGCCTAGTTCTTTAGCAACAGCGCCATCTAGTGGAATGGTGGTGGTAATGCACAGCAACACAAAGGAGGTTAACCCTACAGCTGCGCAGTGCTAGCAGACACCGTTAACCTCCGTCGGTCAACATGCATATAATCAGTAACTTAGGTTTAGGCACACACTCGGTGATGGTTGTGGTAAGGGTAATTGGCTTCGGGGGGCTGTAAAGAGTAACATAGCTAGCTAGCCAGCCAGCTAGCTGGCAGTATCAAAGTAAACAAGGGTCCTGGAAATGCAGTTCCGGTCCTAGGATTGTCCTGAAACTGCAGCTACATGCTACTCGAAAACGGGGATATCCGGATTATTTATGTACGTCACTTCTTTGGCAAATCCAGTGAAATCAATGTTGTCATCCAAGCGCAAAAGACCAATGGAAAATGGGGGTATGTTCTATTTTACCCAATCAGAGGAAGGTAATGTGATGCTTTCTAGCCAATGACGACTCTGTAGTGTTCTGCACCCCAAGTAAGGAGGCCGATACAGAAATATATGACCAGCCATTTTATCTACACAGGCTGTGATGAATGTGGAGAAGTGGTTGACTTATGACAATGGAACTATCCAAGTGTGATTCTTATGGTTGTTTTATTGCTTTTATAATGGGAAAGAGGAAGAGTTTACACAGCAGAAGCATGGCATCGGTAAGAAGTTTGGAACGCTACACGCAGCCACAAGCTGTTTACCGACGAAACAAAACAACAGGATCAGCGATCCCACAGGTATGTAACTCAAATACCATCCTTATCATAAAATAATGTAATAGAATGCGATCATGATAGTTTATTGCCAGTTGTTTTGGATGCATATGCGTGGATGGGATGATTTGGAGAGAAACACGTCGTATTGTTTATCTATAATGTATACGCTGTACATGAGGCGGAGTCCCCCTCCCCTCCCCTCCCCTCCCTCCTCTCTCGTTCTCCCTCACCCAGTCTGGCTCGACTGTCTCCCTCCCCCTCCCCTCTGCACTGAGCTCGCAAACTGTTTAGTCAGGCATCAGATTACGTGAGTTTTTAGAGGAGTTGGTGTTTTGCTCCTTGAATTTTGACACAGAGATAATCTCACAAGCTCAATGTGTAATTGCTCTCTCTTTCTACATTATTACAGCATATTTCAAGCACATCATCTGCATCATCTGGGATGCTTTTGGAAACATCCATATAGACTACAGTGGCTGCGGACCAGAAGATTGACCACACACTGTGCCCATTGCCCCTGTGGACCCAGTAAACCATGCACACAGGACTGCAGATGTTATCAAGTACTGTGAGCACTCTGTAAGGCAAGCAGAGTCTATAACAAGACCCCTTGGCAGTGTGGAGCATGCCAGGAGCCTCTCTGCATCTTCTTAGAGATGCCTTGCTTTGGTTAGAGGGATGCATGAGAAAAACACCTTGGACATTTTCACAAAAGGCTGAATTATTTCATTGTTGTAGGCACATTCTATTGAAAACCTGCATATGTATAAATCACAAAAATCGTTTATGAAATTCTTTAGTTTATTGTGAATTTTTCACTCATATTTTCTTCATAAGCATATTACATGCATGATTATGTTAGCTTAGGGGTTGACCATTAATCGGAAGGTCGGCGGCTCCATCCCTGGCTCCCCCAGGCTGCATGTCGAAGTGTCCTTGGGCATGATACTGAACCCCGATTTGCCCCTGGCGGCTGTTCCGCCAGTGTATGAATGAGTGTGAATGTTAGTTTCCGTTTGAGCACTTAGGCTCAGTGTATGAATGTGTGTGACTGGTGAATGCAGATGTAGTGTAAAAGCGCTTTGAGTGGTCGAAAAAAGACTAGAAAGGCGCTATACAAATACGGAGCATTTACATTTACCAAACACATGGTGTTCCATCTCCATTACATATGGTTTATAAGCGCAAATGTATAAATAGAGAAAATGTACCAGAAAGGGCTTCGGACCTAGAGGGTTAAAGCAAACATTGCAGAAACTTGAAAGGAAATGGCGTTTCACCAATCTGAAAGAATCTTGTTCAAAACTTATAGTAAGGCCCTCCGTAATGCCAGAGCAGCGTACTACTCGTCATTAATAGAGGAAAATAGGAACAACCCCAGGTTTCTTTTCAGCACTGTAGCCAGGCTGACAGAGAGTCACAGCTCTATTGAGCCATGTACTGTATTCCTATAGCCCTCAGTAGTAACAAATTCATGAGCGTCTTTAATGATCCAGTTCTAATTATTAGAAACATAATTCACCAAGAGCTGCCCTTAACGGACACCGACTTGTCTCTTAACTCAGGAACCTTTAGAAACAGAGGTTAAACCTAATATACAGTAATCGTTTCTTCATCTAAACCATCAACCTGTCTCTTAGATCCCATCCCTACTAGGCTGCTTAAAGAGTTTTCCCGTAGTCTTGTGCTTTCTCATCCCTTTCTCCTCCTATCACTTCCTGCAGGTGTTTCTGGCTCTGGAGCTCCGGAGACAGGATCTGTGGTTGCGAATCGCCTGCTGCTACCATGTTCTTGCTGGACACCCTCTGCTTCAATTGTTATTACTAGTCCTATTGTTATCATTTACATTATAAACAATATAGGTAGTACAGACTGATGGTGCAGATCATACCGCCTAAACAACAAATCTGACACACTGCAATATAATCTAGATAACTGTGTTTTCAGGGGTGTATAAAGACCTTACATAATGAACTGTTATATTTTTATTACCTTAGAGTGAGCCATTTCTATCTACATAGACCACAGGTCATCTTACATGGACGTCACCATGTTGCGCCGCCATGTTTCTACAGTAGCCCAAAGGGACTTTACAGAGCATGTTTTGTCACTACGTTGAATACTTACTAGAAGAAGTAGTAGTAGTAGTAGTAGAAAAGAAGAGAAATTTGGACAAATGGAGGCCCACACAAACGCTAACAGAGCGTGTTGGCCAGCGTAACTTCTCCAGCGTGCTTGGAAAGGGAGCAGTGACATGCATTCACGTGGTCGGAATAATCAGAATCTTTATTTCCTCCTTAAATCTTGAAGCAAAAAGAGAAATAAAGTGTACATGGGATATAAAATAGAATATAGATAGAATATGATTTGTGCAAAATCACGTTGCTTATGTAATTTGTAATATGATTATAACGGTTAGTTTGCTGTCCATGTAGAGTGAACTGGATGTCTATGTGTTGTTTATATGCTATGATAATGCTAATCCAACAAATCTTTGTAGTAGCGCCCATTTTGATTCCACTTAAGAGCATATGAATACAAAAGGAGTCGGAAGAATGACTTCACAAATCGGGAAATGGGTCCATCTGAGGAGCAAATAAATGCACCATGAGCTGCTGGTTGCAATTCGCAACCTTCAGCATTTGATACCACTAAAACCTACGTACTGAACCTTTAAGTTAAGCAATAAATATTCCAATCCACTAGAATAAAATGATGTGTGTAGTGTTTCCCTTACCAGTTGCTCTATGCGTTCATATAGAAGACACTGTGTAAAGTTACAAGGGAGCTGTTCCACTCTGAAGCTGCATCTTCCATCCACCAGGTCCTGGAGTTGGGACAGACAGTGGCTGAAATGGTCATAGGCCTCACAGGAAACATCCATGTCTCGCAGGGAGAAGTTCATCCTTGTAAGACATCCAGGCACAGCAGGAAACCTGATTACTTCCTGATTATCAATATCATCTGTTGCTGCACCTCAGTGGTATAAACCAAGTGTACACTTTACAACAGAAGTTCTCTTTGGTAAAACTAATTTGACTAATGACTGTCAGTCACACAAAAGAAGGGGCGCTGTAGTAAATATGTATTGAAGCAGCAGCAATGTAATTAATATTTTCCACCATTAACACATTTATCTTGGTTTAGCAAGAGTCAATGTTCAGATTAGCTTTGTTGACCATTCTAATCAGATAAGTGGCTAACCTGGCATTGACCAGTGAAATCACTTTTATGCATCTTACAGCAACTGAGAGGTTATTTGGGAAGCATATTGTTAATGCTAAACTATCTTTAGTACAGGAAAAGTATTTAGTTTCACCTGGTGTTCAAACTGTTGGGTGTTGCTGGCCAGTAAGCATGCACGTTCAGGTAGTAGGCAGTGAGCACCAGTGCACATGCAGAGAGGTTAACTGTAGTTCATACTCCCCCAAAAAACAAGCAACCCTTGATTTCATTGCCCCGGCACAGGTCTTTTACTATTTAGTTTAGTAACCAGCTCATGATCTGTTTAGTGAAGCATAATGACCGTCTTGATAATTTTGGTGTCTAATATATTGTGATGTATTCTTTATTTAATTTTATGTTGTTTCTTTATTGACCTTGACATTGAACGCATCTAGGATACAACCTGTTGAAGCTTCTCCCCTCTGGCAGGCGCTACAGAATGCTGTATGCCAAAACAACCAGGATCAGTTTCTCCCCACAGGCCGTTACTCTGATGAACAGTGAACTCCAGACACACGGTCAGGAACAATCCGTGAGACCCTAACATCAACTTGTATACTTGTACTATTTATTAGTCATTTTTGTAACTGTTCGTTTACGGTGTGTGTATGTGTGTACTTCACACTGTTGTCTGTGTGTGTGTTTTTGTTGAGCTTTTTTTGTTCATGCATGTTCTGTGTATGTACATCAAGTGCAATGTAAGACTAGAGTCAAATTTCTTGTATGTCTACACATACCAGGCCATTAAAGCTAATTCTGATTCTTGTAATGACCATGGGACTACAGATGGAAAATAGCCTCCTGGTTAAATCTGGTATACATTTCTGCAAAGCTAATATGTTCATTAATATGCACGGCCACTTTGTAATAAATAACATAAATAAATAAATAAAGTATGGTGGTGTTTAAATTCCAACAATTCTTGATCTGAATTTATAATCATATTAATACCCCACCAACTACATTGCAATTGTAATAATCCCTCCCTCTTATTTTCCGTACATGATGTTCTCTCAATAAAAATCATACATTTTAGATCGATGGAATGACCCAGTGATCTTTGAATGTCTTCTTACAGGTTTTTTAATACATGCTACATTACCCATCAGCCGCCGTTGCTGACCTTTCATAAAATAGACTAAATAACCTTTATTTCTCAGAATCAATGGAGAAATAATTCAAACTGATTGCCATGAAATTATCTTATCATATTGGTGAATTATCAAAAAGGCTTTTGTGTGTTTATGTTGAGAAATGGTGAGGATATCATTCATTTGAGGATGGGTTGGCTTAGTGGAGGCTTGCTGGTGGCAGAAATTTTTAAGAAGTTTTTAATTAAAAGAACATCACCAGTAAAATAACACACTAGCTCAGAAAACTACACAATTCAAAGATAATAATTCAAATAACATGACTGTTTGTTGCCTCTCATGTTTTGAACTTGTTTTAAAAAGTTTACACTGCAATGTTTATTAAAGGATAATGATGTACGCCTACTTTGCTTTGGAAAAACCGCTTACGGCACATAGCTGAATAGCTTTTAAAACCTCCTTCCCCAACACCCCTTTTAGATTTAGCATTTCTGTAACTTTCAGAAAACGATAATTCAACATTCACTTTACGCTCTGATTGGCCAGCTGTGCAAAGAGGGAGAAAGCAGTCATGGCAAGGGTGTCAGTTTGTGTTGAAAAGTGGTGAGGACATAGGGGCTCAGATTAGGGCTGTGAAGAGACACTTAGCTTGCGAGACATCACAATACGAGACTGAGACGAAAAGAACCTTAAACAGTGTTTTAAAGATATCCTTAATGCCGAGATATATAAGCGGGTGTCTGGGGGGACCTCCACCAGGACATTTTGATCATTAAACACTTCATTTCCTGAATTCCTGAATTCAAGTTTCTGCACCAATTTATGTTGGAAATGTTTTGATTTATGTAAAAGGAAACACGAAATTCAGATGGCAGGTGACATTTCAAAATATATAAATATAATAGAATATAATGCAGTGCAGCTCTCGGCATTCTGTGTTGCTTGAAAATTTCTCCTGTAGATCAACTTTTCTAATGTAATATCCCTGCTGAGGCAACACATATGCAGGCATGATTTAGTCTTCCCTCCTCTTTTGTCATGTTCACAGGGAGAGAACGGAAAACTTGGCCAAAAAAGAAACTACATCAAGAAGTAGTTAAATTTACTGACTGGTGCATGCACGTTTTTGGGTCATATTATCAGTAGTTTGTTTTTTTAGGGGCGTCTGTGGCTCAGGAGGTAGAGCAGGTTGCCCGTTAATCGGAAGGTTGGCGGTTCCTCCAGGCTGCATGTCGAAGTGTCCTTGGGCAAGATACTGAACCCCCGAATTGCCCCTGGTGGCTGTTTCACCAGTGTATGAATGTGTGTGGTGAATGCAAATGTAGTGTAAAAGAGCTTTGAGTGGTCGAAAAGACTCGAAAGGCGCTATAAAAGTACGGAGCATTCACATTTACATTTATGCTTAAGTTACTTCTTTTGGACAATGCACATTTGTTTCTTCTAAATCTTAATTGCATAGCATGTTTTCTGAATGTTTTTGTAACAAATTATGTTTTAAAAATGTGATGGGGACAAAATCTGTCATTTCAAAAAGTGGTGGTGACATGTCCCCAGTGTCCCTAAATCTGGGAGAATGTCTGAGAATGTGCGCAATGCCTCTGTGATCAGAGATTGCAGAAAAAATACTCAGTCAGTTATGCTGCTGTATGAAAGGAACTCCTTTGGTAAAACATATACCTTGTCAGAATAACAAGCGGAACTTGCTTTAACAAAGTATGGACTGTAGGGTTTTCCTTACCTTTTCTCTATGGAGATGAAGATTGTGCAGGTGTGAGGAAAGTTACTGCAGAGTTGGTACAGTGTTCGGAAAAGGCCATCTGTCAGATCATCATCATAGCAAACTGGTGACACACAACACAAAATATTGATTCTGCCCGTTTGTCATTGTGTGGTTTTGTGATTTATTTTGCAGCCATTATGGCTAAAATTTAAGCTGCAAATTATATTACTTTTCATAGTTTTCTACTTCTCAGTGTCTCTGTCCATGTACTGAGATGTATAGTTAACAACAAGCTGACTGTTCTGATTTTGCTGTTAATCTGAAAGGAATTGTAGTACTGTGGAGATGCCACTCGTCATGAATGAGTGACATGTAGTGTAAAGCACTTTGAGTGGTTGGAAGACTAGAAAGGTGCTATAAAAGTGCAGTCCATTTACCATTTATGCAATAGTGATGTCATGGGTCCTGGAGCCCACCAGTATTTTAGTACAGCAAAGTGAGAAAAGAAATCACTGGAGGTTGCAGTAAAGACAATATTTGTAGGGGGTGTGAAGTTAATCAAGAAGTATAGGTGAGGCAGTGGCAGGCTGGCCAATGGGAAGTTTGGGAATTTTCCCGGTGGGGCAGTCTTGTAAGGGCTTGCCTTTTTTCCACCAACTATTATTTCCCCAAGTATTATATAGCTTACTGTAAAACTTTGAATAATGGCCCGGGCTTTTATTTGCCAAAATCACTGAATTGACCCTGCCTATATTTGGGACCGGCGTCCATATGGGATAGGCATTTAATTCCTTTTGCACAAAACTGACATTACTATGAAACAGTTTATTTATTTCAAATTTCGAATAATACTTGTATAAAATTGTCATTCAGTTGATCTAGCTCCGACAGACAGCTTATGCGCTTTAATTCTGAAGGCAGCAACAGCACACAAACAACAAGTGTGGCAGAAGTTAGCAGATAGCAACGGACAGGATCCACAACTTGGATAAATTTTTATGAAAAGCTGTTTTGATTCTTTTGATCGGTGGACCCTTACAGACTAAAGGAAGATAAATAATCAAGGCACGGACACATTCGGACTTAACGGCAGTCAGCACTTTTTTTACTTTCCTCTCTTGTACCAGATTACACTGGTAAATCTATAAAAATTAGACTTTGGGGCTCGTTGTTTCCGTTAAATGAACATGAACGACTGAATTGTTGCCACCTGATGGGAATGGACTTCCCATTTTTGTACCTCTCCCACTACCAAATCCACATGAGGAACTGAAGCTTGTCTGACTTCCATTTATAGAAGCATGATATGATGGTGACCCCATCCCTGCCATTTTAACAAAATTGTGTCATCCAGCAGTTTAAGAGTAATGTCATGTTAACAGTATAGCCTTATAATCTGTTGTTAAACAATGGAGCTGGTGTATTTCACCCTATGCACACTATTACACTTCCAATCTGGAACAGACCTGTCAACTGAGTAAGTGATACTTTTACTCAGGGTACAATAAGAAAGGTTATTGGGGAGAGAACAATTCACTTCACTGACAGGCTTGAGGTGTAGCATCTTCACAGAAAAAAACAGAGGTTTGATTAGTTTGATGACAGAATGGGGAAAAAACATTTCAGTCAGAGCATGGACTTAACTTTTGATAGTGGCGGACACTCAAAGCAGTAATGTCACATTATGCCCATCACTTTAGGCCTCAATGAATCAAAGCGGATCATTTTGATTTTGATCAGCACAATAACCTACCATCCGCAGCAATGATGAAGCTAGTGTTGTTATACATATCCACAACTTCCTCCTCTGTCCAGCTAAACTCGACATCAGCATCTACAAAGATTAGATAAATGGAAAGACAAGATATTTTCTATGGTCAGAAGTTTCTTAAAATAGCAGCAACTCATATGCCCCTTTTCCACCGCATGGTACCAGCTCGACTCGCCTTGACTCATTTTTGGTTTTCCAGCAGGGAAAAGTTGTACATGTACCTGCTAACTGGTAATTTTTTTCATTAGTTAAGGAGCTTCGCAAGTGCCGCTGGGTAAAGCTAACAAACTGCTGCCGGGGAAAGCTAATGGGCCACCGGCCAGTCAGCTCACAGGCCTGTGCAGCTAACGTAACAGAGACTGCAACAACAATGGCAGCCGCAAGCTTTTCATACCGTTATTCTGTCTTTACATTCTGAGTAATGTCAAAACATTTAACTTAAATGAAGAGACAGCTGGTGTGTGCGAGTCGCGGGTGTGTGTCGCAAAGAACATTATGTCGCGCCAGTTGTGTGAGACGTTGCTATGACAACCAGCTACATTAAGAGGGTACTATCTGCAATGGAAAACAGAGGACGGCGGGCCAACACCGACTCGAGTAGAGTCGAGGCCAGTTGAGCTAGTACCAGCAATTGAAAAGGGGCTATACACCCAAGTAGACTTGGAAGACCTTCCATGTCACAGGGTGTACTTGACATAGGATATCTTTGACTTTCATCCTTGGTATCATCCTTGGTATCATCCTTGGTAGCCTCACTTTATTTGTAAAAAAGTAACAATGTTTTGTTTTGTTAAAGTAACATTGTTTTGGCAACGACACAAAATACATGGAAACAGTGTTACGTGAAATTCTGTTAAATTCAGAGTGTTGCATTCATGATTAAGTAAGCATTGTTTTTTTCATGATTTCATCTTGTTTGTGGCCCTACAAAGTGGCCCTTCTTTTAAAACTGATAAATAATATAGGATTAATGGTTCCATAAAATTAAAGGTTGAGTGTGTTGTGAATTATTTTGGAGCATTATAGCCTAAATTGTTATCATTAAATACTAGAGCAATGGTGGTCTACATTTTCATCTTTTAAAGTGTTATTTTATAGTGTAAAGTTAGGATCACAGTGTGAAAACTCTATAGCTCTGAGTGTATGTGCTTCTTTCTGTATCTAACCGCCCAGGCTCAGCAGTAGCACATATGTGCGTGAGCAAGTTCGTGTGCTTTGGGAGAAAAGGGAGGGAGCACAGTAAGATAGCATCAAAAACACTTGCAAACAAAAATATAGAAGCAGATTTTGTGAAAATTGTATTACAAAACATACATCAATATAGTCCATCACAGTAAGAATGTCCTGTTTCTAGCACAGAGCACAAACAACACCAGTTTATTCCACAAAAGTCAGGTTATGGAAGAAATGGCATGATCAAGCAGAGTTCATGCAGAGGACACAGAGAGGAGGAGCAGGCAGTCAGGGACTTTCCCAGACCCAGGTGCAGTAGGAAAGAGGGCCAAGAGATGATGTAAAGCCAAGAAACAGAGCTATAAAAGGAGGTCCAAAAGGAGGTGAAAGTCAGTTGTTACATGGTTTTCATGTCGACTCGGGTCTCTGTTCTGGTAACAGAAATGCAATATAATATCTATAACTATGTTTTCAGTGGTGTATAAAGACCTTACATAATGAACACTAATGTTTTTATTACCTTTGAATGAGCCATTAATATCTACATAACCGCAGGTCACCCCTTCCATGGACGTCGCCGTGTTGTGTCGTCATGTTTCTACCATAGAGCGTTTCGTCATCACGGCATTGTTCTTCTGCTTGTATAACTCCAACAGTCTAGACACATTACATTAAATCCATCCATGGAAGAAGAAGAGGAAATAATAACAAAAATAAACAGTCTCTGAGTAGTCCTCTGGTTTATTAGAAGTAAGAAGAGAAGTGACATTTGGACAAATGAACGAGCATGTGTTATTTAGCACGAGAGCCGACAGTGTGTGGATCTTTATACCATGAAGCCAGAGGAGTTGGGACAGATGCAGACAGATGGCAGGAGAAATCACAGACATAATCAGTGTGGATTTTCCCAGATGGAAGGCTTTGATGCAGGACAGATGTTGTCTGATTTCTGCTGGACAGGTAATTCATTTGTTTGACATTAGCGAGCCCTGCGATGGACTGGCGACCTGTCCAGGGTGTACCCCGCCTTGCACCTGATGTCAGCTGGGATTGGCTCCAGCCCCCCCGCGACCCTGTACGCAGGATAAGCGGTTGACGATGGATGGATGGATGGAGGGTCAGGCCTTGTTAATGAGGCTAGCTGCAGACAGGAAGAAGCTGTTTTTGTGGTGAGAGGTTTTGGTCCTGATGGACCGCAGCCTCCTGCCAGAGGGGAGAGTCTGAAACAGTTTGTGTCCGGGGTGGGAGGAGTCAGCTGCAATCTTTCCTGCTCGCCTCAGAGTCCTGGAGGTGTACAGGTCCAGAAGAGAAGGAAGATTGCAGCCAATCACTTTCTCTGCAGAGCGAATGATACGCTGCAGCCTGCCCTTGTCCCGGGCAGTGGCAGCAGCGTACCAGATGGTGATGGAGGAGTTGAGGATGGACTCAATGATGGCGGTGTAGAAGTGCACCATCACTGTCTTTGGCAGGCTGAACTTCTTCAGCTGCCGCAGGAAGTACATCCTCTGCTGGGTCTTCTTGGTGAGGGAGGTGATGTTCAGCTCCCACTTGAGGTCCTGGGAGGTGATGGTGCCCAGGAAGCGGAAGGAGTCCACAGTGGTGACTGAGGAGTCACACAGGATGATGGGGGAGGGTGAGGCTGGGCTCTTTCCACGAAAGGCAGAGCTGAAATCCACAAACAGGATCCTGGCGTAGGTTCCTGGGGAGTCCAGGTGCCAGAGGATGTAGTGAAGGGCCATGTTTACTGCATCTTCTACAGACCTGTTGGCTCTGTAGGCAAACTGCAGGGGGTCCAGGAGTGGGTCTGTGATGGATTTTAGGTGGGACAACACAAGGCGTTCAAAGAACTTCATAACCACAGAGGTCAGGGCGACTGGTCGTTTAGTCCAGTGGTCCTTGGTTTCTTGGGGACAGAGATGATGGAGGAGGCTTTGAAGCAGGCTGGCACATGGCATGTCTCCAGTGAGGTGTTAAAAATGTCTGTGAACACCGGAGACAGCTGATCAGCAGTCCGGTCCCGCTGCTTTGCAGGGTCTGCCTCCTGAATAGTCTGTTGACTTCCCTCTCTGTGATGGAGAGAGGAGGCAGTAGAACTGGTTTAGCTCATTTGCCAGCTGAGAGTTGTTGATGGAGTGGGGGACTTCGGGTTTATAGTTTGTGATCTGTCTGAACCCCCTCCAGACAGAAGTGGTGTCGCAGAGAACTGGTTCTTTAGCTTCTCACACCTCCCTGCTAAACCTGTACTTTAACGCCCTGCCCTGTCTCCACTCCTATATGCCTCCTCCTTTTCCAACCTTAGCTGCCTGAGTTTAGCTGTAAACCAGGGTTTGTCATTGTTATAACTCATCCTGGTCCGTGTTGGAATACACGCCTGAGATCATCTACAGCTTCACTGGTCCATTTCTTTGATGTCCGCGATACAGGTTTACATCAAAAGTGTTCCCCTCTCTGGTTGGACACTTTATAAACTGTCTGTATTTGGGGAGTTCTTGGCTGAGATTTCCCCTGTTAAAGTCACTGAGTACAATACAAGGGAGTCCGGGTTTGTCTGCTCCACACACAGTATCTGGTCAGCATGCGCTGTGCGTCGTGCATGTTGGCGTGCGTCGTGCACGCTGGTGTGCGTTGGAATGTAAACACCAACCAGAATGAATGAAACAAACTCATGGGGGAAGTAAAACGGTTTACAGTTAATGATAAGAAATTCCAGATTAGGAGAACAGTGCTGCTGAATCACTGTCACGTTGGTACACCAGCCATTGTTAATATAAAAACAGACACCTCCACCTTCTGTTTTGACGGAATAAAATATGTAACGTTAGTTGGATTAATTTCATGTAGCCTTGTTGTTCTCCAGCGCTGTGGTTTGGCTTTTCCGGTTACGTTAGCAAGACAATCATCTGATCAGTAATTGGCATTAAAAATGGTAATGTTAGCTTACAGCTTTGGCATTGTTACGTGGACAGAAATGTGCCCTTACCTTCCTGAGATAAACCGCTGATGAATATTATTGGCAATAAAAATTGTTGCTTATTATTATTGTTGTTGTTGTTTGTTGTTACTAAACATGAAAAAAGGACATAAGTGAATAACAAACAATTTTATGATTTTCCCAGGGAACAAAAAGCCATGCCAATAGTAATTATATTTAATTAATTAATGTTCCTCAGAAACTTTTTGTAAACACAGAGACAGTTTTCTCGGATGGTGCACTTTCTTTTTTTTTTAGAAGATTTTGAGAATTAAGACTTAATTTCCTGCATTCTGGTAAGAATTTCTGCTCCAATTTATGGTGGAAATTTTATTTGTATCAGAATAAATAAATATATCAGAATACAATGCAGTAAGGCTAACAGATATTCTTAATTGCTTTAAAATTTCTCCAGTAGATCAACTTACTAAATATCATCCCTGCTGAGTCAAAGCACATGATTTAGTCTTCCTTCCTCTTTGTATCTGTTGTTTGGGGAATTAACCTCTTAAATGTGATTGTGGCACCTTTTCACCTCAATGATAAATTAATTCATTTTAATTCAGTTATTAACTCCTGGACTTTAATAGACTAGCTCCGTTTTACATTTTTCATGTATTTAAACGGGATAACTGCAGTATAGAACGGTAAACGGTTGTGACCAGGCAAAGATCTCTCCACAAATCCACACGTTAACTTAAGCAGCTGGATAAAGTGTAGCTCACAGTTCAATTCAATTCAGTTTTATTTATATAGCGCCAAATCACAACAACAGTTATCTCACAGCGCTTTTCATAAAAGAGCACGTCTAGACCGTACTCTGTGATGTTATTTACAGAACTGCTGAATTAGAAGGGCAGAGAAGTGTGTTAGACTGTGACTCTGCCTCCTGGTCTCAACTCACATCAGATCTCTCTCTTCTAAAGGTGTACTAGTAAATGAACTAATATCAGATTATGATATTGATTTATTTTGTCTTACTGAAACCTGGCTGGGTGATGGAGAATATGTTAGCCTAAATGAATCCACCCCTCCCAGTCATATTAATACTCACATTCCTCGAGGCACAGGCCGAGGAGGTGGAGTTGCAGCTATCTTCGACTCTAGCCTATTAATCAGCTCTAAACCTAAACTAAACTATAACTCATTTGAAAGCCTTGTTCTTGGTCTTTCACACCCAAGTTGGAAATCACTGCAACCAATTCTCATCGTTATAGTGTACCGAGCACCTGGTCCGTACTCTGAATTCTTATCTGAATTTGCAGAGTTTTTGTCAACTTTAGTCCTTAAAACGGACAAAGTTATTATTGTAGGGGATTTTAATATTCATGTGGATGTTGAGAATGACAGCTTTAGTACTGCGTTTGTCTCTCTGTTAGATTCCATTGGCTTCTCTCAGAGTGTTCATGAACCGACTCACTGTTTTAACCACACCCTCGACCTTGTTTTGGTGTATGGTATTGAAATTGAACATTTAATAGTGTTCCCACAGAATCCCTCTTTGTCCGACCACTGTTTGATAACTTTTGAGTTGGTATTGCTGAACTACACGCCATTGGGCAAAAATTTCTATACAAGATGTCTGTCTGATAGTGCTGTAGCTAAATTTAAGGATGCGATTCCATCAGCTCTAAATTCATTATCAAGTCACAAAGTAACAGAGGACTCCTATGCTAATTTCAGTTCCTCCCAAATCGATCATCTTGTTGATAGTGCTGCAGGCTCGCTGCGAATGACAATCGACTCTGTAGCCCCTCTAAAAAAGAAAAGAATAAAACAAAGACGGTTAGCTCCATGGTATAATACTGAAACTCGCAAATTAAAGCAAATATCGCGGAAACTTGAGAGGAATTGGCGTTCCACCAAACTGGAAAATTCTCATTTAATTTGGCAAGATAGTCTTAAAATTTATAGGAAGGCCCTCCGTAATGCCAGAGCAGCGTACTACTCGTCATTAATAGAGGAAAATAGGCACAACCCCAGGTTTCTTTTCAGCACTGTAGCCAGGCTGAGAGTCACAGCTCTATTGAGCCAAGTATTCCCATAGCTCTCAGTAGTTACGATTTCATGAGCTTCTTTAATGATAAAATTCTAACTATTAGAAACAAAATTCACCAAGACCTGCCCTCAACTGGCACCAACTTATCTCTAAACTCAGGAACCTTAGAAACAGCTGTAGAACCAGATATTTGTCTAGACTGTTTTGCTTCCCTCAATCGTTACCAACTAACTTCAATAATTTCTTCATCTAAACCATCAACCTGCCTCTTAGACCCCATCCCGACTAGGTTGCTGAAAGATGTTTTACCCTTAGTCAGCACTTCTATACTAGATATGATCAATCTATCTCTATCAACAGGCTATTTACCACAGTACTTTAAAGTAGCTGTAATTAAACCTCTTCTGAAAAAGCCCAAACTTGATCCGGATGTTTTAGCCAACTATAGACCTATATTTAACCTTCCATTTCTCTCTAAGGTTCTGGAAAAAGCAGTTGCTAAACAGCTGTGTGACTTTCTACAGAGAAATAGTTTATTTGAGGATTTTCAGTCAGGATTTAGAGCTCATCATAGCACAGAGACAGCACTGGTGAAAATTACTAACGACCTCCTTATTGCATCAGACAAAGGACTTGTCTCTGTACTGGTTTTATTAGATCTTAGTCCTGCATTTGATACAATTGACCATCAGATCCTATTGCAGAGACTGGAACATTTCATTGGCATTAAAGGAACCGCTCTAAGCTGGTTTAAGTCCTATTTATCAGATCGATTTCAGTTTGTACATGTTAACAATGAGTCCTCCATGCATGCCAAAGTTAGTCATGGAGTTCCACAAGGATCTGTCCTTGGACCAATCCTCTTCACTTTATATATGCTTCCTTTAGGCAATATTATCAGGAAATATTCCATAAGCTTTCATTGTTATGCAGATGATACTCAGTTATATCTATCGATCAAACCAGATGAAACTCATCAGTTAGGTAAAACTTCAAATGTGCCTTCAGGATGTTAAAACCTGGATGACCTGTAATTTTCTAACGTGAAACTCAGATAAAACTGAAGTTATTGTTCTGGGGCCTAAGAACCTCCGTGACGCATTATCTAAAGATATAGTTTCCCTTGATGGCATCGCCCTGGCCTCCAGCACCACTATGAGGAATCTTGGAGTTATCTTTGATCAGGACATGTCGTTTAAGTCTCACATTAAGCAAATTTCAAGGACCGCCTTTTTTTCACCTACGTAATATTGCGAAAATCAGGAACATCCTGTCTAAAAATGATGCAGAAAAACTAGTCCATGCATTTGTTACTTCTAGGCTGGATTACTGCAATTCCTTATTATCAGGCTGCTCGAAAAAGTCCATTAAGACTCTTCAGCTGATCCAGAATGCTGCAGCACGTGTTCTGACAGGAACCAGGAAAAGAGATCATATTTCTCCTGTTTTAGTTTCTTTGCATTGGCTTCCAGTAAAATCCAGAATAGAATTTAAAATCATTCTTCTTACCTAAAAAGCTCTTAATGGTCAGGCACCATCTTATCTTAAAGAGCTCATAGTACCTTACTACCCCACCAGAGCGCTGCGCTCCCAGAATGCAGGGTTACTTGTGGTTCCTAGAGTCTCCAAAAGTAGACTAGGAGCCAGAGCGTTCAGCTATCAAGCTCCTCTCCTGTGGAACCAGGTTCCAGTTTGGGTTCAGGAGGCAGACACCATCTCCACCTTTAAGAGTAGGCTTAAGACTTTCCTCTTTGATAAAGCTTATAGTTAGGGCTGGCTCAGGTGAGTCCTGAACCATCCCTTAGTTATGCTGCTATAGGCCTAGACTGCCGGGGGATTTCCTATGATGCACTGAGCTCCTCTCTCCTCTACTTTCTCTCCCTCTGTATGCAACCTCATCCCATTATTGCATGTTACTAACACAACTTCTCCCCTTTCCGGTAGTCTTGTGCTTTCTCGTCCCTCTCCTCTCTCCTCCTATCACTTCCTGCAGGTTTTCTGGCTCTGGAGCTGTGGAGTCTGGATCTGTGGCTGCGGGTCACCTGCTGCCCCCGTGTTCCTGCTCGGCGCCCTCTACTGCAACGACTATTACTATTACTATTACTGTTACTAGTCCTACTATTATTATTGTTATTATAATCATTAACATTATGATTATTATCATTAACACTACTATAAATATCTGTACCATTTTTCATTTAGTCTATAGCAAGATCACCTTTACTGTCTGTACCTCTGTGTGTATATTGTGTAGGCTGCCTCCATCCCCTCTCTCTCCTTCCATCCCTCTCTTTTTATATAAATAAAATTTAATTGAACTGATTTGATGTTTAAGAGTCCACATTTAATTTTCCTATTGTTTTGCACTATTGCTCTTGTGGTTTTAATTTTTATGAGGTTTTTATGCACAGCTCCTCTTCGGTTTACCTTTAATTTAAATAATTTCGATGGTCGGGGGGCAGACACCGTCACTATAGGATTTTCACTAAGTAACTCCTGAAATGGAGGAGCAGAGAAGTGTGTTAGACTCTGCCTCCTGGTCTCAACTCTGGGTTGTCATGGATTTGGTCCACTAATAAACTTGGCCAGATTTCTAGATATGAGAGCTGCCCCCTCCCAAGTGGAATGGATGCCGTCTCTCCGAATCAGACCAGGTCTTCCCCAGAAAGTCTTCCAATGATCTACAAAGCCCACATCGTTTGCTGGACACCACCTCGACAACCAGCGGCGGAATTACGACATGCGGCTATACATGTCATCACTGGTCAGATTTGGCAGGGGTCCAGAGAAAACTACGGTGTCCGACATTGTTTTTGCATATGTACACACCGACTCAACATTAATCTTAGTGACCTCCGATTGGCGTAACCGGGAGTCATTACCAACGTGAATAACAATCTTACTGTATTTACGTTTATCCTTAGCCAGCAGTTTCAAATAAGACTCAATGTCGCACGCTCTGGCCCCAGGGATGCACTTAACTATAGCCGCTGGCTTCGCTAACTTCACGTTTCTCAAAATGGAGCTGCCAATGATCAGAGTTGGTTTCTCAGCGGGTGTGTGAGTGGGGAAAATCTGTTAGAAACGTGAACAGGTTGGTGATGACCCGTGGGCTTTGACTGCTTACGACTATTCCCCCTTCGGACAGTCACCCAGCCCCCCCTTCCTGGCTGCACAGGAGATGCCGGGGGACGGCTACCACAGGCTAACTCAGGCCGTTCCGCACCGACTACCGGGGACTGGCTAGCTACAGTAGCTAAAGACTGGTCCACCAAGGTGCGGAGCCGGACTTCTAAATCACTGAGCCTCGCCTCCATGTCTAAAAATAAACTACACTTGTTACATGTACCATTACCACTAAAGGAGGCAGAGGAGTAACTGAACATCTGACACACCGAGCAGGAGAAAGTAGGAGAGCGAGAAGGAGAAGGAGAAGCCATCGCTAGCTGCTGAGCTAAAGTAGCTAATGGCTAAGCTAAAGTACTGTAGCGTTAGCTACAAAAACTTTTGAACAACTATGAGATTGAACAGCAGTCACTAAAAGATGGAAAGAACTGTTGAGTGTTTAGGCAAAATTACTGTAAGAATAAGTGTTTAGCGGACAGTTGTAATCTAACAAATGTAACTGGTATTTAGCGAGAGCAGCACAACACGGTACCAACACACAAGCACTAAAAACGGAAATGAGTCGACACGCTTACCGCAGTACGTCAGCAACGTCAGCCAGTCTCACTTTTTTTTTTATTGAAACTCTCCATGTCACATTACCGCTTGGGCACAAACTCGATTCACAGCACAAGAAGGGTCCACTTAATTAATTAAATAATTAATCTATCTCACGGCACTCACTGGCAGCGTTGGGAGCTTTTTGCTGTAACGCAGTATTAGGCCTATGACGTGTTACTAAAAAATAATCGGCAAATACCCGTTACAATCTCAGTAAAGCGCGTTACAATGCAGTTTAAGTTGAAATTAAGTGGTGTTTTTTAGTAATTCACCATTCGCCGAGAAATATTTCAGCACCAGAAAAACAAATCTATGAGTAAAATTTCCTGTTGCGGGAATCCAGTGGTCGAGATTGTAGTCAGGGTGCAAACTACGGGGGAGCTCAGCTCCTCCTGACAAGACATTAGCTCCCCTGATGGATCATGAGTAAATAGGCTGTGTGTTTGTGCTTTAACGAATTACTTTCATGATCAGAGAGGCTACTGTCGGTTCATCCTGACCGATCATGTCTGAGTGTTGGGAGATTCAAATAATTAATGGCGCTGTACTTCATGCATAAATGCGCACAGCGTCCTTCTTAATGGGGAGACGATTCATCCCATTTCCCCCATCCACCCCGTCCCTCCCGACGCTATTAATCAGAAGCTTGTTTTTTATGTCAAAGACCCACCTGATCCATGGATATGACTCCGCACATCACTAGAACCCATGCAGCACATCTTATCAGAATAACGCGCCCATTAAATAGCTGTGAAAGTAACTCAAAGTAACACAAAAGTAGTGTAAAGCATTACAATTCAGAGACAGTTATATTGTAATATAACTAATTACTCTCAAATGCCAGTAACTAGTCTATAATGTATTACATTTTGGAAGTAACTTGCCCAACACTGCTCGCTGGTGTCGCATCAGGTGCTGGATGCTAAGTTGCTTTTAGGGCAACACAGACAGCGGAATATCTGCCTTGTGAATGTGTAAACACGGCGATAGAAAGGCGTTCACGGTTTGTTCCTCAGAGAAATTAATCTTTTAAGAGAAAGACATTTTCCACGGTAGGCCTAATATCAAGAAAGAGAGCTCCATTTTCCAGATTTTACACAGTAAACGCCACGTGGCTGAAATTTTACAGATGATCGGTTACTCTGACTTCCCGTTCCCATGAAGGCAGCACAGAGCTGCGCCACAAGAAGCTGACAGAAAACACCATAGAGAAGAGTAGTTATGATTCACAACGTATTGTCCAGTCGTGGAGTAAACTGGCAGGTTTTAATGTTGCAGACCACAGTAAATATTTGGTGTAAACTGGCCTTGAAACATTCACCTCAACAAACGCACCCCAAAAGAAGCTCAGCGCCTCCTAACTCTGACATCTCTCCCTGTGTTGCTATGGGTCCTGTTTGTGCATGTGGATGTCTTTCAGACCAGTGTGTAAATACTAACATAATAATAATAACAGAGTGAAAATACTGAGCTTCCCCTCGCAGGATTAATAAAGTATATCTTCTTCTCCTTCTTCTTTTGTCCTGTCTCAGGCACCGTAGCGATACAACTCGCTTGGATAGAGGAGGGGGGGGAGCAATTTGCAACTCTCACCACTAGATGTCACTAAAACTTTACTCACTCCTTTATATGCATTAAAAGGTGTAATGTGTAATTGAGACTACTCTCCTCCTTACAAAAAAAAAAAAAAAAGGGGCAAGCATATCACATATCAGGTCAGAACTGCCGTTAGGTCACTTAGCCATGCAGCTAACTTAGTGGTCCTATTAGCTGACTGAGCAGGGAATGGGCACGTGAACTGGAGCCAGGCAAGCAGGCAATGGTACAGGGCTCAGCAACCTCCCAGTGAACATGGCTGGACCGGGACCAAACACAGCCTCTTAGACTTCGCTCTTCTTCTTGTTTTCCGGCTGGAAAGTCTTTTGCTCTTAGACAAATCTTCTGCTTTTTAGACAGCTCAGTGCGGAAGAAAAATGGGAGCCGAAGACTGGGTGCGGACGTAGGAGAGGCCCATGCTGTGGGTGGGCGTAGACCAAATTTATCAGTGCTGCGCAGGCGTGCGTAGGGGTAAACCCAATGGCGATGGCCTTGTAGGGCAAAGCCTATACGAAATAGAATCAGCTGTTCCGTTTGTTTTGGAGAACGGGAGACCTACTTTGGCTCCGTGTAGAACCCTGTATTCGACTCCATGTAGACCCGTGTATTTAGCTTAACTCCATCAGCTATTAGCTGTAAACACACCGCAGGACTGGCTGCAAACTGGCTGCTATTTTTGAGCTATAAATTTAATGCCTACGATCTGAGGCTGACATTGGCGAGACTTGTGTGTGCTATCTGACTGTTGATTGTGATTTATTTATTTAAAAGAGATGAGCAGTAATAGCTGTTGAAGAAAGTGTTCTTCAACAGTAGCAAAACACCCAAAATTCTTGAAGTGAGTAGCCTGCAAGGCAAGCCCATCCATTGCGATGAGCCATACAACCTCCTTAAGTGTCAGATAGTCTAATCAAATTTAACATTAATAATATTTCAAATAAATAAATATTTCAGAGACTACATCTTTCTAGTAGGATTGCTAAACTTTATCCAGAATTTGATCCCAGCCTGTCATTGGTGTAAAATTAATTCTAAGGTTCATGAAATGTCTGTGTAAAAACTTTTGTATGTTCAACAAGGTCAGGGACCCAGAACCAAGTTAGGCACTTCTTCGACAGGCATGCAGTGCACGCAAATCACGGAAAACTCCAGAACACATTTTCAAGGCACCATTTTCCCAACCAATAGATGGTTGAATAATGATGTAGCTCTGGGTTTTATACTGTAGCAGGTTGGTTTGAAGAAAAAAAAAAGTATGTGTTACCTGTACAAAGGTCCTGCTGGAGCCAATCCAATTGTCTCACTCTCACCTCACCACCTGAAAAGACAGATAAAAGACAGATAAACTGTTAAAAGCTTTTTGTGGGTTTTTATTGAACTCTACAGTTAAAGTCAAAATGTAACAGTTTCCCCCCTCATTAAACAATTTTATTTTAATAGGAATAGAAAAAATATATAAATACAATACAAAAATAAGCAATCAATGTATTATTTAGCAACTGAATGCATTGTGAGTCAAGGTGAGAAGATAGATCTATTTGTGCAGGCTCACTGCAGCAATTTTACACACAAAAACTAAACTGAAGAATGAATGGTGATACAGTATATGCACAGAGGATATTATTAAAAGGCTACTAACGCTCTGTGCTGCAATCCTTTAATGCCATCTGATGAAATATAGGATTTTTACAATGATGATAATTCCATCAGTTAGCCGAGTTAAAGTCTGAAAGGGACGCAAATTCACGCCTAATATCAGGGAAAGGCAAGCTGGAACCCTGCCATCTGACATTATCCTGGCCTTATGCTGGTTGTTCAACAGGTGCGGTGCTCCACAATAGACTAAGTGCCAGTGGTATACACTCCTCTTCTGTTCAGGGGGGCTGATGAATTAGGAATAGTTAGCGTGAGCAAAAATAACACTGCTGGTTTGAATGTTTGATAAAGTAATAACATATGATTTAAAGTGAAAAGTAAATGTGAGACAGAGTGTACACACATTCAATTTTATATTGATATTAAACATTCTCCAGATAAAGAATCAAACTTTAATGGTGTATCAGCATTTTTTCATAGACTACGTCATTGACATAGCATAGAAACTGGAGTGGAGACGTTATTTTGAAACATTTGGTGAGTTTTGGTACTGGAGTTTACTGACAAAAGACAAAAGACAGACAAAAGTTTGTGGGACGGTCTGCACATTCTCACATCAGGTACATTTTTATACATCACACTTGTGCATGAAAACCTGCGTACATAACCTTTTTGTGAGTACTCAGCATTTATACATGAGGCCCCAGGTGATTTCTTTATTGTGTGTTGTACTGATGTGTGTTTTCTTTAACAACGTACTTTAATGATTAGAGAGGTTGCTGTCAGTGCATCCTGACCGATACTCTCAACGAGTCGGAGATTTAAACAATTAAAGTTACACTTCTGAGCCTTGTGTGTAAATGCCCACAGCATCTCTCTATTAATATTAAGATTGTATAATAGATTGTATAATAGTCCTATTGTTGTTGTTGTTGTTGTTGTTATTATATATGCAACATATAATATTGCAATGATTATTATTAATATTCATTTTAATGATATTTTTATTATTAATGGTATTACCACTACTAGCTGCTATACTACTACTACTAGCTGTTATTTGTATTTTACATGTATTTATTGTTTCTAAGGGCAGCTACTACTATGCACTACGCACTTTTGAGTCCATGACAAATTTCCCCTAGGGGACAATAAAGTACATTCTATTCTATTCTACTATTACTACTATTTTATATCTCTGTCAAACTTGCGTGTTGTCTTTCCTCCTGCTTGCAATGGAGAGTGAGCATCCTTGTCTAATGTCCTTGTGTTGCATATTGATGCCATTAACAGCTGGATGACTGTGGACATTACTGTAAGGTTTTGATTAGATGTTTTTTTTCAGAAGTGTATTCTGAATTGAGTCAAAGTACTATTGCTTCCTGTATGTAAGCAAGGGAAGTGTGTTTTAATTTATTATGACAATTTCTCCCCTACTGATATTATCACAAAATGACAAATCTAATGACAAAGTAAACTAAAAAAGCAGGACTTTCACGGAAAGAGCCACAAGCTCATGTAGCATTTGACAGGTACAGTAATGAGTTAAGTTTAATGAAAGGAAGGAAGAAGATTGTTTTATGTTTTCTTACAGGCTGCAATAGTGATAGACTTAAAAAAAACAACAACAAGATTTTCTGTTAAAGCCTAAATTTGTGACCTCAGTGAATCTGATGGATGTCTCGCTCCCTCTCCTTTTGTAGTGGATCTCATCAGTTTCGTCATTTATTGGGTAGAGAATTCTGATGCCTACTTCATTAAAATTTACTTATTTATTAAGGTATTTAACTACTCTTATTATTGAGAAAAATATTGATACATTTTGTTAATTTGAAGGAGACAGCGTTAACTTACAAATTACACTCTCATAGTGAAGCTCTCCACTGCTGGACGAAAAGGATGAGATGTCATTGGTATATCTACAGGTCCCCCAGGCCAATTCAAGAAGTGTATGTTAATACTGCCCATGGCAGCTGGAATTGGAAATAAGGAGGGAATGAGGGGAATAGAGTAATCTGACAATGTTATCTCACCTGCAGGCTCCATAATGTGTCTATTTAACGACACATTTCTCTTGCACATGCTTAGAAGGTCTTCTCCCACATCTGTAAAACAAATTAGGTCTTTCAGCAATGAAAACAAAGATAAGATATCTACATGAGACAACTCCAAAATAGCTTTGCACTGTCATACCTATCCAAAGGGCAGAAGAGCACACTTACTGTAACTGTTAGATGCACTGAATTTAATTCAATTAAATTTATTTATATAGCGCCAAATCACAACAACAGTTATCTCACAGCGCTTTTCATAAAAGAGCAGGTCTAGACCATACTCTGTGATGCTATTTACAGAAGCCCAACAGTTCCCACCAAGAGCAAGCACTAGGCGACAGAGGCAAGGAAAAACTTCCTTTTAAGAGGCAGAAACCTCGAGCAGAACCATGGCTCAGGGTGGGCGGCCATCTGCCTCCACCGGTTGGGGGTGAGAGAGAGAGAGAGAGAGAGAGAGAGAGGGCTGCACTTTATTCTTTATTTCCCTAAATGCAGTTTTCACCTTTATGACAATATAATGAGTAGCACTAATAATTTTAAACTATATAATTGATTTTTGTACATTAAGGAATCACTCTGAAAAAGACTGACTGGCATATAATACTGACTCACAAGGAAAATGTGACTTCAACATCAAAAATCAAAGCTACACAGCTTTGGCAATATTGTTGTTATACATTCATGCCAATAAAGCTAATTTGAATTTGAATTCATTCAAAAACAAATATAGTGATTGGTTTCAAGTCAAGCTTCAGCATGAAATACGTCCTTTTAATTTAGTATCAGTGTTACATATCAGAATCAGCTTAGTTGGCCAAGTATGTTTACATAAACGAGGAATTTAACTGTTTTCTGGTTCTCAGTGTACTTTCACACAATTACAAGAACAATGTTCAGGAAGACAGACATTTAGACAACAAGCTAAACAAAGATCAGCAAATGGAAACATAACATAAAACAAGTGCATGAAACAAATTTATATATATATATATATATAAACATAAATGGTTTATGTTGGTTATGGTTTTTCATGTTATAACATGAAAGGTTTGTTGTTATAACAAGATATTTTTCATGTTATAACAAGATATTTTCACGTTATTCTGACATACAAACAAATCACGTTATAACATGATAAGTTTATTGTTATGACGACGATACACAGCCTGACTGCTGCTTCATCACTATTTTTATATATGTCTGCATGTACAATATTGACTCAAAATAGGAAGTGTTACATTGATCTGCGTTTTCACTGGTATTTTTCTTCTACAGGAACAACTGCAGCAAGTTGCACATTTGTGGAATACGCACATTATCCGAGGCAGCAGAAATGCAGTAGCTCCAAGGGGACGCCCAATTCTCATGTATACCATCCCTCGTCTATTTGGAGGACAACATCACCTGAAAGAGGTCTCTCAGGAAGCAGTGGAGGCTTGTAAACCCGAGTGCCAACAGAGAGGACCTTATCCTCGCGATGAAACAGTTTTCAGCTTGTGTTGCCTTATAATGGCAGAGAACTTCTTACTCTCACCCACCATGGCAGATGAAGCCAGAGAGCTATATCTCTTCTTGAGAGCATACATTCAGAAATACTTTTAAATTACACCAGGAATTCTGACCAGTGGATTAAGGCAGGGCTACATTATGTCAACTGATCCCGTGGTTACTTTTGAACATTTTTGTGAGGTAAATATCCAAAACAAATAATCACAATGTTTCAGTGCAGAGTAAAAATGTGTGGTTTCAACAAAATATTTAACCTACCCTGTACATTTGGCCATTAAAACTACTGAAATGGGTTAAGGTCCCTGAGGTCAACAATTCAATTCAGTCCCACATGGCAGTTCATGTGGTGTCATCAGGGGAAGAGGTCCTTGCCTGCTGAAAAAATCTGAGACTGTTTTGGACCCACAAACAAATGAAACAAAGATAAAACATAGACTAGTGTTTGTTAATGGTCTAAGAAGAGGATGTCCAAGTGCCTGATGCTGGCCTTAAATTTGACATATAATAGGCTTACATTTTGAAAGACCTCCCCTTAATGTACTTTAAGATAGTGATCCAAAAGTGATTCTCATAAATTTGTGATTATGGAGTGTCAAAAACATTTTTTGTTTTGATGTGATGGCCCCAGACTGAATGGTTGATATGGAGTGGTTAGCCTGCAATGAGAGGAGCTTCTGAATAGGAGGGCTGCAACTAAGGATTATTTTCAATATCGATAAATATGTCAATCATTACCTCAAATAATCGATTAGTTGTTTGGTCCATAAAAATGTCAGAAAATACTGATAGCCCAAAGAGATGTTTTCAAATGGCTTATTTTGTCTTCAACCCAAATATAGTCAGCTTACTGTCATAGAGGAGTAAAGAAACCGAAAATATTCACATTTCATAAACAGAAATCAGTGAATTAAAAACGTCATGTGTCATCAAAAAATTATAAATCAATTATCAAAATAGTTGCCAATTAATTTAACATTTGACAACTTATGACTTCGATATAATAAGTTAACGGAAGAGGGATGAAGTGTTTGCCAAGATATTTCTAAATAGAAATAGAAAACGCTGTAATATTCTTTGTGGGCTTCATCAATGGTGACAAATTATTCAAAGTATATATTTTATGAATGTTTAGAGTCTTTAATATTTTAATACACTTAGTAGAAGTACCATTCCTTGACCTTCAGTAAATATATATGGCGATAAAGGTGTTTGATCAAATAACAGTGTGTTTGTTCAGTTATGTTTACCAATACCAGGATTTGCACTTTCTGCTTCAGGAGAAGGGGCACCAAACACTCTCAACTTAAGGGCTTTTCCTTGTATTTCTCAAGGGTTTGTATCCCTTTATTTTTGTTATCAACAGTGTGAGACATTTTTCACTGTTGATACAACATTTGCCAAATCTCTGTGCTTTCAATGTGAATTCAATTTGAATTTTATAGTTTTGATTTGGGATGACAAGATTCAAACTACCAACAGTTCCACTTATTAACAGATTTTTGTGAACTGCTAAAATATAAACAAATCACAAATGTCAATAATATGTAAGAATAAATAAACAATTTCAGAGATCAAGTAACTTCTTTTTTAATTATTTCATTTATAGAGAACAAAAGCAAGAGGTATTGATTCTTGATATGCTTTAATGGCTCAAGCTCCACCCCCTATGGATATACATAATAATAAAACATAGGAGGAAACAAACATCTGCCAGAAAATGACCTAAAGTGAATATTCAGGTTGAAAGGTGCAACTGTGCATTTACTTTTGTATTTATGTAGTAACAACATGCAGAGCAGCACAGCAACGTCACAAAGTGATGTGTCTACCCAAAAACTCAAGTCTAAAACCATAGGTTTCTGTTAAGGTCAGTGCAATTACTCTTACTAAAACTTGTTAAAAACAAGTACAAAAAATACAGCAGTACAAATACAAATCATCGGCCCTCACCAACCCACACACTCATTCTCTCTCTCTCTCTCTCTCTCTCTCTCTCACACACACATCAGATCTTGTACTCACTGCTTTCTGTGGGAACTCATCAACAGGTAACAGAAACAGCTTTTAAAAAACAAAAAAAGAACATGCCTGCTTTGAACAAACAGCAGCAAATAAAATTTGATGTCCGAAACTATAGACTGCTGTTTAGGTCAGTACAACTGGTGTAGCTAAACTTGACAAAAGCAAGTTAAGAAAACAAAAAGCAATAGCAGTACATAATCAACCCAATCACTCACTCCCTCAACTCACCAGCACACACGCACACACACACAGCTTTAAAAAGGAACATACCTGTATAGAACAAACGATAATAAAAAGCTGTGTGTATTTCTACATTTCTAAACATTACGTGCACGTCCAGCTATCAAGCACAGACAGGTACTTTATTGTTTCCAATGTACTTAGCAAATATTACTCTGACAGTTAAAACTTAGAAATGAGGTCTAACAGTACCCTCAAACGATACTGCAAACGCAGCATTGTTGATTACATATTTTACTATTGTTCAAAACATCTCAACTTCTTATTTTAAAAAGCCCTCTGTCTTTGTCATTGAAACATTCAGTATTGGAATCCTTTAGTTCCTTGATGGCAGACATGTATATTCACTCCAAATGCAACTCCTTTTCTTTTTCATGTTACTATGCTTTGCCTTGTGTGTATGTGCTGAATGGATCTAACCATTCACATATAATGGATTCATCAGCCCTCTTCATTAATAGGCTTGGCCCTGAAAAAATGAAATTGACCTAAGCTATGCGGAACTTTTAGCGACCAGTATACTGTCCATTTCAGTGCGTAGTTCTGGGTAGGAAGTGTATGTCCATGGCAGTTCCAGAGCTGGCCCATAAGTGTGTGCTACTGGTCGCCGTGCCAGACCATCTACTGGTGTGAACAGGACCTCAATCTTGTTGACACAGATAATATCTGACCCTGTGACAAACCTTAACATCCTTCTCAGTCCTGCATCATCCAGTCCTCTGATGTACTGTTGCAGAAAATGAAAGCTCTGGTTCTCTGCTTGCGTTGCAGGAGATGCATCCAGCAACTTCAAAAGCTTCCTTGTTGTTGGCTTTTTATCTTCATACATTCGCAGGACATGCTGTGGGCTCACAGATGCTTCTTTTAGGAAGGGGCTAGCAATTAATGACATTTTTTCTGCTGCATATCTTGGTTTTTGGATCAAGTCTCGAGTTGGAAGTACTGTTACATCCAAGCGGTCCAAAAGATCAAGTAGTTCATCCCTGTCCTCATCTAAAAGATCTTCTTTTAAGGCAGTGGTAATCAGATCCCTATCTGACTGATTTATGTACAGGAGAAGATTTTCAAACAGCATATCATCTGAGACTTCTTTCTCACCAAAAATAAGTGCCACTGTGAAAACAGGGGCAAGCCGACACGGAAAGTTTCCATGATCTTGAAATCCCTTGAGTAGAATTCGGCCAATGGATTTCCACTCTTCTTCCTGCCATTTAGGAGACAGTGATGGAACCCTCAGGTCCTCCCCTTCAGCTGTGTGGTCCATAAACTCCAAACCAGCCAAACCAAAATGTAACATACACATCCCTTGAGACACCATCTGCGTCAGCTTCTTTTTCATCTATGTAGGTGTATTTTAGGGGGTGTTTGAGGAGTGCTGGATCCTTGAACTGGTTAATCATCTCCTCCAGAAGATTGACCCTGTGAAGCTTTATTGTGACACACACAACATCATATGAAGCAGTAGAAGTCCTTGACTCATCACCAACAGATGTTGTGTCTGGAGTAACGGGTGCTGTGCTTGTTGGGGGAAGCGTGATGACCAGCTCATCTCCTTCAAACTGTAGGCTGGGTTGCTATATCAAAGTGTCCTCCATCTGACTAGTCATGAGTTCTCCAAGGAAGGGGCCAAACATCACCTCAGATGTGTCTGATAATGCATCTACATCAACATCCTTTAAATCTTTTGACAATATGACAACAGTTTGAGTAAATTGTTCATCTTCTTCATGTGTGTCTCTCAATTGTTCATCATTGTTTAAATCAGATGTATCACCATCCTCATCTGTCAGGCTCTTGGTGCACAGGTAAAATCTTAACACTCCCATTCTAAGTACCGTGTACAGTTCCCCAACTGTGATATCTTCATCAAACACAGCTTCCTCCTGATAGTCTAATATGTCATGACTGAATGTCTCAAATCTTCCAAATTTACTTTTCCCGTTTGGGAAGAAAAGGTCTTTAGCGCACTGTAATATGTCAGCTTTTTTTGATTCTTTGGGTATATCAAGGGTCCTTGTTCCCCCTCCTCTGCGTTTTCTTACTTGTTTACCTTCATGAATCCACCCCAACTCAACTTTTCTGGTCTTCTTTTCAGCCCATTTGTTGTTTGTTGCATGAGTTCTTTTCCGCTTTGGAGCAACAAAAGTCTCCTCTTGGTCAGTGTTCTTATCATCATTTCCATCAATGCCCATCTTTTTCTTTAGTTTTTCAAGCAGGGAATGTTTCCTGGATTCTTTTGTACTTGTACCTTTATTTTCCAAACAGAACCGTCTTGCTGCTATTCGATCTCCATATGCTGGAATGTAGCCAGCAAGAGTGTCATCATCCATTATGTCAATGACTGTGGCATCAATCTGTCAAGATAGACATAATTATTATAACTCAAGGACAAGACTGGAAACACCTGGATCATCCTCCAACCACACCCACATGCATGCACTCACACACACAAGCACTTTGTAACTCTGTTTAAAAAGTGCAAATTGTTTCATTAATTGCACTTGCACAAACATGTCACTGTACAATAAGAACCTAGCTGCAGTCATCTATAACATTTACAGCCCAAATTGTTTTATATCTATATTTGACATCATAATGATTCATTTAAAATACTCACATCATTTATTATTGATATATTGCTGACACATGAAAACTGTATTGTTTACACATGATGTGTGCATAAAAAAAATATTGTTTACCCAAGACGCATGTGTAACGTTGGCTACATTGTGCTGATGCTGGCTACTAAAGTGTGCCGGTGGGCACCGTTTAAAAATTCATGGTCACGGATTGTGAATGCGCACAGATTTGGAAGCCGGTGTTATGCCGAGTTTTGACTGCCTGCCGAGAATTGCATGCACCTCCAAATAATGCTTAAATATACGCTGTAATATTCTTTGTGGGCTTCATCAATGGTGACCTTCAGTAAATATATATGGCAATAAAGGTGTTTGATCAATAAGCAGACAAAGCAAAGTGTCTGAGAAGGACCTAAAGAGGTGGATGCATAATTCGGCAGATCAAATTTTGTAGGCTACCTGCCGAGATTTGCATCCACCTCGTTTCTCAGCATAAATGACCGTTAGCAACCGCGAGGTGCATGCAATTCTCGGCAGGCAGGCAGAATTCGGCACAACACCGGCAGGTTTTTACACATGGCTCCTTTTTCTCAACTGACCCCATAGGGGCTCAGTACTAACGTTAACCCCAACCGCGGAGGGTAACGTAACTAAACGTAACGTTACCGCTACGGTGGCGGGGGGCACACTGTAATGCCACTGCAACTGCCTACTGCCTACTTTCACTCTGGCCACGCAGTAAATCTCAACACTACGCAGCCGATGAATAGCTATTGGGTAACGTTAACGTTAACATGGGGGACTGTGTTACCCAGGGCTGGCTGGCTAGCTTGAAGTTAGCTAACATGCTATGCATAATATATTGGTAGGTCCAAGGAAGAAAGGCAAGGAAATACAGGTCTTACATTTAATGAGCTACGTAAAAAATACACTCAAATGTTACTTACATGTTCTTGTTCCATGTGTGAGAGGCACTCTTCTGATAAACCGCGATTTCGTAGAAATTTCAACAGTGGGGTATCCGTGTTGCGGGCCATTGTCATGCCAGTTCATCCTGGGAAATCCACCTCCACCCACATTATAACAAACAGTTTAAAGATAAATATATATTGATATAACAAGGAACTGTTCTTGTAATAACGTGATATGTTTTTATGTTGTAATAACGTAAAAAACATATTGTTATAACAATAAACTTATCATGTTATAACGTGAAAAATATGTTGTTATAACAACAAACTTTTCATGTTATAACATGATACTGATCTGCTTTTCTCTTTCTGCCATGGCATCAAGACGCTTCCGTAAGATGTGGCTTTTTTGAATTGGTTGGCAGTTATCTATATATTTATGAAATGTAAGGTTTGGTTTTGGGATTATATCTTTTTTTTTTTTTTTTTTTGTAATATTTTGCACGCTATTGGCATCTGCCCAGGGACTGCAGATGGAAATGAGCTTTTAGCTAAATCTGGTACAGTACATATATTGTGCATTGTTCCTGTTAAATAAATAAATAAATAAATATTGGCAATAGAAGAAAGCTATGAATTAATGAATTTTCCAAAATCGTTCAGCCCTACAGGCGAGGGGAAGACCTGTGTTAACATCTGTGAGGGGTTTCAATGCTGGATAAATCTACAAGATTTGAAAGGAAGGAAAATTGATGCTGAGGTTGCTCTGTTTCTGCTTGACAGGTGAGTAAAGTTAGCTTTGCTGTTCCACATAAACGACAGCTTCAGTATTACTGTCTTGTGTGTCTGTTGTCATGTTTGTGATGGTCCCGGCTGATTAGCTATGTTAGCTTTGCCGCAGTGGTCAGTGTGTGTGTGGAAGAGGAGAAATAGACGAAGCGCGTGTGTCTGAACGGAGCCCCGGTGAATAGAGAGAAACGGTCAGCTCCTTGTTCAGCAGTAAATGTACAGTACAAGTTACAGTGGCTGGTGAATAAAGACTGCAGCTTCACAGGACTAAAGAGGAGCTCCCGCTCCCGTGTGTTGCTGCTAACTGTTGAATAAAGTGAAGGAGGTTAGCCCCAAAGTTAGCACTGACTTCTCTGTGCTTCCCAACACTTATCAGTCACTGTATTTTTGTAAAAACTATTTCAAATAATTCGCTACTTTTTTACTCTGTTGTGTTTTGGATGCTGCGTTTGTATGCTTAAATGTCATTTGTTTGATGATGTTTGTTAACTAATTGTAACTATTGAAGTTCCTCTCGATAATCCTACCGATAAATAAACTAGACACTTTGTCTTAGATTTAGGCTTAGAAAAGTATTTTGCTGCAGTACATGTTTAAATATTGACAGGCTTGTCGTCACACCTTCTACAGTACTGCTAAAACATGCCCTCTTATCGAGGCTAACATGCTCTCGGACAGCAGACACTGTGGATTCTGCTGTATTTCAGCAGATTGGTTACCACCTAGTTGGATTCATAATAATACAAATAATACTCATTGCAGGTCATTCTTTATTTCAGCACTTACCCACAGGATGGTTTGGATGTGCGCACATTCTTCTGTGTTTAAACTAGATGTATATCAGAGCAGCAAACAAGGCACTCTTAAAACAATTTTGGCTCTAAGTGTGAGGTAGAAAGTGAAAATACTGCTGCACACAGAAACACACTGCATAATGACTTTTCAACATTTCATGTGAAACATGAAACATGTTAGGGAGTATTTTCACTTTTCAACTGATACTATATCGATGTCCCTTAGCAAGAGTTCAGCTTACATGTTTGATGTTTTACTACTGTAATCGGTGGCGGGTTTGGGGGGGAGCCCGTGCCTCAGAAGAGCCTTAAGACATTGATGATGCTTGAGTTTTCGGATAACGGCGTGTCTTTGGCGTGGCGTCAAAGTTCAATGCTTCGCTATGACACAGGAAGTTGTTGTAACTTCGCTGTACATGCTCATATCTCTACCAAATTTAATATATTTGATAAGGGTCACGCCCTAAACACATCTACAAGTCAAAATTCACTTCACCTCCTAGCGCCACCTGCTGGAATCAGGAAGTGTGCCTTCAAAGATGCAGGCCCTTCCTGTAAAATCCAGAATAGAATTTAAAATCATTCTTCTTACCTACAAAGCTCTTAATGGTCAGGCACCACCTTATCTTAAAGAGCTCATAGTACCTTACTACCCCACCAGAGCACTGCGCTCCCAGAATGCAGGGTTACTTGTGGTTCCTAGAGTCTCCAAAAGTAGACTAGGAGCCAGAGCGTTCAGCTATCAAGCTCCTCTCCTGTGGAACCAGGTTCCAGTTTGGGTTCAGGAGGCAGACACCATCTCCACATTTAAGAGTAGGCTTAAGACTTTCCTCTTTGATAAAGCTTATAGTTAGGGCTGGCTCAGGTGAGTCCTGAACCATCCCTTAGTTATGCTGCTATAGGCCTAGACTGCCGGGGGATTTCCCATGATGCACTGAGCTCCTCTCTCCTCTACTTTCTCTCCCTCTGTATGCAACCTCATCCCATTATTGCATGTTACTAACACAACTTCTCCCCTTTCTGTAGTCTCGTCCCTCTCCTCTCTCCTCCTATCACTTCCTGCAGGTTTTCTGGCTCTGGAGCTGTGGAGTCTGGATCTGTGGCTGCGGGTCACCTGCTGCCCCCGTGTTCCTGCTCGAAACCCTCTGCTGCAACTATTGTTACTAGTCTTATTGTTATTATTGTTATTATAATCATTAACATTACGATTGTTATCATTAACACTACTATAAATATCTGTACCATTATTCATTCAGTCTATAGCAACATCACCTTTACTGTCTGTACCTCTGTGTGTATATTGTAGGCTGCCCCCCTCCCTCCCCTTTCTCTCTCCTTCCATCCCTCTTTCTCTGTTCCTCTTTCTCTCTCTCTCTCTCTCTCTCTCTCTCTCTCTCTCTCCCCCCTCTCTCTCTCCTTCACCCCAACCGGTCGAGGCAGATGGCCGCCCACCCTGAGCTATGGTTCTGCTCGAGGTTTCTGCCTCTTAAAAGGAAGTTTTTCCTTGCCTCTGTCGCCTAGTGCTTGCTCTTGGTGGGAACTGTTGGGCTTCTGTAAATAACATCATAGAGTACGGTCTAGACCTGCTCTTTTATGAAAATCGCTCAGAGATAACCGTTGTTGTGATTTGGCGCTATATAAATAAATAAAATGTAATTGAAATTGAACAACAAACAACAACAACAATAATCATCAACAATATTCATACATTCAATATCTTTTTTGATGGTTGGCGCTGGCCCAAAAAAGATTGACAACCACTGCTCTAAGCTAATGTTACCGTTTTATTGCCAATTACTGATCAGCTGATTGTCCCGCTCACAACAAGGCTACATGAAATTAATCCAACTACATATTTACCACTTTTATTCACCACTGACTGGGGAAAAACGCCATGTCTCTCGGTGATTATGGCCAGCTTCTAAGCCTTCCATCTGGGAAAATCCACACCGACTCCTCTGGCTTCATGGTATAAAGATCCACATGCTGTCAGCTCTCATGCTAAATAACATGTGCACGTTCATTTGTTGAACGATGTTTGTTGTCGGCTATTGTAGAAACATGACGACAAAATACAGCGACCTCCACAGCAGGGGGTGCCCGCAATTATATAGATATAAATGGCTCATTCTAAGGTAATAAAAACATAACGGTTCATTATGTAAGGTCTTTATACACCACTGAAAACATAGTTATAAATATCATATTGCATTTCTGTCAATTCATTTTCAGAAATATTACACACTGAACCTTTGATGTTAGTCTTGACAAAATCTAGTGTTGCAAATTAATGTTACCAAATTTATATATTCTATTGTCAAACAGATAAATAGTTATTTTAAGGGCTATTGTATAGTTTCAGGTAACTTACCTCAAGTGTAAGCTGGAATTAAGTCACCACATGGCAGATGCTATGCACACATTTCCACCAGCATCAAGCCACATGGTGGCCGCGCCATCCAGTGGTCCACTGACAGCGAGAGGAACAAGGACAACTGACTCAAGTGCAGAGCTCTCCAAGAACCCATCAGAGCCTGCAACAGGCCCACAGACCAACAACACCGCTTCTCTTCCCCGGTGTGAGGGACCAAGCAGGCATGAGGAGTCAGAAAATAGGTTTCCAAAAATATAGGTTTTATTTACAAAAAACAAAAGAAACAACTCATTTACAAAAACTAGAAACTAGACTTTTATTATCCAACGAAGGTTAAAGTCAAGGGCAACTGGACTTGGTTGAAGATACTGGAAGACGTTTCGTCCCTCATCCAAAGGACTTCTTCAGTTCTGACTGACTGGCAGGGAAACTCAGCTATTTAACCTCAGTGGGGTCGTTTGCCAGGGTCATCGATACCGCTGGTTCGTTAGTGTTCCTGGTTGCTATAACGACAGTCGTTACAGTCGTTAGGACTGAACGACCATCATTGGTATCTTCACCTGAGGCCAATAGGTTACGTTTGGTGAGTTTCCTGGGTAACCTGGGTTTCCTGGGACGTTTTCAAGAATGCTATCAACAATCTGGATGAGTTTACAGAGGCTGTGACGTCTACATCAGCTTCTGTGAGGACAGCTGTATTCCAACACGGACCAGGGAGAGTTATAACAATGACAAACCCTGGTTTACAGCTAAACTCAGACAGCTAAGGTTGGAAAAGGAGGAGGCATTTAGGAGTGGAGACAGGGCCGGGTGCAGGGCGTTAAAGTACAGGTTTAGCAGGGAGCTGCGAGAAGCTAAAATACTGTACGCAGAGACTAAAGAACGAGTTCTCTACATACGACGCCACTTCTGTCTGGAGGGGGTTCAGACAGATCACAAACTATAAACTCAAAGTCCTCCACTCTATAAATGATCCTTGCCTGGCAAATGAGCTGAACCAGTTCTACTGCTGCTTTGAGAGTCAATCAGACACCATCCCCCGTGACTCCTCCGCTCAGCTTCAGCCTCACTCCACCACTTCTTCCCAGAGCTGGCCAGCTCCACCCCCTCCCCTCCTCTCTCCATCACAGAGAGGGAAGTCAATGGTCTTTTCAGGAGGCAGAAACCCTGCAAAGCAGCTGGGCCGGACTCTGTCTCCCCATCCCTGAAGCACTGTGCTGATCAGCTACGCCAGGATCCTGTTTGTGGATTTCAGCTCTGCTTTTAACACCATCATCCCGGCCCTGCTGCAGGACAAGCTCTCCCAGCTGATCGTGCCTAACTCCACCTGCAGGTGGATCATAGACTTCCTGACGGACAGGAAGCAGCACGTTAAGCTGAAGAAGTTCAGCCTGCCAAAGACAATGATGGTACACTTCTACACCACCATCACTGAGTCCATCCTCACCTCCTCCATCACCATCTGGTACGCTGCTGCCACTGCCAGGGATAAGGGCAGGCTGCAGCGCATCATTCGCTCTGCAGAGAAGGTGATTGGCTGCAATCTTCTTTCTCTTCTGGACCTGTACGCCTCCAGGACTCTGAGGCGAGCAGGAAAGATTGCAGCTGACTCCTCCCACCCTGGACACAAACTGTTACAGACTCTCCCCTCTGACAGGAGGCTGCGGTCCATTAGGACCAAAACATCTCGCCACAAAAACAGTTTCTTCCCATCTGCAGCTAGCCTCATTAACAAGGCCCGGGTCCCTCACTGACACTCCCCCCCTTGCAAATGATACAAATATCTCTGCACATGTAAATACTGTTTCATCTCGTGTCGGGCACAGACCTGGCACGTCGCACATATTTGTTGTTGTATATTTTTATGTTGTCAGTTTATATATTTATATTTACACAATATTGTCTTCCGTTGCGTTACTTCTGCACGGCACAGACCCAGAATAATGCACATGTATATATCTGCAACATTGTTCTTCCATTCCATATTTATATATTTCTACATTTATTTATGTTGACTGTATGTTTGTCTACATGTAGCACTTTATCACCACAGCAAATTCCTCGTATGTGTAAAACACTACTTGGCAATAAAGCTCCTTCTGATTCTGATTCACCAAAACAATTCCTTAATTATGTAAATATTGTACATATCCACACTCCTTATATTATTTTATATTTTACTCTGATATTTATATACTTCTCTATATACCACTATCTTTATTATATTCCTTTGCCCTTGTGCAATGTTTGAAAGTGTAACACAGAATTTCCCTTCGGGGATCAATAAAGTATTTCTAATTCTGAATTATATAGTGGCTGTCATTCAGGCCATCAGGCCATTCTTACACAAAGGGTGTAGACAAACATAATATATAAACAAACCCCAATAACTACAAACCATGTTAAGCCAATGCTACCTAATATGAACTAAAGGTAATCAATAAAAATTATTATAACAACAAAAGCCTAACTAGCAAAGAAAAGAACACAGCTCAAAATGGTAAACTCTGCCCCTCCCCATGATATGGGAGAACATTGTGCAATCCAATTATCCATCCCCTACTTAAACACCTTAGATTAAGTTGGACGTCCTTTTGTCAGCCAATCAGACACCCAGCAGCAACTCCCCAGGAACAGGTAACTCAAGAAGAGAAGTATTAATTTTAATTTTAAATTCATCCTATAGCTTAAAAAAAGCATTAAGATAGTAAAAATTACCCTGTGACACTCAACCCCATTCTGATGAAGTGCTTTGATAAACTGGTTCTTCAGCACATAAAGAACAACATCCTTCACCAATTTGCTTTCAGAACCAACGGATCCACAGAGGATGCCATTTCCACTGCCCTCCACTCAGCCCTCAAACACTTTTCTAGTGCTCAACACCAGAGCCCCCCAGGGCTATGTGCTCAGCCCCCTCGTGTTGATTCTGTACACCCACGACTGCATCCTCCAACATGAAGGGAACTCTGTTGTGAAGTTTGCAGATGACACCACCATCATCGGCCGGATTTCAAACAACAATGAGACTTCATATTGGGAGAAAATTCATCTCGCAGAGTGGTGCTCTGAGCACAACCTACTGCTCAACGTCAGCAAAACTAAGGAGCTGATCATTGATTTCAGGGAGAAGGAGATAAAGACACACACTCCTGTCTAGATCGGTGGAGCAGGTGAACAGTTTCAGGTTCCTGGGAATCAGCATCACAGAGAACCTGACATGGTCGTCTCACATCTCCACGCTGCTGAAGAAAGCTCAGAAACCACTGGATTTCCAGAGGAAGCTTAAGAAGGCCAAATTCTCACGCCAAGTTCTTGTCAGTTTTTACAGAGGAGCAACAGAAAGCATCCTGACTGGAAACATCACCAACATGGGATGTGCACGGCCCAGGACCGGAGGGCTCTGCAGCGGGTGATTCAGACTGCTCAGAAGATCATTGGTACCCATCTCCCGAGCATCAGTGATATCAGTGAGGTGAGGTGTCTGCAGAGCCCAAAGGATACTGAAGGACAGTACCCACCCAGCCACAGCCTGTTGCCTTCTGGGAGGAGATACAGAAGTTTCTGCTGCCGTACCACCAGACTGCAGAGCAGCTTTTCCCCCCAAGTTGTCAGACTCTTAAGCTAAAATTCATTCTCAGCACTGCTCCATCGATTATAGTTTATTCCTATATACCATTTTTATGGTAAATTATTTCTATATTAGGGCTGTATATAACAATTATTTTTCAAGTCGATTAATCTAACGATTATTTTTTCAATAAGTCGATTAAACAACAAATTTTGTGTATTCTAAAGAAAGAAAAGTTGCCTATTACTTGATTAACATACCAATTTATCCAAAATAAATATCAAAAACATGTCTAATCAATAATATTTTATTCAATCATCCTGATGAAGCACATATCTTAAAATGAATCCACTTTCCACCTCACTGATGTGTTGTGATAATAACAATAACAGACATTAATTAGGCCACTTTACTTAAAACTTTAAACGTTTCTGACATGGATTTATTTCAATATTGAGCAATGCAGTATGATAATCAAATGTATTTCTCACAGATGGTCTGTAATGTTAGATTCAGCTGTTTTCTCGGCCGTTAAATAAACAGAAAATATGAAACGGCCGAACATTAGATGACACCCAGCAGAGGGGCAGAAATTACTTTTAACATGAAGGCGATAAAGAAATACTTGTAAAAAACATTTTAACGGACTACGTGTCCTCGTGCTGAGAGTGTGGCGTGCAGTGTTCCGGGATACTTTCGCGTCACGTGTTCAGGCTGCTTCACGTATTTGTGTTTATGCCCTATTTATGCCCTACTAAGCCAATTGAAGTAGTAAAGGGGTGGTGGTGGCGCATAGATAAGATGCTTGCCTTTGGTGTGGGAGACCTAGTTGCTCCAGAGGCGTGCGACTGACATGTATAGCAGTTGTAAGTCGCTTTGGATAAAAACGTCAGCTAAATTAATTAATGTAATGTAAACCCTAACCCTTTGTCAGCCCTCCATCCAGACTAAAACTGCTTTCTCAGTTTGGAAAACGCAGGTTTTCCAAACTGGCTTCTGGTGTGTATAAATCTTAAAGTGGTCATATTATGCTCATTTTAGGTTGTTGTTAGATCCCGTCAAAAAGCTCTTATCTGGCGTTATCATACCAAATATGTACACCTTCCAACATTTAGCTGCCAAACGGTAAATCTACCTGCATTTGCCGCTTGGTGGGTGTTAATTTACACTGCTGCTTAGCACTGATCAACAATCAACAACTTCAGCCAATACACCCCTATCATCTATTCTAAACAAAATAGAGGAGAAATAAAAGCATACAACAATCAGCAAGCACGTGTAAGTGTGTGTGTGTGTGTGTGTGTGTGTGTGTGTGTGTGTGTGTGCTAAACTCACTCTGATTCAGATGACTAAATTACCTACACCATTACTTTGGTGATGTCATTTACATGTCTGCAGGTAAGCGGCTAGATGTTCTTTAACACTCAGCTATCAGATTTGCTCCTTACAGGACACACCACTGCAATCTATACACCTCCATAAACTGGACATCACTTCATACTCGACATAAAATCCACTAGTTTATGCTCATTTACAAAATTCTTTTAACTCCTCCGTATTTGGGATGTCTACTTCATCCTTCTTCCGTCACCTACAGCGCCCACTCTGCTAGTCACATCCAGCTACAAATCCCTTCAGCTATCACATCATTAGGTCGCACCACCAGTTCGCTGCACCCAACGATTGGGACAATTACAAAAAACAATAAAACTCTCCATTCTAGTCACCACTGCCACTTTTAAAGGCAAAATCACAAACTTGCTTACTGAAAACTGTAATTGCTTCATGTAATGTTATGTGTTGTTGTTATATGTCGCTCTGTTACAATCTAGCTTGTTTTCATTATTCAACTATTGTGCCATTTGTTGTATCGTCTACTCTCTGTAGATTATCTTATGTCTAGTCTGTTATCATGTTTCTTTATCTGTCTTGTAATTATTTTCTCATCTGGTCTCTTTGTGTCCTTGTGCCTGTTTTTAAAGTTGGTTGTTGGGACTGTGTTGTTGTCCTGTATCCTCCCTCTATTGTTTGATGTTTTTATTTAATCCCAGTTCTCACAGGAGGCATTTGTCTCCTGCCAGGACGTTATTGTAAATAATTTACTGTGGTAAAATTCAATAACTGCCACTTTATCACACAGTAACTGACAGCGAACTTCATTGGACAGTGGTGTTCCTGGACTTCAGTCTTGATACAGTGATGTTATTGCCTTCACACACAGTAACAGGAAGAAACAGTAACACGTCTAGCAGTGTGGCCCTGAAACAAAACATGAAACGTAATTATAATGCAATTATAATGCATCAGTCAGTTTAGGAAATCGGAAGGTCAGCGGTTCAATCCCTGGCTCCCCCTGGTTGCGTGTCGAAGTGTCCTTGAGCAAGATACTGAACCCGGAATTTATGAGTGAGTGTGAATGTTAGTTTCCGTTTGAGCACTTAGGCTCAGTGTATGAATGTGTGTGACTGGTGAATGCAGATGTAGTGTAAAAGCGCTTTTAGTGAGGGAAAAACTAGAAAGGCGCTATTCAAGTACAGAGCATTTACATTTGCATTCTTGGCTCAGATTCTGATGATCGTCGGGATACAGCACTGGTGGCATGGTCTAGCCTTTTCAAATGTTATCAACCGAATGGATCACATTCTGATATTGAAACGAGTCATTTTGCTCGGTTATGACGGTCAAATTTACTGATCCACCATGTTACAGCCGCCGTTTTGGTTGCTAGTAAAAGTTACTTCAAAGCAAAGGTACTTCCTGTCGGCCCAGAGGCATTGCGAGGCTTCCAGCCGACCAATCACAGAGCTTCGGTCCGCGTCGAGTCAAGTTACATTTTTTAAGGAGGTGCACGTCAGGCTACTCCATCGGTGACAGCGTAGGGTAGGGGGCTCCGCAGAGGCTACGCCATCAATTTGACGCAGAAGTGTAAATTGCACTTTATTCTCCTCTCGATGGTAATGGTGTGGTTTGTTTCTTCTTCTGCAGGTATGAAGACCATTATGTTGTGTATAAAAGCTTCCTTTGGATCCAAAAAACTTTTCGGTAATTACAAAAGGGAACAAATGAAAAATTGTGTGCTCTTGAATGCTGAGTCCTTTATAAAGTAACGTTGTTGATTGCGAAACACCTCCTGTTTCTGCTAGCGCATTCAGTGACATCATGACTGCACCTTCGGGGGTTTCCACACTTCCGTGAGGGCTTGGCCAATAGAAAACCAGTATTTGGTTTTTACTTAAAATTAACGCTGAAGGGTGAATAAACAGACAGAGAGAGAACCGTTGTTTCTTTGTTACATGCTTTTTGTGTTACATGCAGGCCGCTTTGTTAGGCTTCTGGCCTATAGGCCTCTTCTTTGACTCCATTAAGTGAGGTTCCCATAGTGAAAATGTTTGTGGAGTGAACTGTGGAATGTACAACAGTTCCTCAATGGTCAATGTAATTGGAAAAAGAGAGTTGAAGACTGAACAAATAAACAAAAACAAAAAAGGGACTTGAGAGTGTAACAACAAGGCAGCCATCTGCGGTGCCGTCTTGGCATCATTAGTTACATTTCTGAATGATGATCGGAGCTAATCAGGGAGGTAGATGCTAAGGCTACTTCACCGTGGCCAAGTGTTTTATATAGGGCTGGGTATCGTTCAAAGATTTTCCTTTGAAAAGACATATTTTCAATGTAGCATAGGCCTGTATTGTGTCTTTCTTTAGTTTTTATAGTGTCATTTCATTATTTATTAATTTTTTGTTTGTTTGTTTATATGTGAATTTGTGCTCTGGCAACATTTCAACCTAAACATTCATGGCAATGGGCGAGAGAGAGAGAGAGAGAGAGAGAGAGAAATGTCTCATCTCATCTCATGGAAAAGTTTCTGCCACTACATATCAAAGTTTCCTCCTCACTAGAAGAAGAGGTGCCCAGGCTGGACCCTGATCCTTCTCATATGAGGTGTAACAATAACTATCACAATAGAAAGTAAACTCAGTCGCGTGTCTTTATTCCCCTGCAGCAAAGTCACAGACATCAGCCCAAGGATCGGTACGTGATGTCACCGTCACACGGCAGCTCTTCTGCCGGCTGCACATGCAGGTCTGTGTGTGGCGGTGGCATCACTTACTGATCCTTCAGAAATGCAGGGGAAAATGTAGCGTGTGTGGAAGCTACTGCGCCACTCGGTCAATAAAAGAGCTTTGATTTTTAATTTATTCATTTTATTTATTTTTTGCCTATTAATATACAAACACTGTGTCATTTACTTACACACACACACACACACACACCCGCTTAACGTTTTATTTATATATTTTAATTCTATATTATTTTCATTTTCTAACATACTAACACACACATACGCCTATTGTTACTTACTTTTTTCTAATATTTATTGTTACATAATTTTTATATTTTATATTTTTTTTATTATTATTATTTTATTTTGTATTAACACACACAAACACAACTTTTGCTATTTTATTTCCTTATCTAATGAAATGTATGAAATTTATTTGATACCCAGCCTTAGTTGTATATGTTTGAATATTGAGTTTTCTGTGAATGAACTTCCATGCTGAAGTTCATTCTTGACCTTGGGATCAGTATGTGTGACAAAATAATCTCAGCACCAAAATCGATTTACTAGCATTTTCTGTGCTTTTAAACAGTATCTCATCTTCATCAGCAGTCTTGATAACACCTGAGCCAGGTCCATTCACTGATAAAAACCATGAGATGCTGTTGAAACTCAGAAAAAGCAATAACCTTTGACTATAACCTTTGATGCTCAAATGGATTGAGTTGTATTCACAGAATTCTCAATTGTTTTTTGAATGTTGATCATTATTAATGTTATTTAGAATGGCATTATACCTGTACAGTACACTGTTTTGGCTATGGTTGCCGTGATGATGCTGGTTAAGCCCGTTCCCCCTCCTAGCTCAAGGACTGTCACTCCTCTGAACATGACAGGATTACAGAGGATGAAGTCACCCAAGAGGAATGCCCCTCGCCACACCTGATGAAGACAGTGAAAAAGACAAAAAATAACCACCACTTACACAAACAATTCATGGCACAGATTGGCATTAGGTTTTTCCAAGACTGTTAAATGATACATTCAGTTTCATCAGCTAAAAAAAATTATTTTCAATACACATAAATAATACACCTAAAAACTAGGGCTAAGAATATTTGGGTTATCACACCCTTTTTGAGAAATGAGTGGCTCAGCTTATTATGTAAAAAAACTTAAAAATAAATAAAGCATGACTGATGATAAATAAATTATTCGATTAATAAAGTTAGAATTTGTTCCAGGGCTAAATGGTGGCTGTGGTTTTAACTAATTAAGAGCTATAACAAAATTACCATTAACAGATAGTTGAAGGATTTGGACTTCTACATAGAAGAGGTTGGCAGTATATTCATTCTTATGCAATATTAAAGAAAACCAGCACTTATATACACAAGCATTTATTTCCAAGGTAAACAAACCAAAACACACCATATGAGTCTAACGCACTAAACTAAGACAAAGAGCAGACAAAGAGATGTGTGTATCTGATAGGGACAGTGTGTGTGTGCCTTTGTTCTGCCGTCAGTATGTTTTGCATACACAAGCACACGTGGAAGAAAGAATGTGAGGGGGAACTCCTCCTGCATGTGTGGTTGTTTAAGGCCCAATAGAAGTACATGTATGTAAGGACTGTCTGTGTGAAGCATAACATTTCTAACAACAATTTAGCAGCAGCTGAAAACTATGGTTACATACTCTCATGTTAACAAAGATCACAACAAAAAAAAAAACTCTGAAAAACACATCAGTGTATATTTACAAAAGCTAAACCATCCCTTTGTCGATGCTCTGGCTTTGGTGGGTAAATCAAGATTGTCTGTGAGTTTAGTTCCATCTTGGAATGGCCACAAGGTGAAGCTGCGGCAGTTCTGCAAACCTCTGAACCCATTTTTTAGCCTTCTGGAGGTAGCTGCATCCCAACTGATTACCCTCTCCCATAGATCTTAAAACAGGCACTTCACTCATATAGTGAATGAGCAAGTGAGGTTACCGATGGGGTCGAAAGTGATATCTGTAGCACATTTCTCTGTGTTTTCCTTGCCCTTTAAAATGTCCAGTAGTCCTTTTAGATCACACATATCAGAGGTCCTTCTCTGATCTCCACGCTAATACTAACCCTAACACTTAATAAGTAAATTTCCAAGTGTCGCTAGCCACAGAACCATACAGTCCCCTCCAAAAGTATTGGAACGGTAAGGCAAATTGCTTTGTTTTTGTTGTTCACTGAAGATATTTGCTTCACCATGCTTCACAGATGAGCTTGTATGCCTCAGATCATAAGCAGTTCCTTTATTTCTCCACACTTTGGCCTTTCCATCACTTTGCTAGAGATTAATCTTGGTAAGATTGTGTTCCAGAACTTTTGCAGCTCATCTCTGTACTTCTTTGCAAATTTCAATCTGGCCTTCCGATTCTTCCTGCTGATGAGTGGTTTGCATCTTGTGGTGTGGCCTCTATATTTCTGCTCTCTGAGTCTTCTTCTAACAGTCAGTGGTGTAGTCTACGTGATACGCAGGTATACACCGTATACCCACTAGGAATGGTCAGAGTTTTCCGTATACCCACTTAAAATAGCGAGATGATACTTAACATTGTTTTGTGACAGAACTTTCAAACGTTCATTCATAAATTCACCCCATTTGTGTTGCGAAGGTCTGAACTGACGTTTGCGGCTTCCGTCCGGCTGATGCTGTCGTAACATTACCTGGTGAGTGTGTGTGTGTGTGTGTGTGTGTGTGTGTGTATATACACAGTAGTAGCAGTTCCTGGATGCTTGCTCATGCATTTAAGCTGATACAGTACATAACCTACGTTTGACAATGGTTTTTGGAAGATAAGTGAGCTTGAGAGGATGTGGACCACTTTTGGTGTCCTCGGTGCTAATATTCTGTAATGAATAAGTTTTGGTGATAGAACTGCACAGGCCTATGTTCATCGTTATTACTGCAACTGAAAGCCTCAGCTTTCCATTAATAATAGTTACAACTCGCACTGTGAAGTGTGCATTGAAAATTGGCAGATGATAAAACCAGATTCATATTCCTATTCCTAAAATGTCCCCACCACTTTTCAACACAAAGTGACGCCCCTTTCCCACCTGTAACCATCATTGGCTGTTAAAGTCTTTTTTCTGTACCTGGTCTGGTAAGCTGAAGTGCTCACTCTCTGATTTGGACTTCATTTTGCAGGGTGGATGGGCTTGAGCACTTTCCATTTGCCGTTGTCTGACTTGCATGTGTAAGCTAATGCTTGGGCTGTTACGGTTCTGAAACAGAGAATAAAACCACGACAACAAATGTCCACAAAGGGCTGGACAATATGACGTAAAATCAAAATCATGATTATGATTAATAAACAATTATTTTGTTTTTGTTGTTTTGCCCTCATAGTTCACTGACAAGGTTTATACTGTAAATATGCTCAACTATTAAAGGTGGTATAGTGACCTCTTTGTTTTTTCATTGTGTGAATCACTCTCAGGCTGACCCTTGTTTGCTTGTAGAAAAACATGACCAAACACAAACTGCAAGCAGCGTTGGGCGGGCCACATTCTGGAGCTCTGCCGGTGTGGATGTGAATTTGCCACGCGCGTTGAAGGGACACTTCCTGATTCCAGCAGGTGGCGCTATGAGGTTGAGTGAATTATGACCTGTAGATGTGTTCAGGACGTGACCCTTATCAAATGTGTGAAATTTGGTAGAGATATTCGGGATTACTGCAATTCCTTATTCTCAGGCTTCTTGGAAAAGTCCATTAAGACTCTTCAGCTGATCGAGAATGCTGCAGCACGTGTTCTGACAGGAACCAGGAAAAGAGATCACATTTCTCCTGTTTTAGCTTCTTTGCATTGGCTTCCAGTAAAATCCAGAATAGAATTTAAAATCATTCTTCTTACCTACAAAGCTCTTAATGGTCAGGCACCATCTTATCTTAAAGAGCTCATAGTACCTTACTACCCCACCAGAGCACTGCGCTCCCAGAATGCAGGGTTACTTGTGGTTCCTAGAGTCTCCAAAAGTAGACTAGGAGCCAGAGCGTTCAGCTATCAAGCTCCTCTCCTGTGGAACCAGGTTCCAGTTTGGGTTCAGGAGGCAGACACCATCTCCACATTTAAGAGTAGGCTTAAGACTTTCCTCTTTGATAAAGCTTATAGTTAGGGCTGGCTCAGGTGAGTCCTGAACCATCCCTTAGTTATGCTGCTATAGGCCTAGACTGCTGGGGGGATTTCCCATGATGCACTGAGCTCCTCTCTCGTCTACTTTCTCTCCCTCTGTATGCAACCTCATCCCATTATTGCATGTTACTAACACAACTTCTCCCCTTTCTGGTAGTCTTGTGCTTTCTCGTCCCTCTCCTCTCTATCACTTCCTGCAGGTTTTCTGGCTCTGGAGCTGTGGAGTCTGGATCTGTGGCTGCGGGTCACCTGCTGCCCCCGTGTTCCTGCTCGACACCCTCTGCTGCAACGACTATTGTTGCTAGTCCTATTATTATTATTGTTATTATAATCATTAACATTATGATTATTATCATTAACACTACTATAAATATCTGTACCATTTTTCATTTAGTCTGTTGCAACATCACCTTTACTGTCTGTACCTCTGTGTGTGTGTATATTGTGTAGGCTGCCTCCCTCCCCTCTCTCTGTTCCTCTCCTGCTCTCCCTCTCTCTCTCTGTTCCTCACTCTTAAAGGAAGTTTTTCCTTGCCTCTGTCGCCTAGTGCTTGCTCTTGGTGGGTACTGTTGGGCTTCTGTAAATAACATCATAGAGTACGGTCTAGACCTGCTCTTTTATGAAAAGCGCTGTGAGATAACTGTTGTTGTGATTTGGCACTATATAAATAAAATTGAATTATATTGAATTGAATTATCCTTGGGGCCTGTTTTCCTGGCCACTAAATACAATCCTAGCAACTATACCAAGTGCACTGATCAATGACAAGAGAGTTAACAGGCGTGGCTGGGGTGGTATTTGGCTCTAGGGCTATTCAGTCAGGTGCCATTTCAGAGTAAGCAGGATAGGTGTTCGTAAGAAGACGGTTAGAAGCTAGGCGAATCTCTTCGTTATACCTAAGAGAGTACAACCCATAGGCCTAGAGGATCGGACCCTTTAAGACGGAGAGCTGGTCCAGTACCTCCTGAACACTCGGGATCTAACTATATATATTATATATATAAGTTTAGAGCAGGATTTTCCTGATCCTACATCAGCACAACTCCAAAACATCCAGACCTATGGAGAAAATAGAGGCATTATCCCCTGCGTTTAGGACCATCCCAGGTAATGTGGACGACACCAACTGCTGTCCGGGGAGCTGAGACAGACACGTGGGTACATATATTCCAGTTTAAAGCTTTCCCCTTTGATGCCTTGTCCTACAGACAATCTGACAGATGGAAAATGGATGGAAAAGCAGCTGCAAAACATTAGCTGCAGTGTTTACCATTGTTTTGGTCATCACAGTTTGGTGTACTTCAATCCTGGTCAACAACAAGATATGGAAGATTTTATTGGACTTTAATATTTGTGACCCACAGAAAACAATCCACAAATATTTCACTTTCTACAAATATGTATTTTTACATTTGTGATGTGTAAAATCATGCACACAAAAATACAGAGTGACTTCTACACACAAAACATTGGACAAAATTTCAGAAATGCGTAAAAAGGAAGTTACCCCTCGGGTCCTCTACCAGAGTTTGCGCCTGGGAGTTTGAGGGTTCTGCGCAGTATCTTAGCTGTTCCTAGGACTGCACTTTTCTGGACAGAGATCTCTGATGTTTTACCTGGAATCTGCTGTAGCCATTCTCCCAGTTTGGGGGGTCACAGCCCCCAGTGCTCCGATTACCACTGGCACCACTGTTGCTCTTACTTTCCACATCTTTTCTAGCTCCTCTTTCAGCCCTTGGTATTTCTCAAGCTTCTCATGTTCTTCTTCTTGATGTTGCTGTTATTTGGGATTGCCGCATCTATCACTGCAGCCCTCTTCAGCTGTTTGTTGATCTTCAGTCTGGATCTTGAAGTCCCACAGGTCATTCTCAACTACCTTAGGTGGATGGTTCGGTGAAGACCTTCCAGTTTATTCTCCTGGTTTCTGCTTCTCCCTTGTTTCGGGATTGCTTGCATAGTAGCATTGCATGTATACAAATATAAATGCTCCGTATTTGTATAGCGCCTTTCTGGTCTTTTCGACCACTCAAAGCGCTTTTACACTACATCTGCATTCACCAGTCACACACATTCATACACTGAGCCTAAGTGCTCAAACAGAAACTAACATTCATACTCACTCATACACTGGCGGAATAGCTGCCGACCTTCCGATTAACGGCCAACCCGCTCTACCTCCTGAGCCACAGCCGCCCCATAAGGCTTACAGCACCGGGTATTCCCAGGCGGTCACCCGTCCAAGTACTAACCAGGCCCTGCTCTGCTTAGCTTCCGAGATCGGGCGCTCCCAGGGCGGTGTGGCCGTAAGCCACATTATTATTATATATTTATTATAGGATAATGTTATCTATGTAATATTTTATATTTTATTGTTATCTATGTAATATTTTATATTTTAATGTTATCTATGTAATTTTTTAATATATATTAGACTGAATCAATTAATCTTAATTAATTGATTCATTTCCCCGTCTTTGTGGGTGGTCACTAGGTGTAAATTGAATGCAAGTAAAATTATCATCTAAAACCACTACATCTCATGTGTTTGAGCATTAGCATGACTGAACTGGGAGGGCTAATGTTGAGGGGAGGAGCAACAGACAAAAGGAGAGTGTTGAGGTGATTAAATTTTACTGACCTGTTTACCGACATCTTCCAGGGGTGTGGCCATAGTGTGCTCTGTAATTAGATTGGATTCATACATTAAATACAGTATTCTAAATAACTCCTTATTTACTACATAATGTCCTACATTTACCCTGCACCATTTATGAGTGCCCAAATTCAAAATACGACAGGCCGAGTTTAGAGACAAAACATCAGTTTCCCAAATTTCATATATCTAGGTAAAGCAGAGTATGCTATACATCTAGGTATACCAGGGGCTGCTTCGATGAAAATTAGGAGGGGGCGCAATAGAGCCCCCTCTCTACACAAGAGCCCAATCACTGTAGAACTTTTCACCTGTCCTGACATACACTCACCTAAAGGATTATTAGGAACACCATACTTATACTGTGTTTGACCCCCTTTCACCTTCAGAACTGCCTTAATTCTACGTGGCATTGATTCAACAAGGTGCTGAAAGCATTCTTTAGAAATGTTGGCCCATATTGATAGGATAGCATCTTGCAGTTGATGGAGATTTGTGGGATGCACATCCAGGGCACAAAGCTCCCGTTCCACCACATCCCAAAGATGCTCTATTGGGTTGAGATCTGGTGACTGTGGGGGCCATTTTAGTACAGTGAACTCATTGTCATGTTCAAGAAACCAATTTGAAATGATTGGAGCTTTGTGACATGGTGCATTATCCTGCTGGAAGTAGCCATCAGAGGATGGGTACATGGTGGCCATAAAGGGATGGACATGGTCAGAAACAATGCTCAGGTAGGCCGTGGCATTTAAACGATGCCCAATTGGCACTAAGGGGCCCAAAGTGTGCCAAGAAAACATCCCCTACACCATTACACCACCACCACCAGCCTGCACAGTGGTAACAAGGCATGATGGATCCATGTTCTCATTCTGTTTACGCCAAATTCTGACTCTACCATCTGAATGTCTCAACAGAAATTGAGACTCATCAGACCAGGCAACATTTTTCCAGTCATCAACTGTCCAATTTTGATGAGCTCTTGCAAATTGTAGCCTCTTTTTCCTATTTGTAGTGGAGATGAGTGGTACCCGGTGGGGTCTTCTGCTGTTGTAGCCCATCCACCTCAAGGTTGTGCGTGTTGTGGCTTCACAAATGCTTTGCTGCATACCTCGGTTGTAACGAGTGGTTATTTCAGTCAAAGTTGCTCTTCTATCAGCTTGAATCAGTCGGCCCATTCTCCTCTGACCTCTAGCATCAACAAGGCATTTTTGCCCACAGGACTGCTGCATACTGGATGTTTTTCCCTTTTCACACCATTCTTTGTAAACCCTAGAAATGGTTGTGCGTGAAAATCCCAGTAACTGAGCAGATTGTGAAATACTCAGACCGGCACGTCTGGCACCAACAACCATGCCGCGCTCAAAATGGCTTAAATCACCTTTCTTTCCCATTCTGACATTCAGTTTGGAGTTCAGGAGATTGTCTTGACCAGGACCACACCCCTAAATGCATTGAAGCAACTGCCATGTGATTGGTTGATTAGATAATTGCATTAATGAGAAATTGAACAGGTGTTCCTAATAATCCTTTAGGTGAGTGTATGTGCAAATTGCTCAGGCCCTGAACAATAGGTTCCTGGCACTTGTGCTCGGGTCCTAATAATATTAATCTTCACAAAAACAATAAGTTCCTTGCACTTTCAGGTGGCAAGCAGCTTTGAACGAGCCCTTGCCCCCAAGGGCGCCTCGGGGGGCACAACAGCCGTGGTCTCGCCACCTGAGGCTGGCTGGAAAAGACCTGACAATGTGTGCTTGAGGTGCAACAATTACTTATTTGGAACCAGCAAATCTATCTACATAGAAAACCGTCACATAGCCGTGGCAACACTGTTTGATAAGGATTCAAAAACTGCAATTTAACATTGCAGAGGTCTCTAGATTTCACTGCAAATTTGAAGTCAATTTAAGAGACGTTTGTTAGTTGTAGATCTGTATTTGATGCTTTGTTGATGCTTTTGTTTTTCCTCAAAGTTGCTTTCGATAAAAGCGTCTGCCAAATGAGTAAATTATGAAGCCTGTAAATGGTGATATCAATGAGTGCTTCTCAAGTGTCTTATTTGTCACTGCAAAGTTTGTGGGCTATATTGACAATTGTTTTTTTCCATATTCATAAATGAAAAAAACAACATAATCCAAATAATACATGAATTAATTAACAGTAATTTATATAATTTCTATGAGCTAATGGCAAGGCCACAGACACAATTAACATTTACATGCATCTAATTCCAATCTCGGTTACCTGTACCTTTATGGATAATAAAATTTGTGTTACAAAGTATTTACTTTTGTACAGATTTATTTTTGCGGCATTTATGATAACTAAGATAACGAGAAAATTATTAAAACATGATCAAATCTAGGTTCTTACCAATTCTTATAACATCTTCGAAGCTCTGAACTCCATCGTCCATATTCTCTTCTTCTTCCAGTGAAGGGTTGGACTGTTTGAGAATGACGGGACAGACCAAGTCTCGGTCACTACCCCCCATAGGGATTTTTCTTGGCCTATGGAATCATAAGAATGGTATGAAATGCATCTGTTGAAGACAGCAGTACATCATCCAAAGCTATAAGTAACATTACCTCTACCAAATGCACAAAACTTTAACAAGACGCTACGCGCTACACCTTTACAGTCTGTGATTGCTTGAAGGAACTACACCGCAATCTTTAGTCTCAAGTAACATCTAATAACATTTAGTAGGACTGCAATTTTTGGTGCAACAATAGTTATTGTAGGAATAATCAGCAGAAAAATGTTATTCAGATTATTGAGGTTAAGATATATTCAATGTAAAAATTCTGATGTTGAAGAAAAGCAGAATTCACAAAGAATTTTATTTACACACGTTAGACTAAAAACATAGTCCTAACCACTACTTTTAACACATTAAGGGCTTGATTTACTAAAGGTTTGCGTGAGTAAAAACGTGTGATCACCAGCAAGTTAACACGTAAGTTGATCTACTAACGGTGTGCACGCAGAATGACGTCTTTCAAAAGTGCAAGATAGCACCTGCTGTTCATTTACTACTTTTGCCTTAATGAATATGCAATTTGGGGCGTTTCAATTTTATTGTGCAAAGTAATGGGAGGGTAACTTGCAAATACATTTATTTATTACACGCAATGTGATCTACCAAGCCTAAAAACAATTTCATGTGAGGGTAAGAGCTTCTGTATTTAATACGTTTGAAAGGAAGGTGCAAACCGGCAAGTGTTGCGCAGAGATGGCTGCTGTTATCGTTGCAAGGAGACACAGTTGTAATGAAAGAAGACCTAGAAGATTAAATTTGTTAGATATTATTGTATTCGATTTAATTTATTTGATGAACTATATGAATTTAAATGTTCTTATTATTTTGTATTTTCCTTTAGCTTTGGCAATACTGTTAACATTCATGCCAATAAAGTACATTTCGTTTCGACCTGACTTCTTTTCTCCATGAGATGGAAGAATTTAGAAAGTTGCTTGGCGCTGCGGAGAGCCCCCAGCTGCAGTAGTGCATGGATCACGCGTAAAATTCATCCAGCCAGAAGGAATGATCACCAACTGTTCACAGCGCGCCGGTGTAATAACGACACAATTCACTGTAGCTATTGGAAAAATAATGGGGTGTGGAGTTTAGAGGGCCAGGGCCAACAAATACTAAAATATCAAATAATCAAAATAATAATAATTTGAAAATTTGTACAATTTATCAGTCTGACTTTCCACTGGTTGTCCTCACTTCATGGCATAAGGAGACATATTTTGCTGCAATAATTTCACATTTGGGCATTTCTCCCAGTAAATACTGTTTTTTTTTATTATTTATTTTTATTATTATTATTTTATTATTGTATAAGTAAGCACACCGTGAGCAATGTACAATCATGAGTCAAATTCATCGTATGTGTACACATACCTGGCAATAAAGCTGATTCTGATTCTGATAGGGGAGTTTGTGCGTGTCTGATATGATTTTGAATTCGGGGCATATATGGGAAATGCTTGCAAAGTTTTTTTGTCTTGAGCATCTCTGTCTCTACCTGTTCCCTGTCACACTGGGAGCAGAGTCTCTCCTCTTGTGGTAGCCAGCTCTGTCTGTGGCGACCCTTTTCTATGGCAAGGCTGTGTTCACTCAGTCCGCATTTTTCTTAGTTTTTTCTGCTTGAGTTGGCGTTGCTGTCCTGAGGCTGTTGGGGACTTGTTACTGTGATTTTAAGTAAAATTTAGTTGATCTTTTCTGTATTTTCAGTAAGAGCGGGTATTGGCCGAGCTATGCTCTGCACAGGTTATTTGGCGTTTTTCTCTGCACCTGCAGGATGCTCTTACAGAACTCAGTCCCATTTGTCAAATTCATTATTAAGTTTTGGCCCCCAAATTTCACTACCATATACACTCACCTAAATGATTATTAGGAACACCTGTTCAGTTTCTCATTAATGCAATTATCTAATCAACCAATCACATGGCAGTTGCTTCAATGCATTTAGGGGTGTGGTCCTGGTCAAGACAATCTCCTGAACTCCAAACTGAATGTCAGAATGGGAAAGAAAGGTGATTTAAGCCATTTTGAGCGCGGCATGGTTGTTGGTGCCAGACGTGCCGGTCTGAGTATTTCACAATCTGCTCAGTTACTGGGATTTTCACGCACAACCATTTCTAGGGTTTACAAAGAATGGTGTAAAAAGGAAAAAACATCCAGTATGCGGCAGTCCTGTGGGCGAAAATGCCTTGTTGATGCTAGAGGTCAGAGGAGAATGGGCCGACTGATTCAAGCTGATAGAAGAGCAACTTTGACTGAAATAACCGCTCGTTACAACCGAGGTATGCAGCAAAGCATTTGTGAAGCCACAACACGCACAACCTTGAGGCGGATGGGCTACAACAGCAGAAGACCCCACCGGGTACCACTCATCTCCACTACAAATAGGAAAAAGAGGCTACAATTTGCAAGAGCTCATCAAAATTGGACAGTTGATGACTGGAAAAATGTTGCCTGGTCTGATGAGTCTCAATTTCTGTTGAGACATTCAGATGGTAGAGTCAGAATTTGGCGTAAACAGAATGAGAACATGGATCCATCATGCCTTGTTACCACTGTGCAGGCTGGTGGTGGTGGTGTAATGGTGTGGGGGATGTTTTCTTGGCACACTTTAGGCCCCTTAGTGCCAACTGGGCATCGTTTAAATGCCACGGCCTACCTGAGCATTGTTTCTGACCATGTCCATCCCTTTATGGCCACCATGTACCCATCCTCTGATGGCTACTTCCAGCAGGATAATGCACCATGTCACAAAGCTCCAATCATTTCAAATTGGTTTCTTGAACATGACAATGAGTTCACTGTACTAAAATGGCCCCCACAGTCACCAGATCTCAACCCAATAGAGCATCTTTGGGATGCGGTGGAACGGGAGCTTCGTGCCTTGGATGTGCATCCCACAAATCTCCATCAACTGCAAGATGCTATCCTATCAATATGGGCCAACATTTCTAAAGAATGCTTTCAGCACCTTGTTGAATCAATGCCACGTAGAATTAAGGCAGTTCTGAAGGCGAAAGGGGGTCAAACACAGTATAAGTATGGTGTTCCTAATAATCCTTTAGGTGAGTGTAGAGTTATTGGTTCTAGTACAATTTGGAAAATTGTAAGCCAGATTTCAAATATAGATTTTAATGTTTCTTTTTATTGCATAGAAAGCTCTCCTTGCTTTGTCCCTCAGATCTTTCATAGCCATGTTGAAGTTCCCTGTGTATGTAATGTTGAGGCCAAGGTAAGTGTAGTTTTTTGTATGTTGTAATTTAGTGGTGTCTAAATAGAAATTGTGTGTAACCTGATTTCTGTATTGTTTGTGATTATTATCTTAGTCTTTGCTGTGTTTACTGTCAGGGCCCAGGTCTGACAGAATCTCTGAAGGAGGTTAAGGTGATGCTGCAAACCTTCTTTAGTAGGTGAGAGCAACACTAAGTCATCTGCATACAGCAGACCTCTGATCTCTGTGTCGTTCAGGAGTAGGCCAGGTGCCGTGGAACTTTCTAATTGGTTTGCTAATTCATTGATATATAGGTTGAAGAGAATTGGACTGAGATTGCATCCCTGCCTCACTCCCCAGCCCTGGGAGAAGAACCCTGTTAGCTTGTTTCCAGTCTTTATGGCACATTCACTTTATGTGTACATGTTCTTAATCAAATCATATGTTTTTCCTCCAATGCCACTTTCAAGTAGCCTATAGAAAAGGCCCTCGTGCCAGATGGATTCAAAGGCTTTTTGGAAGTCAACAAAACAGGCATATACCTTTCTTTTCTTAATGTTTAATTCTTGATCAATTAGAGTCTGGAGAGTAAATATATGGTCCCTTTTGCGGCAATTTGGCAAAAAAACAATTTGGCTTTTATGCAGAATATTGTGGTCATCAAGAAAGTTGACAAGTCGTTTCTTAATGATGTTGCAGAATATCTTTCCCTCTGTAGTTATTTGGGTCATATTTATCTCCGGATTTATGAATTGGGGTTATTAAACCTTTGATCCAGATGTCTGGAAAAGTTCCAGTTGCTAGAATATTATTGGATATTGGATAGTTTTAGTATATCCAATCTGATTTAATGGTCTGAGTATTTGATCATTTCATTAAGGATTCCATCAATACCACAAGCCTTTTTTCCTTTCAGGGACTGGATGACTTCTGTTCATTCTTGTTCTGTTACCGGGTAATCTAGAGGGTTTTGGTTGTTTTTTTATCACCACCTCCAGAGTTTTCCATTATGTGAATATCTTGTACTGATCATAATTTTTTGTAATATTACTGTACAATTTACTAAAGTGATTAATCCAAGTATTTCCATCTTGGATTGCCAATTCATCTTGCTGGGTTTTGTTTAGGTTGTTCCATTTCTCCCAGAACTGGTTGGACTCTAAGGATTCCTCAATTCACAGAGCTGGTTCTTGCTGTGTTGTTCTTTCTTAGTTTTTAGGGTGTACTTGTATTGTTTCAGAGTGGCTTCATATTGACAACGTATGTTGTGGTTATCTGGGTCCCTGTGCTTTTCATTTGATTATTTCCTTATTTCCTTATTTAAGTTTTCCTTAGGTTTTTGCATTAAGTGTCAAACCATTTGTTATTGTCCATTTGTTGAGGTTTTGGTTTGGAGGCTTTCAAATAAGACAATAAAGCCAAATGATGAAATATGTAATTGATTTTGTCCACAGCAGAATTTATACCAGATTTATTCTGTGGAAATGTTTCAGTTAGAAATAAATTTGTTAAATCATGTATGTTTTGTAGTGCCTTTTGATACGCCCCCATGCTGTCTGGGGTCCATCTGAATGGGTATGTGCTGTTAAACAGTTCACAGGCACTAGGGGCCCCAGACTTACAGTAAGTGCAATTTATACTTCTGCGTCAAATTGACGGAGTAGGTGACAGCGTAGGCTACGGGGCTACGCAGAGGCTACGCAGTCGCCTGACGTGCACCTCCTCAAAAATGTAACTACGTCGAGTCGACGCGGACCGTAAGCTCTGTGATTGGTCGGCTGGGTAGCCTCGCAATGCCTCCGAGTGGACCAGAAGTACCCCGAACTTTAAAGTAACATTTACTAGCGGCCAAAACGGCGGCTGTAACACACTGAATTAATATATTTGACCGTCGCAACCCGAGGGAAATGACTCGTTTTGCTATCAGAATGTGATCTATTCTGTCGGTAACATTTGAAAAGGCTACACCAGCTGCACGTTTACAATTTTACCCCCATTTATGTTAGCAGAGGGCTAAAACGGAAGTTAGCCTGCTCGGGCGGCAAAAGTCAACACAGTGGACGCTGTAGCGCTACTGCCGACTGGCGTTTGGGGGTGTAATTGCAGAATGACGGACACACCTACGCACAAGTATAAATGCATGGCTATGTGCGTAGCCTACGGCGTAGGTACGCACATAGACCGTACGCAGGAGTATAAATGGGCCTTTAGACTGAGCCCTTTTCAGATAGATAGTGATTTTGCTGGGGTCTGAGAGGGGTGTGAGGGGGCTGACTGTGAAAGCTCTGAGAGACATTGGATCTAGATCTGTAATGAAATAATCTACCTACTGCCAAGAGATAGGCTGTAAGTGTAGCGACCCAGAGAGTCCCCTCATAGCCTGCCGTTGACTCTGTACAGACCCAGTGTACGGCAGAGCTGTAAAAGCTCCCATGGTTTTATAATGGTTAACTTCCTCCTGGCACACATGTAGACATGTTGCTCAGCACAAATCATCTGTTTGTTAATTTTCAACCATATATAAGATTCTTCTTTTTTAATAACTGTGATGGACTGGCTCAGTTTTGATTTACACCATATAATCATGCCTCCTGAACCTCTGCCTTGGGTTATTGTGGGATTTTTTGTTGATGGTATAATAATCTCAGTGTAGCCGCGAGGACGACAAACATCTTCTCTGCACCATGTCTCCTGTAAAACTATGATGTCAGACTCTTTTAACTCTCTATTAAAATCTGAATTTCTGCTCTTTAAACCAAAAGCTGAAGATCTCAGACCTTGAATGTTCCAACATGTTATTGTGATTTCATCTCTCAAGTGTAATCTGTTAAAAAATTAGACAAACACCATGAAAAACACATAATAATAAACTACATATTAAAAAATAATACTAACACACGAAAAGAAAAAAAAATGAAAAATGTGTAATGAGGAAAATAGCATTGTAGGTAGGTCAAGGTCAAAGTTTATTTCTATAGCATGTTTACAAACAGTCACTACTGCCCCAAAGTGCTGTACAGATACAGAGAACAGCATAAGATAAAAAGCATAATAAATAGCCGAATAAAACCCTTGCCAAACACAATAAAAACAGACAACAGATAAAAACTATACTTAAAGCTAAGTATAGTTAGATAAATGAATAAAATATTAAACTTCGAGTGACATTTTAGTGTTTCATGTGTGAAATACTGTTAAGAATTGTCCTTATTTTACTGTTCATTTAAAATGATATCCAACATGCTAAACTATGAATTGTTATGATGTCTTTAAGAGGTCCCTGCTCTTAAAGCTATATGAGGCGAGAGCAGAGCAGGTTTAGCATGTGTAATATGTCACCAGAGGGGGGTGGGGCTGTGGTTCTTCTCACCACTAGTTCAGTCCAATAGGCTGCTGCTCCTGTAGTCGTTGTAGCATGGCTAAATTAGCTATGAATTTTAATACATTTATGAGAATTAATACCCAGTTATGAATTTTAATATTCTGAAAATATCAAAAATCCATAAAAGCTCTTGTTAAAAGGGCACCACCGGAGTGGTTATAATCCTAGAGTCTCCGGACCTCTAGGATTATAACTCTATAACTCTAGCTTTTAATAATTATACAATTATTACTAGTGATCAGTTAGTTAATAATCGCTAAATTATCTTAAATCAATCAGTCAGTCTCATATCTAAAGGGTCAATTCTCTTGGAAGGGACGTGGAAATAGGCAACACACACAGTTCTTGATTACAGTGAATTTATTAACTAATAACTAATTATTATTAACTAATTATTAACTAACTAATGCGACATAAAAGGGTGGTTAAATACAGGGAAAATAAACAATGGCTGAACAATGAGAAATGGAGGTTCGATTGTGGGAAGCATTAGACTCATACGGCAGAGGACAACTAATGAATGTAAGCTATGAGTTTAGGAGTTAAAAGGAGATATTAACCTTACGGGACATCCCTGACCACAGAATGTGTGTTAGGTGTTACAGCTTGTCGACAGCCTGCTTTGGCCTGTTGCACGGGTCCCACGCTAGCTGGTAAAGGAATTCCTGCCCCATCCAAGGAGATTCCGATAGGCTGTTCAGGGAAGTGCTAATCGCTGGTTAATGTCCCTTTGTCAGTTTAACAGTCAGGCACCGTGTTATCAGCTTCGTAGATCAAAAAGGTGCCAGTTTTATGATCAGGGATAGCACTTAGAGAAAGCAACTTTTCCACCCCCTTTCTGTTGGGGTCTCTTTAGCAGTCTGTTGAAGTTGATCTTTAACCCCCCTGCTCCTCTCTGGGAGGGGAAAAGAGGAATTTGGAGTAGCTCCAAATTTACTTAATATAAAATGCACAAATCCACACCCTTGTCCCACTACATCGTGATTCTGCCGCTGGGATGGGGAGGTGGGAATAGGACCTCCAGGCTGGGGGCAGTCTGGCTGTATCACAGTAACCGCTGTAACAGTAACAGCAGCTTTAGCAGTTAACTGAAATCTTGATTGATTATTGAGTTGAAGTCAAAGTAAGCCGCAGTCCTCAGCTAAAAATGTTCACACTTGCGTTTGTTGTCCTCCTTTTTGGGCTGTGAGTTGTAACCTCACAGTCAGGAGTTAACTGCGTGTCGGGAGCTGTACCTTTTTACTCCCCTGCAGCTCTCTGTAGCTCAGACAATCCCTGCTACCTGCATGTGCTAATCCATCCTTCACCCATATTCTTTGTCTTTATAACTGTTATTTTTATTATAATAACAATTAACAGCTGTTTCGTTTGCAGGATCGCTCATTTCTTGTTTCACATTTCACGTGTGTTTTCTTGATAAAACGTGGTTTGGAGACCAGCGTCAGGTGACAGCTGCTTTCAGCTCCTGTAGTGTGTGTGTGTGTGTGTGTGTGTGTGTGTGTGTGTGTGTGTGTGTCCGTCCCTGTCACCGATCAGTCACGTAGTGTGAACACCACAACGACTTCAAGACTGCCGTGATGATGGCAGGTTGTGTGAACTGCACAGCCATCGGCCGACGCTTAAAGTTGTGTAGTCTGCACGAGCCTTTAGTATAACTGGTATAGCACTGGAGTGATGTTTGTGTTTATAAAGCGGCTGTCTAGTAGTTGGTCTGATGTTTGCTGTATGACACAGTATGAATTTACAAAAGGACTAATAAATATCCATCACCTATAAATGTGCACAGCTGATCCCGTTACGGGGAGGGGCGGCCAAGCAAGAGTACTTCTTAAACGACACATGGATGAATCATTGAAATAATCTATCGAAGCTTCGAATACTAAAATCATCGTTAGCTGCAGCCCTACTGGGGACTGCATTTCATTGTAGGTGTATGTTATCATACAGGCAGTCCAGGTGGCTGATATTCACTCTGTGAATGTTGTGGGGGTAGAAGTCTCTCCTGTGCAGCAGCGTAGATATGACTATCTTGCTGGTATGGAAATTTGTGGAGGTTTGTTCAATGACTCTCCTCAGAAAGTCCACCAGTCTGTCCTGTTGGGACCTTAAGTCATTGGTGCCTGTATGAATGATGATGTGGCTAGGTGAGCCTAGTTCAGGCACTGTTAACAGCTCCAGGGCTCTCCTGGTGTTGGGGCACCAGATCTTCTCCGTTCTGTGCCTTGGGAATAAGGTCTTTTCATCCAGGAACTTTCCATTAGAGTCCATGAGAAGGATACAAGGAGAAGGAGAAGGAACTACTCAAGGCTGTGTTGTCCTTCAGCAGGTGTAGTGGGAGTTTGGCTGGATGTGGTCTGGATCTGAGAGGTGCCCCAATTTGTGTAATAACACATGATTGGAGGTGTCTGGCATGTGTGCTACTTGACACAGTCTGACAGAGAGCTTGCACCCCAGGAACTGGAATTTCCTGCCATACATCATCTGGTGCTATCATGTGGACGCCAGGACAGTGCACTCCATCTAGACCCAAAAGGTTCAGAAGATTGAAAGTAGGTTTTGTCAGATGGATGTGCACATCCAGTTCTGCCAAACTGGCATTTGTCAAGTGACAGTTTCAGGCCTTCTTCTGTAAGTCTGTCAAGGACTTTGAGCAGCCGCTCCTCGTGTTCCTCGACTGTTCGCCCAAACACTATCAGGTCATCCAGATGCACACTAAAACTTCCAGAAAGTTCATGTCGCCAACAGTTTTCTCCATAACTCTCTGGAAAGTGGCAGGTGCCCCTGAAATCCATTGAGGCATGCATTCAAATTGATAAAAGCCCAAAGTACAGATAAAAGCAGTGTTCTCCTTATCTACCTCGCTCATGGGTATCTGATAGTACCCGCTCCTCAGGTCGAGGACAGTGAACCATTTGCTCCCAGATAAGCAATGAAGTGCATCCTTTATTCTGGGGATGGTGTACTGGTCTGGTATTGTTCTGAGGTTGAGTGTTCTGTAGTCCACACACATTCGTACCTTTCCTGATTTCTTACGTACAACCACTATGGGTGAGGGGTAGGGGCTACGTGACTCAGAGATGATGCCATGGGTTTTTAATTCCTCCAAGTGTTGCCGTACATCATCAAAGTCAGCCTTTCTCTGAAAGGCCTTGCATCCTTCAATCTGATTTCATGTCTGGTGCTTTTAGAACCACCTATGTCCCACTCACGGTGGGAGAAACATCTTCCCTCTCCATCATTTTCTCACACAGACTTCTTTTAGTGCCATAAGCTTCTGAATCACTTTTCTCAGGTCCTCGGGTCCCTGGCACTCTGTCCATCTTGTCCACACTGGTAGCAAAAGATTCCAGGAGGCGTTGATCTGGGAGCTCTCCCTCTGGCTAATGTGTCTAGAGTGGTGGCTTCTGATGCTGGCTGTTTGGACCCATTTTTGGCTGTCATATTGCCAGGCTTTGTGGCAACTGGTGCGGCGTTCAACAGTCTAGCCACCTGTGAAGAAAGTGCCTTTACCTCATTTTTAGGTTGTCGAGCTCTTATGTGACTAGTGACTGGAGACTGAGGTACAGTAGTGGTGACGGCTGTAGCAGCAGTTTTCACCCCTTCTCTGGCATTAATCCAACTTTCTTCCTCTCTTATGTTGCCCATCAGCTGGGAAAAATATGGAGGATTTGCGAGGGTGTGTCTCATTCTCACACGTAGTGCAACCATGTCCCTTCAGAAGAGCATGATGGAGTAGTTTGTCAAGGCGATATAGAACAGAAGAGAGGTTTTCTCCTGCATTCTGATAGGGGTGACTGAACTTGGCCAAAATGTCTGCTCCACTCTCTGTAGTGCCATAAGCTGTTCAGTGTCTGTGGCAGTGTGAGTGCTGGCTTTCTAAAATCTGACAATGTCAGCAGCAGGCCCTCTTAAACTCTTAAACACTGCTACTCTCATCCACGCTCTTGTCACTTCCTGTATTGATTACTTAACTCCCTTTTCTCTGGTCTATCTCACAAGTTAATTCATAAACTCCAACTGGTCCAAAACTCTGCTGCCCGTACTATCACCAGAGCCCCAGTCTCTGAAAACATTACTCCACTTCTAAAACAACTGCACTGGCTTCCTTTTAAATACCATTTTGATTTTAAAGTTCTTCTTCTCACCTTCAAAGCACTCTATAATCTTGCTCCTCCTTATCACTCTCTGAAGTCCTTCAGCCCTACACCCCATCCCGAACTCTCTGATCCTCTTCTTCCTCAATACTTTCCATTCCTTCAGCCCGCATGTCCACAATGGGTTCAGAGCCTTCAGCTATTGTGCATCTCACCTTTGGAACTCCCTCCCTCTATTCATCCATACAACAGAGTCCCTATCCTCCTTTAAATTTGCTCAAAACGAAAGGCCTACCACACATAATTCCACCTTCCACCGGCTTCATGGTGAACTGCTTTTTATATATAATTGTTTTTCTTAATCTTTAAATTGTTTCATGTTTTGATTTTCTTTATTGTACTGCCTCCTTGAAATGTATTTTAACTGTTTTAATCTGTAAGGTGTCCTTGAGTGCTATGAAAGGCGCCCACAATTAAAATGTATTATTTTTATTATTATTATTATTATTACTCTAGAAGGACATAGCTCCTAAACTAAACTTTTTTTCCCAGAAAACACTAAATACAACTTTGAAAGATCACCATCTTTTCTACAGCTCAAAGCTCAAATGGAGTCTGTAGCTGCACATATGCCGGAGCATTTAGCTCTTAAAGTTGAGTAGGTTGGAAGAAAGTTGAGCCTCTGCTCCCATAGCAACCCATTCATTTTAAAATGAAAATATTAATATAAAATCAACCATTACAGATATCAGCAATAAAGCATACATCTCCTGAACAGGATGTACATTTTCAAGTTTCTAGGACAAACAGTGCAGGAGAACATAGATACCGCAGACATTTGGAATAAATAAATAAAACTGTAATAATAAAGAGCGAAGACAACAAAAGTGTGAGAGCCACGGCTCTCACACTAATAACTAAAACACATACGGTTTGAACCCCAATAAGTTTGCAGAACATCCAATCTAGAACATTATCGGAGATGAAAAGCATACAGTACAAATTCATTTAACAGTTGGATGCAATAACATTGTTTACTCTGGAATGATGGTTTTTAATGATTAAAAAGCACAGGATAAAAAAGATCCTCATCTACTAAATGTATAGCATTTGATAGTCATTTTAAGCCATCTGGATACATAGACATGGAGGGGATTCTGTTTGGAAAATATTTATTAGATACTTTATCACACCTAAGATTAAGAGTAATTACTCAAACATAAACCTTCTATGCTGACGAGAATGTGGAGCATTGGAAGCAGACCACACACATGTCAAAGAATTATAGCATTTACACAAAAGATATTGGGATATGATCTTCCTATGGCTTACTTGATTCTACCTTTCAGTAATTTTACCATGAGAAATGTCCAAATGAAGGATAGCCAATTTGCTCAAAATGATGTTAATTGCTAGCAAAGAAGCTATTACCAAGAAATGGTGGAAGGTGGATCCTGTCAGATATACTAGAGGACATCTACATAATGGAAAAACTGACATCGTTTGAGACCACAAGAAACACAACTGTCTGAAAAATGGCAGAATGGGAACATTATTCAAGATAAGAACTGTTAAAATAGATTGACTAATAAAAACAACTCCCAACTGCATTATTTCCTTTATTTATCTTTTGTTTTGTAGTTTTTTTCATGTGTAGATGTACTATCTTCTGCGATGGACTGGCGACCTGTCCAGGGTGTACCCCGCCTTTCGCCCGATGTAAGCTGGGATTGGCTCCAGCCCCCCGCAACCCCGTACGCAGGATAAGTGGTTGACAATGGATGGATGGTTGAATGGAGATGTACTATCTTTTTAACTTGACTGAGAACATGTACAGTTTATCAGACTTTTTTTATGTGGATATGAAACTATATTATCATCTTGTAACCGCTATTTACATTCTTACAGATGCAAATTCATAAAATGCACTGCACAAATTTCCTGGTTATATATGTGTATGTATATAAATAACTGTATGGGTTTACTGTATATTGCACTGTTATAAATCTGAATATTTTTGTGTGAGCACTTTCTGTGTTTTGTCCGTATGCAACATTTTGACATGAATCCTACAAGAAAAATAAGGCCCCTGGTTTCATCCCCTGACCATTATAGCACACACCATAACAGAACAGCCAACCATGTTTTAACATTTGACGGAACAAGAGTTTTATCCATACCGATGTGTTATGTCAAGGTCTCCGTCCTCATCCAAGAATGATTCCAGACTTCCCTCCACACCTTCCTGTCCATCTTTTCCTTCTGTGTCTTTTCCCTCGTCTTCCCTTGGGTCATCATATTTCTCTGCCTCATGTATACCTTTCTCTGGGTCACTGTTGTCCAGACTTTCACCATGTGAGAAGATCTTGAATTTGGAGATGAAGACTAGATGGATGAATACGGCAACGTTAGAAAGTGAGTAGAAATATATAACACAAAGTGCATTCTGACTTAGCAGCTTTAATTAAGTAAAAAATGGCAAACAATAGTTAAGCTTTTTTGGGGGGGTTCTTAGGCAGAATTAAAAATACCTTAAAAAATCTCAATGATTTTTTAACAAATCTTAATTACAAACTCAGAACAGTTGTTATTTAAGTTACTTTAACATATGTGAATACTTTTGGCAAATAAAAAGTGAAATAGTTAAAATCAATCGTTTTATATGCGAGTTTGCCAACATCTCTCTCTCTCTCTCTCTCTCTCTCTCTCTCTCTCTCTCTCTCTCTCTCATATATATATATATATATATATATATATATATATATATATATATATATATATATATGTCCACTCAGTGACAGGTACGTATTCCCAAATTACTACAAACTCATAAGAAACCAGAAATCACACTTCACACACTAGATCAGATTCTGAAACTGGAAGTCTGATCTTACATTTACTACTTTTACTCCCACCAGCAGTCTTTATGCTCTGACCTTGCTCATTTACACAAGTGACTAGATCATGTCAGTCCAAGACAGGCTCAAGTCAAATATTTACAATTCACTACTGGCAGTCACTCTGCTATGGCCTGCCTGAAGCAGCCTCTTCCTAACCAGTTTTAAATATTCAGTAAATATCAGATAATTGTTAGGGATTAAGTTTTTTTGCCCCCAAATCCTGATCAGAGCACTTTCATATTGGGTAACTGCTGATACTAAATGTTTAAAAATATGTTTGACACACTAAAAAAAAACAGGTGTAACTTACTAAATACTTACTAACTACACCTTATTTTTCACAAGCTTCTTGATCTGGTGGTCTTTGTTTGAAACTACAGCTACAACAATTATTTTCTTTATAACTTAACACTGAACAATGTCCATTCCAGTTTCACATATTCAAATGTCTTGTTTTGCCTGACCAATATATTCAGTTGTCAAGGTGACACAAATTACTGACATATCAATTAAAGTTGGAAGAATGCATCTCTGAAAATGATGACACAATCAGCTGACTGGTCTGGCTCCTCTTTTTGCCTGTGGTTTTAGTATTAAGATGTGTTGTTTATATTATGATTTTAATGCCTAAATTCAACCTTTTCTTTTACATGATTTCACTTCATGATTTCTTTCATACCCATATAACACATTAGACAACACTTAGTAGCCTAGTACAAAGTCTTAAATAACTGTAACTGTAATCATACACACCAGGCTGTCCAACACTGTTGAGGCGTATCATAAGGTGGCGGGCATTGGGCAGGAGCATGTGAACATCTGACAGGACAGTATCATGATGAAAGGTGATCTGGTCCATGGTTGCTCATTGGAACAGTAGAGCAGCCTGGCCTGGTCATCTGCTTCCCAATTACCTGGGGAGAGTGGGTGAGCACAGTTTGAGACAGTTACAACATACAGCTTATTTTCAATTCTATGTGAAACAGGCATAGCAGGCTTGGTTGAGTTAGTTTTGTATCAAAAATATGATTTTGATACTCTTTTGGAGGAAACTGTAAGTGTCTGCACAGAAAGTGGTAGCCCAGAGTTATGCCCAGAGTTTTGCTTTGCTTTGCTTTACAGTTCATAGTGGACAGTAGATCTAACAGTAATGTTGAAATTCTGGAACATCAGGAAAGTGCATGCAAAACTTTTAGGATAGCTTTTGAAATTAGCTCCCACTGTGAACTTTTTGCAGCCAGGGAGTTCATATCGGTAAGGTTATTAGTTTAAAATCTTAATTTTAGGAAGGTGTATTACACCAAAGTAATTTTTATCATGTTAACATCTGTCTGTTGTGCCGAATTCTGACTGTCTGCCTGCCGAGAATTGCATGCACCTCGCGGGTGATATACGGTTGTTGAGAAAAGAGGTGGATGCCAATCTCGGCAGGTAACGTTAGCCTAAAAAATCTGTTTTGCCGAATTATGCTTCCACCTCTTTAGGTCCTTTTCAGACACTTTGCTGTGCTCATTGATCAAACGCGATTATCACATATATTTACTGAATGTCAAGGAATGGTACTTCTACTAAGTGTATTAAAATATTAAAGACTGTACACGTTCAGAAAATATATACTTCGAATCATTTATCACCATTGATGAACCCCACAAAGAATATTATAGCGTTTTGGAGGTGCATGCAATTCTCGGCAGGCAGGCAAAACATGGTATAACACCGGCAGTTATCTGAATAGGCGAAAGATTAACTCGTTTCAAACAACAGATGCCTTCAGATACCTTTTCGATAGCAACTTCAGAAAGCACACCCTCATCGGTCACTAAGCTCAAACTGGTGCAACAGTGTAACTCATCCGGACTGCAAAGGTAAAAGCATTGTTTATGTTCCGGTGTGACAGTTTAACTGGTGGCAAAATTAACTGGTGATATTCCCAGATGTGTCGTAGGAGTAGCTTCAGGATCCACTGACTGCAAACCAGGAAATACGTTCCGAAAACGTTTTTTATCTACGTAATGTATCATTGTATAGATATATGCTTCTGAATGTAGTTTGCAGGCTACATCGTTAGCTGCACGATGATTCACAGGGACCTCTCCCCCCTGCAGATTAGTTTAAAGCAAGAACTGTGAGCGTGATCATGGAGGCGACTGTGTCGCTGTTCAAAACAATGTAAGACTTCAATAAATCGTCCAAATGTTCATGTTTTTCTGTCTGATTTGTGCCACGGTTGGTTTAAATGTGTTCTTACTTACATAAGGGAAATGTGTTCTTACTCACATAAGGAAACAGGCTGAGGTGTTTGACGCTCAGATGGAGCGCAAAGTGGAGACGCTGTTAGCTGTGCAGAGCGCCCAGATTAACCTGTGACACAGCTTCGTACCATCGATCACCTTTATATTCCGCTATCTTTGCCGTCGTTACCAATATTGGCTTGCCTGTCAACATTTGTATCATGTGTCGTTATTTATCAGACGTCGAGTTAACCTGAGAACAGTTTGTCATCCAGCCTGTCAGTGAAACAGTCTGGATGTTTAGGCTGAGTTACACTCCGCCCGAACACAGCGTGGAGTCAGCTGTGGCCAGGCAAATGCTCAACTTGTGATGCAATACCGTCTTTGAGATCACTACAATCTCAGTTGTTGCTCCTAAAACCCCTTAGGAGAAAAGGATGAGATGAAGAAAGATTGAGGTTTTGAGACTTGGGTGAGACAGATGGATACTGAATTGAGATTACAATAGGACAAATGAAAGTAACAGATGAGATCTCATCATTGTATCTTTTTGAGTTCATTAATGTCTTGCTTATTGCCATCCAGCTAAAATCAACAGTGAATGACTGATTGTCTTTAAATAGAATACAATTTTCCATTACTTAAAAGAGGAGAAATATCATTTCCACAGTCCTCAAAATTCTAGTCAAGTAAAAGGTATAAAAGTATTCCATAGGGAATGTACTTAAGTATCAAAAGTAAAAGTGCTCATTCTGTATGACAGATCCATGTTGAATCTCAGTTCTTGTGTGCATTCGGTCCTTAATGAATTAATCTGTAATCAATGATTACAAGTTTTTTATTTAACTCTTTTCATGCAGGAGGAATTGGCAGGCTACAGGAATAACAGAAAGGCAGCCCTACATGCAAACACGGTCAACACACGTGAGTTGGTTTATTGTCTCTTTCCCTTAATCACTCATCTGCTAGTTGAGAATACTGTTGTCTCAATGTCTGTCAAATAGCTATACTGCTGATTACCAGCTATTTCCTATGAAATAGTGGAAAAAAGCTGCAACTCAAAAGGAAGGAGATGGCAGTGAATGAATGTGTGTGAATGTTAGTTTCTGTTTGAGCATGGTGAATGCAGATGTAGTGTGCTTTGAAAAAGCGCTTTGAGTGGTCGAAAAGACTAGAAAGGTGCTATACAAATACGGAGCATTTATATATAGTAGAAATGATGTGATAAACCATGACATGGTTCTGTGTGTCCACACTAACTTGTCAGGTGGCTGCAATTGGACCGGTGCAGTCCTGGAATGCACACAGGATCCAAGGTTTGTTGTAATTTCATAATTTCCCTTATAAGCTCCCTAAAGATATACTTCTGTCAAGGTGCATTGATATGGATGATGATGATGATAAGTAACTGAAGTCTTGTGATTAGTTTTGATTTGCTTATTTTATTTAGGCAAGGGTATCCCCAATCAACTGGCTTTAGGTGGATGGCCAAAAAAACTGCCTGGAGATCGTTTGCCAGAGGCTGCAGACTGCTATGGCCAGTGTGTCACTATTTGGCCGAAACCCATTTTCCACAGTGGATCACCAGGCAGCAGCTGAACAAGGATTTGCACGGCACAATTTAAACATTTCAAAACTCTTTGACAGTGCTGTTAACCATGAACCAAGGCCTTTTCAAAACTGAATTAAGGACCTTATAGACATCGTAAGAAGACATGTTTAGAGAGCAGTATGTGCATAGTGTAATAAGTTAAGACCTGCACCTCATCAACAAGCATCTCAAGTTTCTGTACAATTCTTTTTGTTGGTTTCTTGCTCGGGTTTTTGATGTGATTCTCTATAACACACATTTAAACCTATTTTCTTACTTTTGAATAAATGTCTGTCAACTGGATACTTAAATGCGTGTTTAAACACAAGTAGCAGGCATAAGTATACAGATACGTGATTTCAATATTCAAAACTTTTCAACTTATCAACCCTTATTTTATTTCTCCCTTCAACTTTTATTATGAAGACCTCAGTGGCGTCGTTAGCCCTGGGCATCCTTTTTTTGAAAAGCCCCTGATCTCAGAAGGGTTTTTAAAAATCAAACAACAAAAGGTCGAAAATTGAACTTTACTCGCTTAACTAATGTTAGGCTACGTGCGAGGGAGCGAGCAAGAGAGAGAGAGATTATTATTATTATTTATTCTCCTGCAAATTAGCGGAGAATAAGATGATCCAGCTGTAGCTCTATGTCTGTCCTCTCTGCTCCACCTGAAGCAGCTGTGAGCTGCAATTTATCAGAATTAATTTGTGTGGATTTGTGGTGAGGTTCATCACCTTGCCCCCCCCCCCCTTTCCTAATGTAAAGTTTTATTTCGCATTGCCTTCCTGGCTCCAGCGATTTCGGAGCTGGCTCATATAGGAGGCAGTTTACTAAGTGACCAGTCAATCACTCACACACTCCACATCAGTCGCGGACAAAATGTAGCCTATAGAAATGTTGAGGGAGAAAAAAAGAAGTTTTAGCTGAAGGCAGCAGTGATGATGTCTGCAGCAGGGGTGGGTACATCTAATGTAGGCCTACTCTTAATTTCGCGACATTTTCCATTCATACCTTTTATAACTTAACCAGTCTGTAATCTGCATTTTGCTTCATCAACCGAAATGAGCTCATCCAGGCAGTGTAAAGCGCTGGTCGGGCGCTTGTCACAGTCACAGAGCTGGGCAGATGCAAACATTTAGAAAATCAGGCAAATGTCTTTTCAGTTTAAGGCATTATGTTCTACTAATACAACTGAAATCTAGTGAGCGCACACCGTGGCACTGTTGACCGTGTTGGAAAGCAACCTGCGTCACTCTTGAACAAGCCGGCAAGTGAAAAACTTTCACCTTCCATAAGGGCGCATTAAAAGCGTCTTTAGTCTCTGCAGAGCAAATGAAGACTACACACTGTACGATCTATGTCAGACGATCACTGCACTGATTGAGATATATTAAAGGTGTCCTGTTGTTGAACAGAGCATGGCTTTGGACATTAGCCGGTTACTATTTGTTTTATAGCGATGACCGATGGTGAGTCCATAAACAGAATGTCGCCGGTGAAACTAATCTTTCACTCAGCAGCTACCAGCTGTTATTTATTTTTGAGATGCACAGAGAGAGAGCGAGAGAGAGCGAGAGAGAGAGAGAGAATATGGTGGATAAAATAGTTCTGTTGGGTTTTATGCATGACACACAGCTTCCTCTGTATGCAGGTTTACCTGCTTCAACAATAGCTGCTCTCCTGTTACTGCCACAATAATTCTTTGCATTGTGAAGATTTTTTAGATGCTTCAGGAATAATGAGATTGTATTGGCAGCCTGTGCTACTTCAAAACAAGTGGTTAGGTTGGCTACATCTCCATAATAAAAGGCACAGGTAACAAGTCCATTTTTACTCTGATAGCCTATCTTGACCTTTCCTCATGTGGACACACAGGGGCAGTGATCCTGTACAACAAAACACGCAACAATTAAATCCCCACACTACCGTGGATAGTAGTGGTGCAACAGGTTGCAGAATCCATGGTATGGATCCCTTCCACACGGTGCGGCACGCAGGTGGAACACGGATTGATTGCAAAGTCTATAATGATTTATCCTGTTTGACCACTCAAAATACCCTTTATTCTGGAAATGTCAGAGAACCCAGTTAGATTCTGAATGTGCAGAACTTTGAACATGAGCAGAAAACCTGCTGAAACACAGGAGCTATTAAAGTCCAGTAGTTTGTAACTGAATTAAAATAATTTCATTTATTATTGAAGAGGTAAAAAGTTGCCACATGCACATTTAAAGAGGTTACCTCAATCAGTCATGTCTGTGTGTGTTGATTCAGCAGTAATGATATTAAAAGTTGATCTACAGGAGAAACATATGTGAAAGCTGCTCTGCATTATATTCTGTTACAGTTTTAGATTTTAAATTGTTTTATTATACCTTTATTAAACCAAAAAACTATTTTTCCAAGAGTGTCCTGGCCAAGGCAGACAGTAGTACAATTGCACATTTAAGATGGAAATAAATAATCAGTTACAAGGTCATAAAATATCAAAATGTTCTTAAATAGTCACCACAATTCAGCAGCACCTGAATTTTGTGTTCCCTTTACATAAATAATTTCCACAATATATTGATGCAGAAAAACACCAGAATGCAGGAAATTAAGTGTTTAACACTCACAATTTTCTGGGAGACTGCCCCCAGACCCCCCGGTACATACTGTCGCAGTTTTGTTGTTATATTTTTATAATTAGACACGACATTACAATTTAGCAACATCAAAATTAGACAGTTAATAGCGTTGTTGTGAGTTTTGTTGTGCTGTATAAGTGGATGTTTTCTGTTGCTTTACTGCTTTACAGACTTAGCTTTGGGGGTGGGGGGGGGGGGTCAATTATTATGTGAAGATATGAAGTTTTATGGGCTGGGCTTAGCCCCAAATGTTTCAAGATCCTAAAAACGCCCCTGGCCGCAGTCATCAGAAACGGACATCGCTTTATGTGACGCTGTGGAGGAAAGGACGTCTCATGTCTGTAAAAACATTTTTCCTCATTCCTTCTCTTATTGCTTGGTTGGAAAAGACGCAAGTGAGGGAAAGGTGGATGCAATTAAGAGACTTGAAAAGTCTGACATTTGGGAAACAGTGTTCATCTTGATTGCGTTTTAGCACCAATCATCATCGAGCCTAATCCAAAAACCCCGTCTTTCTTTTCAAATTACTGTATATTTATTATAGGTAACACGTGTTTCAGCAATAAAGCTGGAACAAACAAACAGAAGAAAAACAAAGTGTATCGAACATGCCAGCAACATGCTGGTTGGACAGAGGTCCAAACCTCCTTTTTCTTTCTCTGGGATTTGTGCAAATGTGTGCAGTCTTGAGTATAAAATTAGGCCTAACTAGACCATATAAGGTAGGATGAATCTGCAAACACTGCAGAATAACACTGAGCGTGTTTTATCAAGTGGCTCCAGGTGAGCTGAGGGAGGTGCAGTGCGACACCTGCTGGTCATATTTTGTAACTCAAGTGTGCATGCTGTTGGTTCGATGCCATCGATCTTTAGAATACTAAGAACACTTTACTGTCCACAGCATTTACTTAAATAAGCCTTAATCTGTGAGGCTAGACTAAATAACAGAAACACCTTTGTTTAATTCATTACCGTTTAACAGCACCACAAACCTCATGCTCCAAACTTATCATACACCTCTCATAAACATAAAAATCTCTTAATGATGATGGGGGATTTCTTGCATTACTTAATTAGTTTTCGCTAATAAACTGTCATCTAAGTGTATATTTTTGTTTAGACATTGCATCACCTTAAGGCAAAGAGGGAGAGCCACAGCCGTAATAGAAATTCTTTGGGAGAACTTTAATGTTGAAGAGTAGCCTGAAGCACAAACATAACTGATAGAGCACACTATCCAATCAGAAGCAAGGGGTTGATGAAGTCCCACCCACCAATGAAAGGAAATATTGAGTAATACATTTGTTTTGTCAGTGATAATGGAAAACGAAACATTGTGCTGATTTCATTTGTTTTGTTTTGTTTTGATTAAAAAAAAATCAAGCTGAATGTTGTTTTTTATCATTTTGGGCCCAAAATTCAAAAAACGGAAAAACGGCCTGTTTCTGATTTCTGCCTTTGTTAATTATATCGAAAAAACAAATGGTTAGAATGTACCTTGGTTGTCTGTGAACTTCAGTCAATTTGTTTTTCATTGTTTTTCAAACGGAAGTCACAATTTTGGGCTTTAAACACTTCATTTCCTGCATTCTGGTAAATTTCTCTGCACCAAATCATTGAGGAAATGTCTTTATTTATATAAAAGGAAACACAAAATTCAGATGACAATTCAAAAAATAAAAATATAGTGTAATATATTTAATAATATAATTCCTCAATGATAAATTAATTAATGTTAATTCAGTTATAAACCCCTGCACCTTAATAGCTCCTGTGTTTCAGCAGCTTTTCTGCTCAAGTTCAAAACTTTCTGCACATGAAAAATCTCACCCACATATCTGTGTTCTCTGACATTTAGGTAGGCTGCTACCCCCTTTAGACCGTCTGACAGACAGAGTGCCGTCTAGGACTGTACTGGATGAGAGTAGCTCACTGCTCTTCATCAGAGGCAGAAAATCGAAACTTAAAACAGTAGTGATCAGACAGAAATATCACACACACAGATCCACACACATGTTCACTTCAGCCCCTCTGATAAGGTGCAGCTCACAGCCCGCTTCAGAGGGAATGAAGCATCCTGGAGCAGAGAGACAGTCAAACAGAGCAAAGTGTCTCTGAGGGAGGGGGACAGAGACAGCAAAGAGAGCGACCAACCCGGAATCATGCCAAAGCGTGTAATACTCACGCTGGTCCACTAGAGGATGCGTGTCATTATCAGGCTTTTCCTCCTCAAGGCTCGACAGTGACACGCATGCATGACGGTGGTGTACCAGCAGGGGACCAAAGAGAACTATGGGTCAAGTGTCTTGATAGATGTCACAGTGCAAATTAAACCCAGGTCTCCCATATCAAAGGCAAGCATCTTATCTATGTGCTATCACTACCCACAATGATGTCTTCCAGTGAAAATTTGTTGTTCAGTAGCAGTACTAAATTATTTCAATACAGAAAAATGTGTAGACTAGTGTAGCCTATGCTCAGAATGTTGAATTATTATTGGCACAGTCGTGCCTTGTATTACCAATCATTTCTTGATTGGTAATTGATTGAAACGACATTTCAATCAGTTCAGTTCAGTTATTGCAACTACCATTTTGTCCTGTCAGGTTACAGGTAAATACATATATTAAAAAATACAATGTAACATACAGTATTGGATATACTTAATACCTAACAGTATGATATACAGCACTACAGAAATTTGAGTCTAGTAAATGCTGAATGAGCAGACTACGCTGAATAAAACTTTATACTTTTAACGTATTGACTCCTTCCCCCACTCCAGTCTTTTAAGATTATTCTGTTAAACCTGCTTTATAAAACAGGGCCCTGGTGAGTCAGACTAGTGTAGTTGTGTTCTTTACCTTCATTGAAATAGAGTCTTCTTTGTCAGAGACAAGACAAATTAAAAACGCAGTCCAATTCTGAGACAAGACTAAGACCGTCAAAATTGGTGTTGGTGATCCAAAGTAATACAACATTAGCTGCAGTTGCTCTGAAATGTCTGCAATCACAATGTCAACAATAATGTTTTCCCTGTTGAAAAAATTTTACATTAGAGAATGTTCCTGTAGTTGAATGATTCTTAAGTTGTCACTGGAATGAATTGTTGCAACTCATAAGCTTGCATTTACGCTCTGATTCTTGGCTTTTATTTGGATTTTGTACTGTAAAAACATGTAATTATACATCATATAAAAAAAAACTAGAGGAGAAAATAAACTATAATACTTGAGAATGAAGTGTTGTGAAGTGACAAAGTCTTGAGTCTAGTGGTGTCTATTGATCCAGTTTTTACAGAAATGAGCTGTAGCGTCCAGCTTGGCTGTGACCTGAGTGGAAACACAGCAGCAGATCGCTGACACCAAGTGGTCCTTCATGTCCAAGTGAAATCTTTATCTGCAAGAAGGATGATAAGTCAGTGGGGGAAAAAAGTGGTGCTTATTGACCTTAAACACTGCATTACAGTAACTGTATTAAATTACAACTTTAATCTAGACTGTATTTGTCAGAGTCTGTGTCTTACACATATACAATGTTGTGGAGCAAGCACCCAGGACTTTCACTGACTTTATACTTGTGTTTACAGTGAAGTCAAAAATTTTATTTGATACATGACCATGTTTCCCTGTTGCTGTGTATTCTAGTTTATTAATACTTGGAGGGTTATGATGATTCCCAGATGGCAACAAAATGTACAAGCTTTTCTAAATCTGTCCCCTCTAGTTCCTTCGTCCTGTTTGACTTCAGGTGAGTAGTAATACAACACTGAACTACAGTGTTAGCTGTGGTGGTAAAACCTTTCCACATAAGACAATGTTATGTTAGTGACCCAATGCCATAGACTGCAAGTGACTAGCAGAATATCAGCTGAAGCAGCCAAAGTCACCACAACACCACAAGACGATTTCAGAGCATATATAGTAATATATTGCGGTTCTTTTTACACTGCACAAAAACCCTGCTTAACGTTACATCTTACAACAACCATCATGACATCGTCACTCATGCTGCCTTACTGTTTCCTATAATATATATATACACAGGTGTGATAATTAGAATATCATCAAAATGTTGATTTATTTCAGTAATTCCATTCAAAAAGTGAAACATGTATACTGTATACATTCATTCCACACAGACTGATATATTGGTGGATATAAGTGTTCATTCCTTTTAATTTTGATGATTATAACTGACAACTAGTGAAAACCCCAAAATCAGGATCTCAGAAAATTAGAATATTGTGAAAAGGTTCAATATTGAAGACACCTGGTGCCACACTCAAATCAGCTAATTAACTCAAAACACCTGCAAAGGCCTTTAAATGGTCTCTCAGTCTAGTTCTGCAGGCTACACAATCATGGGGAAGACTGCTGACTTGACAGCTGTCCAAAAGACGACCATTGACACCTTGCACAAGGAGGGCAAGACACAAAAGGTCATAGCTAAAGAGGCTGGCTGTTCATAGAGCTCTGTGTCCAAGCACATTAATAGAGAGGCGAAGGGAAGGAAAAGATGTGGTAGAAAAAAGTGTACAAGCAATAGGGATAACCGCACCCTGGAGAGGATTGTGAAACAAAACCCATTCAAAAATGTGGGGGAGATTCACAAAGAGTGGACTGCAGCTGGAGTCAGTGCTTCAAGAACCACCACGCACAGACGTATGCAAGACATGGGTTTCAGCTGTCGCATTCCTTGTGTCAAGCCACTCTTGAAAAAGACAGCGTCAGAAGCGTCTCGCCTGGGCTAAAGACAAAAAGGACTGGACTGCTGCTGAGTGGTCCAAAGTTATGTTCTCTGATGAAAGTAAATTTTGCATTTCCTTTGGAAATCAAGGTCCCAGAGTCTGGAGGAAGAGAGGAGAGGCACAGAATCCACGTTGCTTGAAGTCCGGTGTAAAGTTTCCACAGTCAGTGATGGTTTGGGGTGCCATGTCATCTGCTGGTGTTGTTCACTGTGTTTTCTGAGGTCCAAGGTCAACGCAGCCATCTACCAGGAAGTTTTAGAGCACTTCATGCTTCCTTCTGCTGACCAACTTTATGGAGATGTAGATTTCATTTTCCAACAGGACTTGGCACCTTCACACAGTGCCAAAGCTACCAGTACCTGGTTTAAGGACCATGGTATCCTGTTCTTAATTGGCCAGCAAACTGGCCTGACCTTAACCCTATGGAAAATCTATGGGGTATTATGAAGAGGAAGATGCGATACGCCAGACCCAACAATACAGAAGAGCTGAAGGCCACTATAAGAGCAACCTGGGCTCTCATAACACCTGAGCAGTGCCACAGACTGATCGACTCCATGCCACGCCGCATTGCTGCAGTAATTCAGGCAAAAGGAGCCCCAACTAAGTATTGAGTGCTGTACATGCTCATACTTTTCATGTTCATACTTTTCAGTTGGTCAACATGTCTAAAAATCCTTTTTTTTGTATTGGTCTAAGTAATGTTCTAATTTTGGAGATACTGAATTTGGTATTTTCATTAGTTGTCAGTTTTAATCATCACAATTAAATGAAATAAACATTTGAAATATATCAGTCTGTGTGTAATGAATGAATGAATATACTATCCAAGTTTCACTTTTTGAATGGAGTTACTGAAATAAATCAACTTTTTGATGATATTCTAATTGTATGACCAGCACCTGTATATATAGAGAGAGAGAAAGAGAGAGAGCAAAAAACAGAAACAGGCACATCTACTGGCAATGTGAAAGGAGTGTGCCAGTGGGGTTAACCGCAGTTTTTTTTAAAACCCAGCATATCCTGATATAACAATAGCCTACTAAAGCATGTTAGCAATACCAGCTAATATAACTAGTGGCTAAAGTTAGTATCTTACCTGCTGAACTGTCTGCTGCTTTCTCGTTAGACCAATAGCGCTTCTTTCACTGTTGACTTTGTGTGTGAAGCCACAGAAATGTTACGCCCTCATCAAGTTGAAGTTATCACATTATGAAGTACAGTCCTCCCTCCAGCCCTGCTCACTCGCTCTGTTTGGTTTAATTACACTGTGCTCCTTAGCACTGGGAGCTTTTTGCTCACAGGGATTTCTTTTAAATACTTTTCATTTCATTTTTTGAAACTTTTGCCATGTTTAACATGAACATCCAACATTATAACATTATAGATAAGTTGTAAAATGTGGAAAAGCATAATAGGTCTCCTTTAAGACTTCAGCCCAGCATTGTCCGTGAAATTTTTTTTGTTTGCCAGCAACATACTTAGCCATATTTTCGCGAACTGTCATTGAAGTTAATTTCCTTTTGTTTTGTTTGTTATCATCAGACAGTTTAAGTAACGCAACTTTGAATTCAGGGTCAACTAAGTTTCTATTCAGCTTTATTTCCATCAAGTTAACGTTAACCTCACTCCTCCCAACAAGTCGGAGGCCAGCCACGTCGGTTAGTTACACCAGCTGTATCACACAGAAGACATCAAACAACAAACCGAGCCAGGGTTAACTGTATCACTGCAAGAGTTTCTTCATCACAAGCCGAAGCGGGCGGACCCCCGGAATAATCCCTGACAGAGCCGAGTGACTGCCGTATAGCGTAACAAGCCACTGTGAATGTAACAACCAGCAGCCAGTTTAGCTTTAATCCTTTAGACCTTTAGTTGTAGCCAAATCGAACTTAGTTATGAGCATATAATTTGCGTTCCTTAGTTCTCTTACTCCCAAATTCTTTCCACAATAGACCAACTAAATTCACCACTCTGTTACTCTCATTGATTGCCTTCTGGTTGTTTAATCACTTGTATTCACTTTAGTTAGTTAATAAATTTCACCTTAATCACAGGAACTGTGTGTGTGTGTGTGTACTGTTTAAATCCAAGTCACTGGACGACTGGATGATATGAGACTGACCTATTGATTAAACTGACCAAAATGATAACTGATCACTAGTAAATAATTGTGTAATTATTAAAACCATACCTAAGGCGTCCTGAAGGCCTTAGGCGAACAGATATAATATTTCCGAATATTATTATTCATAATTTCATTAACAGTAAGTAGGTTTGCTACACCAACATCTTTCAAACTTGACGTCCCAAATTTGCAATTACAGTAATGACCCTTGAGTCATTTTGTCTTGAAAAAGCTTCTGCAGAGGCACAGAAGACATTAAATAATGCTGAGTAGTACTAATCATGACCAGTAAACTGGTCTTCATTTGTAAAATCAGTGGAGTGCCCCTTTAATCAACCACTTTATTTACTTATTTCAAGACAATGGACGGTATTATACTTCAGTCTTACATGAGAACCAGCTGTCTAAATCCAAAGAAGGCTAAATCATTTGACAGATTTATTCATAAAGAATGTATTGTCCTGTGATTCTTGCAACAATTCCTTCTCTCACATCCTGGAGGTGAACTCGACTCTCCTGACCAGGGACCTCCTCACCTCGGATACAGAACGACAACCTACACACACACACACACACACACACACAGTGGTTTAGGAAGAACTGTTTATAGATGGGTATTTTCACAATATAGCTATGGGGGGGTGGGGGGTGGGGGGGGGGTGTTACCTGACAGGGCCATAGCCAGTCTCAGCTCCTCTTTTATAAGTTCCAGAATCTCAGTTACTCCTTGTTCCCCCTGGACACACACACATGTAACATATTTGTTTAGTTTTGTGTCAGTGTTCTTCTAATTAAGGCTAATGAGACTGTAAATGAGTGTGGTGATTCACCTGACAGGCAAGTCCCCACAGCACCGGTCGGCCGATGAAGACAGCTTTTGCTCCAAGAGCTAAGGCCTTTAGGACATCTGTCCCTCGCCTCACTCCTCCGTCCATGTAGACCTCACAGCGACCCTGCACTGCCTTCACCACCTCTTCCAACATATCCAGCTACAGACAAAAACACATACACACACTTATTTTAAATTTAAAACATTCAAAACATTTTACTGCATTAATATAGCCATGGAAAGGCCCCACCTTTCAATAAATATATCTGTTTTGAGTCTCAAGGAGTGCGTTATTTGTTCCATCTGGTAAATTTCCCATAACTTTCAGTCTAAATATTGTATACTGGGGGAACAGGTTTTAACCACTTAATTGTGACGCATTTAAGTGCTGTTGGTAGCAACATTGTAAGGTATCTTTAAGCTCTTCCATCAATGCCAATCAGTATTAGATCTAGTAGTGCCACCTTTGGATCTGTCATGCCCGGTATGTGCACGATACGTGCTTCAGTATAGCATGATACGGCTGTGGCTCAGGAGGTAGAGCGGGTTGGCCGCTAATCTGAAGGTTAGTGGTTCAATCTCTGGCTCCCCCTGGTTGCGTGTCGAAGATACTGAACTGGCTGTTATCTTTTTTTTTTTTAAACGCTTAGACATACCCTTAGTAAAACCTTTCTAATATAATTTTCTGTGGTATTGCTATAAAATTTAAACTTGGACTAGGTAAGGCTTTATGCTGTGGCCCTAACGTGTTTTCCCGCTAATAAGTCCCACCAATAGCTGTCTGTATGCATGTTTAAGCAAACATTTTCATTCAGAAATAAAATAAATTATTACTCTTAGTGTTTTACAAGATGGTAAGAGGTTGCCTCAAACACCTCTTCCCAGAATTTTCTTAATTTAGGACATGTCCTAAATTCTTATTATAATTGTTATTATAATCATTAACATTACGATTGTTATCATTAACACTACTATAAATATCTGTACCATTTTTCATTTAGTCTATAGCAACATCACCTTTAATGTCTGTACCTCTGTGTGTGTATATTGTGTAGGCTGCCTCCCTCCCCTCTCTCTCTCCTTCCATCATCCCTCTCTTTTTCTCTCTGTTCGTCTCTTGCCCTCTCCCTCTCTCTCTCTCTCTCGCTCTCTTCAGGATGTAAAAACCTGGATGAGCTGTAATTATGTTAAACTCATAAAACTGAAGTCGTTGTACTTGGGCCCAAACACCTCAGAGAATCTTGAAGTCTTTGATCAGGGCATGTTCTTTAATTCTCACATTAAACAAACTTCAAGGACCGCCTTTTTTCACCTACGTAATATTGCAAAAATTAGGAACATCCTGTCTCAAAATGATGCGGAAAAACTATTCCATGCATTCATTACATCTAGGCTGGATTATGGCAACTGCTCAAGTCCATTAAGACTCAGACTACAGCTGATCCAGAATATCCTGCTGCTCACTTACAAAGCTCTTAATGATCAGGCACCATCTTATCTTAAAGAGCTCATAGTAATTTTAAGGATTTGTTGCCTGTGGTAATTTGTGTACAGTATTGTAGTAACAGTTGGTCCACGGTCTCATTATTGACATTTATAGGTGGACAAAGCCTTTTGCAGACTGTTTTCATATTTGGTTATTAGTCCCTGATTCATCTGTGTTGCCTTGTAATTTAGGGCTGACCCCTAATATCGAAGAAGCTATGAAAAAAAGAGGACTAGCTTTCTGTAGATGCCAGATTTAAGTCTATTGTAAATCTACAATTTGGCATAATTGTAGTATAAATTATATGCAAGGTTATATGTACAGTATGTCTTAACATCATCATATAAGATGGAAGATACTGTCTGATATGATATTATTTCATAAAGGAATATTACACACACACAACAAACACACACACAGACCGTGGCAGGAACTCCATCCAGTTGTCGAGCTCCGTGATTGGACACCAGGATCCCATCAACACCATAGTTCACAGCCTGGACAGCATCCTCACCTGACCGTACACACACACACACACACACAAACACTGCTGAACAAGTTCATCTTGAACCAGAAAAAGATCTGGTTAAGTATCAAAAACTGACTGCTGATACCTCTAAATTGGACATACAGTCCCCTCCAAAAGTATTGGAACGGTTAGGCAAATTCCTTTGTTTTTGTTGTTCACTGAAGACATCTGGGTTTAAGATCAAAAGATGAGTTCAGAATTTCAGCTTTTATTTCCTGGTATTCACATCTAGATGTGTTAAACAACTCAGGACATTTCACCGTTTGTATTAGACCACAGCATTCTTAGGTGAGCAATCTTAAAGTAAATAACATTTAATATTTGGTGGCATAACCCTTGCTTGCAATAACTGCCTCAAGCCTGCGACCCATCGACATCACCAAACTGTTGCATTCTTCATTTGTGATGCTATTCCAGGCTTTTACCGCAGCTTCTTTCAGTTCTTGTTTGTTTCGGGGTGTTTCTCCCTTCAGTCTCCTCGTAAGGAGGTGAAATGCAGCTCTGTTGGGTTAAGATCAGGTGATTGACTTGGCCAGTCTAAAACCTTCCACAGTCCTTTTTTGTTGGCAGTGTGCTTTGGCTCATTGTCCTGCTGCATGATAAACTTCCTCCCCATTAGTTTCAATGCATTTCTCCATAAATTGGCAGACAAAATGTTTCTGTCCACTTCTGAATTCTGCTGCTACCATCATCAGTTCCATCATCAATAAATATTAATGAGCCTGTTCCAGAAGCAGCCATGCACGCCCAAGCCATGACATTACCTCCACCATGCTTCACAGATGAGCTTGTATGCTTCGGATCATAAGCAGTGGTGTCACTTACTGATGTTTTGGGGGTTTTCTTCACAGCTCTCATGATATTTCTGTCATCAACTACTGTTGTTTTCCTTGGCTGACCTGTTGGACTACACCAGTAGTTTGTCCAAAGACTCTGCTCGATTTTCCTTCTTTTCTCAGCTTGACAGTGGCTTGCTTTTCTCCCATAGACAGCTCTCTGGTCTTCATGTTGGTTTATCCTCTTTAACAGGAAATGCAGTCTTTATAGGTTTGAACCAAGGATGAAAACTTAGACTAGTTTTAATGTTTGGACAATCAACCTAAAAAACAACACCTGGGCAACAAGAAACATCTGTCAGTCACATGTTCCAATAGTTTAGCTCACTTGAAAAATGGGTGGATTCAAACAAAGGGTGGTATGTCCTGAGTTTTTTAACACATCTAGATGTGAATACCATGAAATGAGAGCTGAAGTTCTGAACTCTTGTCTCATACTCATCTTTTGATCTTAAACCTAAATGTCTTCAGTGAACAACAAAAACAAAGGAATTTGCCTTACCTTTTGGAGGGGACTGTATGTGAGCAGCTACCTCAAGAACCCCTTCTATGCCATCTCACTTGGGTTCAGGATTGGGACAATGTGGGCAAAAACTTAACTTTTTGGAGAATCACATTAAAATCTGTTAAAAACAGTTTTACATAACTATCAGGACTATGATGAAATTGGGGCATAAGGTTTGTGCATACCACTCAGGACTCCTTTCACAATCACAGGTAGATGTGTGTGTTTTTTCAGCCAGGTGATGTCATCCCAACAGAGAGTTGGGTCTATTGCTTTTGCAACATAAACAGCCAAACCACTGTCATTGCCATAGTTTCCCTCAGAGAAAGCCAGGGAGTCTCCTGAGAAGTTAGACATGCTGGGGACACACAATACAAAAGCACACTAACACACACAATTTGGGAATTGATTACATTTTCCTCTGTTCTTGCTGTTGTGTTTGGTTCCTACCTCAGATGTGGAGGTAGTTTAAAGCGGTTGCGCATGTCGTCCCATCTCTTCCCCAAGTATGGAGTATCCACAGTAACAAAGATAGCCTTATAGCCCGCCTCCTCTGCCCGGTGGACCAATGATAGTGTCAGCTCTCTGTCTTTATAGATGTAAAGCTGCAGCCACAGGACACCCTTATGGCCCAGCATGGTTATCGATGCAGACATCACTTCCTCTATGGTGGAGGTGGCCCAGGAGCTCAGCATCATCCCTGTTCCCATTGCTCCACATGCTGGGTAGACACATAATGATACTGGTATTAATGGTGTTTTTGTAGTAGTTAAAGGCCTACGTGCAGAGAAATAATTTATAAATAACAGTCATAAGGTTGGAAAGATAATTAAGGGAATAAAAAGCTTCAGAGTAAAGGTGTTTCCTTTGATATTCATTGCTAAGGGACCTTTTCCCTCAGCGGCGACTGCCAAAAAGATATTCCCATTGGTTGTTGTTACCAAAACAGTGAACTGTGAGTTATGGGAAGAGGATAAAGGTTAGAGAGATGCAGCTGTGAAAGTGATATTGGGAACAGCGCTGTATACACAAGACAGGAAATGGAAGGTCGATTTGACATTGAAACCTATTCTTAAAAAAGAAAATACTAAAACAAAGACGGTTAGCTCCATGGTATAATACTGAAACTTGCAAATTAAAGCAAATATCGCGGAAACTTGAGAGGAATTGGCGTTCCACCAAAGTGGAATTTGGCAAGATAGTCTTAAAACTTATAGGAAGGCCCTCCGTAATGCTAGAGCAGCGTACTACTCGTCATTTATAGAGGAAAATAGGAACAACCTAAAGGTTCTTTTCAGCACTGTAGCCAGGCTGACAGAGAGTCACAGCTCTATTGAGCCAAGTATTCCCATAGCTCTCAGTAGTTACGATTTCATGAGCTTCTTTAATGATAAAATTCTAGCTATTAGAGACAAAATTCACCAAGACCTGCCCTCAACTGGCACCGACTTATCTCTTAACTCAGGAACCTTAGAAACAGCTGTAGAACCAGATACATGTTTAGACTGTTTTGCTTCCCTCAATCTTTACCAACTAACTTCAATAATTTCTTCATCTAAGCCATCAACCTGCCTCTTAGACCCCATCCCGACTAGGCTGCTTAAAGATGTTTTACCCTTAGTCAGCACCTCTATACTAGATATGATCAATCTATCTTTATCAACAGGCTATGTACCATAGTACTTTAAAGTAGCTGTAATTAAACCTCTTCTGAAAAAGCCCAAACTTGATCCGGATGTTTTAGCCAACTATAGACCTATATCTAACCTTCCATTTCTCTCTAAGGTTCTGGAGAAAGCAGTTGCTAAACAGCTGTGTGACTTTCTACAGAGCAATAGTTTATTTGAGGATTTTCAGTCAGGATTTAGAGCTCATCATAGCACAGAGACAGCACTGGTGAAAATTACTAACAACCTCCTTATTGCATCAGACAAAGGACTTGTCTCTGTACTGGTTTTATTAGATCTTAGTGGTGCATTTAATACCATTGACCATCAGATCCTATTGCAGAGACTGGAATATTTCATTGGCATTAAAGGAACCGCTCTAAGCTGGTTTAAGTCCTATTTATCAGATCGATTTCAGTTTGTACATGTTAACGATGAGTCCTCCATGCATGCCAAAGTTAGTCATGGAGTTCCTCAAGGATCTGTCCTCGGACCAATCCTCTTCACTTTATATATGCTTCTTTTAGGCAATATTATCAGGAAACATTCCATAAGCTTTCATTGTTATGCAGATGATACTCAGTTATATCTATCGATCAAGCCAGATGAAACTCATCAGTTAGCTAAACTTCAAATGTGCCTTCAGGATGTTAAAACCTGGATGACCTGTAATTTTCTCATGTTAAACTAAGATAAAACTGAAGTTATTGCTCTGGGGCCTAAGCACCTCCGTGACGCATTATCTAAAGATATAGTTTCCCTGGATGGCATCGCCCTGGCCTCCAGCACCACTGTGAGGAATCTCGGAGTTATCTTTGATCAGGACATGTCGTTTAAGTCTCACATTAAGCAAATTTCAAGGACCGCCTTTTTTCACCTACGTAATATTGCGAAAATCAGGAACATCCTGTCTAAAAATGATGCAGAAAAACTAGTCCATGCATTTGTTACTTCTAGGCTGGATTACTGCAATTCCTTATTATCAGGCTGCTCGAAAAAGTCCATTAAGACTCTTCAGCTGATCCAGAATGCTGCAGCACGTGTTCTGACAGGAACCAGGAAAAGAGATCACATTTCTCCTGTTTTAGCTTCTCTGCATTGGCTTCCAATAAAATCCAGAATAGAATTTAAAATCATTCTTCTTACCTACAAAGCTCTTAATGGTCAGGCACCATCTTATCTTAAAGAGCTCATAGTACCTTACTACCCCACCAGAGCACTGCGCTCCCAGAATGCAGGGTTACTTGTGGTTCCTAGAGTCTCTAAAAGTAGACTAGGAGCCAGAGCGTTCAGCTATCAAGCTCCTCTCCTGTGGAACTAGGTTCCAGTTTGGGTTCAGGAGGCAGACACCATCTCCACATTTAAGAGTAGGCTTAAGACTTTCCTCTTTGATAAAGCTTATAGTTAGGGCTGGCTCAGGTGAGTCCTGAACCATCCCTTAGTTATGCTGCTATAGGCCTAGACTGCCGGGGGATTTCCCATGATGCACTGAGCTCCTCTCTCCTCTACTTTCTCTCCCTCTGTATGCAACCTCATCCCATTATTGCATGTTACTAACACAACTTCTCCCCTTTCTGGTAGTCTTGTGCTTTCTCGTCTCTCTCCTCTCTCCTATCACTTCCTGCAGGTTTTCTGGCTCTGGAGCTGTGGAGTCTGGATCTGTGGTTGCGGGTCACCTGCTGCCCCCATGTTCCTGCTCGACACCCTCTGCTGCAACGACTATTGTTGCTAGTCTTATTGTTATTATTGTTATTATAATCATTAAAAGTACGATTGTTACCATTAACACTATTATAAATATCTGTACCATTTTTCATTAAGTCTATAGCAACATCACCTTCACTGTCTGTACCTCTGTGTGTATATTGTGTAGGCTGCCTCCCTGCCCTCGCTCTCTCCTAACATCCCTCTCTTTTTCTCTCTATTCCTCTCCTGCTCTCTCTCTCTATCTCTCTCTCTCTCTCTCTCTCTCCTTCACCCCCAACCGGTCGAGGCAGATGGCCGCCCACCCTGAGCCATGGTTCTGCTCGAGGTTTCTGCCTCTTAAAAGGAAGTTTTTCCTTGCCTCTGTCGCCTAGTGCTTGCTCTTGGTGGGAACTGTTGGGCTTCTGTAAATATCATCACAGAGTACGGTCTAGACCTGCTCTTTTATGAAAAGCGCTGTGAGATAACTGTTGTTGTGATTTGGCGCTATATAAATAAAATTGAATTGAAAAAAAAAATTGAATTGAATAAAACAAAGATAAGTGAATAAAGTGATAAATTCAGGAACACTCTGCACATGAGAGAACAGACTCGAGAGGAGTTGGGGAAAATGTAATCACAGTTATCATAAAATGTTATAAAAAGTGTGTATGTACCTATAGAATATTCCTGTTAAGAAAACAAACAAATTATACTGTTTCACCTTTGATTTCTTGTGAGAACCATGTTACTTTAAAAAAAGTTTAAAAAGGTTCATGTGTTTCAGAGGAAGAAAGAGGCTCTTCCTGGAAATGAGGGGTCACATACACAAGGGGATTTAGATTAACTAATTACTAATTGACTTGTTTTGTTGAACCTTAATATCCTGGAAAGTACCTAGAACATCAGAAATGTTTAGAGTTTAGAAATCGGCCATGTTGCCTACATGGCTGTAGATTTAGAGGTTTATATTTGAGAAACAAGGAGTGGCCGGTAGACTTGATTCCAGAGGAAGGAGGGAATAGGTCTCCGACAAAAGGGGTCAGTTATCTCTCTTTAATCATTTGGATTAAGAATTGAATCATTTAATACCAATGTAATGTTAAATTTAATGTCCAATGATTCTAGTAGGCTAATCTGAGTAAATGTGAGGTCTTTGAGTAATCTTTAGGATTTTTGTCTAGGTTCTGAATAGGAGGATAAAACCCTCAATTTAGAGGGTAAAATAACAAAGCTGATCTAAACTACACTTCTATTTTTCCATTCTATTTTTATTATTTTCTTTAATTATAACTTTATATTAATTGTCATTTTCATATATTTTGTACTTTTTGTATGTTAATAAATTATTGAAAAATTAAGATACAGACTAATGATTTTGTGCCTCTTGTTTATTACATGAGGGAAACTCGGCCAAGAAAAAGGAACCACAGCGTCAAACTACCAGCTAATATGGAGCGATGCAGCAGCCAGCCCCCTTGCCGCCAAGGGGCAGTGCTGTTTATTTTATTTTTTTTGATCAAGGTCTCTTTTATTTTCAAATATAACAAACAGAGAAATACAATTCATGCATGAAATAGACAAACCTAGTTCCTGTCAGACAGACAAACAAACCAACTGCCCAATACCCCCCACCCACAAGTATTGGACCACCAGCAAATTTCCATACATCCCGACATATTCAAATATGACTCTGCAGATTCATACATATATAATTTAAAATATCTAGGTAAAAAAAGAGAAAAAGACAGCATCAATAAAAAAAAAACAAAAAAAAACCACAGGTGTGCACACACAATTGGGTTACATAGATATGTTAGTAGCTGCTGTGCATTCTACAAAGGACATAAATGGCTGCCAAATGACATAAAATTTACTTACAGTGTATCTAATTTTTTACAGGTGAACATAACTCATGACCTCCCTAATCCATTGGCCATATGTTGGGGGGAAAGTATCTTTCCATTTAAACAGGATAAGCCTCCTAGCCAACAAAGAGCAGAAGGCCATCATGTTCAGGTGGCACCCAGAAAAAGTGGCATCCAACAGAGCCACGCAAATAATAATCCTTGCTAAGTTAGTAGTGGCGTTTGAGTAGTTATGTTACCATGTTGTTGCTATCTGTTGTTGATATTATTGCTGAAATGAATCTAAATAAGTTACTTTTGCAGTGTTTTTATTTTCAGCAAGGTTAAGGACACTCCTTCATCTTATGTGTAACCAATGCTTGTTTGCAATACTTTCTCACACAGTTCCTTTAGAAATGATGATAAATGTCATACTACACGCTATTAATTGCCAGCTTGAATTTAAGGCTAAATAACTAAATTTTCCAGCTCCTGAGAAGATTGTTTTTGGATTAATCTAAGCTTTCCTCATGTAACCTGAGCTCCCCCAAGTGGACGAAATAAGTATTACATACCATCGTCTGAAATGCCGTTGTATAATGTATAAATGTGTTAGGAGTGTGGTTTTTGTGTTCATGTCTTTCCTGTTTAAGTCTGTTTTAGGTTCTGTGTTTCTCTGTGTAGTCTTGTTCAGTTAGTTCCTAGTCCTGTACATTAGTTAATATCTTTTGTGTTTACTTGTGTTCCCTGTTTAGTCTTGTGTATTCCCTTGTTCTTTTACTAGTTCTGTTTAGCTCTGTCGCATTCTTGGTTATTCTCTCTGCCCCATGTCTGCTTTTTAAGTGCTCTCTCTGTTGTCTTTGCCTGCTTGCCTCTCTGTTTTCCTGCTGTCTCTCTGCCTCCCTCGTTAGCCTCATGTCTGTCACCTGTGTTGCTCCCGCCCTGCTCGTTATTCCTGGTATATATGTGTGGTCTTTCTGTTCAGCCCTTGTCCGGTCATTGTTCATGTTACCCCCTCAGTCTGTCGTCTGTTGCCTGTTGTCTGTGTACTCTCTGCCTTCCTGTAACCAGTCTTGCTTGTCTTGTCACCCTGTACCTCTGGATTTTGGATTTCTGTTAGGAACTACCTTTGTTTTGGATTTTGTATCAGCCACTCAATCAGTAAGTGTGCTCGCCTTTTGTTTGTTTAATTAAACTACTGAACTATACCTGCTCCGCTCTGTGTCCTGCGTTTGGGTCCTCCAACCTGCCTCCACACCACCCACCGTTACAAAATGTCAGTCATTATTTATCATGACCAATAATTTGACAAGTGTTTTCCTGTTACCAAATGCTTAAACTTAGAACGGTACAACCGTTTGACCAGTGAGGTTTGATTGTGGAAAATATTTGGTAACGCCCTAAGAATTAGACCAGCCGAAACAGCCGAATTGCCAGACGGAGGACGGCCAACCCTTGAGGGTTTTTCTTCAACCAGACACGGAGAATCCCCTAGCAAAAAGCCAGGAATCGGGCAGCTAGCGTGGGACCCGAGCAACAGGCCAAAGCAGGCCGCCGACAAGCAGTAAGACCAAAACAAAACATTCTGTGGTCAGGGATGTCCCATAATGTTAATATTGTCTTTTTAACTCCTAAACTCATAGCTTACTTTCATTAGTTCTCCTCTGCCGTATGAGTCAAATGCTTCCCACAATCGAACCTCCATTCTCAATGTTTAGCCATTGTTTATTTCTCTGATGTATTTAACCACATTTTATATCACCTTAGTTAGTTAATAAATTCACTGTAACCAAGGAATTGTGTGTTTTGCCTACTTCTAAGTCCCTGCCAAGAGAATTTACCCTTTTAGATATGAGACTGACTGATTGATTTAAGATAATTGAGCGATTATTAACTAACTGATCACTGGTGAATAATTGTATAATTATTAAAAGCTACCTAGAGGTCCAGAGACTCTAGGTTAATAACAACTCCGGTGGTGCCCCGTGAAACGAGAGATTTATAGATTAATGTTGTCTGAATATTAAAATTCATAATTGGGTATTCTCATAAATTTATTAAAATTCATAGGTAGTTTAGACATGCTATAATTTTTTGCCATATTTCTTCTGGAATCGTTTCATCTAGGTCCGTTTCCCATTTGATTCTAAGGCTATCGAGACTATTCATGTTATGTGTATTAAGTATTCTGCCTATTACTTGTTTTATGTTAACTTTACATTTTAAAATTGTTTCAAGCAAAGATCAAAGGGTATAGAGCGGGTTGGCCGTTAATCGGAAGGTCGGCGGGTCAATCCCGGCTCCCCCAGGCTGCATGTCGAAGTGTCCTTGGGCAAGATACTGAACCCCGAATTGCCCCTGGCGGCTGTTCCGCCAGTGTATGAATGTGTGTGAATGTTAGTTTCTGTTTGAGCACTTAGGCTCAGTGTGTCAATGGTGGAGAGGGTTGAATCAAAAATCACACTGAGGTTGAGGGCCTGGGGAAATGGGGAGACAATGGTGCCGTCGATGGTGAGAGTGGGGTTATTGGCTTTGCTGAGAGTGGATTTGGAGCCTATGAGGAGGAATTCTGGTTTATGCTGTTTAGTTTGAGGAAGTTGTGTTGCATCCAGGTTTTAATAGCTGACAGACAGGAGTTGATGTGGGAGAGGGGGGGGGGGATTGTGGGGGGATTTGGTGCGGAGGTAGATCTGGGTGTCATCGGCATAACAGTGGAAGTTCAGGTTGAAGTGGCGGAGTATCTGACCAAGGGAGAGGATGTAGATGATGAAGAGAAGGGGGCCGAGTACGGAGCCTTGGGGAACGCCTTGGGTGACTGTGACTGTAGCAGAGGTATGGTTATGAAGAGAGATGAAGTGGGATCTGTTGGAAAGGTAGGAACGGAGCCAGGTGAGTGCAGTACCTTCGATACCAAGGTCTTTGAGTCTGGTGAGCAGGATGTTATGGCTCACGGTATCGAAGGCTGCACTCAGGGTCCGTGGTAGGTGCTGGAGTAGATACTGGGAGGTCAGATGCAGGGGATATTACAGTTATTCATTTAGCTGACGCTTTTATCCAAAGCGACTTACAATTGCTATATACGTCAGAGGTCGCACGCCTCTGGAGCAACGAGGGGTTAAGTGTCTTGCTCAGGAACACAATGGTGGATATGTCACAGTGGGGGATTGAACCCGGGTCTCTCACACCAAAGGCATAGTCTTATCCATTGCGCAATCGCCACCCCCAGATTGATAAATAGTGTTGATTTTATCAGCGAAAAAGTGAAGGAATGAGTTGCAGAGATCCGGAGTAGAGGTAGGGAGGGTGTTGGTCCGAGAGATGATGAGGTTGTTCATTGTGGAGAAGAGGTTTCTGGGGTTATGACAGGGGTTGGTGAAGATGGAGGAGAGGTAGGCAGATTTGGCAGCAATGAGGGCATCTTTGTAGGCAATGAGGTGGAGTTTATAAGCTTCATGGTGGACTGTAAGAGATGATTTTTTTGTCAGACGCTCAAGTTGGCGGCCAGTTTGTTTCATTTTCTGTAGTGCAGGTGTGTACCAGGGTGACAAGGTGTTAAAGGTGACAGTTTTTGTTTTGAGGTGGGTCAGAGTGTTAAGGGAGGAAGACAAAGCGGAGTTGAGGTGGTTAGTGAGATCATCAGGTGAGGTGAGGGTTGAGTCGTGGTGGAGAGCAGTTCAGAGAGATGGTGGGGATCAATAGATTTAAGGTTTGTGGAAGGTGATTTCTCTGAGGAGGCGGGGGCGTGTGGTTGTAGAAGAAATGGTGAACTGTATCAGTTTGTGATCAGAGAGGGGAAAGAGGCATGGATGGAGGTCGAGCACTGGTAGGTTAGTGGAGCAGACCAGGTCGAGGATGTGTCCTTTGTCATGGGTGGGGAATGTGACATGTTGGATGAGAGTGAAGTTGTCCAGTAAAATGGTGAATTCTGATGACAGCTTGCAGGTGGGGGAGTCTATTTGGATGTTTAAGTCACTGAGTAGCAGCAGACATGAAGAGAGAGATGAGGCTAGTGTGAGGTGTTCTGTAAAATCAGAGAGGAAGGAAGGATTTGGTTTAGGTGGCCAGTAGATGAGGATAACTGTCATGAGGAAAGAGCTTTGAAGGCGAGATATTCAAATGAAGATAATAAGGGTAGGGTGAGTTCAGTGATCCAGAAGTTGTGATTGTAGATAATGGCGAGGGGCGGGGTTTGCAGATGTAATTGTAGCCAGTGAGGGATGCTTGGTTGAGAGAGAAGAAGTCATTGGGTTGTTGCCAGGTTTCGGTGAGCAGAAGGAAATGGTGAGAGGGTGGTGAGACGGGGGCAGGCTGGAAAGATCTGAGGTTGTCAACAAACAGTCAACAAATAAAATGCATTCCTATAAAATTTAGATTGAAGAAACAAATTCATTGCAAAATTGATTGAAATCCTGTGGTTGTAATAATTGGTCAATATCATTTCACAATATTTGGGGACAGAATTATTCCAAAGGTTTTGTAAAAGTTGATAAACCTGTTTTAGCGATTACTAACAAAAACAAAAAAAAAGAATCTTGCTGCTGAGCATTTTAGTCCTAATTTTATAATTATGAAGAGCAAATACAAAATAAGATAAAGATGAAGGCCCTTTAAAAAGGCCTACTTCACCATTCCACAAAGGCCGACCACCACAGACAAACCTGAATTCCCCTAAGAGAAAGTTTAAATGAGTGCACTAGTGTAAGAAGACATTTTATATAATTGAACCCTGTATAAAGTACCTTTAGCTGCTAATACTGCAATCCTTGAAATTTGTGCATGCATCCAAGTCGTATCATTAGATTCCGAAAAAGCTTTTGACAAAGTAAACTGGACTTTCCTATTTAGCGCAAGTTTGATTTTGTTGTTGTCGTTCCTCCATTGGATAAGAACACTGTACACGTCACCTAGAGCTTCAGTAATCACAAACCAGATCACCTCACCTAGCTTCACACTTCATCAGGGAACCAGACAAGGATGCCCACTCTCACCATCCCTATTTGCTATTTTCATCTAACCACTCGCAGCAGCAATACAACAAAACAATAAAATTGATGGAATCCAGGACACCAGCTCTCAACATAAAATTAGTTTTTATGCAGATGATTTATTGTATCTAAAAAAATCCACCTATGTCACTACAGGAAACGTATAACATCATTAATAACTTCTCAATAATCTCACACTACACAATAAACTGGAATAAATTAACTATACTACCGTTATCATAAAATATTTAGGCATTAATATTTCTAGTAAGATGTCAGACCTCTTCCACCTCAACTACGCCCCTCTGTTAAAAAAATAGAAGATGACTTTAAACGATGGACTAAACTTCCACTCACTCTCATTGGACGAATCGCTTCGTTTAAAATGAAAACATTACCTCGGATTAATTACCTGTTCTCAATGCTTCCCATCACCCCCCCCCCCCCCCCTTAATTAATTAAATCCAGATGAGATATCAAAAAACACAGATACGAAAAATATTATCTCTAATAAACTCGATAAACTCATATTCAGTACAGATACCTCCGTAATGCTCCCAATTTCAAAATTGGGAAAATTTTGATCAAAAGAAAGAGATTGCTTATACAAGCGGTCAAAATGAGTTTGCTTGGTCGAGTGGCTGTGCAGCCTTACAGATAGGGTGAGGAGACCAAACCTAACATTTTGAGCTTTAAACTGTTCATTTCCTGCATTTTAGTGAAAATCTCTGCACCAATTTATGGTGATTTAGATAAAGGGAAACACAAAATTCAGGCAGAAGGTAAAAATTCAAACTAGCAAAATATAATAGAATAAGCAGAGTAAGGCTCTAAGGCATTCTGTATTGCTTTTAAAATGTTTTCTCCTGCCTGAACTGAGGATTGGGCTGCAGCTTTATCTTTTTTAACTTATTAAGTTAGAAGACGTGGACACGTGGATATTTTACAAGCAAGGACCAGATAAAGTGACAGTGAAAAGCGAAGACACCTGTTGGTGCCAAAGTTATTCGGTACCACATTGGTGTTGGTCGTTTTTTAATAGATTATGTTATTTACATTATTCTTTCACACGTGGGTCACCTGTTGCTGTGAAAAAGGAGCCACAGTTAGAAAATCCAAAATGCATGAGATGTGTTTTTTGGGTGACTTTATATAACATTACTGCTGATGAAGAAAGTCAACAGAGCAGATATAAACTGGGAGAGAAAGAGTGGTGTGTGCAAGTGACTGGAAGATAAAGCAAGTTTCTGAGGAAACACAAGTGTGGGGGGGGGGCTCCTCAGGGGGGCTCCAAACAGTTTCAGGGGAGGCTCAATAAATGGAAATGAAACAATATTACATTAGTTATTACTTTAGTTGCTACATCACAAGTAGATCACATAGAATAGCTTACATGTGTGTGACTTGGCTAAAGAGAGAGTTCAAAGACACAGTAGTTTTGTGGAACTGTTTTTCCCACCATCAGAGTCAGAAATAATAAATGCCTGCCTAAGGACAGAGTTTTTTGTTATGTATTTGGTGTAGTCTAAAGTTATGTCAGACAGCAGTATTTATGAGTGTCTATTGCAGGGGTATTCAATTAGAATTCAAAGAGGTCCAGTTAGAGAAAATTTCCCGAAGCAAAGCTCCGGAACAGCAAAACCTCTAACTTGAGTTATCATTCAGTACCATAACGAACAGTTGTATCAACATATGTTTTTAGTCAACAACGGCCTGTCAAATCAAAATATTTCAAGAATATTCACTGTCAGTTTTCACATCAAACTGGAGGGATAATAAATAATAACTACTCTAATAATAAATTCTAAATTTAAGTAAACTAAAATAAAGAGCCTAATTTTTAGAACAAATTACATAAACACAACACATCATAACAAATGAACATCTGTAATGCCTCCTCTTCTCTTTCATTCCCTCTTATAGAGCAACCAATTTCCTACTTTCTCTTGTTCAGTGAGAAACGTGAGCTCTAGCTTGTCCTGCCAGCTAGCATTGTAGATTGATGAGATAATCTGGTTTTGAACTGCCTGTGGGAGGAATGTACATGTAAAAATCTGTACATTCTTGATTAAAAGCCATGTGAAGTCTCTTTTCCCTTTCCCCAGTTCGTGTGTGTTTACAAAACGTCTCTGGTGAATCTCGCGGACTCGACTCGCAGGCATCGGTATGCACAGATTTGATTGGCTGAGCAGCGTCACATGAGACGATTGGAGCACATGCGATTGGTCTGTAAGTTTCCTGGTCCGCTAAACCTGGAAACTCACAGTAAATGCTAGAAAAGCTGCGTGGGTTAAAATAGAAACGCTCCGTCATGAAGTAGTAAGTTTCAATAATAAATCAGCTGTAGGTTTACCTCTTGCTGTAGCTGTCTCTCCCTCAGGATGAGCCATCCTCTGCATTGCTGTAGCTGCAACACAGAGAGGCACGCTGAGCTTCTGGCCCAGAACAGAGACAGACAGATCGACTGTGGACACATTCCTCAACACCCGAGGGACAAGATACCACCTGGATACACACGCACACGCACACACATACACACAAACACACACAGTGCATGTAATTTACAAATTTAAAAAATCTTATTTTTTGCAGTTGATAACATGCATTTCTCTGACTCTGTTTTTAAACTGCTTTATTAAGTTTATTAATTTTTCTCCGCTACAAAAGTGTTTTTGCAGCAAAAAACACAAGACTTAGAAACACAAAATTGGCATGTGGGCTAATATCAAAATCAATATCAATATCATTGACCTCATGTCTATAATAATAAATGTACTTTTTCACAATTATCTCAAAAGCAGCTTGGCCTGGAGTCAATATTCTCTATCTCTAAGTCATCTGCATTTGGTCTGCTACGCAATCTGCTTGGACCTCGATGATTGCCACTTCGGCTATATTACTATCATTATTGGTATCAATACTGGAAGCAATAAACGCACAATGGCTTTGTAGTCACTGTCCAGGACAGAATTCACTCAAAGTAAATGCTGTAATACAGAATTTTTTCTTTTTGTCTAATCAAATTCATTAAATTTAGAAAAATTTTACTCATGAAGATATCTATTTTTACAGCATTTATTTGCACTTTCCTCCTGACTTTTCTTCTATTAATGCACTCAGCTCTGCTTGAGAACCTGAAGCTGAACAACATTTACTAAGAGCTGAAGTACATTGCTAAAAAGTTGGAAGCTAAATTGTTATACTGTCAAAACTGGAAGCTGAAAAGAGTTAGCAAAAAGAAGGTAGGTAATAATAAGGTAGTAAATAGCTGAATCATAGCACACATGCCCTTAAAGCGGAACATTTTGATGAATTGAATTGTTTCTATTGCTAAATGGTAGTAGGCTAGATCTGAACCCACAGACAGAAGGACAGTGACCACGTGCCTCTTCTGTCTCACCGGGTCGACACACAGACCACCACTGTAGCATATGCAGGAAATGCAAAAGCAAACCTCATCATGAAGTATTTGCATGGACAGACTTCTCAGGATCTCTGTGACAATGGTACAGCCGTTAAAGGCCGTTGGATTCTCAACCAAAAATGCAACTGCAGGGAATTGCAAAATATCTTACAGGAAAAAATCCTTTGGCCTGACTACCTTTTCAATCAAGGGATGAAATCTGGAATGAGCTGCCTATTGAGCTAAAAACAACAAAATCATCAACAATTTAAAACTAAACGGAAGAAATTTTTGGAAGATAATCAGTGGGTGGTACACATATATGTGCTCAATTGTTTTACTGTTACTATTTGTTGTATGTGTAATGTTAAAAGCCCTTCTAGGGGGGGACCACCACGTGAGCCACTGACATGAGGCCGAGAAGCCTCGTGATCGACAGAGCCGTCACCACCGTCAGTGGAACAACACGGCGGAGCAGCTCCGTCAGAGCGTCCAACCTCTCCTGAGAGAGAGACAGAGATGCGCTCTCCATTGAAAGGAGTCCAACACCACACCCAAATAGGTAAGCCTCTGGCAGGGGAGAGGAGTGCTCTTCTTCCAGTTCACCATAAAACCCAGGTGATACCGGTGTGCGACAAGCCTGGCCGTCTGCACCACCGCCTCGTCCTGCGACCGTGCCATTAGCAACAGGTCGTCCAGATAAAACAGGACCCTTCATCTCCAGAGCTGTCTCGACACACTTGGAGAAGGTGCCAGGAAGTGACCAAACGGCAGGCAGTTGTACTGGTACCGGGCACCCTGGAAAGAGACCCGCAGGAACACAGAGAGAGTGTTCCAGGATGACGGGAACGTGAACCTGACACACACACACACTCCAGCACCTGTTTTACTGTCAACATGCAAAAAGGTCTCTTTATAATTGTTTTGTTGAACAACCAATTTTTTATCTTATCCATTGCGCCATCACCACCAGAGGGCAGCTATGAAGCTTGAGAGTTTTCAGTAAACAGCGTGGCAAAAAAAGAAAACTAGATTTATGAAGACTAAAGCTGTCACTCTGAAGGTCAGCATGTGATGTCACCCACAGCACACAAACCTGTGTGCATGTGTTAATGTTGACCAACTGTGAGATTGGTTCAGGCACAAACATTTTTACTAACATCAAGATGATGTCTTATTTCTTTAGAGGCGTTCATACTTCTTTAGAGGTGTCGTAAAGTTATGTACACTATTTGTTTCATTGCACAATGTCCTGACTGTGGAAAGGAGAAATTCCTTATTGTGTTAGGTTAAGCATCTGTACATAATTTCTATCAGTGCAAAAGTAAAAGCTTTTCTTGAGCATTTGTTTGGGTTTGTAAAAAAAGTTAACTTATGGTGATGTTACCTTAAGGCCTGCATTTTTTAACGCTGTCCTTTTCTGCAATTTTGTGTTGCTAAGCTAGTTAGTATTTAATGGTAAGTTTACTTTAAGATTAATGGAATAAAGGTTCACTTGTAATTTCTGTTGCAAGTCAATTAAGACATTGACAGGTTATGTTCTCCATCTGGTTGAGAGGGCTAGCTCTGTCCTGGACTGTCCTCTGGAAGGACCTCAAGCTGAAGTCCATCAAGGACAACAGCTTTCACCCCCTGCATGAGACAGTGGTATCTTTAAGCAGCTCCTTCAGCAGCAGACTGCTGCACCCAAAGTGCAAGAATGAGCGCTACCGCAGGTCCTTCATTCCAGCTGCAGTCAGACTTTTTAACTTGGAAGCAACATAACGTGACCATCATATTGCATCTGTGCAATGTTTAACCCTGGTCCTACCTGTACATACCTGCATCTGTAAGTAGTGTACATATTTATTCCAATTTTAATTCCTTTATTTATTATATTATAATTTAATGTCTATTTTATTTGTATTTTTTACTGTTTTGGTTTGTTTTTTTTACTGGAGTTGATGCAACAATGAATTTCCCCATTGTGGGATTAATAAAGTCTATTCTATTAATTGTAAACTTCATTGTAACGAACTGCGTTCTTTTTTTCAAATGCTTTGGAGACGGTTGCAAACAGATATTTTGCAGATATGGAGCGTTTAAGGCTCGTTTTTCCCGGAGGTACAATGAAACGTTAGATACTCCTGTTACTGTCGGGGCAGCATTTACTTTTTTTAACCCTCCCGCTGCCCCGGCTTTGTGTAGACACGCCGCGTCCTCCAGGTCAAATTGTCCCACTATCCGCCTCGTCACACACGTCACCACAGGTAGGGCAGTAGGGGAGCGTGCACATTTGCAGACAAATTTAATGCAGCTGCGGCAGGTAGTGTGCATTTTGCTGTCCTTCTTAGGGGGGGCATATCTGACACCTCTTTCTCTTACTAGCCGCCCCTGCTGATGCCCCCAATTCTGAGGAGCGTGCGATGGTATCGGGATGCCAGGGTCGTTGTCCTTCTCGTCCTTCTCAACGTCGATCCCTCGAGAAGCCGGACTCATGAACAGATCTGACCAGCGGCGTGGAGACTTCAGCGTGACGGAGACGCCATCTTATCTCGATGAGCGGGTTGACGAGTGCCTTGCCCAGGGTTGGTCTCTCTCCATTACACAAAGGCGTTGTATGCGGACACGTCGAGGATGTTGTGGAATACGACCAGGGGCCAGCGGGCGGTCATCCTCCTGCAGCTGTACGTGACAATCACCTTGTCTAGGTTGTCAACGCCTCCTTTGGTAGCGATGTAGCAGAGAACGAGGGCCGGCTTGTGGTTCCTGTTTTTCTTGGGCACATACGAGGCTAGATCAGCAGGCCTCGTGAAGGCGAACTTTGAGGAGAAGACCGAGAGGGGGTTGTAGCCAATTCTGTGGTCTGGTCGCTGTCACACAGACCACTGGTCGCTGCCACACAGACCACTGGTCGCTGCCACTAGGGGTGCTAAAGATACTGTTCGCTGCCACACAGACCACTGGTCGCTGCCACACAGACCACTGGTCGCTGCCACTAGGGGCGCTAAAGATACTGTTCGCTGCCACACCGACCACTGGTCGCTGCCACTAGGGGCGCTAAAGATACTGGTCGCTGCCACACAGACCACTGGTCGCTGCCACTAGGGGCGCTAAAGATACTCTTCGCTGCCACACAGACCACTGGTCGCTGCCACTAGGGGCGCTAAAGATACTGGTCGCTGCCACACAGACCACTGGTCGCTGCCACTAGGGGCGCTAAAGATACTGTTCGCTGCCACACAGACCACTGGTCGCTGCCACTAGGGGCGCTAAAGATACTGTTCGCTGCCACACCGACCACTGGTCGCTGCCACTAGGGGCGCTAAAGATACTGTTCGCTGCCACACAGACCACTGGTCACTGCCACACAGACCACTGGTCGCTGCCACTAGGGGCGCTAAAGATACTGTTCGCTGCCACACAGACCACTGGTCGCTGCCACTAGGGGCGCTAAAGATACTGTTCGCTGCCACACCAACCACTGGTCGCTGCCACTAGGGGCGCTAAAGATACTGTTCGCTGCCACACCGACCACTGGTCGCTGCCACTAGGGGCGCTAAAGATACTGTTCGCTGCCACACAGACCACTGGTCACTGCCACACAGACCACTGGTCGCTGCCACTAGGGGCGCTAAAGATACTGTTCGCTGCCACACCAACCACTGGTCGCTGCCACTAGGGGCGGCTGTGGCTCAGGAGGTAGAGCGGGTTGGCCGTTAATCGGAAGGTCGGCGGTTCAATCCTGGCTCCCCCTGGTTGCATGTCGAAGTGTCCTTGGGCAAGATACTGAACCCCGAATTGCCCCTGGCGGCTGTTCCGCCAGTGTATGAGTGAGTGTGAATGTTAGTTTCCGTTTGAGCACTTAGGCTCAGTGTATGAATGTGTGTGAATGGTGAATGCAGATGTAGTGTAAAAGCTTTGAGTGGTCGAAAAGACTAGAAAGGCGCTATACAAGTACGGAGCATTTACATTTAAAGATACTGTTCGCTGCCACACCGACCACTGGTTGCTGCCTTGCTGCCAGGCTGCCAGGCTGCCACACCGACCTCTGGTCGCTGCCACAGTCTCTAAGGGAACGCTCCTTTCTGTTCCTTGTCACACAAACTGTGGCTGTATTAAAAAAGGTTAGTTTCAAGTTTTTATACAGTCTATGGTTCCAAAGTAGACCTAAAGTGACCTTAGATCATTTAAATGATCTCAACTGGCAGATGATACAATTTTTTTGTCTAATAGAGAGGAATGGATCAAAGCAATTAGATGTATTGAGGAATTTTCTACTGTATCAGGCTTAAGAATGAACTTGAACAAATCTGTTTATTAGGCTACCACTTAAAGAATGTGAACTATCAGAGGTTAATGGAATCCTTGTGAAGAACCCAGTTACATACCTGGATGTGATAAGAATGAAAAACTCTGCAATAACCTAAACTTCAGCCCTATGATTAAATAAATAATGAAAAAGGTTCCAACATGTGGTGGATGAGGCATCTTTCACTGAATGGTAGAGTTCTACTATCTAATACAGAGGGAATATCCAGATCTATGTATCCTTATCACTGGAAATACCTACTGAAATATACAAAGAATTAGATAAGATCTTATTTAATTTCATTTGGAGGAACAAATGTCATTATTTAGGGAAAGATACCCTATGCAACATAAAAAAATTAAGTCTGGAGGTTTTAAGTTTTGAAACCTTAAACTTATACTTTCCAAAGATAAATGGCTAACTAAGTTGATAAAATGACCTGGAAATGAATAGATAGTATTTTATCCGCATGGTTGCCATTATTCAATTCAAAAACACCAAAGTATGAAGAAGACATCGCAAACCAGACTTAATCTTTTAATTTGGCGAGAGAGGGCATGAGACGAGGCTCCACAGTCTTGGGTTGCTGCCACACAGACCACTGCTGCCACACTGGTTGTTGTGGTCGCTGCCACTAGGGGCGCTAAAGACGGTGGTCGCTGCCACACTGACCACTGGTTGCAGTTGGTTGTATCTACTATGTAATACATCTTTATCATAATTCTTTGTTAAATATACTATGTTATCGATTATGCCTACTCTTATTGTTGCACTATATATTGAGGTTTGTGTGGTTATAGCCTATCTACAGTAACAAATATATCTAGATCATAATACTTTGTTAAATATAGCCTACTAATTTTTGATTAACTATATTCTTATTGTTAAAATCAGTCTAGCTTGGATTCAACCAATAAGTGGTCACCACACTTTCCTTCACAGGTGACAACACTGGCCGCCTTCTTGTAGGCAAGAACCAAAGATAGAGAGATTTATTACTGCAGGTTAACCACACAAACTGCAATATACAGTGCACCAATAAGAATATAGGCATAATCGATAATATTGTAGGCTATATTTATCAAAGTATTGTGATCTAGATAGATGTATTAGCCTACTGTAGATTGGCTACAACCACACAAACTGTAATATACTGTACGCCTACAGTGCATCAATAAGATATAATAGAGTATATTTTACAAAGTATTGTGATATAGAAAGATGTACACACACACACTTTCATTCACAGGTGATAACACAGGCCTTGTTATAGGCAAGGACTAAAGATAGATAGATGTAGGCTATTACTGTAGGTATAACCACACAAACTGCAATATATAGTGCAACAATAAGAATAGGCATAATCCATAATATTTTAACAAAGAATTATGATAAAGATGTATTACAGTAGATATAACCAACTGCAACCAGTGGTCAGTGTGGCAGCGATCACACCGACCAGTGTGGCAGCAGTGTGGAGCCTCATCTCATGCCCACATGCACACACACACAGCAGTCCATTACTTGCCCCTGATGTCTGCAATATTGCAACAAAGTTTGAGTTTTAATAGCGTGAAAAATGCCACCAAAGACTATTGCTCAAGGAGAGCCGCAATTTCGCCCTTTATGATAGGTATAACATTTAAGTGTTATTATTTTACGCACTGATGGCCGCCGGCACACAATAGCAAGCATATTATCATATGTAGCGCTGTACTAATTGGAGGATGCATCAAAAAGCCAATAATGCTAAACAAAGCAGTCAATACAGAGTCTAATTCTAGTTTCATGTTCGCTGGTTGCGGCCTTAACCTGTTTGTTCAAAACTGTGAGCACAATAATGGCTGATGGTGGAGAAGTGCAGCCATCCTGTCAGTCATGCGGTATAAATAAACAGATTTGTTCAAGTTCATTCTTAAGCCTGATACAGTAGAAAATTGCTTTGATCCATTCCTCTCTATTAGACAAAAAAAAAAATTGTATCATCTGCCAGTTGAGATCATTTAAATGATCTAAGGTCACTTTAGGTCTACTTTGGAACCAAAGACTGTATAAAAACTTGAAACTGACCTTTTTTAATACAGCCACAGTTTGTGTGACAAGGAACAGAAAGGAGCGTTCCCTTAGAGACTGTGGCAGTGACCAGTGGTCGGTGTGGCAGCCTGGCAGCCTGGCAGCAAGGCAGTGACCACTATCTTTAGCGCCCCTAGTGGTAGAGACCAGTGGTCGGTGTGGCAGCCTGGCAGCAAGGCAGTGACCACTATCTTTAGCGCCCCTAGTGGTAGAGACCAGTGGTCGGTGTGGCAGCCTGGCAGCAAGGCAGTGACCAGTGGTTCGTGGGCCAGCAAGGCAGCGACCAGTATCTTTAGCACCCCTAATGGCAGCGACCAGTGGTCGGTGTGGCAGCGACCAGTGGTCGGTGTGGCAGCGACCAGTGGTCTGTGTGGCAGAGACCAGACCACATAATTGGCTACAACCCCTGCTGAGAAGACCGCTCTGCCCTTGGTGGCGGAAGCTCGGGCTTGTTCTTCCTGGCGGTTCTAGGCATGGTGAGGTTCCTCTCGAGGAGCTGCTGGCCGAGCTCGTAGGAGGTGAAAAAGTTGTCGCAGGTTACGTGGCGGGGACCCGCGAGCGCCTTGGTCAGGTCGAGCACGACCACATGCCCAGGTTCATTTCGGAGGTGGGAGCGGGTCCTCCTGCTGCCGCAGGGAGGGGCCTCCTGGTGTAGACTTTCATCTTCCAGGCGTAGCTAGATTTGTCGTCGCAGGCAACCCAGGACTTGATGCCGTACTTGGCCGGCTTGCTGGGCATGTACATGTACTGAAGGGACAGCGACCTGTGGAAAGGGGGCGATGGAGAGAAAGATTATTTATTTATTTATTTAAATTTTTAATACATTAACACACACACTTGTTTTTATTTATGTAATGAAATTTATGGACTGAATTGAATCTTATGTAATTTATGTGATGGGTGAGAGAGAGAGAGAGAGAGAGAGAGAGAGGGAATGATGGAGAGAGATAATAATAATAATAGGAAGGAGAAGAGGAAGAAAAAGAAGCATACAAATAACAACAACTATAACAACACTGCAATACCTCTGAAGGGAACAAGCTACTCGTCCACTGTTATCTCGGGCCCTGGGTTGTACAGGCAAGGAAGCCGCTCTGCCCACCTGTCCCACAGGTCTCTGACCGCAGCCACTTTGTCTGCGGCACGTCTCTGGTCTCTCTGGTCTCGCGGTCGTCGAATCGCAGCAGCGTCGACTACGCATAAGGACCTTGAGCAGCATCGTGGCCCAGAATATGGCCCGTCCACTCTCCGCGTCCCACAGGCTGGCCGCTCCCTGCATTGTGATGCTGACACTCAGAGGACCATGTGATTGTACCGTTTTTGGACACAAAGGTCTGCTCTTCGGCTTCTCGATCTTCCTCTTCGTCTCCTTCTTCTCGATCCTGATCACTCTCCTCGTCCTCGTACTTGTGGTCGTAGTCTTTGTCCGACACGTATTCGTCATTGGAGTCGTCAGAATACCAGTTGTTGTCCTGAGCCCAGGTTCAACAAACTCTGAGTGTAAACCTGAACTCTGGGTTGACGAACTCTGAGCAGTCAAACTCAGAGTTTTCAGTTTCAGAAAGGCCGATCAGAATTAGTTCAGTCAACTCTGAGTATGTTGAACCTGATTGAAGCGCGTGCGTGGGGATGAAAAAAAGCCATCATCAATGGAGCTCCGATACTACGATTCACCATGGCAACGGGTAAATAAAGGCAGAGCCTTTTAATCGGGTGGAGCTATAAATATGATTTCTGCCAACTCGGACCATGATTGGCTCTAAAACGCAAGATCGATATGTTAATATTAGATTTTATACAGTGTTGCTCATTCATCATTTATCAGACTGGAATTGATGATAGTGATAATGATAGTGCTGGAATTCCCCTACAGCCTGTTATTCATTTTAAATAGCAACAGGCATGTTTATTCAGCTGGAACCTGACGGGGCTAAATGCCGGTGGCAATAACTGATGATGAAAATATTAATTGGACAGATTAGACACAGTTTAGGCTCTTCATGGACCTGTGATTGTAAAGTGACAGTCCGACTCAGTAGGCCTATGGCTATTAATGTTTTTTTTGCAGTGTAAAATGTGTCTAGGTTCAAACTGACTGTGAAGTTTTAGACGTCTATGTCACATTAATACAATCTGCCTCATTTTGTATTTTATGAAATGCTGTCAGAACACATTCAGACTATCAGCAAATAATGAAAAACTCACTTTTAAACTACATTTATTTGTTTCAGCTGCACCACAGTCATCCGTACTCAGAAAAATTCACTTCATATCCAGCTGATAACTACGATAGGAATGTTCAATCTGTGCCACTACAAGACGAAAGGTTACTGTTCATTGATCAGTTTTATACAAATTAGTTTAAACAGTACAGCCTACTGCAGCTCTGTAGCGCATGGTAAGTGTTTTTGTGCAACTGTTGCCAACCTGACAGCTGCCTTAATGTCCAAAGAGTCACTGTGTTATAAAGGACAGTAGTTTATAGATTTTATTCTGTGCTGAGGATAAATTTACGATGTCCAAAAAGAACTCTTTGTCCATACATCAATGACGGATTGATCATAAAAGCGTTCATGTTCAAGATCACGTTGGGGTAAAAACACTAATAGTAAAACACTAATCCCTGTCTAACTGGGATATCGATGTTTCTAAAGATGTAATTGCGTTCCAATATGTGCTTTGATATCGACAGTCTGAATGAGGAAATGCAGACGGCCGCATCAGGCTCCCCAGAGAGAAACTCAGCGTTTGGGCAGCCAAACTCATAAGGTTTTGTTTCCAAGGCCTGGTTTCAACAGAGCACAGGGACTGAATAAATGTGGAATAGCATTATGTGAACGCCAGTGCCAAGATAATAAAGAGCTAATAGCTCACATGAAGGAGCATATTGTTGAAGGACGTGTTGTGAGTCGTCCAGTGAGAGGATGCAAACAAATTTTCAAGGTTAAATCTTAATTTACCACCCACATGTCATGGAAACAGAGAGTTTGCTTCTCATAACTCACAATTGAGTGAAAGATACAGCAGATGATGAGTGGCTGTTGACTCTGCAGCTGAAAGACATTGTGGACATGATTTGTGCTCAGAAAATCTCTCTGCCTCAGGTTGCATATCTTGATGTTCTTATTCAAGAATATTTAGAGTCAAGAAAAGCTTTATTCTATGAAAGTAGCCTGAAACCAAAGCATCATTATTACATCATTACCCAGCAATGATTCTGAAGTTTGGTCCCTTGATCAGACTATGGACAATGTGCTTTGAAAGTAAGCACAGTTATTTCAAGAGATGGAATTTGAAGAATTTCAAAAACCTCTGCCTTACTCTCTCTGAAAGACATCAGATGTTGCAGACTTATCTTTCAGCAGGATCGGTGGATCAAGCTGTCTTGCCAAATGAGTTTATCTTGGTCTCATCAGACCACAGGACATAGTTCCATCAAAGTAATCAAAGATGCAAGTTGTGTAGTGTGAACAGCACGTCCATTGGCCGACACTGAAAGTCGTGTAGTCTGCATGAGGCATTAGTTTATTTTATTTTGTTTATTTATTTTGAAAATTTGCGTCGCTTGTAACAAGTTACTACCCACCCTGCTGCAGGCGTCCTCACTACTGTCTTCAGGTAGGCTATAAGTAACAGCAGCACAAAAGAAAGGTCTGTAATATTGAGGGACTTTGTTGCACCTGCCTCAAGCAAACTTTTTTCACCACCTTTGCGTTGTGTTGCACGTTTTTTGTTTTGTCCGTTTAATTATGTCTGATGTGGAGTGTGTAATTGACACTCATTGTAAACTGCCTTGTCTCTGAGCCAACTCCACCAGAGAAAAGTTAGGGGGACAAAACATAGATTTTTGAAATGTTAGGGGGACATGCACTGAGCACTGACAGGCTGACCCCCCACCCCTACAGCCTCTGCAGCAATGCTGGCAGCACTCTCTGGATATGACACTGAGCATGTGCATTCGACTTCTTGCTAAAATGCATTATAAGCTTCTACTAGCTAATGTAATAAGTTGGCTAAAGTTTAGCTAAGGCAATATATAGTGACCATACAGGCTAATGTACTGTACATTACACTGAGACACTGCAGGTGAACACAGTAAAATTTGTCCAATAACTTCATCACAATCGCCACTTCATTGAATTAGGTGTTTACAAATTTAAAAAATGATCATAGGCTCCTCATCTAATAAGTATGCATTCTATTCTATTAGTTAGTTGTATGTGTCTCACCTGTGGTTAATTGCCCTGCCTGCTTGATGTGTGTCTGGTGTGCTCAAGTATAAAATGTCCTCTGTTGTAGTCACTTCTCATAGTGTTGTCATTGTTTGTCGAGCATTTCCCTGCTTGTTTCCGTGTTTGCCTTGCTGTGGATTTTGAGACCTTGTTTGGATATATGTTCATGTTTACCTGCCTTTGTTTGGACTTGACTTCACCTTGTGTAGGCCTGACATTTTCTGTTGGTGTCTATATAAACCTTCAAGCTGCATCAGAGCCTCTGGTGTTTACATCTGGGTCTAAACTCTGTTTCCTGACTCAACAGGCCCACGGTCCAACTAGAAATACCCAGCAAATAAACAAACAGGCAGCTGCTGCGTTTTCACCACAAAGAATACCATTCACCCCAAAATTTACGCTCTCTAGGATGGTCAGGCTTATATTAGAATAGGTATCTTGAACCTATGTACTGTACTAGTACAGAGTTAGTACAAATAATTACACTGTAAGATGGGAAGAATTGTGCTGTGTAAGTGTAAAATGTATACATATTGCATTAAAATATAGGAAACTTCATAAAGTTATACACATATTTTGAAGACAAGAATAATAACAATAGGAAGGAGTAGTTATGAGTGTGACTGCTGCTTACATCAATAAAAAACGCTGTAGAAAAGGGAATGGTGACAAAGCAATCATAAAAATAAATTGAAAACATGACATTTAAGTACAAAAAAGATGAACCTGCACATACATGTAAAAGCAGAATGACAAAAGATAGACGACCTGTTTTGAAATACGGGTGTTTCACCACATTCTAAAGTATCTGCCACCATTATCTTCTTATCTTTCTTGCTCAGGGCTTTGCAGATGACACAAATGTCACAGTAAATAGTACTATAGTACTTTAGAGTCTGAGGCACATTGCTGTTTGTAGCTTTAAGTCTCGTGCAGACTACACAACTTTCAACGTCGGCAAATTGGCATGCTGTTCAGACCACATCTTGCTGTCTTGTGACAGGAGTCTTAAAGTCATTGTGGCGTTCACACTACGTGACTGATCAGTGACAGGGGGTCACAGGCTACACCACCTGACAATGACTCTGTCACCCAAAGGCTGGTCTCCAAACCACGTTTTGTCAAGAAAACACACGTGAAATGTGAAATGGGAAATGAGGCTAAACTATACATGAAACACTTTTTTTTTTTTTATTGTAATGATAAAAATGATAAAGACAAAGAATATGAGTAAAATAATGGATTAGCACACACAAGTAGCAGGGATTGTCTGTGCACCAAAGAGAGCTGGAGGAGAGTAAAAAGTGTTTTGCAGTGAAAAAGTACTCGAGTCGGCCAACTCCTCCAGATATTTGGCGTGCTAGATATCTGGCTGTTGTCGGCGACATGTCAGCGATGCGTCAGGGAGCCGTTTCAATGCATCATTGAGTAGTTAACACTTAACGACTGGCGACCGCCAGTCGATCGGTGATTTACCCCCGATCACAGCCCGACGGTTGCCAAGCTCACTGAGCGTAAAATCTTGTAGTGTGAACTAGGTTTTAGTTGAACTTTGGCTTCATGCTAAAACACAGTGTCCAACAGAGCCTCTCAATATGTGTGTGTGTGTGTGTTGTACCTGTTAAAGGCAGCAACGTTGTCAGCCAGTGTGATTTGCTCATCAGCCCCTGAGCGGTAGTAGTCATACACAGCTTTAGGAAGAACTTTCCTGGCTTCCTCCTCGAAGTCTGCCACACACACACGCTGCCCTGACATGGCTGTCCACTCAAACACCAAAACACTGTGTTCACAGTCCGTCACTCTGACACAAAGAGAAGGGCTGTTGTGATAAGCAGAGCTGCTGTAATCATTAACCTGCTGCAGGCTTTGCCAGCCCTGAGCCTCTTCAGTTCATGATTTCTGAGGGGGATGTCAATCTGCTCAGTTAAAACAAGACAAAGACATGTTATGAAGGTCAGAACAAACCTAGCTAATTACATCATGGTTATGACTATATACAATCTGGACATTTATATCCTGCGCATAGGTTATGAGATAGTGCTGGCTGCCAGTGAACTTTGAATCCTCATGTGTAAGTGTGTCCACATAAAATTGCTGATGTGTTTATTCAAGAGACAACTGTCCACACGCAGTGGGAAATACTGTGTAATGTTCCAATCATGGTGAAGCAGGCCATGTCAGAGTCAAAGCTGAGATGCAGCACCAAATGTTAATTATTCCTCTTTTCTGTTAACATCAGAGTTCCAGCAGTTGTCTATTGTCTTACAGAAGGTCTACACACGTTGCTACCACAGTGCAACTACTCCTATAGCACCTTTGTCAACCATTGCTTTGTACTTCATTTTGTACAGAATCAATACACTATAAAAAAAAAAAAAAAGAAAAAAAAAGGAAAAATCATAAAATAACAGTAAAAAGTCTGGCAGCAAAGTTTCCAACCACTTCCCGTCAATTACAGTAAAAAACCTTAAATTATTTTACAGAAAAATTTTGTTTTTTAAAAACAGATAATTACTTTAAACATTTTCCATATTTTTACAGTCGAACAGATGTGGAATAAAAAAATCATTAAAAACAACCTCTGTAGAATGTTAAACAAATGTATCAATCTGTATAGAAACTTAAAAATATTGCAAAAATACCTTAAAATTACATAATTAAAACGAAGACTGCTGTTTCAATACAGTATTCTTTGGTATTTTTAAGATTGTCCAATCCATCCACAAGAACTCCCTGTCAAAGTACAGATTTTTCAATGTAAAGCACAAAGAAAATTCATATAATTACCTTCAAATACCATAATTTAAAGCATAGATTTATGTTTATTTTATGTCATTATTCAATATATTTACAGTTAATTCCTGTTAAATATTGGTTTTATCCTGTACAAAAAAAAAAAACAAGTGATATTAAGTTATTGTTTTTTACAGTAATTACAAGCAACTCTCGATATATCTACATACTTTTACCATTTAAATACGTGGGTTACTTTATATAAACATTGTTTGACATTAATTACAAGCAACTCTCCAATATATCTACATATATACTGGGGGTGGCTGTGGCTCAGGAGGTAGAGCAGGTTGCCCGTTAATTGGGAGGTCGGCGGAAACCCGAGTGTGTGAATGCTGAATGCAGATGTAGTGTAAAAGTGCTTTGAGTGGTCAAAAAGACTAGAAAGGCGCTATACAAGTACAGAGCATTTATATTTATATATTTTTATCATTTCAATACGGGGGTTACTTTATATAAACATAATTTGACAGTAATGTGAGACATCCACCAATGTGTCCCTGAGCAAGACACTTAACCCCTCGTTGCTGACATATATAGCAATTGTAAGTCGCTTCGGATAAAAGCATCAGCCAAATGAATAAATGTCAATGTCGGGACGGCTGTGGCTCAGGAGGTAGAGCGTTACTGAACCCCGAATTGCCCCTGGCGGCTGTTCCGCCAGTGTATGAATGTGTGTGAATGTTAGTTTCCGTTTGAGCACTTAGGCTCAGTGTATGAATGTGTGTCAATGGTGAATACAGATGTAGTGTAAAAGTGCTTTGAGTGGTCGAAAAGACTAGAAAGGCGAAACTATACAAATACGAAGCATTTGCATTCAAAATGTCAAATGTTAATTACAAGCAACTCTCCAATATATCTACACATTTTTACCATTTAAATACGGGGGTTTACCTTAGTTGTTATTACCTTACTTATTTGACAGTAATTACAAACACATCTCCAATAAATTTATACGCTTTTACCATTAATGTATGTAATTAAAGGCACATTTTCTAACCATCAATAAACATTGTTTTATAGTAATTAAAAACTTTCCAATATATCTACTTTATCTTGTTAATGTACATAATAACAATAACAATAATAATACATTTTGACAGTATTAAAAAGCAACTCCGATATATCTACAGACTTTTCTTATTAGTGCATGTGATTTACTTCATATAAACATTATTTAACAGTAATTACAAGCCACATTCTATGTGCACACTTTCCCTATTAGTATATGGTGTTTTAATGTCCAAAAACCAGAAGGTCTAGGTTAAAGTGCATTTTTATCAATGACTTTTTCACTGAATAAATATACATTTTTCTGACATTTTACAGCATTGTCCCATCCATTCACAGCAGATCCCCATTTGAGATGTATGTTTCAAGACGTATTATAACCAAAATGTATCATAAAATGACCATTTACTGCTTGCTTTACAAAGAAATTCACAAATTTTACAGTGCTGTCATTAAAGATAAAATTTTAATAATCTAATAACCAGCCATATCAAGTTATAATAACTTGGGTCTGACACTGATCAACCCAATAAGAGCCCAGTGTTTCCCACAGGATTTTGTGAGACTATGGTGGGTGGACATCAACCCCCTAGGGGGATCCGGGGGGGTGCCCCCCGAAAGAAAAATGTGTGCATTTTAAAGTGTATTAACTTGGTACACTTTAAAAGCAAAATAAAGAGGCTAGATCTATGACAATTGACAGTTGACAATTTTGTGCCCTAGTAAATAGTAGTAAGTAGTAATTTGATCATAGACACTGCATAGATATAAATGGTACAAACCAATGCCGAAGGTGCCCCCTGAGCAAAGCCCTGAACCCCAAACCTCTCCCCGGGCGCTGTATGATGGCAGCCCACTGCTCCTAAATAGGATGGGTTAAATGCAGAGAACTAATCTCCCTTTCTAATCTCCCGTTTAGAGTGCACAGCGAAAAATTTTAACTGGATGGGACTAAATCTAAAGTTCTAAAGTAAAAAGTGTGTAAATTGCCAAAAAATTAATTCCTGTTGGGTTTAGGCAATGGCTCCAAGAGGCTCTTTTGTACGTCTGGACATGATACATGTACCACAGAAATTTTAAACACATTGGTGAAACTTTGCCCGGGGGCTGCTCTGTAGGGGGCGCTAGTAAGCCATTTTGCCTTGCATTCGTGGTTCCCAGTACCAGTGAGGTTTCCAGCCCCACTCTTGGACCACTAACAAAAACGAGAACAATTACTGCAATATCTTGCATTCGTGGGTTCACTCGGGTTTGGACCCCTAATCAACCAACCCTATTCAGTGTTTCCCACAGAATGACAGTGTAACTGTGATGCATGGTGAAAGGGAGGTTTGTGAAGTCGAGATTTACCACCAGCTATGTACAGCGCCGTTAGATCAGGCTGTTTTCACACACAGGGAAATCACTCATTGCCCCAGAAGCTCAATGCAGATGCAAGACGCAAGCTTGCTGAAGATGTCGTGGCTGTGTGGGCGGAGTCAGATAATCCGTAAATAAAAATTAAAGCCATACATTTGGTCAAGCTTTGTAAACAAGAATGTGCGCTGCCCAAGTAAAAGTAGCCCCTGTCAGACCCACTTTTTTCTTGTGTTGAGCAACATATGGAGTCTTTCAAGTAATAACCTATTTGATAGGGGACAATTCACAATATTGCAAAAATGAGTTAATTTTGTCCCCTATTTGTAGCCTGTTTTAACATCCTACTGTTGCAGTAGCTTTCATTTATTGTGAACTGTCCCCATAAATAACTGCATATGTATTTGAATATATAGTATTTTTTAATGATACATAAATTAATTAATATTGATTCAATTTGTAATATTTTCTTATTGAAATTGTATTCACCACCACTTGACTACACATTCTTTCTGATGACAAGAGGTGCTTAAATTGTAAAACTGTTTTTTTGTTGGGTTTTTTTGTTACAGAAAACAATCTGGCAATTTTTTTTAACATACAGTATTTAGGGACCTATTCATGGTTTCATTGCCCAGTATCCGAATGTAGCATAACTATAGCAAGCTCCATCAGGAGGTAGTAATTTTATCAATAAAAATGTCAAAGAGGAACAGAGAAGGTGGCAAACTTGAACAGGCAAAAATTAGAACGTTGCTCCTTTGACAACACCCCGTATCCGTAACACACCTGGTCTGCGACACTAGTAGTTTCTGCAGGTCATTGTGGTTGTTAGGGTCAGTGAAGCAAGATAATGAAAAGATATCCTGGGTATGTTGAACTTGCTTCGTAATACAGGACCCTGGTGTGCATCCAGTTTATGTCATGAAGTCAATATTAAGATTCTCACTGTGAAATAAAACACCTAACTCTTTTGAGTTCCATGTTTATTTGGCATCCAACAAAATCCAATAAAAGCTTTAAGAATGAACATTTTGCACCATCACCAAAAACATAATTTTTCCCCACTTAAAATGTAAAACTAGAAGTTCAAGATTAATAAAATGCAAGCATTAGGGCAGGGGAGTGAATACGAATGAGGCAAACAGCTTCTCTCAGGCAAGTCAAAAAAGGCAGAAATCTAGCCTACTCCATTCAGTTCTATCTAAAGGAGGCCTGAAGACAGTTGCAAAGCACAACACAGACTAAAGATGCACACAGAAGAAAAGAATCAGACAGAGGTTCCCCCTTTACCTTTACACGTCTGTCCTAAGCTCACAAATGAGCCATCCAAAACTATTTCACATGACAGGACATTTTAGTTATTTCCACGAAAGCACAAAGAACCTTCCTGAGAAAACAACTGCATTCAATCTTTTATTCTTGGGAAATAAATTTGAACACTTAGAGTCTTTATCAAAGCACAGTTTGATTATTGTTTTCCATCTGCATTTCTTTTCATTTCAGTGTCCATGTAGCCTTAAGAATCCTGCTGAACATTTGTTCTCCTTATGTCTGCCTAACTGTGTTTCAGAATCATAACACCATTGAGGAAAACATTAGGTAAAGACAAGTGTGGCCATGTAAATGCCCCATCCGTCTGAGCCTTAGCCCCAGTGAAGTCCATCCCACAGCTAGTCAACTGTGTGCTTCAGAAAAAAACTCACTTCCTGCTTCATTCTGCCCTCAGGTGGAGTTTGATTGGCTCAAAAGGATGCAGAGATGTTTATGGGTACAACTTGATAGTGAGCTATGCAGGTGAGGGGGGGAGGTATTTCCGAGTCGAGGGTGAAGAGATCATGACTCTCCTCCCCCCTCCCCCATTCGGCGCTGCTTTGCCTGGTCAAACCCCAGAAAGGAAGGTGGGGCCGCAGTCCCACTAAGCGTTGTGTTAGCCCGATCGCCGATGGTTGGGGGAGTGTGGTTGCAGCGGTGCTACGAGGACGCTGCCCCAGTTTGGGAGGAAGGACTAAGCATCCGCTTCCCATTTCCTCCCCCCCAGTGTGGCCCGGAGCTGCTGTTCGGACACCCCAGACCCACTGGACTCTGGTGGATCTCCAAGCCTTCGCTGGACCAAAGACGTGAAGCAGCATAGCATTCACACCCAGGCAGTCCAGCCCTCATACAGCTGGGCCAGGTTGTCCATGTTGGTAGCCTCTTTGATGACAAAGTCCACCTGCAATGAAATAGCAGGCCACCAGTTCAGGAAACATGTTTTACAACCTGTCTTACTGTCACTTCATTCAGCTGCTCACCTTTACCACAGCCGGCTTCTACAGAGCAGCATTCCACTGCATACATGAGTGTGTGAATGTGAAAAAAAAATATTTGGGCGCACTTGTGAGAGACACTGAGTTAAGAGACAGGGGTTGGCAAATGCGAGGATTCGCTAAGCTTGGCCAACATTTTAAATGGCTGTCAGGTTTGTGTGTTGGTGTCTGTGCTTGGCCAAAGATCTTTTGTGAGTTAACAATCTCCACTCTGTGACATCACTGCACACTCACAAGCTGACTGTTTATTTCCAACAACTCCAACAGAGTGACACGTCTTCTCTCTAGCTGAGTGCATCACTTCAGTTGCATTCCACCAAATACACTCATTCAAATCAGTGAACCTATTTGGATCAAGTAGCTCATCAAAGAAGGTGTGTCAGAGAGCAGCATATAGCTAATATCTTAATGTGTCAGATACATATTTAATCACCATTTAGGCCCCATTTATACTTCAAACATAGTACACACAAGTCCAGCTGAAGATGACGTCAGCCTCCGTGTTTTTGTCTGATGTCATGTTTGATACAGTAACTGTGAGATTCTTGAGATCCCAAGTCCCCAAGTTAGTTTGAAGTGTAATGAGTCATGGCGTGGAGGGGCCATAAAGTGTCATTTTTTTGGGCCGTTAAGTGCCACCATCTCACCGACTGGAATCATATTTTTCGTGGGTATAGTTACAGGTTTCATGTCTCTAGCTAATTCCAGCTCACAGAAAATTAAACTCCAACATTGAAAAGCAGATTATAATAAACAGACCACGCCTGCATGCCCATCATTATGACACTTCAGAATTTGGTTTAATTCACCACCAGAGCATGTGGAGCAACAATTCTGTCCACCGTGTTTAGACATCTACCCAGATTTATGATGATTGGACAAATGGTGGAAGGTGTTCCATATAAATAAGGCTTAGAAACAAATATTAAGAGATCAAATTTTAAAGATTAAAAATATAATTACGTGTAATATACGTTAATATTTAAATTCTTAAGTGCATCATTAGAGTCTAGTGAAAATCTAAATGTCGGCATTAACACCATTGCTCTTTGATTCTGACTTGATGGGATGGTTGTATTCACATATGAAGACTGGTGTCTCACATCCGCCAGCATGTCTTGAGCGTTACCTGCTCCGTGACGCTCATCCTCCGGTTGGGATCGATGTCTCTGCCCTCTAGCTTGGCTTTCACCCTCTTCCACACACTGACCGCGTACGAGTTCCTCTCCTGGACAGCTGCAACACAGCAAGCAGCAGGTTCAGAGAAGATTTCAATTCACAATCTATAATGTCATTCAAGGATACATGGAAATCACTTTAGGTTCCAAATCAAAGTGAAATTATTTTAACTGATTTAATTTTATTCTACCAGCTGAGAATCTATCACTCTCAGAGAATGTCATCGGGAAAGTAATTAGTGAAAGGACAACCCTTTTCCAGTCCAATCTGAAGCAGGTTAGGTGTGCAGCCATAAGGCGATCCAGCCAGTTTCCTGGCATTGAAACCTCTGGCTTGAGGCTCAACATACCTTGCTAACCCATTCATTTTGCTTTGTAGTACACCCTTTCAGGTCTCTCTTGCAAGAGATTCTGATCTCAATCAGGTAACCTGATTAAATAGCTGGCACACATAAATACAGAATAGAGTTCCACAGACTTGTCAGGGAGTACTGAAGCTGTTCTGGAGGCCTGTGGTGGCCTGACTGCTCCAGCCCATCTCTAACCTTACCGTTGCTGTATAGGAGTCTGGGCTAAGTCACTGAGAAACTGTGGAACGTTTTGAAAAGAATTGAATGACCTTTGTTTGCTTTGTATAATGTGTCTTCATATCCAGGTGCCACACATTTACTTTATGGCTATGTTCGACTGCAGGCAGAAGAGAAGTTTAATTCTGATTTGGGCCAATGCAAACTCTCATGTGTCTTTTACATCGGTCTAGATAGACATTCATCACAGTTTTGTGCTGGCGGGAGTCACTCTGAATACAGAGAGAGGGAGGAGAGAGGCACTGACAGACAAAAAGTAGCCCATCACATCCTAAAATTTTGAAATCTCTTTCTGAGGCCATACATGTCACATTTTCACCTTGCTCCAACTTTGCTTCCACACACACCTCTGTGCAGAGGTAGCAGCAATTGCTCCACAAAAAGCCATAATTAAACTGGCTCTCTTTCTCATCCTCGTTATGTGCTCACGGAGTCGCTAGCTTCTACGGCACATCGACTTACAACTGAAACTGCTTCAGTACTGCTTCAGTGGCCTTCATGCTTACTTCTGTACGACAGCGTGCTTCATGTGACATCTTTGGTATTGTTATTTTGAGCATGCGGGTCAGTTCAGAACCGCTTCACACTGGAATCTGATAATGGCCACATTTAAAAAAATCACCCAAAAAAACACCCAAACTTAAAAACTTGATCTGAGTACTAAGGCTTTCAATGTAAATGCAGCCTATTTTAAGGTTACATGTTGCTGAAAATCATACTTGGGAATATCCTGAGGTTATTACACATGTAAAATGGTATTGCTCTGTAATATTTGTTACTTTACAGGTGAATAATAGGATTACCAACCACACAGACTAGCAAGCAGTCACTGCATAAAGTGAAGTACTGTACCTCGTCCTGTTTTGGGGTCTCGTATGGCTCGTTTGGGACTGGGGTTAAGGCCTTTGCTGTTCATCATTAGAGTGCTGGGTGGCGTATCAGTTGGGGTTCCCATGTTACGTGGCAGAGCCTTGCGTGCATTCTGGGACATAGAGTCTGGCTGGGTCTTCGCTCCACTGCATCTAACGGCTGAAGACAAACAGCATGACATGGTGTAAGAGAAAACAGGTCAACACACTTTGATCAACATTAGGTAGATGAAATCTCATCCATCATATGTATGCCTGGTACACTTGAAGGGTGGCTGTAAAAAGCATCTGGGGAACAGCAGCAGTGGTCAGCTTGAACTCAGTCAGTAAAGGCCCTTTTCAAACCAAATAGTTCCAGGAACTATGGAGTAGGGTTGGCGGACAGTCTGAATTCTTAAAAGTTTAAACGGGAGTATCAATGGCCAGTGTGTAGTATTAACACGTGTGCACATTCATTTGTCCAAATGTCACTTCTCTTCTTACTTCTAATAAACCAGAGGACTACTCAGAGACTGTTTATTTTTATTATTATTTCCTCTTCTTCTACGTATGCCTTCAATGTAGTGACAGGCGTCTACACTGCCAGAATTATACAAGTAGAAGAAGAACACCGTGAGGACGAAAAGCGCTCTGTAGCGCTGTTTGTCCGTTGTCGGCTACTGTAGAAACATGACAATACGGCAACCTCCATGGAAGGGGTGACCTGCGGTTATGTAGATATAAATGTCTCATTCTAAGGTAATAAAAACTTAATAATAATAAAAACATAACATAAGTTCACTATGTAAGGTCTTTATACACCACTGAAAACATAGTTATGGAACTTATATTGCATTTTTGTCAATAGATCCTCAGAAATATTACACACTGAACCTACAAGTAGTAGACACTGAACTTATTTCTTCAATAAGGTGGTAATTCATTAAGTAAAGTGTGTTTAACATCTTTAATGTTCTTATACTGTAGGTTGCTCTGACCATAAAAATTAAGTTATCCGTGGGGCTTATTTTTCTGGCCACTAAATGCAATCCTAGCAACCATACTACGTGAACTGATCAATGAGAAGAGAGCTGTTAACGGGCCTGGTGAGGTGGTATTTGGCTCTAGGGCTACTCAGTAAGCAGGATAGGTGTTCGGAAGAAGACAGTTAGATGCTAGGTGAGTCTCTTCGACACCAGCTTAAACAGTCCTCAGTTATACCTAAGAGAGTAAACCCATGGGCCTGCAGGATCGAACCCTTTAAGACAGACCGCTGGACCAGTACCTCCTGAACAGGGGTAACTCCGGATCGAACAAAACTTAGAAACACTAAATTAAATATAAACTACAGAAGTATAATGAAAGGGGACTGCTGTACATCGTTACAGTTGTGGTTATAGTACTTACTTTTAATTTGCTTTTATTTTATATAGTTCCAAAGCAAAAATCTTTGTTAAACAGTTAAAAGTTTTAAAATTACAACCCACTTAGCAATAAATCAGATTGTGAGCTTGTTGTTTTGGGAGATTAAGCCTGGCTGTTATCTTGGAGCAGCCTCTCCATAGTTTTTTACATTCTTGGTTCTGATGTCTCATGGGTGATGCTGGCTAAGAGAACACTCTTTTAGTTGTGTTAACAAACGAGTGCAATAGTAAATCAGTGAATTATAGGAGGAGCCTACGCTGTCTTGTCTTCTTCCCTGGTTTCCCCCTGGCGTTGATACCAGTGTGCATTCTCAATAGTAAACCTCGTTCACTTAATGGTCATGTTAGCTAGTTAGACTGTGTGTTGGAGATAATTCACTTGAAAGATATTTAATTAGTTAAATGGTTTAATTAAGGTTACGAGGTGACAAAAATAATCGTGACTAGTCGACTACAAAAATAATCATTAGGTGCAGCCCTAGTGCTCACAACTGGAATCCTTGAAGACAATACAGTTCTAAGCAGAGAAGGGAGTTGCATCGTCTTCATAGCCACCTTTCGAGACTGCAAAGAAGAGTGAAACTGTGTTTCCTGTAAATCTGTACCTGCTGCAAAGCTCGTCTGTGCTGTAGAAACAGGACTGGTACATTCACTGTCTCTGTCTGTCACCAGCGGGGAGGCAAAGCCCACCAGGCCGTTATACACACTGTAGTGATGAGACAGAAGGTTAATACAGGATTTACACAGGGATATGAAATGTTTATGAGAATATAGATATATATGATTACCTCTGGCTCTGGGAGTGCAGTTCCCTCAGGATCGCAGGAATCTCCTCCAGCAGTTCAAGCTGCTCCTGGTTGCGAGGCTGCCCACTGGCTTGGACCACAGTGAATAAGACCAGCTGGATGTTGTCCTGCCACGCTTTGTACTCCAACAGGAAGTGACGCACACTGCCCTCATATGTCACCTCTTCACCATCCGCCAACGCTGCCTCCTCATCCTGTATGACAAAATGAACACAGATGATTCAGACTTAGGGGTCAGGATGGAACTTAACTGAATAATGTACTTTATGACACAACTATCTGAGACTGACTCCTTCAGTTTCTGCACACTTTAAGACTTCCTTTAGAATGTATTTAACTTATTTGTTTGCACTTTTTCTAATTGTAATTCTAACATCCATAATGACAAAGAAAAAACGTTTTGCATGCATCAAGAATCGTGTGCATGTGTGAAGTAGCTGAATGCACCTTAGCCATGGCTCTCAGCAGGTGCTTGACGTCTGCTAGTTGGCGGTTGTGGTTGGACAGAATGGTCTTAACGGAGTCGACCAGGAGCTGCAGTGTCTCTCCACAGGACTCCAGCTGCTGCTCCCGCTCCTCCTGAGCCCTCCGCTCAACACTCAGTTCCTCTTCCAGCTGCCTTTGGGCGCAGCTCAGCCAATCAGGGCTGCCAATGGGCAAGTCCAGCACTGGACTCTGTAGTGATTAAGAAAGAGCTTAAAGGTACCCTGTGGAGTTTTTATTTAGTAGTGCTATGGAGCAGTTTTTTTAATGAGTTTAGTTTGGTGTGTGCAAGAGACTGCATATATTCGTGACACATTCCTGTCAATAGTTAGACACTATTCCTCTGTCATTTAATCACTTCCACTTTGTGATAATACCACTAACAGTTGACCGTGGAATATTTAGTGAGGAAATTTCATGAATGAGCTTATTGCACAGGTTTTGTTTTTTGATTTTATATACCTGTGGCCATGGAAGTGATTGGAACACCTAAATTCTATGATTCGGAGGCATGTCCTAAAACCTGTTGGCAATATAGTGCCAGTGTTTCCCCATAGGTTTATTTATTTGCGGCGGCTCACCACAATATCAACGCTGAGCGCCACAGATTGATTTTCAACTTTTTTTTACTAGGCCTATCTAAAATTGTATTTGATTGCAGAGTGCCGTAGCGCGTTCACGCAGCACATCCTATCACTCAACCCTCTCTCTTTCTCACTCGCACATAAGTGTGTGTGTGTGTGTGTGTGTGTACGCTAAAGAAGCTGAGGGTAAAGGTGATGGACTGGCCAAGTTATTTTGAGGGAACAGCAAATTTACACTGTTATACAAGCTGTCCACTCACTACTTTAAATTGTTGTTCACAGTGTTGTCACATGAAAAGATATAATCAAATATTTCCAAAAATGTGAGGGGTGTACTCACTTTTAAGATACTGTATATACACATATACATCTCTCGACAGACAGACAGACAGACAGACAGACAGACAGAGACCGACCGACCGACCCACCAGTCTGTGCAGTAGTTGGAGCTCCAGTGGAGACACTGTGTTGCTGTACTGGGCAGCATAGGAACAGGTTTGTTGACAGCGTTTCAGCAGCTCAAACAGCGCAGCATCCATGTTGAGGGCCTCAGGGGATCGTGTCCGAAGGCCTTCAAAGTTCAGGATGGTAGAGCACAAGAAGGTCACCTGGAAAAAGCATAGACTGAATATAAAATGGACGTAGTGTCTGTTACGTCACCTGTAGGTTTCTGAAGAGCTGGTTTGAAGGTGTTATTTTTTTTGACAAGTTCTGCCCTACTGTGTTGTGATTGGCTAGTACTCATCATTGGCATTTGTCCTTGTGATTAGATGCTAGCTGTAAGTAAGTACAAGGGTTTATTTTTTTTTTTAAATATAATGTAGCTGTTACAGTTTTGATTGCTCTTTGTTGAATTGAGGAAGAATTGAACTGAGGAGAAAAAGCAAGGTTTCTTATCTGTAAATTTACTTTTATGGATATGAAAGTGGGCAGAGGCGTTCATTGCCCTCTTGGCAGCATATCACTTGACAGCCATCTTGGCAATGCCTCTGGGCAGCTATTTTGGACCAACAAGACCAGGCTCCTATCTGAATGAATGCTCCGTATTGATGTAAATGCTCCGTACTTGTATAGCGCCTTTCTAGTCTTTTCGACCACTCAAAGCGCTTTTACACTACATCTGCATTCACCAGTCATACACATTCATACACTGGTAGAACATCCACCAGGGGCAAGTCGGTTCTCGGCTAAACCCCCGGGGTCTTTATGGTTTGTAGCTAGTGGCTGTATCGTTACCAGTTTATATACTACGTAAGTTTAGGTGAAACTATACAACAACACTTAAAATAACTTATTGAGGTTTAAAATGCTTATGAATGTAGTAATTTGCAACACTAGATTTTCATTAACAGTTACCATGAATTAGCATTTAACGTATTAACTTAAAACATCTCAAACAAACAATTTGAAGCAAATCAATTAACATATTCACATAACTATAGTTAAGAGTAGTTTATGAGGATGCCACTTCATTATATGTTACTTGTCATGAGCTTAATCAGCTAGCGGTAGATTCCTTACATAAGATGGTAACATTTGCTATTTAGCTTGTATTTCGTGGTCATCTTATAAAGGAATGTGTTCACTCGCATTTAGACTTCACTCTAAAAAACTTGGTAGCCTATTATGTTACAAGTCATGGACATGGTGGATATTTCACAAGCATGGAGCAGGTAAATCAATAGAGAACACAGAGTGCAGATTTTAGTTTCAGTTTAGTTCCAGTCTTTACAACCACTCAAAGCGCTTTTACACTACATCTGCATTCACCATTGACACACATTCAATTACTGAGCCTAAGTGCTCAAACAGAAACTAACATTCACACACTGGCAGAACAGCCACCAGGAGCAAATCGGGGTTCACTATCTTGCCCAAGGACACTTCGACACGCAGCCTGGAGGAGCCGAGGATTGAACCGCCGAACTTCCGATTAACAACCCGCTCTACCTCCTGAGCCACAGCCGCCCCACTTTAAATGTGTCCATGTAACAAAACCAATAATCCCACCAAATCTCATGGGAGATCAAAAATATTGGGTTTTTTTTAAGATGCGCTACTGGGCTCCATGTACCCGCCCCACCCCAATCACTGCAGAAAATTGGATTTCCCACCAGTCCTGAGGTGTGTGCAAATTTTCATGTGGATGCGAGTATCCTAAGACCATGAAATATTAGTTTTTTTATTTATGGCGAAACATCAAAATCCAATGCCACACCATGGCCATGGCATTTTAGCAAACCATCTTTTGTACCAGGGTGTAAACTTGTTTTTTTCTGCTGTAAAGTTGGGCATTTTAAAATGGTGGTCAATAGACACTGAAGTTTTACAAATGCGCCCTGGCATAATGATTAAGGCAGTGGTGTTACCTGGCTGGTGCGCTGGTTCTCTCTGGCCACCATGGCGCGTCTCTCCCTGATGGTCATCTCAAAGTCCTGCAGGACAGGGGCCAGGGCTGGGTTGGCTCCACCAGCCCACTTCAGACGCTGCTCGATGCTAGCCTCCAGCGATGCCAGCTTCTCCTGACACCAGCAGACAAACAACACAGAATATAACTTGAGCATGACCCTTTTGAAATGCAAGGAATTCGTTATTATTTTCCCAAATTAATTGCATTTTTGATTTTGGCCTAAACATGCTGAAAAACTTTGCACAAAACTTAAAAGTGGTGAAAATTTACATGTCATATGGTTGTCGCATGACATCATCACATGAGCCTGGCAAAATGGCTTACTAGCGCTCCTTAAAAAGCAGCCCCGGGTCAAGTTTTACCAAATAGTACAAAATTTTTTGGTGGATGTATCAGGTCCAGACCTACAAAAAAGCCTCAGGGAGTGATGTCCTCAACCCAACAGGAATTCAGCCATTTTGAATTGAATGGCCATTTTTGGCTTTTTACAGTGAACAAACTGTAATGAAAGAGTTAATCAGATTGACTTCAAATTAACAAAAATAACCTTAATGCATTAACAATGAAAAGTTGTGCTATCTGTGACTTTTGTCAATGGGCCTGTCTGAGGCATGGTGTCGAAAATCGATGATTTGCCATGAAACAGGAAGTTGTTATAACTAGGGGTATGCATCTTCACTGGTCTCACAATTCAATTATGATCATAAGTTCAACTATTAAATTTGATTCGATATCTTGATGCATCACAATGCGTCACCTCAAGGGTGCGAATTTCTGGCTACCTCATTACCATTCACCCCCAACCGGTCGAGGCAGATGGCCGCCCACCCTGAGCCATGGTTCTGCTCGAGGTTTCTGCCTCTTAAAAGGAAGTTTTTCCTTGCCTCTGTCACCTAGTGCTGCTCTTGGTGGGAACTGTTGGGCTTCTGTAAATAGCATCATAGAGTACGGTCTAGACCTGCTCTTTTATGAAAAGCGCTGTGAGATAACTGTTGTTGTGATTTGGCGCTATATAAATAAAACTGAATTGAATTAAACACTAATCTGCAGGCTCCTGTCCTCTTCAATGTGTACAGCACAGTCCAGGAAGGCCAAACAGTTGTTGTGGATGTCTTCTTGTGTGAACTTGATGTTACTGTCCACAGAGTTGATGTGTTCTGTGAAGGCTTGCACTTCCTGGCTTTTAATTTTGACCCAGGTGTCGTCCACATATCTGTACCAGTGGCTCAGTGCTGTTCCTCTGAAGAGTTGAGGGCTTTTTCCTCCCCTTCTTCCATGTCCACGTCTGTAGAATCCTCCATTGTACTGGAAGTAGGTGGTGTTTAGACAGAGGTCGAGTAATTTACAGATCTGGTCAGGGCTGAGGCTAGTTCTGTTGTCTTGTAGTTGCCTTTTCCTTATGGATTCTACTGCCTCCATGGTGGGATGCAGGTGAACAAAGAGGTCACATCATAGGACACCATAGTTTCATCTGGGTCCAATTTCAGTCCTTGAACTTTGTTTACAAATTCAATGGAGTTTTGGATGTGGTGGGGTGTGTTACCAACCAAAGGGGCCAAGATGGTAGATATGTGTTTGGCAATGTTGTAGGTGACGGAGTTGATGCTGCTGATAATCGGCCTGAGTGGGGCTCCTTCTTTGTGCATCTTGGGTATTCCATATGGGGAATGGCTTCTCCAGGATACAAACAGTAATACTGTTCAAGGGTGATGGAGATTTCTTTCTGAAGTTGTTGTAGACATTCTATGGCCTTTTTCTTGGACCTGCTGGTTGGGTCCCGCTTCAGTGTCTCATATGTGTTAATGTCCATTAGTAGTGAGTTGACTTTGTCCTGTTGATGTCAGAGCTGTGACATCACTGAACAAGGATCAAAACATCACCATCTTACCGGCGGACGAAGGAAGATGCACCGTAGTTCTTAACACAGTGGACTACCACAACAAAGTCAGTGCTAACTTACATTGACCAATGACTTCATTTGATACAACAACAACAAAGTGCTCATGATTAAAATGACATTCTCCTGAACTATCCAAAAACTCCAGTATAATCTCTCTCAACAGGATAGTTTATGTGTTGTGATACTGACCTGAATGGTGACTATGGCTCCCTCGTCTTGACTCAGTTTGTACAGTTTCTTCTTCATGTTGCTGAGGATGATCGAGCGAGGAGGGATGCTAACACTTAGAGGCTGACTATTGGGGCCCAGAACATCCTCATGCTGCCACTAAAAGTTGACACAAAAACACACAGTGTTATACCTGGAGGAGGCAGCACTGCCAACATTCATTCTCAAGTCTAAAACTTTTATCATTAAGTGGCTGACTTTGGTACTAACCCAACTAAGTATAGCTCACACTTTATGCCATATTGTAGTGTCAATATGATCCACTGACAGGCGAAATTTAATAAAAAGAAATCCTTATCTTTGTGTATCTAAGTGGTATTCAAGCAACTTGTGGGTGTTCTACTGTGCCATTTAAGTCAAAGATGTGGTAGGTATGAGTAGGGGAAAACAGATAAATGTTGGCTCCATTATAACAGATAAAAAAATGAACCTTATAATCCAATTAGTACCAACTCTACATGCCACAAGCAAGCACCAATTTTACTGTTGGTAAAGTTAAACATGTGACTGCTTTGACTGTCACCCCAATCTTGAACAGGATATATTTACATAGCTTATCAGAAGCACACACACTTCTATCTGTACCTGAAACATGGCAATGTGCAGCTGGCTCCTCTGCAGGCTGGCCTTGACGGCCTCCAGGTTGGCGTCCAACCTCCTCAGCAGGTCCACTTTCTTCCAGGCCGTGTCGTAGGAGGAGGCCAGCACCGTGGCTCTGTTCAGCAGCAGCTGGGAGACCCGGCCTGATGCCAGGCTCTGCTCCACTGCCTTCTTACAAAGCTCTTCCAGAGATACCTTTAGAGCCAGGACAGACAGTGGCTTAGGTCAAGATGTGTCTTGCATATGCAAATTTCCTAAGAATGCCCCCTGAAACCTTGTTCCTAATTTTAACTGGTAAGTGATAAGTGAGATTAGATAGATAGAAAATATGGTTGTGGTGTAATTTATAATGGCACATGCAGTCTCTCCTCTGCTCTCTGTTGCACGAGGGCTAAGCTACTGCTCACACACACGGAGGAGAGAATGAACCTAGGTGAACTTAGGTGAAAGGTATTACATGAGTTAATAACCATGCTTGTATCTTTGAGTGCGATAAAACCTTTATGTGTCAAACAAATAGCGTAAGTATATCTTTTTTTTAAAAGAAGTATAAACTTAAAAACTTGCAGATTTCCAAATTTCCAACTGCTTCGCCAGGTCTCCCATTCACCGCTGGTATGTTTTAACCATAATGTGCTTGTTAGGCTAATACCCCAGCCTTACCTGCCAGATAGTGAATCAGCATTAGTAGTCAGATGGACTTCACTCAAGTGTTTAATGTCAGAAATACTAGTTATTCTATTTAGATTTTATATTCAAGGGATAAAGGTTACGTAGTGACTTTGTTGTTGTAAATATTACTGTAAGTACTGAACTGATAAGGAGTAGTAGTCAAAGCATAGTATCTATAAAATCCTAAGGATAGCCATCCCTAGTTTGACCTACTTATTAACAAAGCTCAGTGTACAAAACATTCATGTAGCAGATTCTTATTTTTACCAGGTTGGTACTCAGCCAGATTGTTTGAAGAAAAAGCACCATCACTCTGTAACACCATCAGGTGTTTTTGTAGTTCAGCTGATTAAGTCATATATAAATAAATAAATAAAGTGTATCAACTTAAATTCTGTTAAAGGGCTTTAGTATTTGGAGCAAGTACCTTTTGAAAAAAATTGTGTCCAAGTCACGGTAAATGGTCAATGGTAAACAGCCTGTATTTGTATAGCACCTTTCTAGTCTTTATGTCAACTCAAAGTGCTTTACACTTAGGGCTGGGGGATTCATTGACATAATCGATTACAAAAATACATTGATTCGCATTGTGTGTGTCCAAGTTTTGCTGCATCTGGTGTAAGCAGGGATTCCCCAAGACAAGCTGCAAATACAAGACCACATCTTCGACCCTCTAAAGTGTGGGAGTATTTTAGACCAACACTCAATGTGGTGTTCTGTGAGCTCTGTGAATTGGAAATCGCTTCATTGCAGCACAACTACTGTCCACGACTACATGAAGCAGCAAGGTCCAAAATTTAGCAATCTCAAATCATTCTAACTCCTGCATACAGAGTCGCATATCAAGTTGAATCTCCTGGTATAGGTCACGCCCATTTCCGCCTAGACTTTTTTTTTTTTGCTGCATCGCGAAAACTGAAAAACCTATTTTAATTTACTCCTTTGAAATCGCAAGTCCGATCGGCACCAAACTTGGCATGGACCATCTCTGGACCAAGCTGATTAAAGTTTGTAGAGGAAATTTTGATCCAAAAGTTGTCCTTATTATAAGCTAACAAATGTTTGCAAAAAACACTAAAACCAGGAAGTGAGGTCATCTCTTAGGTTTTAGGTTTTGAATGGCCGATCAACACAAAACTTGAGGACCTTATGTGGCATGCCCCCCTGAGGGGCTGTGCGAAATTTGGTACAGTTAGCCCCTAGGTGGCGCTATTACTAAAAATCCCATTGACTAACATGCATTTTATATCTCCACAACTCCGATTGATACCAAATTTGGGGCAACTGTTCCCCATGGGGCCCTGATCACACCTGAATATTTTGGTGCAATTCGGCCAAAAGGTGGCGCTATAATGGAAGCTCAAATACCGTCAGACAATCCCATTCATTTCGATGGGATTTTCAACCAAAATACATTTTGCCTCATAACTACACGCCACTACATCACTACATCCTTATGTCTACGTGTTTGGGGGATTCTGCCGATTCAGATGTTTTAACACACGCCTCTGTGAGATGATGTTTTCATTTCACTAAATGGTGAACACTGAAAAACCTATTTTAATTAACTCCTCCCACGCCGCAAGTCCGATCAGCACAAAACTTTGAACGGACCATCTCTGGACCAAGATGAAGAATGTTTTTAGTGGAAATTTTGATCCACCAAAAAACGGCGGAATTATAACCTAAGAAATTTTTGCGCAAACGCTAAAAACAGGATGTCATGTCAGACCTTACGTTTGCAGTGGCCGATCTACACCAAACTTGGGGACCTTATCTGCAACGCACTCCTGAGGGGCTGTGTGAAATTTGCCGTCAATCGGCCTCTAGGTGGCCCGATTAATTGGAAATCAAATAACACTCACATAGACATTCATTTCAGATCTCCATAACCGCAAGCCCCTTTCATTTATAACTCTGCTCATTTGTTCTCCACGGGCCAACTCGCCCTGGCCGACTTGCGCACACTACCATCACATTCACCCTATTCACCCTATTCACACATTTCAACAGAATCTTTTAAATTTATTTATTATTTTAGTAAACGTTGAACTCTAAGCACAAATAGGTTTGAAAGGATCCAGATTAAGTAAACAGATTGAATACTGGATTCAGATGGGATATAATGCTAAAATCCCAACCCTAATTCCAAAGCCTAAAATGAATTTATAGACTGTGCTGTTTGAAAAGGGATGCAGTTGTCCGTACTTTCTTAAATGGTTTTAACTGCTCATTCATCCATTCACACACACACACACACACACACACACGCCACTGGCAGTGAGCTACCACTTAGGGTGCTGGCCAACCTTCGAGAGCAATTTGGCGTTCAGTGTCTTGCCCGAGGACACTGACATGTGGACAGGATGTTTAATGTTTGAGATGCACGTTATTTCTTTAAAAAAAAACAAGAAAAAAAAACAAAACTGTGTGCCTTAACTTTTGCCCCCTAAATATTTACAACCAGCGACCATAAAAATAAAAGTAAGCCCGTAGCCTCCTTATTTCACTGATCAACATTAAGAATCGCTGCCGATAAGTCCTTGTCTCCGTCACGTTGAAGTAGATATGGCATGTATTACGGCACAGTTATGTATAGAAGTTCACAGGAAATCTTCACGTTTTAGTAAACCTAATACTACAGCGGTGTAAAGCTGTAAAGGGGATACAATTCAGCAATCATACAGTTGTTTAGACCAAATGTAAGTATTATTTTTCTCTCTGGAAAAAGTTCTCATCATAACAGGTTTACAGTAAGGTTATTAGTGTTAACAAAAAAACAAAATAACAAAAACTAGGTGTGAAAAAACATTGTCATACACTGAAATAGAAATTTGTGTTCTTGCTTTATGCATTATGAGAGCCCAGGTCTGAGCCCCACACCTGGCCCCAGGTATGTTCACAGCCACCCAGGTATATTTGGCAATTGGTATTATGTAAAAGACACAGGATATTTTATGTACCAGGTAAAGCAAATGTGAATACACCAGAGCCGTGAGCATGGGGAAAAGAAGTGAAAGGGGGCAGATTCAAGTACTGAGAAAACACTAAAACAAGGTGGAGAATGAAGTAAAATTAAAATTGTGAAGTAAGAAATAACCTAGTAGAAATAGAAATGTACCCCACTCTTCACTATGTCTTCACTGTCAGAGACAAAAGCAGAGGCAGATTCTGACCACATCCAGATTCAGTGTTTACAGTGTAGCCAAACAGAAAGGACAACACAAGACGTTCTAGCTACCAACAGGTAAAAGAGTGTGTGGTCTCTGTAGGACAGCTGAGGCAGAGACAAAGATGCACTTCCTCTTAAAATATGAATTCAAGTGTTGAACCTCAATATGTCTATTTTTTGAAGGTATTCTTACTTTACAACATTTTCCCACACCTGCCTAAAAACCTCTGCACAGTACTACACAACAAAAAGACACAATCGTAAGTATATAATAATATTTCCCTACTGATACCAAGCAATAATGTAATAAAAGTAGTAGGCTAATGTAATGAATTAGGGATTAGGAATGAATTACACTCCAATCACGTCACATTGTGACTAGGAAATGTCACACAAATAATCATTAAGTTTAAAAACCATGCGCCCACAGTAGCACTGGTTGACGACACCACACCAAAATGGTACCTACAGGTGCTGGTCATATAATTAGAATATCATCAAAAAGTTGATTTATTTCAGTAATTCCATTCAAAAAGTGAAACTTGGATATTATATTCATTCATTAAACACAGACTGATATATTTCAAATGTTTATTTCATTTAATTGTGATGATTAAAACTGACAACTAATGAAAATCCCAAATTCAGTATCTCCAAAAATTTTTAGAAATGTTGGCCTACTGAAAAGTATGAACATGAAAAGGATGAGCATGTACAGCACTCAATACTTAATTGGGGCCCCTTTTGCCTGAATTACTGCAGCAATGCGCCGTGGATTGGAGTCGATCAGTCTGTGGCACTGCTCAGGTGTTATGACAGCCCAGGTTGCTCTGATAGTGGCCTTCAGCTCTTCTGTATTGTTGGGTCTGGCGTATCGCATCTTCCTCTTCACAATACCCCATAGATTTTCTGTAGGGTTAAGGTCAGGCGAGTTTGCTGGCCAATTAAGAACAGGGATACCACGGTCCTTAAACCAGGTACTGGTAGCTTTGGCACTGTGTGCAGGTGCCAAGTTGTGTTGGAAAATGAAATCTGCATCTCCATAAAATTAGTCAGCAGCAGGAAGCATGAAGTGCTCTAAAACTTCCTGGTAGATGGCTGCGTTGACCTTGGACGTCAGAAAACACAGTGGACCAACACCAGCAGATGACATCGCACTCCAAACCATCAGTGACTGGAAACTTTACACTGGACTTCAAGCAACGTGGATTCTGTGCCTCTCCTCTCTTCCTCCAGACTCTGGGACCTTGATTTCCAAAGGAAATGCAAAATTTACTTTCATCAGAGATCATAACTTTGGACCACTCAGCAGCAGTCCAGTCCTTTTTGTCTTTAGCCCAGGCGAGACGCTTCTGACGCTGTGTCTTGCTCAAGAGTGGCTTGACACAAGGAATGCGACAGCTGAAACCCATGTCTTGCATACGTCTGTGCGTGGTGGTTCCTGAAGCACTGACTCCAGCTGCAGTCCACTCTTTGTGAATCTCCCCCACATTTTTGAATGGGTTTTGTTTCACAATCCTCTCCAGGGTGCGGTTATCCCTATTGCTTGTACACTTTTTTCTACCACATCTTTTCCTTCCCTTTGCCTCTCCATTAATGTGCTTGGACACAGAGCTCTGTGAACAGCCAGCCTCTTTAGCAATGACCTTTTGTGTCTCGCCCTCCTTGTGCAAGGTGTCAATGGTCGTCTTTTGGACAGCTGTCAAGTCAGAAGTCTTCCCCATGATTGTGTAGCCTGCAGAACTAGACTGAGAGACCATTTAAAGGCCTTTGCAGGTGTTTTGAGTTAATTAGCTGATTTGAGTGTGGCACCAGGTGTCTTCCAGATCCTGATTTTGGGGTTTTCACTAGTTGTCAGTTATAATCATCAAAATTAAAAGGAATGAACACTTGAAATATATCAGTCTGAGTGGAATGAATGTATACATTATACAAGTTTCACTTTTTGAATGGAATTACTGAAATAAAACTTTTTGATGATATTCTAATTATATGACCAGCACCTGTACATTGTTTCCTGTCAGCAAAAATATGTTATGTAACCTCTCTGGACAATACTGATGGATTCTAATCCCCCTCACACCAGAGGAGATGGTGATCGGCTCTGCCGCAGCGGGAATAAAATCTCAAGCAGGGATAGACACCAGATCTGCTCTTCCTGCCTTGGGCTGGAACATGCCCGCTAGGCAGTTGAAGCCCCGGGTTCACGCAGGCATTGTGCCTGCTTCACCCTGGAGAACCTTTGTTGATAGCTAGCAAGCCAAGCTAACTTGTCGGGAAAGGACCATTACCTGTCCACCAACGACTTGCCGGCTGGCAATAAGGGGAGCAATGCGGACACTGAACCGTGTGCTAGCGCAAGCTGGGGCTCACAGCTGGACCTAGCAGCCACGGCCCTGCTTATTGAGGAAGTGCTGGAGTTGGATTATGAGGATGACGATGAGGACACCTCGGAGCTCCTCATATGAGAGGATGACGAGGACGAAATGTTCATCCCTTATGCTCAGGTTGCCGAGCCTGACGCTGTGTGTGCCTCTGCGGCGAGCATACCGACTACCCCTGCGGTTGTGACGGAGACCACGATTTTGAATTTGGGGTTTTCATAAGCTGAATGCAATAATCATCGAAATTATACCAAATAAAGGCTTGAAATATCTCACTTTGCAAGTAATGAGTCTATATAATATTAGTTTCACCTTTTAAGTTGAATTACTGAAATAAATGAACTTTTGAACGATATGCTAATTTTTCGAGTTTCACCTGTATATTTCCACATTGCAATTAATGCAAGTGCTTCCCTTCGAGAGTATTCGTGTGGTGTACCGAAGTGACTCTGGCCTCGTTATGACGGCAGGGTTTCAGTCTGGCTACATAGTTGGACGACTGGCTCCTTTTGACAGAGTCCGAACGGGTGTCTATGACAAACGCGCATGGGGATAAGACTTCTGGAAGATTTGGGTTTTATAATAAACATAGAGCCCCAGCACGGAGTATAATGTTTCTAGAGGGTAGAGGCCTTCAGGGCTTGTCGAGGATTTTCGCCTGCGCAAGTCCACTCCCTTCAGATTGTATCTGAGTTTACTGGGACTGATGGCATCGAAACGAATGCTAAGAAAGAGAACTTTAGGTTACTTGCGTAACCCCTGTTCTCAGAGTAGCATGAGAGACCTTCTTGCTGGGGTGAAAAGGTGCTTATTTTGAATGGTGTCTGCGATGTAGCATATTTAACGATAGGTGGACCCACCAGACACAGAAACCGCGATCACCAGCCAATCAGGATTGGCGTAATGACACAAATGCTTCTGAGGAATAGGCAGGGAGGCGCATCCCATAGTGAGACATCTCACTCATGCTATTCTGAGAACCAGGGTTATGCGAATAACCTAAAGTTCTGACATAGCGAACATTTACCTCACATGCAGATTCCCGGATATTACCACAGTGTGTGAAAGCAAGCAACTTGTCCACTTTTGACACATTCTGAAGACCTGTTAGCAACGTCTACTTCTTGTTTATTATGTAACGTCAATTTCTGGCATAACTATGCTTTGTATAGCCTGGTTTATTTAGTCCAAACAAGCTGATTCTTTTTTGCAACATTTCAAAAGTTAGCTTAAAATTCACATGTTTTTGCTGAGTTTGAAGCCCTGAAGCTTTCAATCTTTTTCAGCAGAAACAGAAAGAAAGCCCCAAAACTTTATAATGCTTCACTCATTCATCACTTCCCCAGTGGAAACAAGATTTCAAACTGAAGCAGTTGTTCATCAGTTGCTGTCCCTACCACCCGATTAAGAGGAGGGAGTAGTCAGCAGTTAATAGTGGTATAAAAACAGAGCAGTCAATGAAACAGATTTTTCAAAAATTGTCTATCACTGCAACCATGGTAAGTCCTTGATCATATAGTCGTAAATTATTTACACAAAAATATAAGGCTGATGGGTCTAGCAGTATGTAAGAGTAGCTGCGGACAGAGACACACTCGCACACACAATCAAACCCAGGCTTATGCCTAGCTGGATAAGAACTGTCATACCTTGCTTTCAGCACCAAAGTCTTTCGCCTCCACCTGGGTGACAACATCCAGGCCAAGGGCAGACAGAGTGCTGCAGAGGGCCAGACCAAGGGCTTGGCTGGGCAGACCCATGAGCATCTGCCGAACAAACTCAGCTGTGAAGGCCTTGATTGGGCGGGTCATCTGTTCCTCACTGACCATTGTCACACCTGACCCTGTTGCACTCGGCCGCTGGTACAGCGGTTTCCCCAAACCAACTGGTCCATTTGTAGGTAACAGGTCCTCAGATGAGGGACATGTACCTGAAGACATAGTTTTGAAATTTAAATTCATAAAAACCTCTAAGTGCAGATATAATTGACCATGCCCAATTTTCTCACACTCCTGATTTGGTCTAAGAAGAGCAGAAATACTGTATATGGATTAACATTTTACAACTTAAGAATCAACTATTTAAACAGTTTTAGGTATGTCTCAGCTTTTGTTTAGCCAGGCTAAAAGGTTATATTTAATAGGAGATCAATGATCAATCGTTGTGGGTGGGTTCAGTGTAATTGGTCTTAAAAAAAACAACAAAATGGGTTCAAGTCTTTAGCTACCTATGTGACAGTGAAGCTACTATGTGGCAGTGAAGCTTCTATGTGGCAGTGTCTTACCAGACAGAGTCTGAGCAAAGGAGGCACATAGCCTGAAGAAATCCCTTATGGTTTGCAGTCTCTTGAGGAAGAATACCTCTTCCATCAGCTGCCGCTGATTCGGATTATCAAAAAAGTGGAGCTGTGTGGCACGAGCGTCCCTCAGAACATCCACCTTTCTCCAGGCAGTCGGCACCTCCAATGAACTAAGCTGAGGACAATGAGAAGCAGAAGAAAATGGGGTGAGAGAGAGTCGACTTTCATATTGGTAAGCATATACACCTTTATTCCAACCTTTATTCAACTAGGAAATAATGTTGACAGAAATTATGCTTACAGGAAAAGCGGATCACTGTACACTCACTCAATGTTTATCACTGAACAAAACTTGTCTCTTTGTATTAGAGGTCTGAATAAGCCTTGCAGTGAATTTCTGAATGGTCGAGGAGAGGCTACTCACTTTACGTTGATAATGTCAGGTGTTTTGCTAATACTGCTCGTCTCTTCCACCGTCAAACTAAAGCCGCGTTTCCACCAAAGGAGCTATGAAATGGGAACCTTTGGAGGAACTCACTGCGTTTCCACTGCAGGTACCAGGGTCTTAATTTGGTTCTAGGGTCTATATTTTCCCCCCTAAAAACTCCCTGCTCGGGGGGTAGTACTTTCCGAAAGTACCGGTACAGTGAATTTCTGAATGGGCGAGTAAAGGCTACTGGCTTTAAACCAAGCATGTTGGCTGTTTTTTTTTACTACTGCTCCTCTTTTCCACCTATGTTTGCAAACCAATAAATTACAATCAACAGTCAGACGGGGTGGTGATGGTGTAATGGATAAGACACATGCCTTTGTGAGAGACCCGAGTTCAATTCCCCACTGTGACCCATCTACCAATGTGTCCCTGAGCAAGACACAACCCCTAGTTGCTCCAGAGGCATGCAACCTCTGACATGTATAGCAATTGTAAGTCGCTTTGGATAAAAGCGTCAGCTAAATGAATAAATGTAATGTAAATGTAGATAGCTCCAAGTCTCGACTATGTCTGCCTGAGATTGTACGTTGACCTTCTACATGGCAATAGTGTATATGAGGATTTTCAGTCAGGATTTAGAGTTCATCATAGCACAGAGACAGCACTGGTGAAAATTACTATGACCTCCTAATTGCATCAGACTAAGGACTTGTCTCTGTACTGGTTTTATTGGATCTTAGCGCTGCTTTTGATACCATTGAACATCAGATCCTATTACAGAGACTGGAACATTTCATTGGCATTAAAGGAACCGCTCTAAGCTGGTTTAAGTCCTATTTATCAGATCGATCTCAGTTTGTACATGTTAACGATGAATCCTCCATGCACGCCAAAGTTAGTCATGGAGATCGACAAGGATCTGTGCTGGGACCAAACCTGTTCACTTTATGCTTCCTTTAGGCATTATCATCAGGAAAAACTCATTGTTATGCAGATGATACTCAGTTATATCTATCGATCAAGCCAGATGAAACTCAATGAATGAATGATGAATCAGTTAGCTAAGCTTCAAATGCGCCTTCAGGATGTTAAAACCTGAATGACCTGTAATTTTCTAATGTTAAACTCAGATAAAACTGAAGTTATTGTTCTGGGGCCTAAGCACCTCCATGACGCATTATCTAAAGATATAGTTTCCCTTGATGGCATCGCCCTGGCCTCCAGCACCACTGTGAGGAATCTTGGAGTTATCTTTGATCAGGAAATGTCGTTTAAGTTTCACATTAAGCAAATTTCAAGGACTACGTAATCAAGCAAAAATCAGGAACATCATGTCTAAAAAGATGCAGAAAAACTAGTTCATGAATTTGATACTACTAGACTGGATTACTGCAAGTCTTTATTATCAGGCTGCTCGAAAAAGTCCATTAAGACTCTTCAGCTGATCCAGAATGCTGCAGCACGTGTTCTGACAGGAACCAGGAAAAGAGATCACATTTCTCCTGTCTTAGCTTCTCTGCATTTGCTTCCAGTAAAATCCAGAATAGAATTTAAAATCATTCTTCTCACCTACAAAGCTCTTAATGGTCAGGCACCATCTTATCTTAAAGAGCTCATAGTACCTTACTAGTACCACCAGAGCACTGTGCTCCCAGAATGCAGGGTTACTTGTGGTTCCTAGAGTCTCCAAAAGCAGAATGAGAGCCAGAGCGTACAGCTATCAAGCTCCTCTCCCGTGGAACCAGGTCATGGCCATGTTTAACATGAACTTCCAACATTATAACATTATAGGTAAGTCATAAAATGTAGAAAAGCACAACAGGTCTCCCTTAACATTTCTGTAAATATGTTAACATGTTAGCGTGGGTTTGTGGATGCATGAGTGAGTGAATGTGTGCGCACACATTGATCGGTGATCATCCACAACGAAAATGTTTGTTTTGAAATAAAGAAATACGCAATTTCAAATAATTTTCTAACATGGTTATTAACATATCTGTGAATAATAAGTTGGAAAATCTAGAGCAGAGTCTAATGGGTTGGAATTATAACCTGGGAAAGTCATTTGGTTAGTTTTGATGCTCTCCACACTGATTTTACATTCATGGTGAAGCACCAAGCAGTTTTGAGCCTCACTACCTTAAATCACAGGAAAACCCTGTATATATGACCTCAGCATCATTACAGATATGATCGTTCATGTTTGCCTTTTGTGTCTTAATTTACTGCTTTGTACATTTTTAGAAATTAAAATACATATAGGCAACACGAGAAACACCTATTATAAGCATTTCATTTGTACATTAAAACCTTAAATGGACTAACGTTAACTAGTTTGTATCCCCAATTTTCTCTACTAACCTCAGCTTCTCCATGGTCCTTCCGTCCATCCTTTCTTTTTAATTTAACTATCAAGATGTACAGTATGTGTACAGGACAGAGCTATAACCTGACAACTTAATGCTGATCTTTTCCCCAGGCAAAATATACCGAGACACCCCCCATACCCCGATAAAACTGGTGTCGGCTCTGTTATAACATATGGATGGTAAAGCAGAACCCATGACAACTTCTTTGGTGGAGGTGTTGCAGTGGGAATCCAAGACAAGTGTCTAATCCACTGCGCCTTCGCCACCTCTCTATAATAATAATTTTGTATTCATTTTTTACCAAGCTTCAACAGGTAAATGTGTAAAATGCAGCATGAAATAATTGATTCTATAACTAAATAATATAACTACTAACTTGCAAATTAGTTTAGTAGAAGTTAATAGATTGTTTTTAATGAATAAGAGACAGCAGCAAAGGATGTTGCCTGTTTAAGACCCGGTGGCCTAACTGTTTGAAAAACAGTTCTATTATTCAGGAAACTCAGATCAAACGGCCACATCAGTCTCTGTGTATTGATAAACTGAAGGAAAAAGTTTTTTCATTTCAATTCTGGCAGCGAGCGACAGTTTCACGGGATCGCGCCAGTTACACAGAAGCCGTTGCCATGGTTACCTCGCGGAACGCTTCTTTGCCTGCCTGTTGAGGAGCGCAGAGCGACCCCGCGGATCCAAGCCGTCTGAAAAGGCCTTATAAACCCAGTCACAACCATTCACAAGGAATTATTTTATAACTTGCCAAAACCTTTAACATAAGGACGTAAAGTCTTAAAAAGCAACCATTCAGCAAAGTGTATATAGGCTACAGTATATGATTGATCAATTGACAACAAAGTCAAAGTAAACATTAGACATAGCCTATAACAAGCAATAATCAAAATCATACCCAATTTATCCGATGCTTATTGTCAACTCAGTGTTGGGCAAGTTATTCAGAAATAATATAGCTATTACCTAGTTACTTAGCATATAGGCTACTCCTTAAAAAAGTAATATCAGCTACTCTAGCCTATTTATTACTGGGTGATATAACGCCACACTCTCCCGATGAGTCCAAGCATCACTGGCAGCAGCGGCGAAAGAGTTCCACGTTGCTGTTTTGCTTTAGCTGATGCTTAAATTGGCCTGTCAATGTAGAATTGTTCGCAGTTAAAAGCTTTTTCCTGGTCGCACAAAGTTTACAACGGAAGACGATGTTCTGTGACACAATAATGGCAACATCATTAATTACAGGTGTCAAAAATAACTCTCCTCCCTGTTCTCCTGTCTTCCTTTTTGGCCAATAGCTGATAAGGTCCGGTGGGGATCAGGGATCAGTAAGGTTCAGTAAGGCAGCCTTAATATGATTAGTAACTGTAACAACATTACTGTTTTGGAAATAGTAATCAGTCACGCTATTCTTTACTGGGAAAAGTAATTTTACATTATTACTGCCCAACACGTTACGTACCACTGATGCGCGAGAGTGACTGTGGTACACACTGCGCAGGTGTGGAATGGGCAGCTGAACGGAAACGAAAATCCTTGTTGATACTTGGAAAGGAAGAAAAACTTTACACACGTCAGCCAATAGATGTCCTCAAATCCTTTCCATTTCACTCGGCCAGCTCCTGTCCCCCCTCCGTTTTTTATTACAGATCTGCATGATTCACATGGGTCAGATTTTCAGGTTGGAAAATCCGGAAAAATCACATCCTGTTTCCTCCGCAAACTTTCACCGCCACCGTCTGTCACTCTCTCCCTCACATTCGCTCGTTCTTTGAAGAATAAAGAGAGGGAGACCGCCATGCGTGTAGAATGACCATGCTGAAAATCATTAATGACCGTGTGAAATTTTAGTAGCGGTGCTCATTCATTAAGCAGTGACGGGATGCTTATGTTGTTTGTTTGTTTCTCGGAATAAACAACGTTTATTCAGTTTGTTCACTTTGATTCTCTGCACGGCAGGGACTCCATGTCCACATGTTACGCCGCCAGCAACAACTAGAAGAACATTCTGCGCAAGTGCTACACCCTTTTATACCCGGAAGCACCTTGTGCCGTAGTGAATAATGTAGAGTAGAAACAACATGTTAATACTGTTTTTTGCAGCCAAGATTCGCTACTATCGCTAAACTCCATTTAATATCGTTGGTACAATATGAAAGAGACCTGTGCCAATAACACGAAAGCTGTGTGTTGGTCTTTGTAGTCGTAACAGCAAATTATATTTGGGACTAGCGAAGGAAAAACTATAAACCACAGGGGACAGTACTTAGAACACAATACTTTAGGGAATTTAAGACTTTTTGAAATTTAGATTTTTTGATTTTGAAATTTTATACTTTTTTTTTAGACTTTAAAGGCCCACAGGAACTCTGTACAAGGACGTTTTCCCTTGCCTGTCGCCAAGTGTTTGCTCATGGTGGGAATTTCTGGGTCTCTGTAAATAATAGTATCATCTAGACCTGCTCTATACGAAAAGCGCTATGAGATAACTGTTGTGAATTGGTGCTATATAAATAAAACTGAATTGGAAATTAATATACTCATGGGAAGTGGTTACTAAATAATGATGCCTGCTTTACACGGCATATAGCCTACGTCTGAGTAAGAACATACATCAACTAGTTAATCTGCCTAATCTTCGCAGGTCTTTAGACTGGACTGGAAAGACAGCCAAGGGGCTGAAGAAACCTTTCAGTTCCTTGAAAAGCAGATCCTGGTATTAAAGTCCCAGGTACTTTTGCTGGATGTGCGGCTTTGGTTTCCACATGACAATTTAAAGCATTGCTGAATGAACGCATAGCTGTTGAATGTAATTGCTATTTGTAAATAGTGTTCATTTTTATTTGTATTGGTATTTTGTGCGCTGTATACAAGGCTCATCTATGAAAGAGACCCTGGTCTCAGTTTGATTTTCTCTGTATACATAAAGGTCAAAAATACACAAAACAGAAATGATACATGGGAAGAACATTATGTAGGTCAGCCTATCATTACATCTATTACATTTGAAGGACAACTTGGGTACTACCTTCTCTGTGAGCTGCCCAAAGGCAGTCTCTAGCTGGGTGAACATGCCATCAAAGGCCACCAACAACATTTGACCTGCAGACATCTTCGGTGTGTCCTGGCCTGGTCCATCCATGCTGCGAGGCTGGATCAGCTCAGAGTACTGAGCACGCAGCATTCTGAGCACAAAAGATTTTTCATGAATCAGACATGATGTGGATTTTAAGCATTTTCGGTTTGCAATCAGTGAAAGGGATACTAAGCAATTCTGCAGAGAGTTTGTTGATATTTGAACTAAATTGTCAAACAAATACACCCCTCCCTTCAGTGTTCCCTCAGAAGCTCCGCCCCCCAAATTCATGGACGTGCATCGCCAAGGCAACCAGTAATACTCCGCTGAAATATGGCAGATTCCACTGTCTGCTGGTGGAGGGCACATTAGCCTCAATAAAGAAGCATGTTTTTGCAGTGTTGTAGTAAGTGTAACAAGTAAAAGTGTAACAATATTAAAATACTACATCTGTATGTTTACCGCGAGTAACTTCAACAGTAACGAATGTTCAACAAACCTTATCAAATGAACGACATGCACACAAACGGCATCCAAAACACAACGAGGGGAAAAAAATAGTGCAAGTTATTTGAAATAGTTTTTACACAAGTACAGTGACTGATGAGAGGACAATAAGTCTTTATCTCATGCAAAGCCAAAAAGGAGCGTAATGTCTCCGGTAATATTTGGCAATCTAGTATAGCATTTTGTGTTATGCATCAACCCAAATAATCCCACTGTTCTAGCAAAACTTGTATTTTTAGGTTTTCGTGGCCATAAAATCCTTCAAAAACAACTGACAAAAACAATCATAAACTCAGACTGGACAAACACACAGCAACCTCTCTATCAGTTTTATTTCCGTCCAAACCTCCGAGGTTTCTCTAGCTTTTAAACGCCTCACTTGTTAACATGGGTCTTTGTGATCATATAACTTTTTTCACAATGTGTACTTCTCCGACCTTTTCCTCTTTGGCTGTTTCTAGGTCATTTCTTCTGGACAGTGCCCAGAGTCCCGTAGTGAGTCTAGCATGTTTGAATGTACTGGTGTTGATCGCTTTCTCTCTCTCACTGCCCCCCTCCCACATCACTCCTGTGCACGAGTACGAACGCCACCTGTTGCTGATTGGCTGGAACAATATTGTGGGGATCTCTACAAGCCACTGTCTTTGTGTTCCATTTCCAGACAGGCTAACCGTGATGCATTATGAATTATTCACTGAATTTAATAAATGGTGTGTTGGATTAGAATTGCTTAGTATCCCTTTAAGCCAATGCTGTGTCTGATCAAATTCATCACTTACCTGGTGATGTGGAGGCAGTGGTTGTGCCCATCATGGTCCAGACCTGTGGTGGCCTTAAGGCTGTCGGCCAAACCCTGCAAGCCAAAACAATCTGAGCTCTGGTCCACTAGCTGCTCCAGCTCTGTCAACATGGACTCCAGGGTGGGCTCTCCTTTTTCCATACAGCGCAGAGCCTCTGGAAAGATGATCTGACGGAAGTTGGTGTTCAGTTCCTACAGTAAACAAGGAAAAAATTGTTAAATTTTTCCAGTGGAACGTACTGCTAAAGGTCTTGACATTAAAGCTTGTCCATGTGGATGTTTTGTAGGGCAAGTGAAGGAAAAATGTACTTGTCATTTTTTTTGTCATATAAACTAGAAAAATACTGCGTGTCTTCACATATGATGTGTGAGGTAATAATTACACAGCTATTTAGCAAAATGCTTAGATTAGACCGATTTGACACAAATGCATTCTCTCCTCACAATTGGTCCATGTAAACCAACCATGAGTCAACCCAAGTATTCCACAGTGTACCCCCAGGATTCTCAAAGTTAAATTTAAGACTTTTTAAGACCTTTTTAATACCAATTTCACGGCTGTATAATGGAAAATCTGTATGAATTTAAATTCTGAGAAAATTATTTACAAATTTACGTGAATTTAAGAAAATATTTTATTAATACATTCATGTTTAACACACTATATCTTTTGGGGGGGTGTTAAAATAAATCAGGGGCATCACTTTGTGTTGAAAAGTGGTGGAAACATAGGGGTTCAGATTAGGGATGTGATGTGCACTTAGCTCAAATGAACGATGCACAATATTGGGTTCACGAGAACAAGACAAGAAGATATTTTAACACTATTTTGATGAAATATTCAATGCTGAAATATATCGGGGGGTCCCCTAGAAAGCAGCATTCTGCAGACATTTTCTACACCAGTTTATAGTAGAATTGTCTTTAATTATATAAAGGGATTCAGGTGACAATTCAAACAGGATATAATGCAGTACTCAACAGCTTGTTTTTTAAGCTTAAATTTTTTGGACAATCCACATTTGTTTCTCCATCCATCTTCATCTGCTTATCTGGGGGGGAGCAGCTCCAGCAGGGGACCTGGAACACCTCCCTAGGGAGTCGTCCAGGAGGCATCCTTACCAGATGCCCAAACCACCTAAACTGGCTCCTCTCAACGCAAAGGAGCAGCGGCTCTACTCTTAGCTCCTCGCGGATGGCCGAGCTTCTCACCCTATCTCTAAGGGAGACACCAGCCACCCGCCTGAGGAAACCCACTTTGGCCGCTTGTACCCATGCTCTCGTCATGACCCAGCCTTCATGACCATAGGTGAGGGTAGGAATGAAAATTGACCGGCAGATCGAGAGCTTTGCCTTACAGCTCATCTCTCTTTTCGTCACAACGGTGCAGTAAAGCAAGTTCGATACCGCCCCTGCTGCTCCGATTCTCCAGCCAATCTCCTGCTCCAGTCTCCCCTCACTTGTGAACAAGACCCCGAGGTACTTTAACTCCTTCACTTGGGGTAAGGACTCATTCCCTACCTGGAGATGGCACTCCACCGGTTTCCTGCTGAGAAGCATGGCCACAGATTTAGAGGTGCTAATCCTCTTCGCACTCTGCTGCGAACCGATCCAGTGAGAGCTGGAGATCACGGACCGATGATGCCATCAGGACCACATAATCTGCAAAAAGCAGTGACGAGATCCCAAGCCCACCGAACCTCAAACCCTCCTCACCACGACTATGCCTCGATATCCTGACCATGAATATCACAAATAGGATTGGTGACAAAGTGCAGCCCTGGCAAAGGTCAACCCTCACCTGGAAAGAGTCCGACTTACTGCTCAGTACTCTGAGACAGCTCTGACTTCCATGCAATGTTAAAGAGACGTGTCATCCAAGACAGCCCCTCCACACCCGAAGCTTTAGCATTTCTGGGCAGATCGCATCAATCCCTGGGGCTTTGCCACTGTGGACTTGTTTGACTACCTCAGTAACTTCCACCAGGGAAATTGATGAGAATCCTCCATCAGCCTCCAGCTCTGCCTCTACTAGAGAGGGCATGTCAGTCAGATTTACGAGTTCCTCAGTGTTCCACCGCCCAAGTACCTCCTTAGTTGAGGTCAACAGAGTCCCATCCTTCCTGTACACAGCTTGGACGGTTCCCCGCTTCCCCCTCCTGAGGTGGTGGACAGTTCTCCAGAAGCACTTTGGTGCTGACCGAAAGTCCTTCTCCATGTCTTCTCCGAACTTCTCCCACACCCGCTGCTTTGCATCTGCCACAGCAGAGGCTGCAGCCCTTTGGGCCTGTCAGTACCTTGCAACCCCCTCCCGAGTCCTCCCAGACAACAAATCCCAGAAGGCGTCCTTTAGTCGGACGGCTTCCCTGACCACTGGTGTCCACCACGGTGTTCAAGGGTTACCGCCCCTTGAGGCACTTAAGACCTTGAGACCACAGCCTCCCACTGCGGCTTCAGCAGGTTCAATGTCCCCTAACCTTTCAAAGAGCGTAGGACAGCTACGGTGTCCGACACACAAAAGGTGTCTCTTCTGAGACAGCAGAGAGTGGCCGGTCAAGAAATTAGCTTTCTTTAGGTATATTTATTAAGAAATTATATTAACTTAATTATTCCAAGAGGGTCCAACTGCAGACCTCCTCTGTCAGGCCGGTCAGGACAGGAAATACATGCAAAAACTACAAAATAAAACCGTGCGATTTGACAGGAAACGCATTAAAAAATTATAAAGTTTAATCACAGACATAGGGAGTGGGTTTTTGTTGTTAATTTATATTTAATTATTAAGTCAACATTGTAACGGGAAACTAGCAGGCCAATTCCTTAAATATAGCATATTGATTTGAGCCTATTCTACTTAGCACTTAACGTGCCAATGTAGCAACAAAGCCCACTGTATATCGCTTAAATCATTCAATTAGTGACAGTATCTTTTTTACAGGCACTTTTTATTTATTCTGTCAAAATATGACGTTAATTACGTCCATACAGCCAGATCTATTCACAGAAAAACATTGTCGTCGATTAAGAGTGTAACTTAGCCTCTCTTCCAGTCATCTTAAAAGAAACACACACACTTCTCATTAATAATTCACTTTTAAAGAGTAATATACTATGGCAGTTTAATGCAATCAGCTGAATTTAATAGGAAAAACGGACAACTGTGGAAACTGGACTACAATTTGAGCTTTGTGGGAGTCTGCAGTATAACGGACGTTACCGGTGGGGTTTAATAAATAAATAAATAAATAATAGAAGCCTGGACAGAGACTGCATTGCTCATTAAGTGGTCAACCCTTTCTCTCTCAAACAGCAGCCCACTACTTGCCCAAGATGTGTAATACTGCAACAAAGTTTAAGTTTTAAAAGCCTGAAATAAACCAACGAACACTACTGCTCAAGGAGAGACGAAGACCCGCCCTTTATCGTATCATATTAATTATTATTAATCATGTCAAAATGAAACTGATGCGGTGCGCAGCATAGTTCATTTGAAAAACGTGTTTATTTTAGTGTGTTTATCTTATTAGTACAATGTACATTTGTCATTAAAAATAATGGTTGTTGGTAAATTAATTACTGACCCCCACAGGATGCATGATTAAGAGCTCAGACCATAACTAGAACCCTGCTGGACTATGTGGACTATCAAAACGGTACAATCCATAAAAATGAACACACATGCAATACAACATGTATACTTGTATCGATAATTTTGTAAATATCCACTTTTTAAAAATGAATGGAGACAATAGCATACTGTAATAATACTTTGACTTTATTCACTGTACACACAGATTACACAGTTAGAAAAGGAGTTGGCAGCAGTGACTGATTTGCATTATCCAAAACATAAAAAAAAAAATGTCTGAATTAATGGGTCTTGGCATGTTCCATCAATATATCTACGCAAACTAGGATGCGCCAACTGTGGCTGTGGTGAGGAGTAGTATCTTTGTGTGGATAACTGTTTAAATAACAGTGTGTGTTAAATATCTCACTGCTCCAAAACAGCTGATTCAAACTATCAACTCGTTATAAATCCTGAAGCTGCTTCAATCAGCGGTGTTGAAGCAGGGAGAGATTAAATCATGCAGGACAGGGGGTCTTCAATTCAACTAAGATCAATTCATACAGCCAAGTGTGAGAAGCTACACCGAACGGTCTAAACGATACAGATTTTTTATTTTATCTTCTTTTGGACAAATAACTAACATGAGCGTCGTTAACATGTTAAGACAAATGCAAACCTATGCCATTGCAAAATGCTTTACAAAAAAAAACAAAAACACACAGCTTCATACAGTCTATGAGTAGCTTACATTATCCAAAGGGGAAAAAAGCTAATTCTGCTACTTCAGGAGCTAACGCTAGCCACCATTGGCGTGGCGTAACGTTACCTATGTAGAACGACAAATAACCTAACTTACACACGTAACAATCTGTAATTTGTGTGATTTAGATGTACAATATTGACAGCGGTGGCTATTGATGGCACACATACTAAGAGCAATGCATTCAGACTTTACTCAGTGTTTTGGATAAGGCTAACCAGTCACCTACCGCTGTCAGGATGTGTAGAGGTGTAGAGTAGCGAAACAACCGAGAATGCATCACATTACGTCCTGTTCAGTAAAACCACATGTTATTGTGACTTTGCCAATGACGAATAACATGGAAAATTTGAGCCAAGAGTGTGAAATACTCACTGTTTCTGCACCACAGTCCATTATAAACCACACTTTAGATAAAGTTTATACAAACACTGACAAGAAACACATTCATTCTCTCTGTGATTATGGACCCTCGCCACAACTGCCCGCCAATAATAACATCTGGCCCGCTGACAGATTACGGTGCTTCGATAGCAGCAAAAATATAAATAAAATAAATACTTTGATAGTGGTGCTGAAATAGATCTCAGTCATGGCAGCAACAGTTACTCACATAATCACTTCCTCTATAGTGGTTTTGCCTGCAAAATAAAAGCGCGACAGTCTGTAGCCTGCTTGACCGACCTCTGAAAGAGCCGTCAGAAAACGTGATTCCCATAAATGTCCTCTACCTGGAGATACTGGGGAATTGAAAAAGCGTCCATAGGTTGATGGATGCGGATCTCACACACTAACCTTGGGTCGCCAGTCCTGCACTTTACCGACTGAGCTAACCAAACAACATGCTCCCATGCAAAAACTCCTGTAAAGAAAGAACTTTCCTTCTGTGATTTTTCAATTTCCTGAAATAGCGGCTCGCTTATCACATGGCAGATAAGAGTATTCTCTGGCAACAGACTAGCTCCAAACTGTATTTGCCTTGTCATTATGTGGTTAGTTGTAACACTTTAGTTAGCTATTTACATAGGTTAGCTCTAAACATGTGGCATCTCTTAAGAACTACAAAATGTCTCAACTAAAAACTACAGTAGCCACAGTGTATTTCATTATGAGAAAATTAAAATAGTGAAAGCAGGTCACCTAGGGGCTTATCTGAACATTTATTGGTATCATTCTGCATTGTCTATTATATATTAGTGTTTGGTTGATGCCCAATAAAAAGTCACTGAATAAATATATTTATCTACATTTTGCAATCTAATCAGAGCAGAGATTGCTGCTCTCTCTGCTCTGGTTAGCGACGGTCCATATTTCCCCATCATGGACGGAGTAGTTTGTTAAGTTTGCTGTTTTAAGTTCCAAAATGCAAATATTGCTTTTTGCGGAAGGTTTTAGTCAAAAACTGATGTAAAATGTCACAGTGTCAGATAGTTCGTCCAGGTCAGTGACTGCAGCCTCAAAAACACTCCAGTCAGTGCAGTCAAAGCAGGCCTGTAACTCCAGCTTTGACTCGTTGTTCCATCTTTTCACAGTCTTTACAACAGGTTTAGCAGATTTCAGTCACTACCTGTGTGTCGGGATAAGATGGACCAGACAGTGATCAGAGAGTCTCAAGGCTGCACAGAGAACAGAGCGATAGGCGTCATTTAATGTAGTGCAGCAGTGGTCCAGTGTGTTAGATCTGATGAGATCTGTTGTAATGTGTCTGTTCATGATGGTTTAAGTAGCAAGGGCTATTGTCATTTTTCGTGCTGGTTCATGATTTCAACCATTAGTGAGGTGGCTGTTGCATTATTGATGTCAGCTATATTTTGATAGTTTCACACACTTTCGTCGTCTCCTGTTATGCGTCAATTAAAAGAGACATTTTGGTAAAGTTTTGTTTTTTTTTTAAAACTACATTTTAGTCTAGTCATTTAGCCGTTTTGTCATCAACTTGTCTTAGTCATGGAATAAAAAAAGTTTTACAAACATATTTAGTCATAGTTTAACACTATTACATATAATCGAATGAATACGAAAATAATTTCTACATATCCTTAAAAAACAATACATGTAAGAAATTTCTCATATCCAAAGAGAGAATAGGCTGCTTCTACTTCTAACTGGATGATTTCACAGTGTTTTGGGAGTGCACGTACCTGCAAGCAAGTGTACACAGCGTTGGCCAAATACACAGCCTGGGTAGTGGCAGAGGGTGCAGGCAGCTCCAGGTCATGGGGCAGGAGTGTGCAGCGTTGTAGCAGTGTTGCCAGGGCACTGACATTTCCAGTCATACTGCAGAGCTCCTCCAGGAACCACGCCCCATCCCGAGATGTCAGATCTACCAGCTGCTCCCCAGCACCGGCAGCCGCTCCCTCCATCACCAGGTTCCTCCTGGAGAAAAAAAACAAACAAAATAAAACCTGACTTCTTCTGTTCACCAACAATTTTTATCTTCATTTTTCCTTGTCTGTGTCACCAAGAGCTTGCTCATGGTGGGAAATGTTGGGTTGCCTAATAATAATCATAATAATATCACAAAGATCTATATGAAAAGTGCAATGAGATAACTTCTGTTATGAATTGGCGCTATATAAAGAAACTGCATTGAATTATGGATATTAAACTAACAGTCTAAGTGGACAAACAGCACAGTTAGACTTGGAATGACAGGCATGTGTAAAACCTGCAGAGTGTGCAGAGGGCAGAGGTGATGATTCCAGCCAGGCTAAGGGAGCCTGGCTCTCCATTCTCCCGAAGGAAGACTGTAATGCAGTGCTCAATCTCCTGTAGCTGCTCCTCACAGGCTGCTGCAGTTGTGCCCTCAGCCTTCAGTCGCTCTGCTTGGTGCATCACACGATCGTTGGCGTCAGCCACTTGGTGCTGCAAAGTCAACTCCACACTGGAAAGGAACTGGCAGGAGGCTGCAGGAGGCTGCGGAGCAAACAGCACCTCATATCTGTAAAGGGAAGGAGAAACAAAGCTCATGTGTGGGCATGATAAGTTACAGGAGTGCAGCAACATAAACATGACATAGCCCTGTAACCTTATTTTCCCGCCTCGGCTGGACAATTAAGTTGTAAGATTATGTCGTCATGTTGCTCTCTTGCACTGAATTGTGTGTTAATGTTACTTTTATAATGTAGGGAGCTATGGTGGAGGGCAGCAGAGATCAGCAGTGACTGACTAAAAAAAAAACACCAGTATTCTGACAGCACACATTTGGGCACATTGGGGGTTTTATAAACTTAATGGGAGGCACAAATTGGACAAGATATATGTGTGTTACATCTGCCTCACAAGAAGGATATACTTTGGTAATACAACGAATTTGAGGAGCCATGTTAGCCATTTTAACCCCGAGCTAACATCTGCGACCATAAAGAATATGGCGAGCCGCCAGCTTTCCCGTTCAACTCTGACAGCTGATCAGGTACTAAGGTGGGTCACACAGATACTGGTATTGAAAAGATGCAGCTGTTTATATTACAGACTGTTGTAGTATGACTTTTTGAAAGGACTTTCCAAATAAAAATGGAACTCTATCTGATGCCAGTATTAATTCAATCCAATCCCCCAATCCAAAAAGTAGCCTGGTGCAGTAGAGCGATGCATCGAGAATCATGCATTCGAATCATAACTGAATCATAACGCCAGTGAAGATTCACACCTCTAATAATAGCATAATTAAAGCTGCAAGCAGCGTTGAACGGGCAGTTGCCAAAATTGGCTGCATTGCTACGACAAGACTGTTTGATCTCAAAATGTAGCACAGCAAAGATTCCTACACATTTTCCCTTTCAAACTTCCATAGTTTTCCAGACTCAATTTCCGTACTTCTCAGCTGATTTTTCAGACCATATTTGACATCCGAGTACAAATAGCTACACCGTTATTATGTAAATAAACTCTGTTCTGCCGTCCCTCTCTGGTAACTTTTACCAGAGAAGAGCTCTTAAATATTGGACTTTCAACTGCTCATACTATTCCACCGCTCATCGAACTGGAACTTTCCTGGAGTTATTAGTTGGAGGAGCAGCAGCTCTGTACAGGATCTACCAGAGACGGCGAAGGGGAAAACGCGCAGGCGCTCTGGTTAAACTGAGACAGCAGAGTTTTCGCAGTGCGCTCCCGTCAATCCATCTGCCGAATGTCCACTCTCTGGCCAACAAAATGGACAAATTGCTTCTCCTCAACAGAAATAAATTGGACTTCTGCAGATCTGCTGCCCTCTGATTCACTGAATCCTGGCTCACCGAGCGCATCCCGGACAGCGCACTTCACCTACCGGGATTTAATCTCATCCACGTGGATCGCGAAAGGGAGCTTACAGGAAAAACACGGGGAGGCAGACTCTGTTTCTATATAAACGAAGGTTGGTGCACAGAGGTCACAGTGTTGGAAAAATCATGCAGCCCTCACAGAGACATTATTCATGTTATTACATTATTATACATACATTATTAACGGTAAACTGTGGGAGTTTTCCTCGTTTGTTCTGGTCGCTGTTTACATTCCACCTCAGGCCTGTGTTAGTGAGGCGTTACTACACCTGGCCGACCAGATAACTAACGTGGAGAAAAAACATCCAGACTCCCTGCTCATTGTTCTTGGGGACCTTGAGACTCTCTGATCACTGTCTGGTCCATCTTATCCCGACACACAGGTAGTGACTGAAATCTGCTAAACCTGTTGTAAAGACTGTAAAAAGATGGAACAACGAGTCAAAGCTGGAGTTACAGGCCTGCTTTGACTGCACTGACTGGAGTGTTTTTGAGGCTGCAGTCACTGACCTGGACGAACTATCTGACACTGTGACATTTTACATCAGTTTTTGACTAAAACCTTCCGCACATACAACAACCAAAAACCCTGGTTCACAGCGAAACTCAGGCAGCTTCGTCAGACCAAGGAGGAGGCCTTCAGAAGTGGGAACAGAGTCCTGTACAACCAGGCCTCTGACAAAGGAGGTCAAAGCTGCAAAGAGGAGCTGAACTGAAAAGCTGCATAACAACTTTGCAGCCAATGACCCTGCGTCAGTGTGGAGAGGCCTGCAGACACTCACCAACTACAGGAGACCATCCTCCAACTCTGCTGGTACTCAACAACTGGCAGACGAATACTACTTCAAACTTCGACAGTGAGATTGACAGTCAAATCAGGCTCCTCCTATCAAAGCATCGAATCTTTGACTTTTCAAGGTCAGCCCTAGTAAAAACAAACGTAAACAAGCTAGCAGCTGTTACCTTGTCTTTTGCGTTTAGCCATTTTCACCTCCCCACATGCAATGATTCCACCAAAACAGGTTCCACACTAATATGCAATGGCACCGTGGGCTGCATCCTACAACTGACAACTGTGATTGGTTTAAAAAATATATATAAACAAGCCAACTTTCCCTCTATGATAATGAGTTCAGCCAGACCTTTCTTCAGCACTGGCAAAGCACTTAGTGTGGCTGTGCAAGACTGGATAATTAGTAACATTAAGTGGAAAATAAAAAAGTAGAATCAGGATGTATATTCTGAACTCCCATACTGACTTCAGCAGCATAATAGAAGTCCTGAAATGTAGTTATGGCATTTGGTTTTGGTGTACCACCCCAGGATTTTCAGTTGCCCCATCTGGACATTCCTACAATTTCTGGGAGCGCCACGGTGTTCTGGCCCACGCTCTCACACAGTGGTGGCCTGCTTCGTGCCAATGAAACACACAATGATAAATTAATTTTTACAAATTCTATTTTTTACATTTTAGAATTTAGAAAATAGTGGCAATAGTCTGCAAACACATTTTCACTATGTTTTTTCTCACAGAGACCTGGAAATGACTAAAAGCTAATTCCATACTAAGTCCACTGGACTCATTCTCCAAGAGAACAGAGCCTGTAATTTTTTTTATTATTATTATTTTTTTACATGTTAAAAAGCCTAGAGATGATACATCTGCCTCCAGAAAGGTGAAATGTACGATGGAGGCTGCTTCGGTGAGATGTTGTAGTGAGTACCCTCAAGCCATTTTTCCACACTAATGCCCCAGAACCATATTGGGAGATGTTGGGCCCTAGTACTTTCGTGCTCCGTTTTTTTTATATAGCACATATTGATATTGCAATATTTACTGATTGAAGTGACCAGACTAATTCATAGATTTCAGCCATGACTTGTACACTCATTGGGAAAATACAGCACACCTACCAGCCAATCAGAAATTTGCCATGGAAATGGTACATGGGGTTCTTGTAGTTTGTATGAAAGCATAAGGGAAAGCCTGCTGAGGTCCTTACTGTCTGTAGATGTGCTGGCAGTGCTCCACTGTCATGTCTCTCAGCAGTTCTTCCAACCAGGCCTTCCACTGGTGGGTGCGATGGAGCAGCAGAGTAGCCCGTGGGTACAGCAAAGCCACTGTAGCATAGCTGTGAAGCTGCTCCAGACAGCCGTGAAGGGCCCCACGCCGCTGCTGCAGCAAGGAGCTCATCTCTGCCTCCAGACTCTCGCACTGGCTGATCAGGTGGGCCTGGCCTGCATTCTGCAGGAAGGCTGTAGCTGGCACGTAGCTAGGAGGACCTGGAATAATAGGACAACCAAGAACAAGACATAACACAGCTCAAGTAAACAAATAAAACGCTCCATGAGACATTTTAACAATACATTTAACCCCATTACATACAGTATCACAAAAGTGAAATATTTGACACACTGAAGAAATGACAATTTGCTACAATGTGAAGTAGTGAGTGTACAACAGTGTAAATTAGCCGCCCCCTCAAAATAACACATCACACAGCCATTAATGTCTAAACTGCTGGCAACAATAGTGAGGACACCCCTAAATACCGCAAAAACAATCAACTGGTTCATCCATTCATTCTGCTTGCATTATTTCCAGTGGGACTTACCAAGATCTATGGGGCTACTGATGTCCGCCAACAGACTGGCCAACTGGGTGGCCTCTAGGTTGGAGAACGCTGCCTGGTACTGGGAGATCCACTGGTCCAGGTCAGCCAGCTTGCTCTGAATGGCCTCCCGCACAGTCTGCTGCCGTGACTGCAGCTGAGTGTGTTCAGAGTACCTGTGACAAGGAGGGCTGGATGAATAACCTTTGTGTGGTGTTACATATTGTTGCATACAGTATTTATATGAGAGACAGGGAGACTGCTTCACACAACATGCTGGAAACTTCCACTGCAACATTACAGTAATATTTTCATCAGCTTGAGGTTGAACTAATTCATGCTTGTTACATGATAACGGTACATTTACTGCATTTAGCTGACATGCTACATTGGCGTTAGCTCGCCTGCTGCTTTCAGTAACTGTATTTTCAGCATCTTTCACCAGAGGCTCAGCATTATGAGCACAGCTAACTTACAAGTATTGGATGAAAACGAACCGGTAAGTGAGGTAGACTGAATATTATAACAAGATTGTTGCTACACTTTATAACGGTAGTGAGTAACTTTACTGTAACGTTAGTGGATGGGTCTTCCTTTGTGTTGTCGCTCCACATTTGCTTTTTACTGTTACATCCTTTCTTGCAGGCTAAATCAACACTTTGAAAGAATACTGGCGGTACACAGGATAGTAATGTTGATCACGTTAGGTGAAGTAATGTAGAAAGCGATAACATTTTACACTGGATAATGTTAATGTTTTTATCCTTACGTACAGTTTATGTTTGAGTCTGTGTTGTGCTACGGGGTGATGGAACAGTGGATAAGGACACATGCTTTTGGCGTGAGTGAACTGGATTCAGTGCATCACTGTGACACATCCAATGTGTCGCTGAGCAAGACACCTAACCCCTAGTTGCTCCAGAGGTGTGTGACTTCTGATATATATAGCAGTTTTAAGTCGCTTTAGGAAAGAGTCAGCTAAATGACTAAAATGTAAAATAAAATGTAATGTAAATGTGCTGGGAGCTTGTTTTGTGGTTTAAGTGGACAGCGTGTGTCAGAGAGAGGCTCGAGCGCGCACAGGGCTGCATCCCGACCCGGTGTCCTTACACTAATAGCAGAATAGCGGCTGATGCAAGCAACAGAGAAAATAGGCATGTGCTTAATTTCTAAGTGAGGCTACAGCCCATTGACAAGAAGGCAGTGGAACCTGTATTTATTATTAAGTCATTTCATTGAATGTAAATGCAAAAGTAAATGCTCTGTATTTGTAGCCCCTTTCTAGTCTTTGCGACCACTCAAAGTGCTGTTACATTGCATTTATCCATTCACACACATTCATACATCGATGGATCGATGTCACACTGTTGGGAAAATATCAGATTCTATGCAATTTAAACTTTTACAATACACAATAAATAAATAAAAAAGATATGAAAATGTAATACATTTATAAAAGTTAACTGAGCATTTCATGGAGACTAATATATATTATTTGTTCACATAGACAAATAATTTTATTTAAAGTACTCATCAGTATTAAAGATTAATTTGAACATTTATGTATATTACATTCATGTTTGGAGTGAGTGAGTATTGTGCTGTCCGAGACCTTTGCTCTAGGGTGAGGATAAGATGGTCCGAATGGTTCTCTGCCCCCTCCAGGAAGGCCATCTCCTCCTGAAGTTTGGCCTGTAGTTTCTCCCCCTGGCAGAGCAGTTCCTGCAGGACGAGGTACTCCTCCACGGCTTCTTCCACTTGTGGTAGCACCGACATCATCTCGTCACGATTCTTAAACCAGTTCACCTGCACACAGTACACCAATCACGGTTAAAGTCCTCAAATGCATTGCTTCCGGATCATTTGCATGCAGTACTTTATAAAATCTCTGGTTCCCTGTTGAAGTAGCTCATGGTCTCATTCCAGAGGGTTTAGTCATATTCGTGCCTTAACCTGGACCCAGCTTAAACAGAAAAGTGAGCATTTATTGAAGCCTCCTCAATTTTATTACAGTCAGATGATGAAACCACTGAATCATCATTGTGAGTGTCCAATTTGGTGCAAGTTGGCCAGATGGCCAGATGGTGGTCTATTAATCATTTTTACGTTTCGGCCTGCAACTTTTGAATTGCATGTCTCAGAATCACAATGATTTTTCCCCGGATTCTGTGGGTTCAGACAAATCTAATTCATATAAGTCACACCCATTTGCATCTACTGGTGCTGGTCATATAATTAGAATATCATCAAAAAGTTGATTTATTTCAGTAATTCCATTCAAAAAGTGAAACTTGTATAATGTATACATTCATTCCACACAGACTAATATATTTCAAGGGTTCATTCCTTTTCATTTTGATGATTATAACTGACAACTAGTGAAAACCCCAAAATCAGGATCTCAGAAAATTAGAATATTGTGAAAAGGTTCAATATTGAAGACACCTGGTGCCACACTCTAATCAGCTAATTAACTCAAAACACCTGCAAAGGCCTTTAAATGGTCTCTCAGTCTAGTTCTGCAGGCTACACAATCATGGGGAAGACTGCTGACTTGACAGCTGTCCAAAAGATGACCATTGACACCTTGCACAAGGAGGGCGAGACACAAAAGGTCATTGCTAAAGAGGCTGGCTGTTCACAGAGCTCTGTGTCGAAGCACATTAATAGAGAGGCAAAGGGAAGGAAAAGATGTGGTAGAAAAAAGTGTACAAGCAATAGGGATAACCGCACCCTGGAGAGGATTGTGAAACAAAACCCATTCAAAAATGTGGGGGAGATTCACAAAGAGTGGACTGCAGCTGGAGTCAGTGCTTCAGGAACCACCACGCACAGACGTATGCAAGACATGGGTTTCAGCTGTCGCATTCCTTGTGTCAAGCCACTCTTGAACAAGACAGCGTCAGAAGCGTCTCGCCTGGGTTAAAGACAAAAAGGACTGGACTGCTGCTGAGTGGTCCAAAGTTATGATCTCTGATGAAAGTAAATTTTGCATTTCCTTTGGAAATCAAGGTCCCAGAGTCTGGAGGAAGAGAGGAGAGGCACAGAATCCACGTTGCTTGAAGTCCAGTGTAAAGTTTCCACAGTCAGTGATGGTTTGGGGTGCCATGTCATCTGCTGGTGTTGTCGCCTCGTAGGTGGCCTGATTAATCAGTGATGAACCGAGTTGACAAACACACTGAACCATTAGACTTTTTGATGCTGCAGCTATGCAGCTACCAGAATTACGGTGCTTCTGCCGTTGCTTTATGTCATTAAACCACGGTTATGCTGCGCGATCATGCGCAGTAGACGCTGGTGCCAACAGGAAGTAGCCCTGTAGTAGTATTTTATTGGTCCAAAACTGGCTTCACTGTTCTCCATTCAAATCAGCGGGGTGGCTTCATCCAGTAATATACTGTCTATGATTGTGAGCTATCGTCAACAAATTTGGTCCAGAAAATCTCTGGACTAGGCTGGAAAAAAATACTCTTGGGATTGTTTATATTCCATACAGTAAGTTTGCTCAAAATGCAGTGGAGTTGTATGTATGTATTTATTAATTTGTGTGCAACATCAACCTGTCAGGGGGTCTGCAGATGGAAATTAGCCTAAGGCTACAATCTGGCATATTTACATTTGTGAAAATGTTCATTAATATGTATTGTTCCCCCCACCCCCCCCTTTTTTAAATAAAAAGAGTGCAGCATTACAAAAAATGTCCTCTCTCCTGAAAGCTTTGTGCTATTGTAACCATATTTGGTGGACATGTAGATACAGTATCTGACTGACCATGACACAGCTGATGCCATTTGGCCAAAAGTGGTGCTGTAGCAGCACACCCTGAAAGAGCACTGCACTAGTTTAGGCAGTTACAGTAAACTAAACGATTTGTCGGAAACTTGTTTCCTAATCATGAAATGAAATTAATTAATAAATAAACAAGATTAGATGGAAGTAATGTCTATGTCAACACTGGCCAATATTCTACATTTAATAACAGAGTGAGATGGGCCCTACAAGTCCAGGTGGCAGTTGACCGTCATGAGCTCACCTTAATCTCAGCCACCCTGGAGGAGAAGAGCGAGCGGGTGATGTCTCTCTCCATCTCCCTCTTGCTCTGCTTGCTGTCAGCCTGTTGGCCGCCTCCTCCATACACTGCACCTGCAAAGCCCACCTCCCCCCCAGCAGTCCAGTCCACCAGGGGATCATACACGAAAGCCTCCAGGAGGGTGAGTAGGGTCTCTCTGCCCCGACGCATCATCTGAACAACCTAAAATGACACATCTGACTTCAGCACCACCAGTGCAGCAACTTTTCTGCAAGACTCAGCAAATATTTTTAGAGATTTATTCTATATGTTCAACTATCTATATAATATTTACTATTAGGTTATGCACTGAACAGGTTTACAATTGGTTTTACAATTAAATTGTAATATACAGAATATTCTGTAACGGTGTCCAGTAGGGTGAGCTTGAGAGTAGTAGTTGTATAACATGACAGTAACCTGTTCACAGGACAGCCTGAAGATGCCCTCCACCCCAGTGACTCCCAAAGCAGTCTCAATGTTGTGGGTCATCCTGAATGGGACCTTCTCTGGCACCCGCAGGCTCTTCCCTAGTGACACACACACACACACACACACACACACACAGCTATTCAACCAGGAAAACCAGAATGGCTAAATAGATATAGGGCTGGACAATTAATTGAAAAGTAATCTAAAACGAAAGTCAGAGCCTCTAACCAACATAGTTTCCCCATGTCGGTTATGTCCGCTATTTAATCCTGTTCCTATTGTGTGTGTTCATGTAGCCGACTTTCCTGCTCAGCCTTCAGACCAGAATCTTGCGCTAACCGCCTTCACTTTCCAGCAGTTGTGGAAACAGACTAACAGACACACTGTGACCTACATTGTACATTTACTGCCATACTGCCATCTTATTACTCTCTCGCTTTCAACACTTTCTGCCACTCGAACTTATAGTAGCAGCGGTCATACCAGGTCTCTGTAATGTGCATGCACGTCAACATTACCTTATTAATTAAAATTAAGATAGTCTAATGGATCTGTGAAATCTGTGATTAAATAATCCCAGCTTTAATAGCGGAGTGTATTTCCAGTACCAACCTTGTCAGTGAAATATGAGGGGGGGGGGAAAAACAACATTCAAAAACAAAACAATCATTCAATAATCGAGGTGTTGAATTAATCATGATTTTGATTTTAGGTGAAATCGTCCAGCCCTAAATAGATGTCAAGCGTATCGTTTTCTCCGTCTTCTGGATAACAGTTTGCTCAATGCTATTTTTATGACATGCAGCACAAATCACTTTAATCAGCAATTGCAGTTAGACACATTAATAAATGAAACAGCCGCTCATAAGACAAGGCAGAGGCTAGTGGTTCTTTTTGTCATTCTTATTAACTGACCTTTTTCAAAGCATACATTGTAATCAATGTGCACCACCTCTCCAGTGGTCATGTCAATCAACACATTGTCAAGGTGACGGTCGCCCAGGCCGATGATGTATCCCACCATCGACATGACAGCAGTGGATCTAGCATAGGACTGCAGCATAAAAGAAAGGAATATCAAACAAACAGAACATTCATAGGTGACATTTGTGCAAGCCCAAATGCTAACAGCAGGGCTCCAGACTAACTTTTTTCACCTCTGTCCCGGAAGCGTCCTGAAAAACAATTTGAACCATTCTGAAGTTAATGTAAAGCGTCCCAAAATCAAAATGTTGTTTCTTTACTTTATTATCCTCTGAAGTTGTTAGTGACATAATTAATGATTATAAATTGATAAAAAATATATATATTTATTTTGCTTAATTCAAACAAAAAGATTTATAAACATAACTGAAAAGTTATCTGTTGGGGCACCTTTTTATCTCGATGATAAATTATTTAGTTATAGAGTTATAAACTCCTGGACTTTGTTTCAGCAGCTTTTCTGCTCATGTTCAAAAATTTCTGCACATTCACAATCTCACATATCTTTGTTATCTGACAAGTCCAGAAGAAAATCATAATATGATGAGACTATCATCATAATAATTAAAGAGAATTCCTAATCTTTTTTTAAAAGTCTACCTGGCATGAGAAGACTAATGTTTGCCGCTTAACGCTAGCCTACACAGCGCGATTGAGAGGTCAGCAAGCAGTTTGTGACTTAGAGGCCAGATGGACCTGTCCCACGGGAACAGGTGAGCAGCCGGCCTCCTGTGTGAGTTTGGCGTGACTGTAGTAACAGTGTGTGAAGCCTCCGTTGTAGTCAGGGCTTAGTCGGTTCAGTTTGTCATTTGCTGTGTTCGTAATAAATAAACGCATAGGTCTACACAATACCTTTCGTTCTAGAGGCGTCCCACAGAATATTTCTCTTTGTCCCCAGGATGACAGGACGCCGTTAGTCTCAAGCCCTGCTAACAGTCATGTTTACCTGAGTGACCCTCCACCACTCACTGGGTGTGGTGCAGGAACACCACAGCTCCTTGGCCAGCAGGTTGGAAGGTGTAGCCTCCATCAACTCTTTCAGCACATCCTTCATGACGCTGAGAGGCCAGTCTCTTCGTGTGACATCTAGACTAAGCCCCACTGCCTTCAGAGCTGGCCCGATGCGGCTGTAGTAGAGCTCACTAGGACGGGGTACTGGAGGGACAGGCTGCTGTTGGAAGGAGTCTTGGGTCTGGCCAGGACAAAAAAAATAATAAAAAACACAAATCTATTTAGCTCTGATGAAAAACTCTTTCATTGCAATGGCCCGGAACAAGGGGATGCAAAAGAAAATGGACTGGTGCAGTTCTGATAAAAAAATTCTTGCTGTTTCACCATCCAGTATATGTCTACGTACTACTTTACAGTCCAGCATATGTTACCTTCTGAGCCTGCAGCACAGCCTCTCTCTGCTGCCAGCGCTTGTAGAGGCCGAAGAGTGGCGTGGCTCCGTCCACCCACTGGATGAGTCCCGATCGAGTTCCGAGGGGGGTGACAGAGTAGTGGCGGGCGTGGAAGTGCGGCTGCCCCTGCTGATTGATCTTGGTGAACATGGTGTTGACAATTGACAAGAACTGCATGATGCGCTCATCCAAATGCAAATCCTCCAGACCTGAGAGAGACAAGATTTGAGTAACTACTACATTACTACCGACACTACAACTATTAAATTTGGTACTTAGCAAACAACAGACAGCAAATTTACTTTGAATAATTTCTAATTCAGAACTTGCTCTCTACACAATGCACATAGGGACCAAGCGGCAACTTTCCGGTTTCCGAACTTAGGCCAAGCCAGAAATGCCTTTCAATGCCTTTCATGCAATTCATTGAGTGGCCACATGAGGCTGGCTCCAAAACTGAGTCAATCTCCTCTGACCCCCATGTTAAAACGTCCAACTTTACAGTAGAATAAAACATATTTAAAGCCTGGTTCAAAGATGGTTTTAGTGTATATAGCTAATTTTCCCCTTCAGGAAAACTGTGCAAAGGGGTGAATTTTATTATAACTCACCTGTTTAAATTTTATTAAGCCTTAAAAGTTCTGCATTATTATGGGCATGGCCGCTTTGTCACTGCTAGCCATAAAACCTATTGAGCCCCCTGGCCAGGCCCAATCACTACAGAACATTGCAATTTTCACCAGTTCTGATGTGTGTGCAAACTTTCATGACCTTGCGATTATCCTAGGGCCTTGAAAAATGCGTTTCTGAGGGAGAATAATAATAATCCCAGCAAAAACAATAGGTTCCTTGCACTTTCATGCTAGGATCCGTGTCTATTGTAGAGCTGGTTACCATGGTGACTTAAGTTAGCTGATTAAAGATCAAAGGACTCTGTCCTGATTGGTGGACTGAAGTTAAGCTATTTTCTGAACACCTGTTTGTGTCCTCTTCACTGAACACACACACACACACACACACATTAATACACTAACACACACACACAGAGCCCTCAAAGCATGGAGCTTTAAACTTTACTGAATGGGAGATCACATGTATGCATAACTGTGTCCCAGCAGGCGTGCAGACACACACACACACACACATTAAAGGAGACTTATTAAGCTTCTTCTATTTTCTGTCTTATGTAACTCAATAACAACTGGCAACTCCTATGCTTTATTTGTCTGTACAGCTGAGGGTGGTGCTGAAAGAGACAGGAGCATCTACTGCTTGTTTAAGAGGCTGAAATGAGAACTTGCATGAAGTTTAGAAATCCAGTCTTCAGCCTTCAACAGCAAGCATTCACACCACAATCTCTCCAGAAGATTGGACATATGATCTATATTTTATGCTCAGCTATTCAAGCACTAACTAAAAAGACCAAATGATAGCTGAAAAGCTTTTTTTAAGCAAATACACTTTTTTGTATAAACAAAGCATCATATTATATAATTACAAGCAGTCTGACTGTTGGCTCGATTGGTTAGGCGTCAGGCTCTGGAGCAGCACCTCTTATTTCAGTCATGGGTTCAAATCCCACAGCAGTAATAATTGCTTTCAACTTTAAACACCTGTATGATTACAAACTAAAGATGTCTCCTAACTTAAAATACCAAAATGGTGGCTGAAAAGCTTTTTTTTTTTTATGTATATGCACTTTTCCATCAACAAATGATGAAATTATGGCCTCATCAGATGTCTCCCGCTATAGCTCACTTGTTTAGAGCGCTGGTTTCCCAAGCAGTTTTTTTCATTTCAGACCCAGGTTTGAATCCCACTTCCAGTAGCAGTGTGGAGTTCAGTTTCCACTGACTTGCTGGGGTGCTTCTAAATGCAATCAATGTTTACGTGGCTATTAGCTTTCCCTTAGAAGAGTTGATAGGTCGCAATAATTGTTTACATGGAATACATTTTCATGAGATTAGTCGCTTCTTGGGTCTTCATGAGACAGTGGAGTAGATGTCACAGAAAATATGTTTATCAGAAACAGTGCAGTAGCAGACCTTTTTGGTCATTGCCCTCTATTGGTGCTTTTAGGGCATTACATGTCATGTGACCAAACACAATGACAAAAGGTTACCAACACACTTAGCACTATGAATTAATAGGCCAATGGATAAGGCATTGCCCTGCAGATCCAAAGATTGGCGTTTGAATCCTGGTCACGCCATGCTGACACCAATACTGAACTTTAGAAATATTTCTGCAAATACATCTCATTTTTGACGGCCTAAAAGCTTTAATGAACTCCTAGAGAATTAATCCATGCTGTGCAGCCTTATCCCATTAATGATTACATGTACAAATGGTGAGTTTTGGACGACCGGGGCAGTCCGTGGCGTGGAACATGAAGTTGTTATAACTTCTGTACATGCTCACATCTGTACCAAAATTTATGTGATTGATAATGGTCCCGCCCCCACACAGCTACATGCCAAAATTCAGTTAGTCATAGCGCTACCTACTGGCATCAGAAAGTAAGCCTTGTGTGACACTGATGCGATTAAAAGAAATTTTCTTAATGTGTTCCACACATGATGTACTGGGACATAAAGCATAGTTACTGGGTGCTCCTTTGCGCCACATAGACACAGGACACACTGATTGTGTGACATTTTAATAGGTTGGTTATTCATTCAATAAAGGGGGAACACTGGTCTCTGTTATGTGCGCACCACAGACTGTCCAGGCGCTGCACTTCCGCAAGTTGCACCTTTTGCGTTACCTTATCAATTAACATTTAATAATTGATTTGTTGACATTTGCTAGTCAATTTAGAATCTTCCACGTCCGCATCGTGATGCATCTAATAATCAATTTTTTCTCCCACCCCTAGTCAGCATAAATCAAGACTGAATATTAGAAATGAGAATGAAAATGCCACACAGTCGATGACTAGCAGCTATGTACAGTTTGCTAACCTTCGGGAGTACTGTGCCAATACGCCATCTCGCTGCCGATTTTATCAGCCTCTAACACCCCAGGTACAACATGGAAAGATCAGTCTTGTGTGAATTTAAAAAATTTGAATGGAGTCTGTAGCTGCACGTCTTCTCAGTAAGCTTTTAAAGTTGAGTAGGTTTAAACAATGTTGAGATCAACTACAGTTGCACCCTAAACCTGGATTTATGCTTGACTGATGTTTTGATTTATAGTTCAGCATCAGATTTCATCCGTTAATATCACAGGCGCAACACAAATGGGGGCATCAAATGTGCAGTGTCATGCTTTGATTCCATTCCATTCTTTCATTCACTTTGAGATACGAGCAATGGAACAAAGTTTAGCCTGGTTTGGGACTAGGCCATGTGTTGCATCAATGTTGTTTCATTTACTATAATAGATATACAGTGATCACAGTCAGCAGTCTTTGCTAAATGTGTGCTACTTTCTTACCTTCAAGTTGTCTTCACTCTGAATACTCAGGATTAAATGCTATTCTTTTCAGAACCATTTTGTGATAAAGTTATTTCTACCTTTATATGTAACAGAATATATTTATTCCATAAACATTTTCACTGGTTTGAGCTGATGCCCTACCTTTGAATAGGTATGGGTAGTTGCGTCCATCCGAGCCCAGGAAGAAGAGCTTCTTGGGCTTGGTCTTGGTGGGCAGGATGGTGATGGTGTTGCCTACGCTCTGTATGGTGACGGCATCTGATGCTGACACCTCTCCTGGCAGGGCCATCTCTGTTGTGGTCATAGTCACCAGACGAGGACTGATCTCCTCCAGATGAAGCAGATAGCTGGCTCGCTTCTGAGCACGCTGCTGCAGGCTCATCATAATCTGACCAAGACACACACACATCGCCTTAGATCAAGCTTGTAAAAAGATTTTTATTGTGTACAATGCAACAACTGTATTAATGATTTATAGAAAGTATACATGTACATAACACTATCAGTGTTGGGCCAGTCATTTCCAAAATGTAATCCATTGGATTACTTGTTACTTGTTGTCATTTGAGAGTAATTAGTTCCATTACAATATTACTGTCTATGAATTGTAATGCTTTACACTACTTTTGCGTTACTTTTACTTCTATATAATGGACACATTATTCTGATGTGCTGCATTGGTGTGTTCTAGTGATGTGCAGTTATATCTGCAAATCGTGAGGGTCTTTTTTATAAAAATAACCTTCTGATTAATCATCCGTAATTTGCACCCTTCCAGCATTCTCGGCCACGTTGCTCTTTTATTCATGGCTTGTTTTTCTGCTGCTGAAATCTTTCTCAGTGTTGGTGAATTATTAAAAAACAAAATGGCCCTTAATTTCAGGTTAAAATGCATTGTAATGCGTGTTACTGAGACTGTAACGGGTATATTACTACCCATTTCCTTTTAATAATGCCTTATATTACAGCAAAAAGCAACACATTACTGTAATTGTGTTACTTTTGTGACGCGTTACTACCAACACTGACAACTATACAGTAACTATTGTGCATACAAACCCCCACACCTGTTTGAAGGGGAGCCAGCTGCTGGCAGGGTTGGCGGGGTTGGCAGGATTTTTAAGTCGCTCCAGGGCAGAGATGATGGCATCACCATAGGTCTGCTGGAACCAAGTCTCATGTGGTGTCTCTGCTGGAGCTGCTGTGATGCTGCAGACGTGATCCAGGGCGAAAACCACGGGACGCATCAGAGCTGAGTGCTTCTCACGCATAATGGCAATCTTTTCATCCCTGCAGCACAGCAAAGAGTGTAACTACACTTTCAAGCAAGTATAACGGGGTCCAGGCAGCCCAGCACAATTCAACCCCAGAAGCCAACAGCTTGTGCTGCAAAAGTAACAGCTCAAGTGAGCATGAAAGTCTTGAGCTCTATGCCCAGGGCTCAAACCCACTGAAACCCTCAGACAGCCCTCTGGGTCACCAGTTGTACTGGCTTGTCAAAATGCAGACAATCCAACAGAGGGCGGCATGAGACCACAAATGAATTGTCATACATCAATTTGATTGTTGTTGATATAAAACATCAGCTTTTTACCAACATTTGCAAGATGATATTTTAAAAATGCTTGAGAACCTGCATTTGGAGCAAGTGACTGTAAACCAGGAGAAATTCTTTATTACATATTTGAAAAAAAACAAACAAAAAAAAACAATAGATATGTTTTCTAAAATAACACTACCATCAAAGAGCTAGGTCTTGCTGCTAGTCAATAAAGTACAAAAATCAAAAAAGTGCTTGATAAATATTGATGGAGGTTCTAAAGAACCCTTTCAATATGTCTATGAAGACTCTGTCTATGAAGATCCAGGTCATAGTTATCCAAAGGAGGTTAAAGTCAAGGGCAACTGGACTTGGTTGAAGATACTGGAAGACGTTTCGTCCCTCATCCAAAGGACTTCTTCAGTACTGACTGACTGGCAGGGAAACTCCGCTATTTAACATCAGTGGGGTCGTTTGCCAGGGTCATCGATACCGCTGGTTTGTTAGTGTTCCTTGTTGCTGTAACGACAGCCGTTACAATCGTTAGGACTACCAGTGGCCAAGACTGAACGACCATCGTTGGCATCTTCACCTGAGGCCAATAGGTTACGTTTGTTGAGTTTCCTGGGAAGTGATGAAAGGACAGCATTGTAAGTGGGGGATATGTGGTGGCGTAGACCCCCTCCCCTCTTCAATGACGGCTTCTCAACCCTGGTGTAGATGGCTTCCTTGACACCTCTTTCAAACCATCCATCTTCTCTGTCTAAGATGTGTACCTGGTGGTCCTCAAACGAGTGTCAGTCAGAACTGAAGAAGTCCTTTGGATGAGGGACGAAACGTCTTCCAGTATCTTCAACCAAGTCCAGTTGCCCTTGACTTTAACCTTCGTTGGATAACCCTTTCAATATTTTTGTATAAAAAGTGGATTTTACGTATTTTTCAGGAAATGCAGCTCTATATAAGGAAGAATTGCATACCAAAGGATTTTGTGATGTATGGTTAGTGAGTTCTAGCCCCAAAACACATTCACCTGTATTACAGCAGACTCTCTTTTTCTGCTAATTATCTGCAGGCTATAATACCTTCCCTTAAAATTTGCATTTGCCAAATCTTCAAACGCTGAAAACGTAATCACAATACTACTGGGGTTCCAACACAATTAGTGTTTTAGGGCCCCTAATGACTGAGAACTTGTTACAGGGTTATTTTGTTGTTTTACACCATTGGTTTAAGGGAGCAAACACACAAGAGTCAAAACTGAAGGGCTGATAACAGAGACTATTAATGATTTCACCTATTCCTTTTTATCCAGGTCCTTTCATTTATTAACCAGAACACAGACACTCAGGCTAAATGCAGCGGTTAGTGAAGAATCGACTAGAAGCCAGCTCAGCTTCTAAGACATGAGAATGTGAGCCTCACCTGCGCAGTGTGTTGTTGTTCTGCACCCTTTTGACCTCGTCCTCCAGCTGTTGGATCCTACGCAGCACATGCATGTGTTGCTGTTGCAACACACCCAGCCACAGTTCATCCCACAGTAAGGTCACTCTGCGCAGCTCACCCACCAGTTGCTGGACCTGGTCAGCACACAGGATTGGTTAGCAGCTTGTTAAGACTACAGTGTGAATCTGAATTAAAATGTCCTACATGTGTCCACAGACACCGGTACTTTCTCATATTTATCCTGACAGGACGACCTGGTGCTGGTACAAACTGTCCATGAAACAGTGTGCAAAGTCTGTAGCCTTGAACTCCCGGTTCCGCTGCCCCTGCTACGACTCAGGCACAAGGGATGTCGGTTTCTCAAACATTTGTCGAGTGAGTTGGGTTTAGTCAGTTTGTCGAGTGTGTAATACTTGTCAGTTTTATTCAACAAGTTAATTTGACCAGGGGAAAAATTGGAATGAGGACTGTTTCTGCTGGTGCTAATTCCATCTATCTTTTTGCAAGCAATATGCTAACACCATGCTTCCTAGCTGGGGTTCTACGGTAGTCTGTTGTCCTTACAGGAAATAGCCACACCAAAACGGACTGTTGGCCGCACAAGCGAGGAAAAAGGGGTGGCATTCAACTTCAACTCTGCCAAAGCTGGAACAAGCTACCACAGCCATCAATACTTTTCAGCAGTGTTTGCCCCCTGAGGAACTGCACCTTAACACAAGGCTCTGCAGTGGATACTGTGATCATGCCTTATGATTTTCACCTGGCCTCAGGGTGATTTTCCAAATCCATTGATCCAGGTACAGGGGTTCTCAAATGTTTGCATGGACAGAAATAGTAAATCAGGGAAAATGAGGTTAGGCGACGTTTGTGTCTTCATTTAGGACTCTTGGTGCAATAATTGCATCATTAAGATTTGCACCCTGAACTTCTCATGCTTAAGTTTACAAACATTATATTTACCCAAAGACTATGGGAACATTTTTACCTGTGCTGTATATATATCTCGCTTAGCCACTACAAAACAAACCGGATGCACTGATATTTTTACTAATCATTGTAAAATAGACTACGCTCCTCCAGGATTTAAGGATGGCACAGGATTGCCCGGAAACATTTTTCTTTATTGGACTCATTTATGATACTTGAATAAGGCGTGGGGTGCAGTGTCAAAGATGCGCTTCTTGTAGTCCATCTTCAGAACACTGTAGTTTTATCACAGCAGGCCACATCAGTAACATCCGCCGTTGCATAATTACGTCGCCTACATAAGAGCATACGGACTGTCTGAGCCCCGCTGTCGTCTTTTCCTAAGTCCTTAGGAATTCTCCTTCACGTCATGACGTTTTCCATCGAGGTATAAGGAAGTCTAAGCAGCTGTTTCCAGGTCACAGATGGGGATTAGAGGTGTGGAAAATAACTGATTCTTAGATGCACCGCGATGCAGACTTAGATTCTTAATCGATTCACAAATGTCAATAATCGATTATCTAGAGGTTAACTGATAACGTAATGTCGACGGAACAAAAAAGGCGGAACTCTGAAATGCGGAAGTGCAGCACAACAGAGACGTGTTCTTCCTGTTCAGCGAGGCAGACAAGCTGTTGAATGAATGACTGCTGATTTTCACCTGCACACTGTGCAGCAGGGTAACGCTTAGCTAGCGTCCTCCCCTCAAGACAAAAAACCCCCAGATATATTAAGGTGGAGTGAACATGGTGTGGCTGGAGCATTGAAAGGTGCGTAGTTCAACCCGTATCTGACTCTATACTAACAGCAGCATCAGAAATGAAAATAGCAGCAACAGAGGTCAGTAATAATTCTGTAATAATGCTATGTAACGTTAGCTATATTTATATGAAGTAACATTAAATAGCTGCATGTCAACTACTTAGTTGGATTGTTACAAATACTTGGTCACATGGTGAGATAAATACATCTTTAATTTATTTCCAACCCTACCGCATCGTGATGCTTCGCAATATCGAACTGAGACCGGATAATCCTGATCGAAACGTGAGACCAGTGTAGATGCACACCCCTAACTGGGATGTTTTCTATCAAGACAATAATACAATAAGACAATATTACAGAGGCGATCACAGGGTACATTCTTTTTGCGTTGACACGATAGTGCCAGAAAAGACCATCAAGACATACCTGAAAAATAAAGACTACATCACGCCTGAGATCAAACATTGCATTAGATGGAAAAAACAAGCCTTCGGGAACAATATGATGGAAAGTGGTTTCCAAATGTCCAAAACAATAAAGGCTTTTCCTAGCCTCGTCTTATCTTAGACTCGTACCTGAAGCACCATGGTGGGGTTTGCACAGGACAGCTTCTCCACGATCTTGCTGTAACAGTCCTGCATCATGGCTTGGTCTTGACTGGAGCAGAAGTTTGCCAGCTCCTCTGGAGATCCTCTTTGCCCACCGCTCTCCGGCTGCTCCTCTTCCTCCCCACCCAAGTCCTCTCCGTGCATGCTGCCCAAGAAGGTGGGCAGAGCTGATGGCAGTTTACTCCCTGTCAACACATTTGATCATAAATTAACAGATCTAGTTGTTCACATTTTTACTGGTATCACCGGTCATTTTGATATTTACACTAGAGTGCAATACCATTTTTAATCTAGTTTTGACTAGTAGTGGCCATCTGTTCCACTGTAGTAGCTAAGAGTAGCCAAACTTAACACTCTAGTGAGAGTGTGTAGTTACAACGAAGAGAATGAGAGAAAAAATCACTTCTAATCAAAAGGAATGAGACATGTTAAATAGTCTTTGAGAAGCTTTAAATAGTCATTCAACAGAATTAAAGAATACCAGCATTCTGAGCCTCCCCTCCGAGGGATAGTGAGCCCACAATGGCGGGGTAGAGGATGAGATGAGGGGAGTCCTGGGCAACTCGACATAGCAGGCTGCATATGCTCTGTCGGATGTATGCCTCAGGATGGTTGAGACGGGAAAAGAGCTGGGGGATGATACCTGAGGAGCACACACATTATCAGAATATAAAAGGCCACGGTAAGGGCCAGGTTATTCTAGAAAATAAATACTTTCTAGGACATGTTGTCCGACCACGTTGGAAGGCAAAGTATTTATACTGAAGCCTTCCGTTTTTGCATGGAAAGAATTCATATGCGGACGCTAATTTGGCAGTATGACATACCCCTCCAGGGAGCTGTAGGGGTGGAGGCTAAGCCCAGCTCAAGCCCTTCCCTCAGTTCACCAGCATGCTTTACCAGCAGACGGAGGAGCCGCAGGGTTGCCATAACGATCACATCGTCATTGCTTTGTTTGCTGCTTTGACAGGACAGCAGGAGTTTAGGGTCATCCTCATCTATAGGGACCTAAAATACACAACAGACACTCAGGATGGAGGACTGCCATCACTCCTACTCATGGTCTTCAACAGCAACACAGCTTCAGTCATTAGGTTCATACAGTGCAGCACTAACAACCATGCAGATACTTTCTCCAAGTCTCACCTGTCCAGCATTGAGCTTGAGGAAGGTAAAATAGGCCTGGCAGGAGACCCGGTACAGGCCGAAGATGCGGTCCACCACCCGTCTCCAAACCTGGATTAAGCCATCTGTGACAGGCCGGCCTGCCTCAGCCAGCCAGGGGCACGAGCCAGTGAGCTGTCGCCAGATCACGTCTACCATGTCGTCATCATCGTCTTCCTGCTGTAGAGCCATGTCCTCATCCTGAAACACAACACAACAGTAGGATCAGAATGATCAATACAACAACAACACAGCCAGCGCAGAGTCTGCTTCAAACACTAACCTTAAAACATTAATAAATAAAACTAAAGAGGGAACCAGTTAATATCCTTTATTGTTTGTCTACACAGTTCATTGGAATGGTTTTTTGCAAGGGGACTGAAGGGTTGGCTTTCATAACTTCTAGAACAAGCCCTTTTGTATTTAACAGCACACATACAGTAGTTCAGCCTTTGCTCTGTTCATGTGCGGTTTGTTTAGTGGTGATACTAATCTAGTGTAATATGGAGCAAGTTAAAGTTGTTTAAACACAAATGGCCACATGATTGAAGAACACTGATCTGGGATCTGACTAGACACTATGGGATCCATTTCCTACCTTGTTACTATTTAACCCAATTCATTCACTCCTGTCCTTTAGGGATTTATTAAATATTTTCTTTGTTTTTTGGTTTTTTTTTTTTTACAACTTTTAGTAAAAAAGTGCAGTTATTACATAACCATAGGGCTGGGCGGTATATCGGTATACCAATATAATTTCAAGAGAGATATGAAATTAGACAATACCGTTTATACCAATATAGTTTGATGTTGAGTTAATTAATGTTTCCGTAACGTCCTGCCAGCGTCTCTCTCTCCAATTCAAATTAGCTTTATTGGCATGAATGTAATAACATTGCCAAAGCATCATATATACACAACATAAGAACAATTAGCCCCATACATTTCATTAAACAATTAAAGCAATCAAAGTGTATGTGTGTTTAAAAAAAAAAAAAGAGAAAAAAAAGAAATATTGAAAATTAAAATAAATAAAAACAGTAAGCGTGTGTGTGTGTTTAAAAATATTAAAAATGAAACAGTAACGTGTCTCATATATATATATATATATATATATATATATATATATATAATATATATATATATATATATATATATATATATATATATTTTAATAGACAAAAAACATTTTTTTAAAGAATAAATTTTCTTCTCCCTCTCTAAAAAGCTGCTGTGAACAATCACTGGAGGAAAGGTCCAGAAGACAAGTTCTGTTTTTTCGGTGACTTCGGTACTCCTGATGGAGAAAGTCACAGAAGCGGACATACAGGGAGAGAGAGACGGTAAAGCCCCTTTTCCACTGCACGGTACCAGCTCGACTCGCCTTCTTTTGGTTTTATTTTTTTTCGTTTCACCTTCGTCTTCACATTCTGAGTAATGTTGAAACGTTTTAACTTAAATCAAGAGACAGCTGTTTGTGTGTCCCTGGTGTGTGTGTTGCATTGAACATTACGTTGCGGCAGTTGTGTGTGGCGTCGCTATGACGACCGGCTAGATTGAGGGGTACCATCTCTGGGTTCTTTCTGCAATGGAAAACAGAGCACGGCCAAACCAAGTTGAGTCGAGCTGGTACTGTAATGTAACGGCATAAGAAGCGGGGAACGCAGCGGAGATGTTAGGTCTGTGAGTGGGAAGAGAACTGAAGGAGGCGAATTCAATAAGTAAGTGATACTTAAGATGTAGAATGAAGTATAATTAAAACAGTGAAATAAGAAACAAGCTAAGTTACTAAAAGTAGTCAAAACATGCCTACTATTTTAATGGCCCTATATTTCCCTTAAAGTGAATTGACAGACTGCAAACTAGTTGTTAAAAGGATGGTGGTGACCATGGAGCAGCTCAGGTTAGTAAAGCAAATCAGGGATACAAACTAGTCCTTTAATCTAATGAGACATTTTGTGCAAATGAAATGTTTGGTAGTTATCCAGAAAAAATATGCATCAAGATTATCATAATTTTATCAGCGCATTGTAGCCCTCTGAATCATAACTGAAAGGTTTCTGGAGATTCCCACCCCTATCTGAAACATGCAGCAAAACTGACAATATATCGGTCATTCACAGTAATGGTCATTTGTTTCTCTCCCTTCTAGTATCATTAATATTAGCAGACTTGTTTTTTATTTCTTGCAGTTTTTGTTGGGTGTCAGTGAGTGGAAGTGTGAAGATATTCACTGTTCTATCTTCTGCGTCTGTCTAAAACTTAACTGAAATAAAGGCAGACTCTACCTGTATGCCGGTAGGTCGACACATGGCTTGTCCGAGAATGCTGAAGATGCTGTCCTTGTCTTCTTCACTGGTGGTTGCTGGCAGCATATCCTCTATCTCCTTCTTCTCCCCAGGAAGAAGGGGCAATCCCTCCCCTTGGCTGGAGAGAAAATAAATATTCAGACAGTATGCTGTTTATAGGGTTGCATTCCAATATAAACACCTACAACAACTACAGAATCAAACATGATTGTGGGGTTTAATTAACACTTCTCCAACCTACAACAGAATATTATCATTTTTACAACACTAGAGTTGATCACATTAGATAATAAAAGGTGAAGATCTAAGCTAGTAACTATACATATATTCAACTGGCACCACTAACCTGGCATTATCCACCACCTTCCGGCCCCAGCGGTAAGCCCAGCTGGCCAGGGCTGCCCAGGACTTGGCCATCTCTGGAGCCAGGCTTGTGGAGAGCTGGTAGAGTTGGCCCAACACAAAATCTGGTTCCCCAACACCCACACTCACTGCACAGGGAAGACCACCATCATCAAAATGTAGCGTCAACCCTACTATACCTTCTGATTGAAAAAACTAAACAAACATCTAATAAATGGTACAGGACATAGCACTGGCCGTGCCATCAGTGTAGAAATGGGTTTAAATGGTACAGTACAGTCCGTTTACCATATGGACATATCTGGATGTGTCTACATTTGTCTAGAGCAGTGGTTCACCAAGTCAGGCCCGGGGGGTTCCAGGGGATCCCCGGCAAAAAGAGGAATAATCTATTTTGTCTATAACTTCATCCGTAAGTAACACAATGACAGACCATGTGACTATTTTAGTCATTAGTTTCATCCACTTTCTGTAACATCTAAAAGCAAAAATACAATCAGATGGGCGAGCATGGGCCTAAATCTTGATCAGTTTATAGGGTCCTTGATGTTAGAAGGTTTTAGAGTGCTTTAATGTGTGATGGGTGTGGATATGTTATCATAATGTGTCTTCATCTAGGTGAGCTCATTCTGTAAATGTTACCTGAGGTCTCAGCGATTATGTGGGGAATGCCCTGGTCCTCGAGGGGAAGCTCCAGCAGAGCAGAGATATTCTGGCTCAGAGGAGACATGCTGCTCACAGCATTGGATGAGTTTATTGCTCCAGACTTCTTCACCACCTAGACCAAAACATCACCACTCCTTATATAATTGCTAATGTTTTTCTTTAGTAACACAACCATCATCTGCACACTTGGTGTAAATTACTACAATAAGCAAAGCATTTTTAATGTTTGACAGCTAAATTGCACTCATTGCAGTCAGTTACAGCTAATATTTTTACTTTTACAAAAAAGTTTCTAAATGCTTCCAAGAGCCCGATATTATACCAATAAGTACCTCAGTAACACTGTGTTAATATCAGGATTACATTTCAAAACATTGAAATTCAGACCCAAGTAAAGGCAGAGCTGTATTGATAGGTGAGCATGCCTGTTTAAGCTGAGGTGTCATGTCCTTCCAGTCAGCCAACAGCCATTTGCATAGTGTCAGCAGAGAGCGACAGGCAGCACCTTCATTCTTCCCCACATGGCAGTACGACAGAGCAGCCCTGCTCAGCATCTCCATGGCTGTCATGGACTGGCCTGTGGACAGAGACACTGCTTAGAGGAAAGTGAAGACCGCGTCCTGAGCAACATCATCAACTCACTGCAGAAATACAGCTGAGACATCAGGCAACAAATGTCAGCTGGGATCTAGGGTTGGGCCGGTAGACGATGTCATCCTCCATCGCATGTTGAGCGAGCATCGTAAATTTTCTTTACCATACCAACACATTTACCATGAAACTTTCTACAAGTATATTTCTTAACGTTGTTAAGAACGTTAAGTACTGTTGTTCTCGTGACTGTATGTTAAAGCTGCTCTGGACTTATGGAAAAATGTATTCCCAATTTTGTCACCATAATTGTCCATATTGTAATTTCATTATGTTGGTCTTTTGTTGGTTTAGCCATATTCCCTTTCCCCCCCCATTAATCAAGGGTTACTAGATTGTGATTTGGACAATATAAATAAAATGACTGACTGGAGAGATGTAATAGTAAATCCCAGCTATATCCTAACCATTCTTTTGCTGCAAGAGTGGTGCACAGATCCTGAATATCTCCTGCTGCTCACCTGCAGCTCTCAGGACTTTGGCTTTTTCTATCTGCAGCTCTGGTCCCCATTTCTCCCCCAGAGTGCCCTCCAGGGTGAGATGCCTGAAGGACTGGCTCAGCTCATCCTGCTGCTGCTCCTCTTCTTGTGTTACATCACTGCATTGGCTGAGCAGGCGGGATGCCAGGGCAATGTTTCCTTTTTTCCGGGCAAATTTTACAGCAGTCAGGCAAAGCTCCATTAGGTGGCCATCTACAGAGGAAGAGTTACCTGGACAAGAATGGAGAGAGTTAACCCTGTATTTGTCCACATGAAACTCTGAGAGTTAAGGGTTGTCCATGTTAGATACCGGCTTTATTTTAGTCTTTTGTGCGTTTTTCAGCTAGATGCACACAGTAATTGCAATTTTTTTGTCCGATTTGTTAAAAGACAGACCTGCTGTTTTTTTGCTGATTGCAATTTTCTTTATATCTAAGAACTATAATTAACAGCATATAAAAACATTTAATTTTTACATTTAATGAATATTCGACACTGCATGAGGGAGTTAAATCCAGTGGTTGATGTGGATCCAACTGACTGAAAAAAATTTAACTTTGAACTATCTAAATTGAAATCTGATGAGTGATTAAGTGTTGCCTTCATTTTTTGAGCGGTGTATATAGGCTGTCTGAGTCTCTTCTAAAAAAAAAAACACCAATTGGAATGCAAATCCTGATTTTATCTTAAACAGATTTTTTACTTGTCTGTTTTACTGTTCTGAAGTGATTGGGCTCAGGCATGGCCAGGGGCCTCTATAGCAACCCTAATGATATAGGTTCAGGTAGGTCCGGAATAGGGCTGAGCGATTGATCCTTTTCAAATCGAAATTGCGATTTGAAAGAACCCGATTAGCTAATCTTGAAGATGGTAATTAAAATTAAGGTTAATTTGTTAACAGTCATGCAGTTACAAATTCATTCCCGTGTCGTCCTTGTGTGACAGACTTGCTCGCCACTCACAAGCGCCATGCACCTCCTGTTACGGTCCTACTCCCGACGGAGCGGGCACAGGGCATTTTACAACAACGAACTAAACTAGGGAAAAGCATGGGATAATGGAGTAAGCCGAACAGACTCTGCTGCTGAAACACTTCAGTGTGAGTTGAAGTCAGACAAAACCAGACACACATCCAGAGTGTTTAGCCTGCCCTACGTTGTTGTGTTGTTAATTTGTCTTTATTGTGCTTCAACTACGGATAACAGCTCTCCGTGAGCCAGTTTCATTCTGCTCTCCACAGGCTATATATCCCACATGGAGCATTTCAGAATAAGAGCGTTTTGCCTGCCTGATTTTGCAGACTTTGTTGATTTGTTCGGTTGTCCTTGATTTTTGTGCTTCTACCATGGTTAAGTAGGCTAAGTAGTCAAATTGTTTAATTTTTTACTGTATTTATTTTTGATATACGATAGAGAGTCTGAATAGGGTGTTTTATTTTGAAAATCGACCGGTTTCTCTATGCCGTTCTGAGTCTGACTTCCTGACCGGTTCAACTGCTCTGTGCTGTGTGGAGCGGCTTCCGTCAAAAATAGACTGGCAGTGAACACTGAATTTTAGCTAAACTTGTTCAGCCCTAGTCCAGAACCATCCCTTAGTAATGCTGCTATAGGCCTAGATTGCTGTGGGACTTCCCATGATGCACTGAGCTCCTCTCTCCTCCTCTCCCTCTGTAAGCACTCTTATCCAGTTCAATTCAGTTTTATGTATATAGCGCCAATTCACAACAACAGTTATGTCACTGTACTTTTCATGCAGAGCATGTTACTAACTCGACTTCTTCCCACTCCCACAGTCGTGTGCTATGTCGCCTGCTTTCTAGTAGTTTCTGGGCTTCCTGCTGCCGCCATGTTCCTGCTTAACACCAACTGCTACAATTATTATCATCATCATCATCATCATCATCCAAAATTACCACACTTCAGGTTCTTTTAGGAGATTTTGCTTAACAGGAAGCCAGAGAGCCACCCACTGGCAACAGGAAATGTTACATTTTAGCATGCTGATCAGATGCATCTCAAATGGCCTTAATGTTATGTTGTAAAACTTGTGACTTTATGTAAAATACTGTTGCTGTGGTGAGGCACTATTCGCCAATGAAATTTTTTTTTGAAGAGCTAAGGATGCTTGAAAACTCACAACACACATCTGCACACACATCAGAAGGGGTGTATTGTGTTTTCTGATATGGTTCAGGGGCATGGGTGTGGAAAAATGGCTCGATAACACCCCCTACGACGCCTCACCAAAGCTCCATACAAAATTTGGCACTTCAGATACAAAATCAGGAAAAAGTCAAAAACTATTTTTTCAAACTCTTGATAGTCAGTTCTGCACGAACATTGCACGTAGAATTTATGGACTCTCATGGGTAGAAGTCATTAAATCAATTTGGGTAACACAAAAGACCCACAAAACTTTGCAGCCAGACTCAAACTGGCAATGTTTCGATTTCGAAGTTGTACATAGCTATATGAAACTCGAGAAACCAATGTATCTTCTCCAGACTTAAAAATAAGCCTCTTGGAGCCAGAAGTCAGCCATTTTGAATTATTTAAAACAGTTTTCTCCATTTACAGGCTCCGTACGTTAAACTCCTCAGAGCGTTCCCGATCGACTTCAAATGTGGGTAGCGCCATTTAAAGAACATTGCAATGTTAAATTGCAAAGCTTTTTTTTGATCAAATGGCATGTCCATGGCGTGGCGTTGAATTTTTATGTTTCGCAATGAAAAAGGAAGGAGCACGTAAATGCATGGTCAGATCTGTTCTGAATTTCACATGTCAACCCCTTACAGTCTTACACGTCAGTATCCAGTCATAGTGATAGCCCCACCTATTGGCATCAAGGACACGTTTCAAATTTTTAAACGTTTTGCCTCATTCATGTTTTTACCCCACATGGCACCTTAGGGACAAAAACGTCCATAGGAATATATACTAAACTGTGCTTGGACCAATCCTCTTCACTTTATATATGCTTCCTTCAGGCATTATTATTAGGAAACACTCCATAAACTTTCATTGTAATGCAGATGATACTCAATTATATCTATCGATCAAGCTAGATAAAACTCCGTTAGCTAAACTTCAAATGTGCCTTCAAAGAGGAAGAAATGGAAGGTTAGATATAGGTCTATAGTTGGCTAAAACATCCGGATCAAGGTTGGGCTTTTTCAGAAGAGGTTTAATTACAGCTACTTTAAAGTACTGTGGTACATAGCCTGTTGATAGAGATAGATTGATCATATCTAGTATAGAAGTGCTGACTAAGGGTAAAACATCTTTAAGCAACCTAGTCGGGATGGGGTCTAAGAGGCAGGTTGATGGTTTAGATGAAGAAATTATTGAAGTTACTATTGTTCCTATTTTCCTCTATTAATGACAAGTAGTAGGCTGCTCTGGCATTACGGAGGGCGTTTTAAGACTATCTTGCCAAATTAAACGAGAATTTTCCCAGTTTGGTGGAACGCCAATTCCTCTCAAGTTCCCGCAACACTTGAATTTGCGAGTTTCAGTATTATATCATGGAGCTAACCGTCTTTGTTTTATTATTTTCTTTTTTAGAGGGGCTACAGAGTCGAGTGTCATTTGCAGCGAGCCTGGAGCACTATCAACAAGATGATCGATTTGGGAGGGACTGAAACTAGCATAGGAGTCTACTGTTACTTTGTGACTTGATAATGAATTTAGAGCTGATGGAATCGCATCCTTAAATTTAGCTACAGCACTATCAGACAAACATCTTGTATAGAATGACGAGTAGTTCAGCAATACAAACTCAAAAGTTATCAAACAGTGGTTGGACAAAGAGGGATTCTGTGGGAACACCACTAAATGTTCAATTTCAATACCATAAAACAAAACAAGGTCGAGGGTGTGGTTAAAACAGTGAGTTCATGAACACTCTCTGAGAGAAGCCAATGGAATCTAACAGAGATAAACGCAGTACTGAAGCTGTCATTCTCAACATCCACGTGAATATTAAAATCCCCTACAATAACAACTTTGTCCGTTTTAAGGACTAAAGTTGACAAAAACTCTGCAAATTCAGATAAGAATTCAGAGTACGGACCAGGTGCTCGGTACACTATAACAAAAAGAATTGGTTGCAGTGATTTCCAACTTGGGTGCGAAAGTCTAAGAACAAGACTTTCAAATGAGTTATAGGTTTAGAGCTGATTAGCAGGCTAGAGTCGAAGATAGCTGCAACTCCACCTCCTCAGCCTGTGCCTCGAGGAATGTGAGTATTAATATGACTGGGAGGGGTGGATTCATTTAGGCTAACATATTCTCCATCACCCAGCCAGGTTTCAGTAAGACAAAATAAATCAATATCATAATCTGATATTAGTTCATTTACTAGTACACCTTTAGAAGAGAGAGATCTGATGTTTAAGAGTCCACATTTAACTCTCCTATTCGTTTGCACTATTGCTCTTGTGGTTTTAATTTATGAGGTTTTTATGCACAGCTCCTCTTCTGTTTACCTTTGATTTAAATAATTTGGATGGTCGGGGGGCAGACACCCTCACTATAGGGTTTTCACTAAGTTAGACTGCGACTCTGCCTCCTGGTCTCTACTCTGGGTTGTCATGGATTTGGTCCACTAATAAACTTGGCCAGATTTCTAGAAATGAGAGCTGCTCCTTCCCAAGTGGAATGGATCCGTCTCTCCAAATCAGACCAGGTCTTCCCCAGAAAGTCTGCCAATGATCAACAAAGCCCACATCGTTTGCTGGACACCACCTCAACAACCAGCGGCGGAATGACGACATGCGGCTATACATGTCATCACTGGTCAGATTTGGCAGGGGTCCAGAGAAAACTACGGTATCCGACATTGTTTTTGCATATGTACACACCAACTCAACATTAAGCTTAGTGACCTCCGATTGGCGTAACCAGGAGTCATTACCGCCGACGTGAATAACAATCTCACTGTATTTACGTTTATCCTTAGCCAGCAGTTTCAAATAAGACTCAATGTCGCTCTGGCCCCAGGGATGCACTTAACTATGGCCGCTGGCTTCGCTAACTTCACATTTCTCTGGCTAGCTACAGTAGCTAAAGACTGATCTACCAAGGTGCGGAGCCGGACTTCTAAATCACTGAGCCTCGCCTCCATGTCTACAAATAAACTACACTTGTTACACGTACCATTACTGCTAAAGGAGGCAGAGGAGTAACTGAACATCTGACACACCGAGCAGGAGAAAGTAGGAGCGAGAGAAGGAGAAGGCATCGCTTGCTGCTAAGCTAAAGTCGCTAATGGCTAAGCTAAAGTGCTATAGCGTTGGCTACCAAAACTTTTGAAAATAATTATGAGACTGAACAGCAGTCACTAAAAGATGTAAAGAACTGAGAGCACTTAGGCAGAATTACTGTAAGAATAAGTGTTTAGCGGACAGTTGGTCGCTGTAATGACAAATTAACAAATTTAACTGGTATTTAGCGAGAGAAGCAAAACACGCTACCAACACACAAGCACTGGAAACGAGTCAACACGCTTACCGCAGTACGTCAGCAGGTCCATTTCACTGCTGCCAACTGCGGCAGGCTTACTTTATACCAGACCAATTTCAAAAAATGTGGACCCAATTAATCTCTTAAGACACAAAAACATGGGAATATGAGCTCCAGGTTGAAAGATACCAAAATTACCCTTTAAGTTAGTGCTAAGGCAAACCCACCATTTCCAGTTGTAGCTGCTTTACATTAAAAGCTTTCCACGGGTGAACCAGCAGGGAACAATCATTGTGAAGAAGTTTAAGACAGCATCAGTGTTACTTCATTTGCAATGCCATTCTTCAATAAAAATTAAAAAAACACAGGTACACAACAACAGCTCAACTGCTCGCAGATGTTCATGGCATGACAACTACTCCCCACTATGCAAAAACCTTAATACAAACCTTGCCTTGTATTTCAATCTCCAGTAAACTACCTTCATAAATGAACATAATAAACCATATATTCTACTCATTAATAATTACCTTTGAGTTTGTGAAGAAGTTGTCTCTGGAACATGGTGTATCTGAGGGCCTGAAGGAAAGGCTGGACATCCTGTTGCTTGCAAGAGCTCAGAGCCTCACTGCACAGAGGAATCACACAGTCCTACAGAGAATACACATACACACAGGGTAGAATATAACCTCCAGCTTAGAGAACAGTAGTGAAGTTTACTTAGTTGCTTTTCTTGCATTTGTTCACTGTTCGTTAAAGAGGTCATATTATGCTCATTTTCAGGTTCTCTTATTCTTAATACTTAATCTTATTTAGGTGTTGCACTAGAACAGGTTTACAGGTCATACTGCAGATTGCTGCAGCTCCTCTTTCCACCCTGTGTTGAAGGCTTGGTTTTAGCTCTGGAGTCTCTAAATGATCTTTGTTGGGAGTTGCACATGTGCAGTTCCTAGTTAAGGACTACTAGCCAATCAGAAAAGCAGAGAAGGGCAGGTCAGCGAGAAGCCGGTAAACCGCTTCAGTTCAGCTATACATTGTTGCTGACCAGCTTGGCAACGTGGACTGAAGCAAGAGTTTCAGAGTGGTGAGTTCTGTATCTGTAACAAAAGTATCTCTGTCTCTACATCACAGTAACAACTTTCTGTCTGCCTGGAGTGTAGCGATAACTTAAACTTGTGAGGGGATTACTTAAAATATAGGGCTTGGCACGTTAACGCATTATCACGTTAACACATTAATTAACAATTGACAATTATTTTATCACAGTTTATTATTATTATTTTGAAAGTCCGTTGCTCACTGGCTCTCAATACACAGACAGTCAAACCATGGGTCACAGGAGTGGTGGGATGTTGATCAGCCTGAAAATCAGCCAACCAAACAAGCAGTGGAGGGAGGCTTCGGCAGACTACGCTGGACGCAGCGTGTGGGAGAAGTAGATAAACAAAAGCAAGACAAGCCATGAAATGCCACAGTGAAGTGGATAGCTACACACTGCATGGTGATTAGTATTGGGGAAGATGTCGGTCTAAGGAATGTTCTTAAAATCACAACATAGCCGCTTGGCCCCGCGGGGTCGCTCTGCGCTTCTCAGGTGATCAGATAAAGCTCTCTGCGAGTAAACGGCAGGCGCTCTATGGATAGTAACCATGGCAACGGCTGAAGTTTGAGCTTGGTCTGCACATCATTCCAAGACCAGTGGCCATAATCGAACAGGCTTAGCTTTCCAGCCTCTGTTCTGATAGCAGGCACTCTGAACTGTAGCCAGTTAGGTGACCTGAGATTATGACAGCTTTGAAAAGATAAAAATGAGTTTACCTAAAATTATCTTTATCTTAAAGTTCAAGCCTGCGCATGTGAAGAAATGACCATCCTACCAATCTGTACAGTATACAATTATGTGTCCTAACCTGTCCATATCTGAGAGCTGAGTGATAAAGGGGATCAAGTTTGGACAAAGTGGACAGAGAGGCAAACCTGTAGATACACAGTCAGATGCCCCATAGTCAATCTGCGACACAAAAAGGCCAGCAACTAAGCATTTTCGTGAAGCTGTGGAGAAACAGGACTTTAGCCTGTACAGAAAACCCAATGTGATCTTTTCCAGTGATTTGAGCTCCGCTTTCGCGTACAAACAGTTGAAGACGATTCAACTTTGGCAGTGGGCGGGCGTGTGCCGAGCTTTTCACCTGCTACTGAACATACTGTTTATGCTGCTCCCGATAAAAGAAAAAGCTGTTGCTCAGAAGGAGCCTGGACTCTAGGCTCTGGACTCTAACTTGTTTTAACAAGCTAGATAAAAAGGTAATGCCCTGCTATTGTGTAAAAGGAATACTGCTGGTAAAAAGCACCTTATTTGTTTAAAGTCTTTGCAAACCACATGTTATTGCAATTTTGTGTATATAGCAGTACATTTAAATGAAATGTGCACAATACACTACTTCAGAATTTTGATCGTTCCTGAGCACTATTAAAATACGTGCAACCTCTGACATGTATAGCAATTGTAAGTCGCTTTGGATAAAAGCGTCAGCTAAATTAATAAATGTAAATGCAAGGACCCTGAACTATACATGAAAAATTTTAAATGACGTCCAGTTGTGTAAATCAGCACATTAGCTTTTAATGTTTTATTTGATTTAATGTTGAACAGAGCATCTTAATTTTTTTCAATAAAATACAGTTTAACATTTTCTTCAAACATAATTATCGGGAACTCTTAAAATACATTGCTTGTGTGCAATGTGATCCGGACGGGACCACCTCCACCTCATTTTGAGTCAGAACACACCCTGTTACATACAGTTAAATGAGAAGTGTGGGTATACATACTTCTTGTCCAGTGAGTGTGTTCTCCAGGGTAGCAGTGCAGTGGAGCTGCAGAGTGCACAACGTAGGCAGAGCATCAGACAGTGTGAGTGTGGACAGACGAAGAGGACCAAAGCAGATCCGTCCAGTCTGTTTCAGGCAGCGCACCAACGAACTGCAACATCACATGATTTACTAAGAGACGGCATGGCTCTGACGTAATGATGTAAATTGAACTGAACATTGAGCTTTTTATTTCACATTACAACACACAGCTTGAACCTGTGGGACCATTAAGCCAGAACCCCTAACAGTGTTTGACCACATCATATGCCAGTATGCTTGTTGGATGAAGGAACGGCTTCGGAAAACCCCTCCACCCCATACCTTTCAGACGTCCGACAATCTGACATTCACACCAATTGAAAGAAAGAGGCTAAGATTTTCTAGCTCTCTTTTTCCATTTTCCATCCATGTTCAGAACAACACAAACAAAAAACACTGCATGGTCGGACGGCTTACCAACTAGTTCTGTTCGATCATGACCCAACGCATGAAAGTAGCCTGGATCCCCAAACCCTCCAGGACCTGATACTATGATAAAAACTATGTAATTATCAATCACACATTTGCAAGTCTCAATAAGAATGCTTACTCTGGATTGGCTGTGTTCCTCTGCTCCTGCTGTTGAATTGCTTTCGTCATGGAGCTAACAGCACTGCGAAGGAGCTGCACCTCGATGGCTCTCTGCAGCTCAGTTGGATCTGGACTCATAGAGGGCAGAAGCCTTTTCAAATCTGACACACAAAACAGCATGTAAAAATGTTTAGGTTAAATTAGAATGCTTGAAGACAACTACTGAAAATCATAATCAAATCCATTTACCAATTTAAAATAGAAATATACACACACACACACACACACACACACACACACGTGAGAGCAGTTTATTGCTAGCAGGTGGCGGTAGCGACCTTGTCTCTCTGAGTTGTAAGAATATACACTGCAGTACCCAGGGTCATCTGTACAAGACAACTTCTGCTGGACCACTGGACTCAACTTAAGTCTACATTTTTCTGTACAAGTGTATAGTTTACTATTGAATACTTTATCACTGTATTTTTTGTAAGGCTCATGAGTAGGGTTTACATGACATGAATACTGGAGATCTATTTTGGGGTGTTGTTCCCAACCAACCCAAGACTGACATTACTGGGGGACATCTTAGACAACATGAGGGGCAATGTTTACTTTATCGGACTAGCCCTGTTGCAGCTAATAAATGACTAGCCATTTGCTGGACCACCAGGGGTCCTTAAGAGTAATAAATAGTAAATTTAATACATTTACTATTTAAAATTAAAAGAATAAATAGTTTTCACCATAATTCCACCCATAAGTAACAATGACAGAATGTGTGACTGGGTCATGGGTTTCATACACTTTATGATAATTAATGATCACTTTATAATAAAACATCTAAAAGCCAAAATCCTATCTGATAAGCGTGTCTGGGACAAAATCTTATCAAATGGAGATCTGTGGTCTAATTTGTGTTGTCGTCATTTAGGTTGATGTGAAAAATTTGAATACCACAAAAATATTGAATGCAAGAGAATAAATACACTACTGTGTACCTAATGCTTCCTGTGTCCCCTTTTTGGCGCTACATACCACTTAGCGCTATGACTAGAAATGAATATTGGCGTGTAGATGTGTTTGGTGCGAGACAGTTATCAAGCACGTATAGTTTTGCACCCTGTAAACGGTGAAAAAGAGGTTAAAATCGCACTTTCAATTCAAAATGGCTAACTTCCTGTTGAGTTTAGGATATGGGTTCTTGAGGCTTTTTTGTGTCTTCATATGATACATGCCCCCAGAAAATTTCGCGCATGTTGGCACAGGGGCTAATTTTTTCCAACTTTACAGGTGGCGCTATAGAGCCATTTTGCCAAGCCCATGGGCGAGACCCTTAAAATACGTAATTATTCGCCATGCCTGACGTGTGTGAGTTTTTGAGCACCTTTAGGCCATCAAAAGTGCGATTCATTTGGGCGAAAGAATAATAATCCTTACAATTTCAATAGGGTCCTCGCATGTTTCATGCTTGGGCCCTAAAAAAAACAAAAACAAACAAAAATAACCACAATCCAACTCTTACAATGTTTGGTTGCTGTTAGTGCTGTAAAAGAGCAGTTGGCAGCGTTGGTAACGGTATTGCACAGCATTAAAATCTGTTGATTGTGATATCCTTTCTTGTTGGACAAAAGATTATACAGGTGCTGGTCATATAATTAGAATATCATCAAAAAGTTGATTTATTTCAGTAATTCCATTCAAAAAGTGAAACCTGTATAATTTATACATTCATTCCACTCAGACTGATATATTTCAAGTGTTCATTCCTTTTAATTTTGATGATTATAACTGACAACTAGTGAAAACCCCAAAATCACTATCTCAGAAAAATTAGAATATTGTAAAAAGGTTCAATATTGAAGACACCTGGTGCCACACTCTAATCAGCTAATTAACTCAAAACACCTGCAAAGGCCTTTAAATGGTCTCTCAGTCTAGGTTCTGTAGGCTACACAATCATGGGGAAGACTTCTGACTTGACAGCTGTCCAAAAGACGACCATTGACACCTTGCACAAGGAGGGCGAGACACAAAAGGTCATTGCTAAAGAGGCTGGCTGTTCATAGAGCTCTGTGTCGAAGCACATTAATAGAGAGGCAAAGGGAAGGAAAAGATGTGGTAGAAAAAAGTGTACAAGCAATAGGGATAACCGCACCCTGGAGAGGATTGTGAAACAAAACCCATTCAAAAATGTGGGGGAGATTCACAAAGAGTGGACTGCAGCTGGAGTCAGTGCTTCAGGAACCACCACGCACAGACGTATGCAAGACATGGGTTTCAGCTGTCGCATTCCTTGTGTCAAGCCACTCTTGAACAAGACAGCGTCAGAAGCGTCTCACCTGGGTTAAAGACAAAAAGGACTGGACTGCTGCTGAGTGGTCCAAAGTTATGATCTCTGATGAAAGTAAATTTTGCATTTCCTTTGGAAATCAAGGTCCCAGAGTCTGGAGGAAGAGAGGAGAGGCACAGAATCCACGTTGCTTGAAGTCCAGTGTAAAGTTTCCACAGTCAGTGATGGTTTGGGGTGCCATGTCATCTGCTGGTGTTGTTCACTGTGATTTCTGAGGTCCAAGGTCAACGCAGCCGTCTACCAGGAAGTTTTAGAGCACTTCATGCTTCCTGCTGCTGACCAACTTTATGGAGATGCAGATTTAATTTTCCAACAGGACTTGGCATCTGCACACAGTGCCAAAGCTACCAGTACCTGGTTTAAGGGCCGTGGTATCCCTGTTCTTAATTGGCCAGCAAACTCACCTGACCTTAACCCTATAGAAAATCTATGGTTTATTGTGAAGAGGAAGATGCGATACGCCAGACCCAACAATGCAGAAGAGCTGAAGGCCACTATCAGAGCAACCTGGGCTCTCATAACACCTGAGCAGTGCCACAGACTGATCGACTCCATGCCACGCCGCATTGCTGCAGTAATTCAGGCAAAAGGAGCCCCAACTAAGTATTGAGTGCTGCACATGCTCATACTTTTCATGATCATACTTTTCAGTAGGCCAACATTTCTAAAAATCCTTTTTTTGTATTGGTCTTCAGTAATATTCTAATTTTCGGAGATATGAATTTGGGATTTTCATTAGTTGTCAGTTTTAATCATCACAATTAAATGAAATAAACATTTGAAATATATCAGTCTGTGTGTAATGAATGAATAAAATATCAAAGTTTCACTTTTTGAATGGAATTACTGAAATAAATCAACTTTTTGATGATATTCTTATTATATGACAAGCACCTGTAAATACCTTTTAGATAGGGCTGTAATGGTTCTAAAAGCGAGACCGAAAGAACACCACAAACGTCCACATTCTCGTGTCACAATTCCAAGTTACAGAACCGCTCCCCGGACTGTAGAGCTCTCATTAATACAGTATAACTGTGGCAGCAGCAGAGGTGTATTTGTATTTCTAGTAGGTTATTTCATTCATACTTCACACTCCACCTTTATTTCAGTACTTACTATTTTGATCTGCTCCCGGCGATTTATTAATTATAATAATAATAATGGCTGAATCGGGCAGAAAAAAAAGAGGTATGATTCGAGCCATGGAGAATAGTTACACCCCTACTTTAAACGGAATGAAATTTCATTGTTTTAATTCTTAAAATAAAATCTTTAATGTGTGCAGGATTTCTTCTTCATTTAAAAAAATGTTCTCTTTTACTGATTTGCCAGAGTTTGTCCTATAATGCACTCACCCAGCTTGTCCTTACTGCTGGAGAGCAAGCTGTAGTCCTCTCCAGGCAGCAACTCCAGCTGAGCCCCGCACTCAGCCAGATCTCCCTCCTCAAAGCAGCTCAGAGCCTGGACGTAGTTGAAATCTGTCCTGAGATTGATGCTGACTGGACTGGTGGAGTTCTGTTTGACAGCATGGACGGTGGCCTGCCACTCCTTAACAGAGGCCCAATCACAGAGTGCCACGTAACACTGACAGGCTTTGTTGGCCAGGAAGTTGATCACCTCAGAAGAGCACTCACTGGACTTCAGCAGCACAGTCTTCCTGCTGTCACCTTTCAGAGGAATGAAAAAACATAAAAAAAACACTGTGCTGCAGTCCTGCTGCAGTGCATTACAGTATTGACAGCAGTATTTAACAAAGGCAAGGCACCAGCCTCAGCCCGATTAAGGTGCCAGGAGCTACAATGTTAATAAATTCTCTTATTATTGTTATTATACATTCTGAAGCCATCAAAAAAATCTCTACTTAAAGAGCAACTCTACAATAACTCTTGTAAAGGAGAAAAGTGCTTTTGCAGTGACTAAACTTGATTAAAGCTGTAAAGTCATGTCTCATACTGGATTTGTTAGGTTATATAATTAGGTTATTTAGACGAAAGACATGCTTTATATTCCTGTGTAGAGAGGAAACCAACTCGCGCTCTACTGGAATCTAATAATTCATTAATAATGACTCATTTAAGAGACCTACAATTGCTCTATATGTCAGAGGTCACACACCTCTGGAGCAACTAGGGGTAAAATGTCTTGCTCAGGGACACATTGGTTGGTGTGTCGCTACCACCAAAGGTATGGGTCTTATCCAGTGCGACATCACAGTAATACATTCAGGCATGCACACTGGTCAGGGGGAAAAAAGGTGAGAAGGATATGCAAGCAAAGAAAGCTTACATGTTGAACAGACAATGTGCATTTGTCTACTGCAACAAGAGAAAAATTCTTTGTGTTGAAAATTATTTCAACGCTATTTTAGCACTATTTTCTAGAAATCATCAATGCTAAAAAAGATTGAAGTTGTGGCGGTCCTCCCCCAGATAATTTAGAGCATTAAACACTTAATTTCCTGCATTGTGGTGAATTTTCTGCACCATTTTCTGCCTTTCCTACATCAATTTATGGTGGAAATGTTTTTTATTTATATAAAGGGAAATGCAAAAATTAGGTGGCAGTTGAAAACAGAATATAATGCAACATTTATGGGTTGATAAAAGTAGGCTAAGTTATAAATTGGCAACATTACTGTATCAGTCAGGACAGTTAACATTGTAAGCTAGCTTACTTATTAGACAGTTGGTTCGGCAGTAAGGTTCTAGTATAGGTCCTATTTAACTTTTAGGAGTTTGCATGCCTGTACATTACTGCGAGTTGTGTACCTATTACAGTGGAAAAGAAACATCCTGCAGCACAAAGGTAACTTGTTTTAACCTCAAACTGGGTAGGGGATGAGTCTGTCAGTTGCCAGGTCATGAAGTTATTCATCCACATATGATGATATTCAAGCATTAAAACCATTTATTTGTCCATGAACCATGCAGATATTAAATGACTGCTTGATAGATATCCGTTTTTCAGCTACATACAGATACATTTTAGGTCATTAATGGGCCCTCTAATATTAGTACTGTACTAAACTTTGAATGTACTCAAGTCTGTCTGTCTCTTTGAGTTCATCTGAGTTAAATTGAATTAATTTAGACTTAATGTTAATGAATGAAAATACAGGAGGATAGTTGGAGTGAATTAAAAGGCAGGTATTTGCTGGTTACCGTTGATGGTGTGTTTGGGGCTGCTCGTGTTGCTAGAGAGTCTGAGAACACAGCCTTCAGAGCTTTTGATGCTGCACTCCATCCCTGTAGCCGCAGAAAGCTGATCTTGATACTCCAGTGCTGCTTTCTCAAACCTACACACACGATTTAGTAGAGGACAACCAAACAAATGAACCAGAAAATGTGGATGATTTAGTGAGTATCTGGCTGAGTTGTGAGGATGTGGGGTTAAGGCTTACCGTCCCTCAGCCTGCAGGGCGACTGATGACAGCCAACCCAGACTCCTGCCACTGGTGAAGAGGCTCCAGGCTGCCAGGCCCTGGATGGCCTCGGGACAATGCAGCTCACACAGGGCCTCCACAAGTAACATCAGAGGAACCTCCAGCTCTGAACCCTGATGAGCACACCATAACATGCCATTCAGCTAACCACATGATGATACTATCAAATAACCTCATACCTATATATTTCAAATAATGCTATTACATAGTACCTAAACACCAGCTATGTGCACTAGAGCCCAACCAATTTATCAGTCGGCCGATATTATTGGCCCCACGGCTCCTAGGGCCCAGAACCACAGTCCCACCAACACCCAGGAAGCAAGGCAACCCAGCCCAGGCCAGAAGCCTGCCACCCCCGCAGCCCCCCAAAGAAAACAGACAGCAGCAACAGCCCCTCAGCCCCAGGAGGCCACCAGACGCACCGAGCCCCTAAGCCCCACCTACCAGCCGCACGGGTCCCAGAGCAGCGAGGTCATAAACACCCACCCCACTAATTGATAGAGTTGATCAAGAGGGACCAGAGAGACTGGAATTTTGTCAATTGTTTTTTTTTTGGAAGCAGACATTAGCTGAACAAGAATCTAACACAGCTTCCTGCCAGAAAGTTATCTAGCTCCTCTGAAAAATGTGAAACGTTGTAGTTATAGTTGCAGGTCCTCCTTGGAGACTGTCATGCAGTATTAGATGCATTGAACAGCAGGTCACTGTATCATAGACAGCATGTTTTAGAGCCTGATGGTGGAGAAATGGTTTCTCGTAGCTTTGGTTAGAATTTAAGAGTGCTGATAAAGAGATAAGCTAATGTGAATGTGATACACTGAAAGTAGTTATTACCGCAGATTTTGTGAAAGTCAAATATACTTTTATTCTCCCCTCACTCTGTTTACAGATGGCTGAAAAAGTTGCACACCTTCTAGCAGCAAATATTTATGGATGTGCAATTGTTTATATATTAAGTTGTTGACAATATAACCCATTTAAGAAAAGGTTTTATAGCCTACATACAGAACAGCTGTTCTAAGTGTGGTGTGTACAGTAAAGGGGTCTAGTTTCCAAATCATTTTCAAATCAAGATATCAGCTCATAATTCGGCTCTTTTTCACTGTAATATCAGCATCGGGCCCCGAAGACCCATATCGGTCGGGCTCTGATGTGCACACAAATGATGAGCAGCTGCTTATTAAAATGTCTGTGCACATCCCTGCTGCACACAACATGTTACCCACATGTTACTCACCTAAAAGCTTCATTTAACAGTGGATTTGCACTGACCTGGGTGCTGCTGTTCTTAATCTCTGTAAGCAGGTCGAAACCATGACGAATTGTTACTGCCGGCTGGCCCGACAGAAGACCGACCCTCATCAGTGCTAGTCGGATCCTCGTCAGCCAGTCTTGGCATGTCTGACGGTTGGTGAAGAAGAACGTCCTGATGCCCTAAGACACAGAGTGGGAGGAATTCATTATATGATTTATACACACGCCAATCCCATTACTAAAGAGATGTGGTTGCCAATCTGAACCAATGTTAATGCCTGATATTCAAAATGTGTTTCTCGGCACTCTTCTAGATTGTCGTAATTTTGAACCAATCTTCAACCAGCAGTAAAGCCTGGAGCTTTTATTTGCACACCTTTGGTGGGGCAGTGAGCGCATTGGCGCAGCCCTCATATGCATTGTACATGAGCTTCTCCAGATTCTCCAGGTACTGAAGCAGCAGAGCAAGGCGGAGCTGATTGGAGTGGTGACCATCCCCATCACCCACAACACCAGCCCACGCTCCAACATCCTGTTCTGGGTTCAAACTGTGGGTAGCCAGGCTGCGGATCATACCTGAAAAACAGGGGTACAGAATGGAAGACAATGGAACACAGAATGGAAAACAATGGAAGGCTGATCTGGTGATCTAGAGGTTAAGGCGTTAATATTGAACTGCAGCATACTTGGGTCGGGTCCAGCAGGGGACCTTTGCTGTACGTTCTTCCCCATTTCTATCACCTCTATACTGCCTATCAAAAATTATTTAAAATAATGCTAATAACAATAACTGAAGCATATTGAAGTTTTTGTTCTTCTGAATTTCTTTTCTTCAATTCACTCTTCAAGTCACTAGTGCCCCCCTACAGAAAATAATGGACTATGCACATGTTCACCAAGTGCAGAATTTCTTTACAAAAAGCTGTTACAGAAACCCCAGATGCAAAAAGTCTTGAAATCCAAAAGTTCCAGTCACTCTGAACAAACTGGATCTAGTCTTTTTACCTTCAATGGTCTGAAAGGTGTCCTGAGCTCGGCCCAGCGGTGTTCGGAGTTTGGACAGGACAGTGAACTGTGCAGCCTCCCACACTGCCCACTGCCACAGCACCACCTCAGTTTTCAACAGTGCCTGTGACACTACACCTGGCCTGCTGCCATCTACACCGCCTCGGCAATCCCGTTTTTCCAGTCGCTGGCAGCTGTAGTACAGACGCTCCAGCCAGGGATCCTTGCTGTGGATACAGAACTGTGAAGCTTAGAAAGTCTCATTACCCTGACACCCGGGACCTATTCACAAGGTAACCATACACACACATCAACTAGCTCTATGGAGCAGGTCCTTTATCTGCAGAGGGAGTAGCCATGACCCTGAGGTATTCAGAAAAGGCCGTTTAATCAATTATGATCAACATGAACTAAAATCAGCAGAAAAGTAGTAGATTAGTAGAACGCAGCATTTGCATCCTGTCATACTGACAAAAATCTTGTTTTGGTTGTGGGGGAAAAACTATGGTGGAGTAAATCCAACATGTGTGTTGCTCTTACAACGTGAAACTACTTGGGGTGTGAATTTTGCTCTCTCTCGATTTCGACTCTTGGGGTCACGAGTTGATTCACAAATCTATTCTCTGTTCAAAAAGATTTCTGATTCAAAAATCGATTCTGGATTCAGTACACAGGGGTGTTTCTGGATCTACTCCACTCTGCTGTGAGCTAAGACAGGCAGTGTGGTAAATGCTGGTATAAAAGCAGCTCTGGGTGACTATAATGTGAGCAGGCATTTGTAGTGTTCCTAAAGCACTTTTTCATTTTGCTTAGGCGGCAGTTGGGATGAAACAGTTACCGGTTTAATTATAAACCATGGTAAAATTGGTTAGTATTACCAAACAAATTTTAATTGGCATGACTACGTTCAATTACCTTTGAAAAACTCACAGTAAATACTGTTCAGCATCAACCAAAGTTGGCAATAGTCTCCCAGAAGTAGGGGCACGCGTTTGGGTCAATGACAACACAACGGAAGAGAGATTTTTTGGCCTGCCTGAAGTCTGGTCATATTTAGTTTTTTTTATAAGAGTGCTGAGCAGGGCTGGGCCCAAAAAAAATAAAAAAATAAAAAAATCGGCCCTGGCATTTTCGGCCGAGGCGGCCATTTAGGGGGTCAGCTTGGTGCAAGCTATTTTTCAGAACATTTTTAAGAAATGCTTTCAAAAAGTGGTGCCTACATGTACCCCAGTGTGAATGCCTCCCAGGTTGAGCTACGTCTCTCTCTCTCTCCCTCTCTCTCCAGCTGATGTAGAAGCTACTGCAGCCCGGTAGCAAACATATCGGTTGTTGTCACACATTTGGCGGCCTCCATCTGAAGTTTTTTTTGGCCCGCAACGCAGGAAACAGAGAGCAGAGGAGGTGGGGGCTAGTAAGAGATGTGATTGGGCCAGCGTCAGTATAGAAAACTACCCAATGGGCCGCTGTCCGTGCTATGGGTCGATCGCCAGCCCGTTTTTTTTTTTTACAGTTAATAAATAATTTACAGTGGGGGAAATAAGTATTTGACCCCTTGCTGATTTTGCAGGTTTGCCCACTTACAAAGAATGCAACGATCTATAATTTTAATCATATGTACATTCTAACAGTGAAAGACAGAATCCCAAAGAAAATTCCAGAAAATCACATCATATGAATTTATAAAAATTGATAACCATCTGATGAGGAAAAACAAGTATTTGACCCCCTGGACAAACAGCATGTTAATATTTTGTAGAAAAGCCATTATTGGCCAGCACAGATGTCAAACGGTTTTTATAGTTGGTGACAAGGTTTGTGCACATTTCGGCAGGGATGTTGGCCCAATCCTCCCTGCAGACAGCCTCCAAATCATTCAGGTTCCGAGGTTGTCGCCTGGCAACTCGAATTTTAAACTCCCTCCAAAGATTTTCAATTGGATTCAGGTCTGGAGACTGGCTAGGCCACTCCAGAACCTTGATGTGCTTCTTCTTCAGCCACTCTTTTGTTGCTTTGGCGGTGTGCTTAGGGTCGTTGTCGTGCTGAAACACCCATCCTCGACCCATCTTCAGCTCTCTCACTGAGGGAAGGAGATGTTGGTCCAGAATTCCACGATACATGGCCCCGTCCATCCTCCCCTCAATACGATGGAGTTGTCCCGTCCCCTTGGCTGAAAAGCACCCCCAAAGCATGATGTTGCCACCACCATGCTTGACGGTGGGGATGGTGTTCTTTGGGTTGTACTCGGTGTTCTTTGCCCTCCAAACACGACGAGTTGAGGCCAAAAAGTTCTATTTTGGTCTCATCTGACCACATCACCTTCTTCCAGGCCTCTTCTGAGTCGTCCAGGTGGTGAATGGCGAACTTCATGCGGGCCTGTACATGTTTCTTCTTGAGCAGGGGGACCTTGCGTGCGCTGCAGGATTTCAATCCATGACGGCGTAGTGTGTTACCAACCGTTTCTTTTGTAACTGTGGTCCCAGCTGCCTTCAGTTGATTCATCAGTTCCCCCCTTGTGGTTTTGGGATGATTCCTCACCGTTCGCATGATCAGGGACACCCCACGAGGCGAGATCTTGTGTGGAGGCCCAGACCGAGGGAGGTTGGCGGTGGTGTGGTGCTTCTTCCATTTCCTGATAACTGCACCGACAGTTGATCTTTTCTCTCCAAGTTGCTTTCCGATTCTCTTGTAGCCCATCCCAGCCTTGTGCAGATCAACAATCTTGTCCCTGATGTCCGTAGAAAGCTCTTTGGTCTTGCCCATGGTGGTGATGTTGGATGCTGGTTGTTTGGGTGTTGACAGGTGTCTTTTATACAGGTAACGAGGTGAGGCAGGTGTATTTGATGTAGATAATTGGTTGGGATTGGGGCTGTGTCTTAAAGAAAGACTAACTGGCTTGTAGGAGTCAGGATACTTGCTGTTTGGTAGGGGGTCATATACTTGTTTTTCCTCATCAGATGGTTATCAATTTTTATAAATTCATATGATGTGATTTTCTGGAATTTTCTTTGGGATTCTGTCTTTCACTGTTAGAATGTACATATGATTAAAATTGTAGATTGTTGCATTCTTTGTAAGTGGGCAAACCTGCAAAATCAGCAAGGGGTCAAATACTTATTTCCCCCACTGTATGTTACACCGGCCCCAAAGGTGCATCGGCCCACCGGGCATTTGCCTGGTATGCCAGATTACCCATCCAGCCCTGGTGCTGAAGGAAACTTGATCTAAGAAAAATGGCTTATAGTGAATGCAGAATTAAGTTAACGTTTAGCTTTGGTTTATCTGTCTGACTTGCTAACAGCTTGCAAACTGAAGCTCTCAGTGTTAGCTACTCTTGTAAAACCTTTAGGTTTCAGAGGTAACCCCGGTTCTGATAACATGAGTGAGGTATCTGCGTAGTCCTCAGAAGCCCATGACTCAAACAGCTGGTCTTGGCCCACAGGATTTCCAGCTTCTCAGCCGCCCTCCTGCACGCTTCATGCAGGTCCATACCTGTGGCGAGTGGGGTGAGGAGGGGTTATTGGGAGAGACGCAGTTGGTTGAGCAAACTGTGCCGGTGCGAAGGAGGGATCATCATCGTCCTCCCCCTCGGAGAAGAGAATGTCGACCAAGATGTTAGAGTTGCCAGATTCCTTGTCATCTCATCTCCCAGTAGAGAATCAAAATGATCAGCTGGCATGCAATCATTGAATCCCACGAGCAAGGGAGTCCTGTGGTGGGGGTTTTATCGCTGGCACGGGGGCAAGCAGCGGTGTAGCTGGTGTGCTATCCGCCGGTATGTTAAGCTTCGAGAGCGCCATGGTAAGCGACTTATAGTCGAAGCAGAAATTAGCAACCCGGCTGCTAGTGTGGAGGCTTAGCCAACACTAGTGAGGTGGCTAGCTGGGCTAAGGTGCTTGGTGTTACGGTTTGGCAAAAGCCTAACAAAGTAGCTACGGTTAGCTGTATGGAGGCAGCAACAGCAGTGTAAAAGACTTCTCACTGAAAATGCCAGATTTCTATGGTGAAGAGATCGGGATTCCGTCCACGACACAGAACAATTAGCGTCCGGCGATCGAGTGGTTAACTCAATCTGTGGAAAGTTAATCAACATTCCCGTTAGCAGTCGCGTTGAGAGATGTAGCTCTCTGAGCGAAAAGAGGTTTTTGAATGAGCTTATGACTCTGCATCATCCCTTTTATTGGGAGAAGACGTCCCTCCTCCTGATGCAGTCGTCAAGACTGCCAGTCAGTGGGGCTGGCGTATTGTAATCGGACCTCTGAGGACTACGCAGAGGGGCGTACCCCCTATAGTGAGATACCGAGCGAATGTTTGAAAGGCAACACTACACGTTGTTCTGCTGCTGTGTCATGTGTGCAGTAGAGCCCGACGACCGATTCATCGGTCGTTCGATAATAGGAGCTAATTGCATTTAAATCATCAGCGTTTATAACCGCAGATATACAGAGTCTGATCCTTCACTCATGTCATGAGTGCTGCATAGTTTGCCCACCAGAGGGCCCTCTGCAGCTCCTCTGTCAACTCTGTTAACAGACATGATTGTAGATTTCTGAAACAGTGTGGCAGTTCTAGTCAACAGTCCTATTACTTCTCCCTAGTTCATCTCTTCTAAATATTCTCTAACATCAGGTAGGTAGGGTATTCTAAATATATCTACGAGCCATTTGTCTGTAGTTACACTAGGAGTGTCAGAAATTATTAAACTAGAGCGGACATGTAAAGAAATGTGAGCTGAACAAGAATCTAACAGCTTCCTGCCAGACAAAGTTATCTAGCTCCTCTGAAAAATGTGAAACATTGTAGTTATAGTTGCAGGTCCAGGTCCAAAAGTTTGATACAGATTTAAAACATGTACATGTTGTGTGTGAGTGTGATGTAGACTGGCAGGTTTGTTGTGAGCAGTAATGTGGCAGCGGAATAGTTATTTAAGGTGTTGCGTTCGCTGTCACAGATGATTAACCAAGACCAGAAACAATGAGCGAGGGTCTATTAAAGACTTCCGATACAATTAATGACGGTCATAAGTTACATGCATCTCCATCTACACTGTGTAGAGGAGATACAAAACAAAACGTGGTTAGTTAACCGATGTTTTGTGGCGATAACAGTTTGAAGTTAAGTAGATCTATTTCAAAAACATGTCAACCTGAACTCATTTATTTTATTTGCCAACTTAAGTTTATATTTGCAGGTGGCAAGTGCTAATTTTGGACCGAGCGCTAACTAGCCAGTAGCCAGCCACAATGCTTACTGCAACTGTGTTTTACAGAAGCCCAAAAGGACACATAGTAATTCAACATTTACAGCAGTGAGGAGAAACTATAAATAGATGAAAAAAAATTGATTTGTGGAAGTTGTAAGTCAATTCAGAATCTAAAGATAAGAATCATGATTCTTATGTGAACTGGTATTTTCCCCCTAGAAACTACTCACTAAAAACTTCACCATGAGCTAAATTTAGCAAGATTTATTACAGCCTAACAATCTGTCAAACCGTATGCTTCAGTACAGACCCATGCTGAATCCATCTCTATCCCAAGGACTGTAAGTGCAAAGGCCAAGTAGTTTGTGTAAAACCTATGCAATTAATGGCTGTGTCACCAAGATAGGTACCCTCCACGGTGCAGGACTCCATATAAGATGAAGCTGATGAGGTCGCTGAAGTCCTGGGGGTGGAAGGTGCTGCTTGGAGCTCGGCTCATGTGGTGGCGGATGGCCAGTGAGATCTTCCTCATCTCAGGGTGGCTGTGGTTACTGTGGACAAAAATCACACACGTATATTTAATAAGACCCAATCGTGTGAATGAAATCATTGACCCATGACACATTGATCTGTATTTTGTTAACCCTAAGATTAACAATTAGAAACATAGCAGTACTAGAGAATGACTTTCTTCAGCTTTAACTTTCAATTTAATTGACTTGATTAGTATTCAAGGTAAACTAATTTGTCATTGTGCAACAAGAATCCTAAGCAACTCAAAAACGTGTTACAAAAGTAGAAGAAGAATAATTAAAGCTCGGTGGGAGCGACAGCTGCGGCCACATAACTTAAGGCTGGCTGATGCAGCCCTGAACTGGACTCTGCACCTACATGTGTAAAAGATCTGACAATGAGAGGATGGGTGCAACGATTACTTATTTCGAAACACTGAATTCTGATTGTCACACAAGGCTTACTTCCTGTTGCCAATAGATGATGCACATTTAACATAATAATATTAAAGCTGGAAGCAGCGTTAGGCGGGGCCCTTGCACATGTAGCATGTCCAGATGTGAGGCGGCCACGTAGCAGATTCTGGAGCTCTGCCAGTGCAGCTGTGAATTTGCCACGCATTTCGGATACTGTACAAAGTTGTTAATGGTCACTTCCTTTGTCCCATTTGTGGCGCTTAGGAGCACTTGGCGCTACGACTACAGGTGGATATTGGCGTGTAGATGTGTTCGGGGCAGGAAATTTATGAAGCAGGCAAAAGTTTGATACAGATTTCAACATGTACAGTTAAGTTACGACGACTTCCTGTTTCATGGCGAAGCATGGAACTCCGCCACTCCACGAAAACTCACCATTTGTACAACTTTTAATCGTCAAAAGGTTTAGACTGCACAGCAAAAATCTTAAGTCGGTCGGACTAAATCCCTATGAGGATTTTGTTAAAGTACGGAGTGAGTGAGTAAATTATCCAAAAATGACCATAAAATTCAAAATGGCCGACTTCCTGTTGGGATTAGGCCATCGCTCTAAGGAGGATTTTTGTACATCCACAGAAATTTCGTACACGTAGATTGAAACTTAGTCCAGGGGCTGTTCTGTAGGGGGCGCTAGCGAGCCATTTTGCCACGCCCATGCGCAAAATCCATAAGATACAAAATCTTTCGCCACGCCTGAATTATGTGCAAAGTTTGGAGGTTACTTTGCAGAGGAGCGAGATTATGAATGGCCTTGAAGGTCAGGAGCAGAATCTTGAAATCAATGCGGTATTTAACTGGGAGCCAATGAAGCTGCTGAAGGACAGGAGTAATATGATTAATAGAAGGGTTTCTGGTGATGATACGGGCAGCAGAGTTCTGAACCAGTTGAAGTTTATGTATGGATTGGAAGACCAACGAGAAGAGAATTACAATAATCAATGCGGGATGTGACCAGTGTGTGAATGGGAATGGCTGTACTAGTGGGTGAGAGGGACGGTCGACAATTAATGTTACGTAAATGGAAGTATATTAATGTGAGCTTGAAATGAAAGAGTGCGGTCTAGGATCACACCCAGACTCTTGACCTGAGTGGAGGGGGAAACTGTAGAGTTGTCAATAGTATGAAAAACTGTCAGATTTAGTCAAAGTGGATCAGGTGCCAATGAGGACAACCTCGGTTTTGTCACTGTTAAGTTTGAGGAAGTTGCAAGAGAACCAGGATTTGATTTCCGTTTCCGGCAATCAGAGAGGGAGTCGGGTGGGAGAGATGTGGTAGGTTTGGTGGACAGGTAGAGCAGGGTGTCATCTGCATAGCAGTGGAAATGGATGTTAAATTTACAAAAGATATGGCCAAAGGAAGCAGATAAATGATGAACAGAAGGGGCCCCGGTAGTGACAGGGGATAGCTCTGATTTGAAATGCTTGAGCTGGATGAACTGAGTGCGGCCAGAGAGATATGATTTAAACCAGTCTAAGGGTGTGTCAGTGAATCCAACAGAGACTAATCTGTCAAGGAGGATGTTATGAGAGATGGGGTCAAAGGCTGCACTCAGATCAAGGAGGATGAGAGTAGTTAGAAGTCCGGAATCAGCTGCCATGAGAAGATCACTGGTGATTTTTACCAGAGCTGTTTTTGTGCTATGGCAGGGACAGAAACAAGTTTGGAATTGGTCATAGAAGTTATTGTCAGACATGTGTGCATGGACCTAAGGTATGACGATTAAGTACGCAACATTACAGCAAATCAAGTGAAACAGTGTAATTTTGTGTTTTAGTTTGTTTAAACTAATCATGTGAGCTTGCCTGCAATGATATGCGTGATAACTTTCATCGACCACTTGATCAATACAACAAAATTCAAATAGGCCAGGAAGGAACAAAGATGAAGAGAATAAACTGAGTGATGAACAATGTAAGTAGTGTAGGCGGTGCAGCACAGGTACAACCTGGAGGAGGATTAGTTTAAATTACAACAGTAAATTAAAAAAGTATATTGTTAATTGAATAGTAAAAAACTAAGTTTGATATTAATATATTCATTATGTTACTATATTCAATATAATTTCACATAGTAGTATATAACTTACCACTTGTAAAATATCAGGGCTCGACAATAATGGGCCAGTAAAAAGTAACGTCGGAACAGTTGAACTAGCAACTTACTGGCCCGATCGGGCCAGTGCAAACACATTAGTTTTTAAAAAAAAAATAAAGAATTAGAAACTCAACATCCTGCAGTTGTTTTGCAGCTCATGGCACGCACCATTGTCCAATCTAGATTTGTAGTTATGTGACGAGCGGTTGTGAAATGTTATTTCTCTAATCTCAATCAAGCGGCAACCTCTGGGTCTGAAAGTGAAACCATGCAGACGAACCTCAAAACTGCATTCTCTAACGGCCAAGCAGGGGGCAAAAATAAGTCGTTTTCCATTAGAAGTAATGGTAAAATGTTGCTACTTCTCAGCTATTACCTCAGTAAACACTTTCCTAATGAGTTTATGGTCTCAGTCGCTAGTTTCATGTATTCTTCAACATAAAATGATGATCATTGAACAAATGATGGTCCCATTTAGGGGGACGATAATGCAGCATATGCTTTTGGGCGGGACTACCTTGTGATTGAAAGGTCACTACCATGGTGACCTGTCAATCAGGATAGAGGCGACTTGTATCTGCTGCTCTGTGTACAGTTGTTTTTATTAAACGGCTGTCAGTAGGAGAGAGAGCACGTCATGTTTGAGTCTGTCAGTATGTTTTGTTTTAAAAGTAAATTGTTTTGTCAACCTTTTTATTTTTTTTATAATTTTAACTGATTACATTTTAGCTTAGTTTTTTTAATATCCAGGATATATTTAATAACCAATTAAACATGTTAACAGTATAACATAACTTATAAGTGTTTGGTTTTGTTGTAACACTGATAAATAAATAACACTTGGAGGAGGGACAGTAAAAATTGTCTTCGGGCCAGTAAGTTTCAAACCCACTGGCCAGGTAAATCTAAAATGCTCCGTATTTGTATAGCGCCTTTCTAGTCTTTTCAACCACTCAAAGCGCTTTTACACTACATCTGCATTCAACAGTTATACACATTCATACACTGAGCTGAACTGTATGAATGTGTGTGAATGTTAGTTTCCGTTTGAGCACTTAGGCTCAGTGCTCAAACAGAAACTAACATTCACACACATTCATACACTGGCGGAACAGCCGCCAGTGGCAATTCGAGGTTCAGTATCTTGCCCACGCAACCAGGAGGAGCCAGGCCTTCCAACCGCCGACCTTCCAATTAACGGGCCCGCTCTACCTCCTGAGCCGTAACGTTGAGCCCTGAATATTAATTCAAATTACAACTGTTTCAGTTTGGGGTTGTTTTTTATTGCTCTAGGCTACATGATAGTCTCCAACCTTGATTTTGGGCAGGCTACTAACTCTTCCGTAATCATAACAGTTTATGCAGAACATTGAGTTCAACAATAAAGTTTGTTGCAGCACATCAAACTTTTCTTTAAATCCCGCTCCAGCCAGGCTGTGATTGATCTGTTCACAAAAAGTGACAATGACAAGAGCATCGGCTTTATGAAAAGTTGAATTTGTTTCAATAAAAAGCACCGATTTAGCTAAAAAGCTGGCTAACGTTAGCCAAACCCACACGCTCTTTGAATGTTCCCTGTGGTCTTCTGTCTTACCGTTTCAGCTGCTGGTTGAGCATCTCACTCTTGTTTTTCAGGAACGGGGCTGTTCAAGTGACCACCGGCCAACCGGGCATTGCGGGGTTGGAGATTATGGTCGGTTGTACAAATTTTGGAGCGTTTAAGGGTGAAATAGGCGCATGGTAGATCCCTGCGCCTAACACACAGTCGCTACTCTCTGCCTGTCTAGTATTTTTGGCTATGCATTATAAATAAATACATTCACCTACACTTTTAGCAAACAAACTTTTGGACAAACAGGATTTTCACATATATCTTCAAAATTTAATACCTTGTTAAATGGCGATTAAGACTTAAGTACTTTTGAATGGCCTTAATAATTAAATTTTGCGAAAATTTACTTTAAAGACTTTTTAAGACCCTGCAGACACCCTGAAATGGTCAATCTATCAGAAATAATTGAATGCTTCTTTTATTTATAGATCATTCATTTATTTTCAGAGTAGTGCCCGATCAAGTAAACCGCGGACCACAGATCAAGTGCAATAGCTTGATCTGGGATGTTGTGGTAGAGCCAAGTCTGTTAATAACATTTACTCATCTAGTTTATTTTCCTACAACCTGACATTAGCCAGAGTTATGGGGCTTTTAAGAACATAAGTGAAGCAAGCGTTGGAGGCGGCACGATTACATACAAAGTCAACGCAGAGACGCAGATGGGTAATGGTATAGACTTCCTATAGTTCATGCTGGGTCAGTTTAGCCCATATCCCACCTCTCTTCCCCCTCTTCCTGTGGCAACTGCACCACTGCCGTGATGTATGGTCCAGCTGGACTGGCTGGGTGTCAAGGTCTGCTGCACTTATTCCAATCCCTGCACTTAGTTTTCCAACATTGATTAGTGTCTTTTTTCATGTAACTGTTGCTTCCAGAGATGATGTGCTTCACATCAGGTAAAAAATTGAGATTGCTACATTGTTTTAAAGTTTGAAGGAGCTACTGGCCTCTGCATGTGCACACACCATGCTCGGTTGTGGTATTATGATGATAATTGTAAATATTATTATATCAGGGTACCCCGAGGATTCTCAAAGTTAATTTTAAGACTTTTTAAGACCTTTTTAATACCACCTAGGATGAAATTTAATACCAACTCATTCACTGCCGTATAATGAAAAATCTGTATGAATTTTAATGCCAGAGGAAGTTATTTACAAAGTTACATTTATTTAATAAAACATTTTTATTATAATACATTAATATTTAACACACTATAGCTTTTTGGGGTGTGTTTGTATCGTCACACGCCTAATTTCAGCCCCTATGTCCCACCACTTTTCAACACAAAGTCACGTCCTTGATTCATATCACTTAGCTCACATGCACGATTTACAATATTGGGTTCACGAAAACAAGACAAGAAAATTTTGAGCACTAAACACTTAATTTCCGCACCAATTTATGGTAGAATTGTCTTTATTTATATAAAGTGATTCAGATGACAATTCATATTTGTTTCTTCTATATTTAATGTGCATTGCATGTTTTCTTACTGTGCAAATAAACCTCTCTCAAGCAATTCCATTGGGGTTTTTTAAACATTTCTTGTTGCAAGCCATTTTTCAGAACATATTTAAAAAAGCTTCAAAAAAAGTGATGGAGACATGTCCCCAGTATCCCCAGTGTAAATTACACCTATGAAATGAATCCAATATTTGTGCACTAAGAACTCTTAAGGGGTGAAATCAAAAATACTAACAAATTGTGCAGTATGAGCTGTTACAATTAGTTCCAAATTGGCTAGATAAGGTAATGTAATTTAATGTGATTATTCCTCCTCTTCGGTTTGTGCATCTTAAGGCTGTTTGAAATATAGCGTTATATAGTATTGGCTTGAAAGCAGCAGGGATAAGGAGTTGGGCTCTGGTTTGTTTGTTACACTACAACAGCGGCGCAACGCCGACACACAGACACTGTACTCATACACAAATGTCTCTCCATTGCTGTTGTAACATTAACTGACCAGGAACCTGCAGCCACTGTCCTCGGCATCAACTGCCACTTGTCCGTCTCTGGCTTTCTGAATTTCAGACACTTTCCCATTCTCAGGCGACGAGCTAGCGTTAGCTTGTTAGTAGCCCATCAGAAACGTTTTGTTTACTTTCCCTAACTGACTGATTCGCCCAGAGCTGGATGACAGAGCTTGTGCAGCGCGAACACTCCACAGTTCAGAGCATAAAGCTGAACACTGACGTAAACAGTAACATTATCTGTACTGCCGTATAACAGTGTCACACCAAACGGAGTAAAAGATAAAGTCACACACATAAAAAGTGTTTATCTATGTTACGGCATTTATTTAATTCTACGAAAGGACAACAAATTTAAGACCTTGGTGAACGAAATTTAATACTTTGGAATATGAAATTTAATACTTTTAAGACCCCGCGGGTACCCTGTATATACAAGATGTCAAACAGATTTGGTATATGGCAAATAGTTTCATTTTATTTGGGATGCCCCCCAGTTGTCTTACCTTAAAGCCACATCAAGGGGGATTGTCTTGAGCAGCTTGCCATAGGCCTGCCTCACCCTCACTGCTGAATGGACCAATTGGACTCTGCACACATCAAGACACCTAACAGCGAGAAAACATGCCTACTTTACAGATCAAATTTAAAAGACTGTCTGAAAGCAGTTTAAGCTTGTGTGTATAAGTATGGCGTTCACCTCTGCAGCAGCTCATTGGACAGAGATGAAGAGAGGACCTGTAAGCTGTGGCAGGTTTGAAGGCAGATACTTTGATCCTCATTCAGACCTTTCCAGAGAAAATGAGGAGGAAAATCATTCAACATTACTGAAGAATTACTGATGGCCTGTCAGCCTGTGGAAAACACAAGGTGAAAAACGTCTTTGTTGGAAATGCTGACACTGGGCTCACCGTTAGCCAGCAGCCCCCTGCAGAACTTGTTGAAGGAGGGCAGGGAGAAGAGAGGGCTATAAGTTTCTGACTTCTTCATCAGCACAGAGATTTCCTGAGCCCACGTCAGCAGCAGCCTCCTGAGACCAACACAAAATTATCATATCATTTGAATCCAGTAACCAAGATGTCTTGCTGAAGTGTTTGCCAATGCCAGATAGATTCTAGTCACAAAGGTGATATTGCTAAAGTCTGTCTGTCTGTGAATGAGAGTATTGGATGGAGCGCCACCTTATCTCCCTCTACAGTTTTGCTCCAATACCCCTCAAATGTGGCTTTGGCTGCTCAGTTCTTTTAGATGGCAGGTACATCATCATTAGTACAATTCAGCGCTTGCGCAACTACTAACACGCAGGCGGGCGCATGTGTGACTCTTAACGCAGGCTTCAGCAGCCAGGATTAAGTGATTTATAGTTAGATAAAATGATTCCCGACATCAGTGAAATTATAATCTGTTAGTTTTGGAGTTTGCTTTGGATTTGAAGAATAAATGTGTTTCAATCAACAAAGTATAAATAAATAGAAACCGGCAAATAATGAGCCATCTCCTAATGTGTCAACCAGACACGCTAGTGTCCTTCCACAGCATACCACTAATTTCTGTCTACCAGTTGGAAACAGTGAGGGCTGTCCCCGACTAAGGATTTACAGTCGAAACAGAATTGTCAAATCTTGCCTATAGTCGAGTATAGTGTTTGTGATTTGCTTTGTGCACTGCGATTGCGAGCGCACGGGGGGGGGGGGGGGGGTTTCCACACAATAGCCAATTTAAACAATAGTTCATTTAAACTGTACATGTCCAGCTAAACTGAGGCTTATTGTTAATCATTTTCTCTCTGCTCACCTGCCATTCACCGGTCTTGTGCAGAGATTTTGCGTGCATGCCGTGCGGCTGACAGCTAAATGCAAGTCGCGGTTGCTCACGGGTCTAATTCAAATACTATTTAAAAAGGATATATTCTTTGTGTGGTTCATCAATGGTGATAAATGATCCCAACGTCCCGTGAGGTGCCGACAACTAGCCACAACACTGCTGAAGCTGGTGCGTCACTACTGCAAGTGTTCCTCCTCTGCACCTTGCAGTTCTCCTCTACTATAAAATGGATTTCATAGGGCCCTAATTAAGAGTCACATGCAGCTTCATATGCATGCACACGTGTGGGACTTTCAGGAAGTCATCAAATGAGCGTACATACGAGCGTCTCATGCTCCATGACACTTTACACATCCCCATAGTGTGTCTGTGTGTGAAAGACAGAAAGAGAAAGAACCTGGCCTCGGGGTAGAGGTGCTCCTTCACCAGCAGTCCTCCCAGAAGGCTTAGCAGTGTGCTGAAATGTTTCTTTGTTGCTGTGGTCACGGTGCTGATGACAGCGCCATCAAACAGGGATGGAGAAGATGATGACAGGCTGGATGAGATGAAATGATCATGTCTGGATAAACAAACACAAGGCCAGTTAAGAAGAGTAACAACGGAGGAGCAAGACCAGCTTCACCATGTTATTATGCACTGTATAGAGGTCATATTATGCTCATTTTCAGGTTCATATTTGTGTGTGTTGTACCAGAACAGGTTTACATGGTTTAAGTCTCAAAAATCATATTTTTATGATAGTGCACACTGCTGCATCACCTCTTCTCATCCTGTGTGTGTTGAACACTCAGTTTTATCTACCGAGTGAAGCCTCTCACTTCTATTTGATCTTTATTGGGAGTTGCACATGCGCAGTACCTAGGTTAGGACTACTAGCCAATCAGAAGCAGGGTAGGGCGGGTCCTAACAAGCAAGGCAGTGTGATCCAAAACAAAAGGTGCTTCAGCCGATAACCACTGCTTCAGTTCAGCCAAATATGATCCCGAAACACATGCAAAACAACCTGAACCAGCTTCCCAACCGTGACAGGAGCAAGATGTTTCAAAGTAGTAAGCTGTTAATTTGTAGCAAATGTATCTTTCATACATAATGTTTGAACGGTCTCTCCACCACAGTAACAACCTTATGTCCACTGACTGCCTGGAGGGTATCTAATGTTCGGTAGGGAGGGACGTCTTGTCACTGTGTGTGCTGCAGCTCAGTGTAAAAAAGTAAAGTAAAGGCTGGACTACCTTTGAGGTGAGCATTTTCACTCTGCAAACCTATTACATGCAAAAAACAGATTTGTAACACAATAAAAAGGGAACAAGCCTAAAATCATAATATGACCTCTTTAAATCTGGACTTTCTCTGTGACCTCTTCATCAGTCAAGTCCTTATGGTAAAGTAGCAGGAAAGAACGGCAGTGTTGAGATTTTACTAAACAAGACTATGAGGATGGGTGGTAACAGAAGGAATCCTTTGAACTAAGATAAGGGTTATAAAAGGCACAAACATTTACATATGAAGCTCAGTTCACTCGTCATAAACAGAAGGCCTGTGTTACAAATTGGATGTGTGGAATTTGAAAAACATGGGAGTGGATGGTCTATTGAAAGACGCTATCGAGTTGCATGATAAGGAAAGTGTAGAATGTAGGAATTTTGGAAATTGATTCATGTGATGAGGATTAGGTCGGGGCTAGGCCAGCTGAAGACCCGAGAAAAAAAAAAAAAAAAAACAGTCTCGACCACTTTAAGAAACTCGCCAAAATAGTAAATAACTTGTAGTCCAAAATTCTCTGGAGTCAGTCAAAACTCGGTGCAAAAGAGTTTTTATGCCCGAGTTACATCCTACCAGGCATGAGGATGAACTAAGTGCACAGTTCACAAACATATTTTATAATCCTCAATATCCTCCTACTTAGGCGGTGTCTTTGTTCAATTCTCGCCTTTTTTCGCCCAATGTTCTTAATTCTCTGGAACCTTCTACTGTGGTACTTTTCCACTCCAAAATCTTCTTCCTTGGTAATTTTCCATTATCTCATCTGTAGCTTTCCATCAGTACTACCAAATACCATCTAGTATACACATTTAGGTACTAATTATAACTTTCTTCCAACTAACTATATTTTATGTTACTTCTGTATGTCAGCATGGGCCATACCGTTTGTGAAACCTAATCATAATAATTTTTTGGGTAGTTTAGTCTTAACCATTAGAACTTCACAAAGTCGAGATACATTTTGTAAAGATAAGCATGCATAAATTAAAACTTTAAAGGGGACAAATTGACATATTCAAAACAATCTAAACATTTTCTACTTGTACAATCACAGTTAATCACTTATTGCATAAAATCCATCATTTTAAATCAACCTTTGTGCTTAAAAGACCCTTCTGCAAAACATAATTATATTTTACTAACAACTGGGTCTCTTAACAGGATCTTTTATTTTCTAGCCCTGTGAAGTGTTGTTCTTGGCACAAAATGATCAATATTTCTTGCAGGTGGCTTTTCTTGGCAGAGGATGCTCATTATTTCTCAGAAGCGTTCCTTGAAACCACCTTTCTGTAATTTATGGCTCTGCTAAGTCTGTCAGTTCACTGCATACACAGATAAACACCACCTCGCTTCTTGCACCTGGATTCTCATCTCTTTCAGGCTTTTGATCTTGGACCATTTATTAACTCAGAGTGCAGAATGCTTAAAATAGTTGACTATGGTTAGAACACAAATAATTGTGAAGTCATTCAACCTGTGGAACACACTTTGACGCTTAAACATATATAATACTTAAATCAATAAAATTATTACAAGTGCTTTAAGGAAAATAAAAAATACACAACACATGCTAGGGACTAAAAGTCAACATATCTCGGCTTCTGCATTGACTCATTTTTATTTTGTCTCTCACAAGTACCCAACTTCATGGAAGTGCAATACTAAATTGTTGGACTAACCAGCACTTTTCACACATGCACCCTTTACATTAATCTGATGGCAATTCAATACAGATGTCATGTCTGAATAAGAACCCTGGTCATGTTTGTAAATGTCATGATGGTAATCTTACCAGGTTGAATAAGTAACATCCCTTGTACCGTGTTTATCAAAAAACTTATTTTTATTTTCTTTGTACATCAGAAAATGTTGGAGATAATACATTTATTACAGTGATCTTAAATAGTAGTGCTTGGCAAACATCCATCTAAATATTACTTTAGCAGCTTCTTCTAGCCACAATTTTCTACAAGGTTTAGAATGAGTGCCAGCTCAACTTAATATGCAAGAAAATAAACGGAGGTTAGTTAGTCACTTTGACACTTAACAGGTGTGTACAATACAGAATGCTGTAGTGGACAGCAGGCTTGTTGTTCACAATATAGGTGTGTGTTTTACCTGGTGCAGTGGGAGTACAGGGTGTAGAGCACAGCATACTGGATGGCAGGGTAGTAGACTGCTAACTCAGAGTGGACAGGCATCAGATTGTGACTAAGCAGAGCAAAGACCGTAGGAGACAACGCCCACATCTAAATACATAGAACACATGAATGTGCATGGTCAGATAAAACAGCAGTTCAAACATTAACACATCCTGATGCTGCTTCACATTTGCAGCTTTTCACCAGCTAACCAGTGTGAAGCAATTGGAGTTTCCGATAGCCTCAATGATTAATATTGAACAGCTATCTCTTCAGTCTTTCAAAACTGGCCTAAATAATGAAGGTGAAATTTTTTAATTCATGTTTCTTTTTCCCCCCTTCATGTTCTGCTACCTAGGGTCTGTTTGGAAACCCTTTCACCTGGCAGTGAAAGGGGCAGCAGACATAGTGACCTGATAAGATGATGGGGTGTGCAAACGGGTGGTAGGTAAGCACCACATTTACAACATGAAAATGTCATGTAAATCAAATGATGGTTGTCACATAAGGCTTACCTCCTGCATATATATTCAATCAGGGCTCCAATTCTTCGTCACACTTATTTGCACAGGTTCTGAAGCGGTTGCGCATTGAGCACAATCAGGCACCTGATGAGAACGCTCTAATGCACCTTGGCTCTGAGCGTGGTAAGCAAACTCTTTAGTCCATGTTGCGTGCATTTTGTATACAGATGAACACAGACTGGGAAGAGGGGCTGCCATGGTTGCTGTTGGCTGCCAGACAGGTGGTCCACGAGAGTACAGGGTTTAGCCCTAATGATCTTGTTTTTGGCCATAGGGGACGGGGTCCTTTAGCACTACCGCAGGATAAATGGAAAGAGGTTGTAGTGGGACAACAGTGTGGATTTGTGCATTTTATATTGAATAAATTTGGAGCTACTCCAAATTCCCCCCTGACTGTTAAACTGACACGAACCAGCGATTAGCATTTCCCTGAATCAAATCAAAACTGCTTCCCCCACACATGTAACCGTGGCAACTGAACTGGGTCTGTGTTTCATTACCCCATCAAAGGGATACTCCTGGTCTCACCCACTTGTGACATAACCCAGGACAGACTGCAGTCTCCAAAGACTCAAAGCAGTAACTGTTTAATTAAATCTTTTAGTTACTTGATTACGATTGCCTCTATTTGAGTAGTTATGTTACCATGTTGTTGCTATCTGTTGATATTATTGCTGAAAAGAATCTAAATAAGTTACTTTTGCAGTGTTTTTATTTTCAGCAAGACACTGCCTCATCTAATGTGTAATCAATGCTTGTTCACAATACTTTCCTACAAAATTCCTTTAGAAATGATGATAAAGAAATGTCATACTATACTCTAAATTCCCCAGTTCCTAAGGAGAGATGGTTTTTTAAGTTTTCCTCATGTAACCTGAGCTCCCCCAAGTGGACGAAATAAATATTACATACCATCGTTGGAAATGCCGTTAAATGTATAAATATCCTGACCAATAATGCGAAAATTGTCAAACCACTGTTTGACCATTGAGGTTTGACTGTGGAAAATATTTGATTATAATATGCGCAAATAGATTTCTTTTCTTTTAGACATTAAGTTTAGAAAGGCAGTCCCTCGGGAAACCTGAAACGCCCTCTGGGGAACCACGCCCCAGGCAACAAAAGAGAGACACGCAACGTTGTGCTCTCTCTCTCTCTCTGCTCTTCTCCTCGTGCTCTTGTCTTCCGTTCTGCTCTCTGGACGCTTCGGCACGCGTCCGGCGTGCCTCACCAGGCAACGCCTAAGAGTTCGACCAGCGCAACAGGCCTTTGTTCGCTTGAAGCTCCACACGCGAAGTGCCGCGACATCGATCTGCCCCTCAGTTTGTTTTATTTTCTCGCTTTTGTTTTGTTAAAGTTATCAGTACGTTAAGTTACACTGGACTAATTCAGGAACGACAAAGTTCCATTTTTAAGCTTTTTCGTCGAGCCAACTTCACCGAGGTCAGACCAAGCCACGTGGTCTCGCCAGCGGCAACGAAGAAAACCTGAAAACAGCCGAATTGCCAGACGGAGGACAGCGTTTTCTTCAGACACGGAGAATCCCAGAGAATCCCTAGCAAAAAGCCAGGATCGGGCAGCTAGCGTGGGACCCGTGCAACAGGCCAAAGCAGGCCGTCGACAAGTCGTAAGACCTAACAAACATTCTGTGGTCAGGGATGTCCCATAATGTTAATTTCCCTTTTAACTCCTAAACTCATAGTTTACTTTCATTAGTTCTCCTCTGCCGTATGAGTCAAATGCTTCCCACAATCATTGGGAAACCATTGTCATTGTTTATTTTCCCTGTATTTAACCACCCTTTGATATCACATTAGTTAGAGAATAAATTCACTGTAATATAATCAAGAACTGTGTGTTGCCTATTTCTAAAACTTTGACCGGGGAGTTGAGGATTGTGTCTTTTTGCCTGGAGATCAGGTGCTTGCTTTTTTGCCCATTGTTACTTCTCCATTTCAGGCAAAGTTTTCAGGGCCATACTCAGTGGTGAAAAAGGTGTCAGACCAGAATTATGTGATTGCTATTCCCAGTCATAGATCATTTACTAAGCTCAGTCATGTCAACTTGCTAAAACCATACTATGCTCGTGTAGAGCAGTCAGTTGAAGCACAGCATTCTGATGTGCATCCAGCTTGCTTGTCTGTATCTGTGTCCAATCAGTCTGTGGTAGGTCAAGGGGAGGAGGATTTGTTAGGCCCAGATGAATGTTCGGCTTAAGAACTCACTCTATGTGGAATCTGGATGGCTTGTTAAGCCATTTAGAGGAGTCTCTGCGTAGCCAGTTAGCTGACCTGATCAATATCCATGTCTTCTTGGTGACACCCCTACCCGTACACATTTGGTTGAGCATGATGTAGATGTTAGGGATTGTAAACCGATTAAGCAGAGGTTTTATCGTGTTCACCCAGAGAAATGGAAACATTTGGATGCTGAGGTTAAGTATATGCTGCAGAACGGTATTGCGGAGCCCTCCAGTTCCAGTTGGGCGTCACCTTGTTTGCTTGTGCCAAAGTCCGATAACACTCCCAGATTTTGTTCAGACTTTAGGAAGGTACACAATGTCACAAAACCAGACTGTTTTCCGCTTCCCCGTATGGAAGACTGCATTGACCAAGTGGGGTCTGCTAGGTTTGTCAGTAAGTTTGGTCTACTGAAAGGCTACTGGCAGGTCCCTTTGTCAGAAAGACCGCAAGAGATTGCTGCATTTATTACATCTGCTGGTTTGCATTCATATGCAGTGATGCAGTTTGGTTTGCGGAATGCCCCAGCGACCTTTCAGCGCCTGATGGACAGGGTTGTTGGAGATTTGGATAGGTGTTCTGTGTATTTGGATGATTTAGTTATTTTTTCATGATGATTGGGATGTCACCTTGACCGCATCAAGAGGTTGTTTGACCGCTTGGCTCACGCACAGTTGACCTTTTATCTGGCAAAGTGCGAGTTTGCGAAAGCTACAGTCACTTATTTGAGCCATGTAGTGGGGTAAGGGATAGTGTGTCCAATTCGGGGAAAAGTGCAGGCTATTGATGACTGTGCCCCGCCTCCAATTACAAAGGCGCTCATGCGTTTTTTGGGGGCTTGTGGTTTATTACCGGTGTTCTGGTAGGAATTTTTCTACATTTGTTGCTCCTCTCACAAGCCTGTTGAAAGCAAATGTTAAATATGTTTGGTCCGCAGAGTGTCAGAAGGCATTTGAGAGTGTTTGAGGCGTTTTGCAGGCTGATGATTTGGGGGTTGACAAGCCAGTCTGTTTCTTTTCAAGGAAATTTAACAAACACCAGCTGAATTATTCAGTTATTGAAAAGGAAACCTTAGGCATAATTATGGCATAATAATTTCAGAACGGTGTCTGCGTCAAGGCGAACCGCTCCCCCGGCCTCCCTGTATTAACTTACCATTGTCCAGTAACTGTCAGTTAGCATCCCATTCTTCGGCTGAAGTTAACTTTAAGATTTATTTGATTATTTCAAATCAAAAGATGTGCAACGAGACCGAGGTAAAACAGTGTAGATGAAATGGTGTTCCTTAAGCTTGCTTTCAAAAATTCTACAGCAAAAGTGCATAGCCTGCATGGGCACTAAACACGCCCAGGCATCTCTGGCTGACCCTCAATCATGCCCTCACTGTGCGTCAATGCCAGAAAAGATCCTGGAAAGGAGAGTGGCAGTGGCTAACAGCCAAGACCCATGAATGTCGACAGCCACCCCAAAAGCCACATCCAGCTCCCATCAGCCGCGAGCCACCACGGGCGGACATGATGGAGGCTGAGGCCTCAGACATACCTCCACTTTGAGGAATTCCTCAAAGTGGAACAGGCTGTGTTTTTTGTTGAAACTGTGATGGGCAATCTAATATAACAATGCATCCCCAAAGTATTTTGGTTACCTATCTATCTGCACCTATTTGACCTGAATTAACTGAAACCAACTGAGCTCAGTGCACGGTTGCCAAAATAAGAGGAAGTCTGGAGAGGGAGAACGAGTGAATCAACAGCAAAAAGCTGGCAGAGCTCATCTGTGATGAGTTAGGCATTTACACTTTTCCTGAGAGGCAACCAGGGCATTTACATGTGTTAATATTAACATATAACTTAATAGGCAACTGAATCCCTTAGAGTTAAATCAAATCATATTGCCAGTACTACCTGTTCTGTGACACCTATCGTTACACCATTGTAATCAGCAGTATAGAAAAGCAGAGTGGCACTTACCCCAATGAGAGAGTTCTTGGTGTTGCCAATGGTGGTGAGGGTACTGAGGTTGAAGATGAGGGTGAACTGAGCCTTCTCCAGGGGTAAGGTGAGGTAGGCAAAAGCAGGGTGCTGGATGCTGGGGCAGACACAGCCAGGTGCCTGGGCCCTACCACTGGGCTCCAAGGTTACCATAAGGCTAGACAGGGCACATTCCATCTCACCCAATACCATTTTATAAGCTGCCTCCAGTGTTGGAATGTTTTTCAGGCTTAGCAGCGCCTGGTACACGCCATGAACAGCTGACATCACCTGTGGAAAGCATGCACACACATATACACACAAATATGGCTCCATTTTATTTAATGTAATCGCAACCATAACCAAGGGCAACCCTAACCCTGACCAAACCCCAGTTTAAATTATCCTTCTCTTTAGGGCTTAACAATGCCCCCAAAGCCAAATCCATAAATAAAATGGTTTTCCCAGTTTGGTGTGTAAGAAATTAAATTATCAGCCAACCTCAGTGCCTGAGCTCACTAATGTTCTTGTGGTTAAATGGGAGCAAATCCCTTCAGCCAGAAAATCTGGTGAAAATCCGTTCCAGAAGGGTGGAGGTTGTTATAGCAGGGCAGGACTCTAACTTTTCTCACAGGGAGTACATGAAAAAAAATCTAAGAGCGCACACATAAATTTAGGTGCACAGATAAAGTAAAACATACATAAGACGGTACATACATTTGTGTATGCAATTATGATGTGAAAATATAAAACCTAGCTAAGTGGAAGACCGTACTATCTAGACAATAGGCATAGGCCTTAAAGGCCTTAAAACATTGACAAAGCTTTCTAAAACATTGAAGACTTTTGGACATGGACAATTTTTTAAAACCCTGATCACTGGCTTGTGGGACCTGTGGTTTTTGAACCAGAGACGACTACATGATACACCAGCACCACCCAACGAGAAAAATACTGGCATTGTCGAGCCATGAATAGCAGTGGATTAATACGCACTCACACACCTCTCTCTCTCGATGGAAGCGCAGATTCAGCAGCTGGGAGTCAGGTGCCAACAATTTCTCAACAAAGGACGCAGGCAGCTTTGTGTTTATCTGGTCCACAATCTGAACAAAAATGCAGAGTTGACAATGAATTCAACAAAATGTTACAGAAAAACAAAGAAAACTGAGCATAATAAAATAAAGACAGGGCGAACTACACTGAAAATTTCAGTATAAAAGCACCAATCCGCTTGGTTCATCATGCTCATGAGTGTAAAACTGAAACCAGATTTGTTGGTTGTTTCGCTGCCAGACTATGAGTACCACTGTGGTTCAGATCAAAGTCAAACAAACAATAGTTGTGACTAAACCAATAAAGCAAGTGAAAAGTACCAGAGTGAGAAGGCTGAGCACCGCCAGACTGTAGTCTGATCCACAGGACCGGCAGCAGTCCAGCTGGTCCAGGCCATAGGCTAGGACATCCTCCATCAGCTGACCACAGGGCTCCACACTAGCCAGCAAAACACCCACACACTCATTCCCTGCTGTGAGAACTGCCTCAGAAAACTGAACCTGCTTCGCTGTGGTCACACAAACCAGAACCCGGTTCAGAACCTATAAAAAAAATAAAAAACACACAGATTGTGACTCATGTGGTCATTGTTTTGACATTGATAATTTTGCTGCTGCAAATATAATAAACACATTAATGAATGATTAAAAGTGACTTCGTCTATAAGCCTCACTATACTGTAACTGCCATAGATCTTTTAAGCAATAGAAAGCATTTGCATGTGAGTAAAGATGCACCAATATGGAATTTCAGGGCTCATAACCATAACAGATAATTATTTGTTGCGGCAATTACAAATTCGTTAACTAATAATACTAATTTCACAAATGCCAAGATGTGAAGAGGGAAATACATTTTGTAGACAGATAAGCAGGATTTGAAAATGGAACCCGCCACATGCAGGTAAATTGCTGGCAGTGGCTGTGGGTGAAATCGTCAGACCATCCACCACTGTGGTGGGCAGGGAAGCTACCCAGCAGAAAGAGTAGTAAGGCTAGCTATGGGATGATATTTGCATCAGTAGAATCAATTTTGCGGTTATCACAACAGCCCTAATTGGGAGAACAGAAAGTTGAATTTTTAGTGAAGCTAAAATGCAGTTTCAGTTAGAGCCCGACCAATTTATCGGCTGATATGAGGCGACTGCATTTAATCAGCATTAGAAGTTTATAACCGCAGATATAGTACTATTAAAAAAGAAATGTCGTAACTAGCAGTTATCTGCAAGCCGCCGGTGTTTGCAGTTAGTGTTATTAAGATGTCGGAAATTATTTCATTGGAGTGGAATAAAGTGGAATAAATGTGAGCTGAACAAGAATCTAACACGGCTTCCTGCCTAACAAAGTTATCTAGCTCTTCTTTGAGCGATGTTGTAGATGTTAAACACTGTAGTCAGAGCCGTAGCGGTTCTGGCTGTAGTTGTAGTTAAATGAAATCTCAAAGTTTCAGGTCCTTGTTGTAGACTGTCATGAAGTATTGGATGCATTTAACAGCAGTTCACTGTTTCATAGATGGCGTGACTTAGACGATTGTGCTTGAGAAAGGGTTTCTCCTAGCTTTGGTTAGAATTAGAGTGCTTGTAAAGGGATGAACTAGATGTAAATATATGCTACATTGAAATTATGACAGATTATGTGTAAAGTGAAATACACGTTTATTCTCTCTCACTCTTTGCAGCTGGCTGAAAAAGCTGCACCTTTCAACATGCTCACTTTGAGACTAATCTATTTTATTAACATAATCCATCCAGGAAAATGTTTTATAGCCCAAATACAGAACAGCTTTCAGTATCAGCCTGTCCTAAGTGTAGTTTATGCAGTAAAGGGGTCTACTATCCAAATAATTCTCAAAATTGAAATATCGTTAATTACATGACAAATAATAATAAAAATAGCCAATCATTTGCTGAGACGTAAATTGTCTCTTTTTCCAATATATCTTGCATAGGCCCCCAAAAACCCATATTGGTCGGACTCTTTTCAGTTCGTTTCAGTTGCAACTGAATTCTATTTCACAATATTTCATTCAGTTTCAAGTTTACTGGAATTGAGTTTCAACAGTTTCAAATTATGCTATTCAGATTTTCAATACAATTATTCAAGGTGAGCAATTCAAATTCCATTTCTACGGACACAAATATTAGCCCATAGTTAGCATACCGTGTTGATCAGCTTTTTTGATGAGATATGGACTACTGTGGCGATTTTAACTGAGATAAAGACTCATCCATTGGTGGTTCAAGTGCGAGTTTTGTACTGAGCACTGACTATAATACACTATGTTGTGTTTCTTTGAAAAATGTGGTTGTTAGTGATTGTTAAGTAAGGTGGAGTAGTTGTCATTTACTGAAAGATATAGGTTATTTTTGTAAACAAAAACATGTAAATATTTTTTATATATAGACTAAAACCACACCCTCTGTCAATGACAAGCATGTATAGGCAATGATTAGAATAGCTTTACATAGTCTCAGACTAATTAATGGTCACCTAAAGCCATTGGACTGTTCAGAAAGGCTGCAAGCCTTTTACAATAAACTGGCATGGTTCATCCTCTTCTTTGTCCCACTGATGCGAAGATACTGTAGGCCGATACTTCTGGTAACCTCAGCCATAAAGTCTTCATAAATTCACCCAATTTAAGCATAACATCCAATTAGAATTTGTTGTAATATTATAAAGAGTACGGTCTAAATGTAAATGCTCTGTATTTGTATAGCGCCTTTCTAGTCTTTTCGACCACTCAAAGCGCTTTTACACTACATCTGCATTCAGCATTCACACACATTCATACACTGGCGGAGGTCTAGACCTGCTCTTTAAGAAAAGTGCCCTGAGATGACTTTTAAGACCTTTTTAATAGAACCTAGGATTAAATTTAAAGCCAACTTTACAGCTGTATAATGGTAATCTGTATGAATTTTAAACCTGAGAAAATTTTCCATGGATTTTGTAAAACATTTTAATTTAATATTCACATTCATATTTAATAAACTATAGCTTTTTGGGGTGTGTCTGTACCAATAACATAATAAATCAAGGACGTCACTGTGTTGAAAAGTGGTGGGGACATAGGGGTTCAGATAAGGGGTGTGATGATACACTTAGCTCACATGCACGATACTGGGTTCAAGAGGACAAGACAAGAAGATATTTCAACACTATTCTGATGAAATATTGAAAGCTGAAATATATAAATGGGGAGTCTGGGGGTCCTGCCCTACAAAATTGGGAGCATTAACACTTAATTTACTGCATTCTAGAGACGTTTTATGCACCAATTTATGATAGAATTGTCTATAAAGTGAAACAGAAAATTCAGGTGACAATTCAAACAGACTGTAATGCAATAATCAGCAGCTTGTTTAACTTTTTTGGACAACGCACATTTGTTTCTTCTATATTTACATTGCATGTCTTCTTATTGTTCAGATAAACCTTTCTCAAAGCATTTCAAAACATTTTTTCAGAACATATTTAACAAATGCTTTTAAAAAAGTAAATGGAAACATGTCTCCAGCGTCCCCAGTGTAGATACACCTATAAAATGAATACAATATGTGTCGCACTAAGAACTTTTATGGTGTGAAACCAAAAACGTAAAATAAATTTTGCAGTTTGAGTTGTTACACCTTGGCTAGATAAAGTAATGTAATAAAATGCCACTTGCTTCGGTGATTATTCACCCTGTTCTGTTTTTGCATCTCAAGGCTGCTAGAAATATATACGGTCCTCGTCTCATACACAACTGTCTCTCCGTTGCTGTTGTAACATTCACTGACCAGTAACCTGCACATGGGTCTTCCAGCTCCGCTGTTTCATTAGCGCTCTCATAGTGATACATACACAGTCATAGTGTGACTGACACACTCCTATCCGCTTGTTGTGCAAACTGCAGCACCACTGCCCTTGCTCACTCTCTTAAAAATATACAAGTCCCTCTGGTGTGGCTCTTACATCTGTGACATAGACCTCAGTAATGGGTGGTCCTCTGAAGGGGTTGAATCGCTCTCCGATACTGCGAACCACTGTACTGAAAACCCTTAGTAGAGCTGCCAGCTTGGGCAGTGACACTGAGGGAGGAGGGATGTCTTCATCTAGTACCTCGCCTGACACCACATGGTTGAGATCCTAAAAAGAGAATATAGTCGGTCAAGTTTTCAGCAAAAACACTCATTTATCGTGGCATTATCTACACCTGATTTTCATCATTTTGAGAACAGAATATCATTTTAACAATATTTCTTGAAGATCTTCAGTATTTACAGTCTTAATCACAAATATTGACTTGCAAATAAATGTGTTGTCCCAGCCAGTAAAGGCTGCTTTATGATACTTGATGAGTGAAACTGGCATTATAGCATGACTGCTGAGAGCTCAGTTTTGCCTTGGCAGCATGCTGTAAGACTCTGGACTAATTTCACCTCTGCATAAGCCTCCATATCCTCCAAGAACTGTCCCAGTAGGGTGGTGGAGAAGGTCAGGTCTGCCACCCAGAACTGCTCCAGACTCTGTAACCAGCCTAAACACAGACAGGAAGAGCAGAGTGGCAGACAGAAAAAGCACTGGCTGCTATTATGCCTTTACACCTTGTCTACACAGGCAGTGTGGTGAAAGCCAGATGTCACCAGAGCAGCAGCAGGATGTGTTCAGGCACAGTGTTGGTCACCTATGTTTTGGCAGCAGTTGAAGTAGAACAAGTTTTGAGGCATTTATAAAAAGGCGCGAGTCATTATCAGTCCTTCCAGGATTTTACAATCGCAAATATTAACACAAATTCAACAAATCCCCATGAATTCACCGCGACTTGCAAAATTGACCTATCATCTTTGTTTCCCGCAAAACCTTCCCCCTTCAAAGGTTTGTTGTGTCGTTGTTTACAAGCCATGTGATACCTCCCTCACATTTGAAAAAAGGGGGGATTAAAACTAGTATCCAGATCTTCTTTACCAAAGCGGGGGTAAACCGTTTTGCTAAACGTGCAGTATTGTGGTCAAACATAATCGATGCAATCGATGTTGACTAGCAGCTATGTACAGAGTGCTAACCTCGACAACCCAGCCGTATTCTAAAGTTAACATAGCTGTCCTTTATAGCTAGGCTCCTGGCTAGATTATAGCCAAGGAGCCAATTTGAAGGTGTGTCTGTGTGTGTGAGAGTGAGAGAGAGAGAGAGAGAAAGTGTGAGAGAGAGAGTGAGAGAGAGTGTGTGTGAGTGAGAGAGAGAGTGAGAGTGAGAGAGTGAGAGTGAGAGCAGAGGTGCTGAACTGTGTGCTTCTCGCAGCTCAAGTTCAATATTCACTGCCAGCCTATTTTTGACAGAAGCCGTGTCAAGCAGCAAAGAGCAGCTAAACCGGGCAGGAAGTCAGAACGATAGAGAATCCAGTCAATTTTCAAAATAAAAACACCCTTTACAGATTCCCGATCGTATATCAACAACAACCACAGTTAAAACAAGCAACAAATGAAACAATTTTACTACGTAGCCTACTTAATCATAGTAGAAGCACACAAATCAAGGACAACTGAACAAATAACCACAATCTGAACAAGTCAGCAAAATCAGACGGGCAAAATGCTCTTATTCTGAAATGCTCCATGTGGATATGTAAAGTTAGCTCACAGACAGCTGTTACCCATAGTTGAAGCACACAGAAGGACAAATTAACAACCGCTGCTTCAATGCTTAAGCATGAGCTGACACCGGACAAAACCGAGGCACAGCAGCCGCCGGTGTGGGTTCAGCCAGTGTTCCACGTTTTCCTCTAGTTTCGTTTGTTGTTGTAAAATGTACACCCCTGTGATTGGTGACCGTAACAGGAGGCGCATGGGGCATGTGATTGGCGAGCAGGTCTCTCACACAAGGATGAAAACAGAATGAATTTGTAACTGCATGACCGTTTAAAGGTTAAGTGTGTAAGTTTCAGTGACATCTAGTGGTGAGGGTTGCAAATTGCAAAAAAAGTCCTAACTCAAGAAATGAGTTTTCTTACATAGATATATTAAGAAATTAATTATTCAGGAAAACCATGATTTTGCAAATATTATTGCCAATTGTTCATAAAACAACAGCAACATCAAGAAATGAAGTGCTACATGATGTCTCATACTCCTGTAATACAGTATTTTCCAACTTGGGAGGGACTAACATACCACAGCAAAGAACATCTCAACAATCACATCTAGTGCATCAAGTATGACCACTGACAGATATCACAACAATGTAAGCCTCATTGTTTCTACCACAGTCCAGTATAAACCACATAATACATGAAGTTTACAAAGGCATTGTCAGGTGAGGATCAAGGCTCTCTCCACACAGTCTTTTTATCATAACGCTGTTAGCAGTAAAGAGTTCTTTACTGCACCACGGCAGTAAAACATGAACTTCCATGCCGTACCGTTTTATTTCCAATAATATTCAGCCGATTGCCTCACGAACACAGACATTTCTGTCCACCAGTAAGTCAAAGCACTGGAGAACAAATAACATTACATGAAATTACAATGCAACTATAGTTTTTCTAGCAGGTCAGTAAAATGTGAAGTTTAGCTGGCTGATCTGAGCTTGTGTTATGTTACCGTTTTATTGCCAGTTAGTATATTACCAATGCTAAAGTTACACTAACTTAATTACCTGTCCAGCAACAAACAGTCAACTTCAGTGCCGCTTTGAAAACATTTGTCCTGCATCAGCTCCTTCCATCGGGGAAATCCACAACAATTCTCTCTCTTTCTCCGACGAGCCACACGCTGTCGGCTCATGCTAAATAATAGGTGTAGTCCTCCATTTGTCCAAATTTCACTTCTGTTCTTATTTTTAATAAATCAGATGACTACTCAGACTGTCTTCTTCTTCGTCTTCTTCTTCCTCTTCCAAGCCAGAGTGGGCTGGGAACCCTATTGGAATCATTCTGGTTTTTATTATTCTTCTTCCGTGAAGAAAACTGATACTGCGGCCTAGACACGAAACTCATAGGTATAAGCATTCACTACAGTCATAAGCAAGGTCAACGTGTTTGGGCTTGGAACTCCCGCTCTCAAAGGCAGATATCAAAAACCTTATATCCACGCGTTCGGGGGATCGAGCTGAATCTCGTGGTATAGGCCACGCCCATTTCCATCTATAATTTGTTTGCGCAAAATTTAAAAAACCTTTTTTGATCAAGTCCTCCGAAACCGCAAGTCTGGTCGGCACCAAATTTGGCACGGACCATCTCTGGACCAAGCCCATAAAAGTTTGTAGAGGAAATCCTGATTGACGATAAAATGTCCCAATTCTATGCTAACAAATGTTTGCGAAAAACGCTAAAAACAGGAAGTGATGTCATGTGTTGACTGTGACAATGACTGACACCAATCTTCAAGCACTGATGGATGCTGATTGGTGCAACTCGCCCCTCTGTGGCGATATTTAACCTGAAAGATTAGTTCCTCTATAACCACAAGTCGCATTGACATTGAGATTATGATAGCATGATTTGTGTATTACTCAGGGTAACCACTAGTATTGTGTTTTCTTATACTGATCTGATATTTTATAGGTAGAAGTTTATATGTTGGTTTATCATTTATTAAACTAGACCTGATGTGTGTGTTTTTTGGAGAGGTGCAGAAACAGGGGGTCTCTGCATGATCAGATAAGGAGACTTGAACAATGGGTGAGGGGTGAGTTTGGAATGTGGTAACAAAACATCTCTTCTCCAAAATATCTCATTTCAGGAACTACGCTCGTAATCTGCCCAACAAAAGCATGGTGATTCGTGGACTCAGGGGACAAACATCGGGGTCAGAGGACATGGACCAACCTACACTTTTGTTTTATTGTTTTATGACGTGACGATGTATACTAAAACACTGGGTCAGGGAGAGATAGCCAGTCAGACTTCATAAACTGATACAGCTTGTTGTTTGTCAGAGAAAGGAAGATCGACCCAGAGCTCTGTAAGCTTTATTTATTTACTTGTAATAAAACTGATTAACTTGGACCAAAAACATCTTCTCCTATTGCTTCATGAAAGAACACGCAGGTCCAAGGACTACACATAGCTTAAAAAGGGTCATTTAAAGTCACGGTCCAACAACATGAAAGTTGAGCTGAATTGTTCAGGATGGTCCCCTGACTCCATGGACTAAAGTTCATCCAATTATGCCCATTGGTGGCGCTGTTATTGCAGATTAAAGTCGTACAGAGCATCTCTGGACCAAGGCGATAACAGTTTTTGATCCAACAAAAAATGTCCCAATTATAAGCTAACAAATATTTGCAAAAACACTGAAAACAGGATGCAACGTCATATCTTAGGTTTGCAATGGCTGATCTACACCAAACTCGAGGATCTTTTCTGGCACGGCCTCCCGAGGGCTTCTGTGAAATTTTGTGTCAATCGGCCTCTAGTTGGCGCTAATAATCAACAGGGGCGGTACCGCCCCCCAGGGGTTGCTGGAAGCAATATTTTGGAAAGGGGGGTGCTGAGCTGCTTTTGGGGGGCGTTTGTTGAGGTGAAAACTTTAAGGCGAATTTACAGCAAAGATTTACAACAATACCAGTTTAAACTTTCAATTACTAAAAATGCGGTCTGCAACATTAAAACCTGCCAGTTTACTCCACTGTGACTGGACAAGATGGTGTGAATTGTAACTAGCCTACTCTTCTCTTTGTGTTTCTGTCAGCTTCTTGTGGCGCAGCTCTGTGCTGCCTTCAATGAAAAGGGAAGTCAGAGCTCTAGGCTATCATCTGTAAAATTTCAGCCACGTGGTGTTCACTGTGTAAACTCTAACCTTGAAAATGTCTCTTTTAAAAGCGTTAATTTATCGGAGGAACATACCGTGAACGGCTTTCTATCGCCGTGTTTACACATTCACAATGGATATTCCGCTGTCGGACTTCCCCTGAAAGCAACTGAGCAGCTAGCACCTGATGCAACAGCAGCAAGCAGTGTTGGGCAAGTTACTTACAAAATGTAATACATTATAGATTACTAGTTAGTGTCATTTGACATAATTACTTATATTACAATATTACTGTCTCTGAATTGTAATGCTTTACACTACTTTTGCGTTACTTTATATTTACTATAGCGGGGGGTGGGGCGGGGTGGATGGGTGAAATAGCATGAATCGTGTTCCCATTAAGAAAGACATTTACGCACGAGGTACAGCAGCAAACCTTCACTGATTAGTTGAATTTCCGACACAGGATCGGTCAGGATGCACCGACAGCAGCTTCTCTGATCATGAAAGTAATTCGTTAAAGCACAAACACACAGCCTATATCTATTGAGGCATGATTCATCAGGGCCGGGGAGCTACCCTCTTGTTAAGAAGAGGATAGATTTGTTTTTCTGCTGCTGAAATGTTTCTCAGTGTTGGTGATTTATTTAAAAAAAAAACACTTTTTATTTCCTGTTAAAACATGTTGTAACGCGCTTTACCGAGATTTTAATGGGTCTAATATTATCGAAAGTAATGTGTTATATTACTGCGCTACAGCAAAAAGCTCCCAACACTGCCAGCGAGTGTGTGAGATTAATGAAGTGGACCCACCTCGCGCTGTGAATTGCATTGAGCAAGTGGTAACGGAAAAAAATATAACGATAAAAGCTGAAGCCCTGACTTGCTCTGTTTGGGACTGTGAGCTGCACTTTATCCGAGCTGCTGAAGTTAAAGCTTGATTTATACTCCTGCGTAGGGTCTACGTGCGTAGCTACGATGTTTAACACATCTATATGTGAATACCACGAAATGAGAGCTGAAATTCTGAACTCTTCTCACACTCATTTTTTGATCTTAAACCAAATGTCTTCAGTGAACAAAAAAAAAAAAAAAAAGGAATTTGTCTTACCGTTACAATAGTTTGAGGGGACTGTAACAGTTCATTATGTAAGGTCTTTACACGCCACTGAAAACATATTTATAGATCTTATACTGCATTTCTGTCAATAAATCCTCAGAAATATTACACACTGAACTTTTAAAAACAGGTCAGACACACTGTATAATTTCATCTTCATGATTAGCTCATCGCGTTCTTTCAAATCGCAATTTTGATTTGAAAATTATTCATCGTTCAGCCCTAGTGGTGCAGGTTCTAGAGACTATTTTATGTCATCTTAGTTCTTATAGTGAGTTAGTTAAAATTGCCGTAATAAAGTATTTACCAAACACTTGCCAAAAAAGCTGTAGCCTATCGATGGATTACATTCCGACAAAACTGGCCTTGTTATGTCGGCCAAGGTTCAGATGATCCAATCCAGTACAATATTCTGTCCAAACGCATTTTTATATCAATACATACACACCCACTGCTTTACATCGTTTCACTACAGTTAGCATGTAAACAAAATTTTTTTAAAAATTTAAAAAACAGTACACTTGACCTTTTGAGCGACACCTTTACTGACCCAATAGAAAATTCGATGCCCAGTCAATGGCCTACAATAACCAATGAGTGGCCACATAGTCTGGAAGTGCCACTCCCCTTTTGTGCATTCACCAACAGACAGGACTGGCACTTCACACATATCACGCGTTAAATACGCAACAATATTTTCCACAGACATAATTATATATTGTTGAATAGAATAATGTTGGTGGTGATTAAAACCTTCCACATGGCGGTAAAATTTATATTTTTTGCCGGGGGACGGTGTTTTACAATTCTTACAGGGCTCACTAAGAAATCCATCAGACAGCTGCAGCTGATTCAGAATGCTGCTCGAGTCCTCACCAAGACCAAAAAGGTGGATCATATCACTCCAGTTCTGAGGTCTTACACTAGCTTCCTGTATGTCAAAGAATTGATTTCAAAATCCTGCTGTTAGTTTATAAAGCACTAAATGGTTTAGGGCCAAAATACATTTCCGATCTTCTGGTTCGTTACGAACCATCCAGACCTCTCAGGTCGTCTGGGACAGGTCTGCTGCCCAGAGTCAAAACTAAACAAGGAGAAGCAGCGTTCAGTTATTATGCTCCGTATATTTGGAACAAACTCCCAGATAACTGCAGGTCTGCTGAAACTGTCAGTTCTTTTAAATTAAGACTGAAGACTTTTCTTTTTACCATAGCATTTAATCAAATATTTAAGATTTTTATTTTTATTGATAACTTACACTGCACTGTAACTTTTACTGTCCTGTTTTCTTTTTCTTTGTTTTTATCTTTTTATCATTGCTTTTATCCATTTAACTCTATTAACCCTGATTGTAACACTGTAACTTTTATTATATTTTATGTTACTTTTTTATATTTCCATGTTGCCTTTATGTTTTATGTAAAGCACTTTGAATTACCTTGTTGGGGTTGGGCTACACACTGTGTAGAGACGGAGTGTAGCAGAGCAGGTGACAGCTGAACTACTTGAGTGGACAACAACTCGTTACGTTACACTGAAATTAAACCTTGTTATGTCGGGAGATGCAGTGACTTAAACCAACGCAGAGAAAAGTTTAAATCCGGTAATACATTAGAAGACGGGGACACAGTGAATATTTGACAAGCCCAGACCAGGTAAATCAAGGCTTAACACACTTATAATATACATTACATTCACAACAATATAATAAGTAAATTGTTAAGCTATTAGTAGAGGAAAAGTTATGAAGTGTAAAATGACTTAAGCTAATAACGATGACTAGCAAGTTGTAGTTGTTTTAACCCCCTCAAGTTGGCTCGAGCTGAACTGCAACAAACCTGGCTAAGACAGTATGCGCTGTAAAGGAAAGGATGCACTGGATTTATAAGACGACAAAACAAGTTTCATTGTGAAACAGCATGTGGCGCAATAATCGTATGATTTCAATTACCTTGTTTTTATAATCATTGGAATCCGAAGTTGTGATTAAAATTGCACAGCCCTAACAAAAGCGAATGTTAAACATCAGACGCACACATACGGACAACTAACAACATGGCTGAACAGCCTCCTGTGTAGACAAGACATTAAATGCATTGTTCAATTAAACACATTTTTCCCCAAAAATGTGGAATACACCAATGTCAGTTATTACCAGCAGAGAGAGACAAAAAGACACAAGTTTGAAAATGTTTTGAGGGCCAATAAAATCCAACTGACCTGAGACTTGCTGAGTCAGTGACTGCTTCTGTGTGTGGTCAATGTGCCAGCCTACCAAGATGTCCACTGTGTCCTGTGGAAAAACAGCAAACATCAATAAGCTATGGAGTTGGCATTAGTTGGCATTTTGCCTCACTGGTCCCCGGCTCAATAGGCGATCCCTTCAACCCTGCACTAAGAATCTCTCTTATCCATCTTTAGTGTCCTCCTTCTCTTAGTCCTGCATTTGGGTCTACTACTCTAGCCATAACTAGGGATGCACAGAAATGAAAATTCCTGGTCGAAGTCGAAACAGAGTGATGAAAAACTTTACCGTTTTCACCACTGCATAAATTAAGTCAAAATGTGCTTTTTAAATCAGTCTTTCCCACAGGATTTGGAGAGACTATGGTGGATGGTAGGGGGCGGCCCCGCCAATTATCATGGCCGATATTCAGCATTTACCAATAATCTGCATCGGTCATTTCAAAATTAGATAGCGGTTATAATCAATTAAAAAATGCGCTCCTTCGGCTCTGCTGCAGCCGCCTTTCTCCGTCTCACCACTCTGTGAGCTCATGCAATGACCCGCCCACAGTACTAGCTCACTGGTTACAAGTCGCGAGTAAAACCTGAACACTGAATATAGTGTGGAAGCAGAAAATAGAATGAGCGAGCAGTCACGCTGCAGCCCCTCCCTTCCTCTCTTAGCAGAGCTCTGCAAACACACACAGAGCGGAGTGAGTCGTTAACTACGTCTGTTACTGTAAGTAAGCAGCAAAACCAGCAGTAGTAGTACTAGTAAAAGGCTGATACTGCATCAGTACAACAAACAGGAACGTGTTCTAAGCAATATTTAATCTGCTCTCTGTCTCATCCCCCGCAGCTGTGTTTCGGTCTACACAAGCACACGTGCTAGCTCGGCTAATAGCTAGTTTGTTATAAACTAAAAAACTAAAAATAAAGCTAAGACGAAATCTCTGTCTGTAGCCTATTTAGCAGAGATACTTTACTTGTACTTTAAAATTTAGGTTGTTAGGTCCATTTATTGTCACAATGTAACATGTAATGAAATTGTGTTTTGTAACTCCCTTCTGCTACACAGCAGACAATATACATACAATACAGAAGCAATTATAAAAATGGTCAGAATTGAAGTCCTTTGGATGAGGGACGAAACATCTTCCAGTATCTTCAACCAATTCCAGTTGCCCTTGACTTTAACCTTCGTTGGATAACTATGACCTGGATGACTGAGAATCTTCATAGACATCTACAAAAATGGTAAACAAAAATAAACAATCAGTGGAGCAGTGCTGAGGATGAATCAGAGTTTAAGAGTCTGACAACTTGGGGGAAAAGCTGCGCTGCAGTCTGGTGGTACGGCAGCAGAAACTTCTGTATCTTCTCCCAGAAGGCAACAGGCTGTGGCTGGGTGGGTACTGTCCTTCAGTATCCTTTGGGCTCTGCAGACACCTCACCTCACTGATATCACTGATGCTCGGGAGATGGGTACCAATGATCTTCTGAGCAGTCTGAATCACCTGCTGCAGAGCCCTCCGGTCCTGGGCCGTGCACATCCCATGTTGGTGATGTTTCCAGTCAGGATGCTTTCTGTTGCTGCTCTGTAAAAGCTGACAAGAACTTGGCGTGAGAATTTGGCCTTCTTAAGCTTCCTCTGGAAATCCAGTGGTTTCTGAGCTTTCTTCAGCAGCGTGGAGATGTGAGACGACCATGTCAGGTTCTCTGTGATGCTGATTCCCAGGAACCTGAAACTGTTCACCTGCTCCACCGATCTAGACAGGAGTGTGTGTCTTTATCTCCTTCTCCCTGAAATCAATGATCAGCTCCTTAGTTTTGCTGACGTTGAGCAGTAGGTTGTCCTCACCACTCTACAAGATTATCAATTTCCTCCCAATATGAAGTCTCATCGTTGTTTGAAATCCAGCCGATGATGGTGGTGTCATCTGCAAACTTTTTTTTAGGCAAGTACTTATAAAAGTACCATTTTCTTGTATTGTCTTATATTGTTTTTAATCTTTAACCTTTTATTAGTATACTCATCCCAGTCTGTCCACATGTGTAGGGTTCAGGTCAGAGATTTGAAGTTGTTTTATTGTTTTCCTCACTAGCTGTTCCTCACCTTCCTTTGACTGGGACCAATTGGGAAACTTCCGATCTGAGACGTGAATCCAATGCGGAAGTGCCTTAAACCTGCATTCTATCAAACGGCCAATTTTTCTTTTTTTCAAATCAAATAATTTTATTATTTGTCCCAAATGGGCAATTTGTGCTGCAGCAGGCATATTAACACACAACAAATATATAAATATGACAAACATACAATACAGAAACCCCCCCCAGTGAACGCATACACCGGGTTCTTTACACCAACGCTGATCATCCAAGCTAAAACATTGACCCTTTGTGTTATATACACATCACCCTTACGCAACATATCTGTCTCAGTCTGACAGTTATGAAATATATGTACACCTAATCCAATATATCATACCACTAACCTTCTGCACTACAACAATTACCCCACACTACCAGTATGATATTTTCACAACTTTTACCCAACATAAAATATAACCACTGCAGATAAGATACCACAGATATGCATTATATCCTATCAGTACATTCCAAAACCTCCCCGATCTCTTGACATGATTGTTGTCAACCATCCCCCTATCATCAATCAATAGGGTGATTACCTCCTTCTGCTATTGCCGTTTGAGGCTTGAATGGAGACAGGGATGAAGGAGTTCTTATACCTGTTTTTTTTGGCGATATGGGGCTTTAAGCGCAGGTCAGATGGTAGAAGAATATACTCAGAGTTAAGAGGATGGGCACTATCTGAGCAAATAGCAGTTGCTTTTATAAGCACACATTTAATGAATATATAGTTCAGACTGCTAAACTAAACTCCCACCATCTTTACTGGCTACTTTAGTGATCTTAGCCAGGGCATTTTTCACTTTGATTCCAAGTTGCCATACCAGCAGATAATGGAAAATGAAATGACAGCTTCAATTAAAGCTCTATAGGATAATGACATTAGAGTCTTCTAAAAATTCAATCTGAAATTTAGTAAGTTTCCTTAAACAAAAAATGTGTTGTTGGCCCAGTGTTAGTCAAATTTCAGACGATTATCAAACATAGTACCCAAATATTTCAAATTAGTGACCATATCCAGTTGTAGCAGCGGAGGTGAGGCAAAATTTTCTTTTTGCGTGCGTAGTATGTCTGATTAGAAAGCTCCAACACAACATGTCTCAGCAGTATTGCTCATGCAGTATTGTCCATGAGCATGCGACGCACATTAGAATAGTTAGTAGTAGTAGTAATTTCAGTGTTTTCCCATAGGTTTTTGAGAGCTTTAGAGGAATGTGTTGGTGGTGGTCGTGTTAGTCATGGTCACGGGTTTGGGGGACCAGCCCCAAGAAAATTTTAAGTTTTTCAATGAAAAATATGTAATTCACATCATATTGGGCCATTATTTTCACCATATCTCTGAACAAATAGCTAGAGCAGATAATAAACAAACAACACCCAAAGATCAGTCTACTGGAGGAACTACAACCTTTAGATCTGGAGAAAGTCAATTGGTTGGTGCTGTTGCTCCACAGTGATGGCACAGCATGTTTTGGGCGTCGCCCCTAAGCCTTAACGGCAGGAAAACCCTGTTAATATGACCTCAGAATCATTATATATACACACACGACTGTTCATGTTTGCCTTTTGTGTCTTCATTTTACAGCTTCTGACATTTATCTGTAGACATTAATATAAAAAAAATAAAATAAAAATAACAGGCAACATGAGAAACCTCCTCCCTTCTGAGGTGCGTTTTATTTGCACATTAAAATCCAAAAAGAGACGTCTCCTCATTAGCTTAAAAGGACTACTTTGTATCACTAATTAGCTTTACAAAGCTCAGCTTCTCCAGTCACCTCCGTCCTTTCTTTTCCAAAACCACTTTTTCAGACTGATATAATTATAATAATTGAATCAGTCTGTACAGGACAGAGCTGCAGGCCACGTCAGTTTAGTCTAAGTTTGTAGCTGATGTTCTGAACACTGGACAAGTAGGCAGTAATAAAATACAGCTTCCAGTTACTTTCTATAAATTGAGCTAATGTTAAGTTGCATAGCAGCTATGTAGCTGCTGTAGAAGCTGCTCAGCGCAGTCTGAAGGGGAGGGGAGATGTTCGCTAACCGGCTTCACTTTTCCAGCAGGTGGGAAACAGACTTTTCTTGGTCTTGAGAAGCTAATACACTGTAACAGACACCGTATATTTACTGCCAGAATATTTTCTTCCACTCACGTTCACTGTCACTTTCTGCTGCTCGGACAATCAAACACTCACTACGTACGAGCGCCTCCCGATTGGAGTTACGTTGCTCTTATAGACTAAAAGTACCTGTCTCGTAGATGTCCTTTGAAGAATGAGGAGAGGAAGCGAGCCATGCATTGATATAACAACTATGTGAAATTTTTGCACAGTTTCCTCTACATGCGCTCCTGAATGCATATAGGGGAAACACTGGTATCCACTGCCTGTGCTTTGACAACACTATTCTGGTTGACTGGATGGGAACGTCTGAAATCTATACACGGAAGCTTCCGGTCTACAATATGAAGCCGATGCAGAAGTCCCTGAAACATGCATTCTATTGAAAATCCAGCAGGGGTCGACTCTTCTGGTTGCAAAAAGAAGTCCGGCTACATTAGAAATAATGGGAAAATGTTTCTACTTCTCAGCTGAACAATTAGCCCAGTAAACACTTTCCTGATGAGTTTATGGTCTCAGTCGCTAGTTTCAAGTCTTCTTCAATACAAAATAATGTTCATTTAGTAAATAATGGTCCCATTTATTTTAAAATGGACCAGAAAGCAGAGTATGTTTCAGGGCAGGATTATCTATGAATGACAAGTCAAGTACCATGGTGACCCGTCAATCAGGCTAGAGCCGACTCGTACCCGTGGCACTGAGTAAATTTAGCCAGCACCGTTGAAAAAGCTTATTAGGAGTCGGCTGTTCACTTTCTCTGGTGAGTACATTTAGTTTTAAGACTGTTGTTCGCTAGACAAAGTTATCATCTCCGTTAAAATGACAGTTACAGATGCGGATGCGGCCGTGTGCGGAGCAAGCTAGCTAGCTCCGCACACGGCCATTAGCTCCGGCGTATCATCACTTCCGGGCACTTCCTGGTTGCAAAAACTCGACATGGCGGTGACCTACCGGCCAACCTCGAGGCTTCAAAACGGCAGTGATGTCACGATGACTACGTCCGTGTGCATGCGTGCATATTTATTATGAACGTGTAGAGTCGTTAATAATTTATTACACTCAGCAAAAGTAGCATTCATTGAGATTCAGCAAACAAATATGCGGTGATAATTGTCGCTTCCAAAGCACAGTATCTGAAAAGGACCTTTAAGAGGTGAATGCATAATTTGTCAGAACAGATGTAGGCTACCTGCCAAGATTTGCATCCACCTCTTTTCTCAGCACAAATGAGCGTTCCCAGACTGACTGACCATCGCTCCGGTCCTGGATAAGAACTTATGCGGTGAGAAATGAATAGATAAGTGTGAAAAGACAAAGAGTGAACAGAGTGGAGGAAGTATAAATAGGCCTAGATTTTACACCCCGTTCAAGCAGAACACCTCTATTCATGTGTAAACTTACAAGTGGGGTCCAGAGGGAGCCTGAAGTTGAGTTGGCTCGCGGACAGACGTGTCCTAGTCTTAGTGCCGTGCCCAAGAGTTTTTGGGGATCCAGCTGATAAGTTAGCTTTGCAGCGCATAGCCTCAGACTTTAACCAAACTTAGTGGACCCATTAACTGCTGTGTGGTGCCAGGGGCAAACTGACTAGCGACAGTATGTGGAAGTGTCAGAGTAAAGCAAGGACTGAGTGTGACACCGCTCCCTTGTTACACTCCCCAGCTGAAAAAGACGTAAACTCAAATGGGACAATTTGATAAGTGGGTTGAATTTGGATTCCCAGCAAAGGGGAGCTTTAGCCTACATCAATTCCAGCAGCTGAAGATACGTTTAGAGGTGGAGGAAAGGAGAGAGGCAGATAAACATGCAGCCTTGTCCAAGAAACAGCAGAAGAAAAATCATCCATTTAAAGCCGACTGGAAAGCTTACATGGTACGGAGGGAAGAGGCAGAGTTGAGGGAGAGGAAGAGCACTTTGAGAACTTTGCTAAGCAGATGGAGAAGTTTGCCAGAAAATACCAGTCCAACATAATGAGCAAAATGTTCAAGACGGATTTTTCCAAGATAGCCATTTAACAGATGTGCTTGTGAAGTGATTTACAGCCATGCAGACGATGCTGGGTACCTAGATGCAATCACTGGACTGACGATGGCTGGCAGAGGCGCTTTCCCAGTGCGGATGAATCTGTCAAATATCACTGCTGTGGAGCAGGAACCAACAGAGACCTGTAGGGCGTATCTAGCCCATTTGACAGAGGCTTTTAATGTCCACATCGTTATATTGGCTGATGGGGGCTAATCTGATGCTCCCGTATGAAGTGCACTTGAAAGAGAATTTCCCGAGAAATCTCCAATGGGGTAAGGAGTGGCTGTGTTGAATGGAGAGTAGTGCCGCTTGAAACGCTATTTGAGCACGCGCTGACCATGTTGAGGACCAGCTGAGGGAAACAGAAGAAGCCGGAGGACGCGCTTCTCCCCACGTTTAAATTTCTCACCGCCCCAGGCCGAGAGGAGCCTCGCCCAGTCCGCCGCAAGAGGGGTGGCCGAGGGGGTTTTGGAAGAGCCGACCCAGATATTTGCTGGAATTGCGGAGAAAGGGGATATGGGCGGGATGAACGTCCGCAAAAAGAAATAAAGAGGGGTTATGTGAAATCGGAATGAAGGAGTGGAGGCAGAGCAAACCCTGGGGACAGACCGGCTCATCTCAAACTGTAACTGACTATGGCAGGACATCTTGTGGTGTTTTTAGTCGACCCCGGGGCCACCATATCAGTTTTGATAAAAATCGGCTGTACTAATTCTACCAAAGAGAAGTGGACAATTGCACTGCAAAACTGTGCGGTCAGGAGGTATCCCTATTTCAGAACAATATACGACACAATTGTCATGCACTACTGGATGAAACACTCACTTTTGTTATCAGAGAACTGTCCTATTAACAGCCAATACACCTTTTTGTAAACATTTGAAAACCCTCTCAAGTATGCATTAAAGATTTTATATTATATAGGTAATGCAATGAAGCCATGTACAATTACATGAAAAATAAGACGATGATAGTAACTGAGCCCTCTAGCGTTTCTCCTGTTCTGGCACTTTTACAACTACTTTGATAGCTGCTGGAAACTGAGTAACATGTTATCATGTGCAGTGGACGAATAGTCTGCAGACACACAACCCACAGTTGCAGAACAACATGTAGTGTTTTTACAAGTGCAGCAACAGAGAGCTTCAGTTTACAAGCTGTTAGCAAGTCAGACAGACAAACCAAAGCTAAAAGATAACTCAATTGCATTCACTATATACATACACATTTTCTTCAATCAAGTTTCCCCCATAAAATACAACCAGAATTCAGAGTGACTGGAAAATCTCTGCAGCGCTGAGCCAAACAAACCCACTTCATTCTGCGCATGCACGCCTGCTTCTGGGAAACTGTTGCTAACAGTATTTGCCGTGAGTTTAAAAGGGCGTGGTAACCAAACCCAGTTACCATGGTTTATCATTAAACCGGTAATCGTTTCATCCTTAGTTAAAGTGACCAGAAAGCAATTACCACTCAAATGGTGAAATACAGTCCAGAGGCAGTGAGCATTGTTTATGAGTGGGCTTTGGCGCCATCTATTGTGTCTGCCGTGGTACCACAACTCACTGCCTTCGTAAAAACAACACAGTCCTCTGAATACCAACCAAATGACTCCCTGCCAAAGGCGTCACTTTGTACTGAAAAGTGGTGGGGACATTTAAGGGTTCAGATTAGGGGTGTGACCAAACACTTAGTCCACGACACATGATAATGCACAATATTGGAGTCACGAGAACAAGACAACAAAATACTCAAATGCTATTTAGAAGAACTATTCATTGATGAAATAGGGTATTTGAATGGGGGGGTTGGGAGTCCTCCCCCACAGTTTTGAGAATTAAACACTTAATTTCCTGCATTCTAGAGACATTTTGTGCACCAGCTTATGGTGGAAATGTCTACTGATATGAAAGGGAAACAAAATTCATGTGGCCGGTGGCAACTCATAATAGGCAACAAAAATATCAAATATAATGCATTAATCAGTAGCTTGTTCTTTAGCCTAAGTTACTTTTGTTTTGGACAAGGTAGATCTGTTTCTTCTGTATTTACATTGTATTTCATGTTTTCCTACTGTGCAAGTAAACCTCTCATAGAATTTTTATTTGTTATTTAACATTTCTTGCAAGCTCATTTACAGAAAGTGCTTTCAAAAAGTGGTGGGGACAGCATCCCCAGTGTAAATGACACCTATGCTCCCTGCACACAAGGACAGGATGAGGAATTTGAGAAATTATGGAATAGGGACAGTCCAAAGGTAGAAACACAGTATTACAGTATGTTTATTGGACAAGCAGGGCTGCCGCATGTGACGTTGGCTAAGTCTGCTGATTGGAGATTGAGGGATTTGAGGACATGTAATCACACTTTGAATCGGCTGACTGACTAGTCCGTCAAATGGGATCCGAAAACACTGTACAGCAAAGAGGGTGATGAATACAAAACTGTATTGCAATACAATGCAAATTAATTAAAAATTATACAACGTGATTTTCTGGATTTTTGTTTAAGATTCCGTCACTCACAGTTGAAGTGTATCTATGATAAAAATTACAGACCTCTACGTGTTTTGTAAGTAGGAAAACCTGCATAAAGGCGTCAGCTAAATGAAAATGTAATGTATTAACATGGTTAATTGGTTGAACTGTTGAGGTAAGTCCAGTAACAGGTTTCTTAGGCACCATGGGTATTAAACCAGTTTTTGATTTATTGCTACAGGCTGGAGTCATTGTCTCATGTCCCGACTCCCCTGCGCGCACACCCATTTTTCCTGTAATGAAAATCTGTGAAGAGGATCAACCTACAGAATGGCGGTTTGTCCAAGACCTGCAGGCAGTCAACGCAGCTGAACACCCTTGCGAGCACCAGAAGTGGCAAAACCTCACACAATTTGGTCATCAGGTTCCACTAGATGCCACACATTTTTCAGTATACACAAAGATAGCCAGTAATGGTTTACTTTCTCCTTTGACAGGAAAAGCTACACGTGGTCGTGCTGCCCCATGGGATACTGCAAATCACTTGGGGTTTTCCACAGCGCGCTACGTGATAGTCTCCATAGTTTACATCTACCGCACGGTTCCATTCTGCTGCAGTACGTTGATGACATCCTGGTCTGCAGTCTCTCCCGTGAAGCATGCAAACTTGATACCATTGTGATGCTAAAGCTTTTAGCCAACAATGGCCATAAGACTAGTCTGTCCAAATTGCAGTTCGCCAAGACAGAAATGAGTTACAGTGAAGGAAAAAATTATTTGATCACCTGCTGATTTTATATGTTTGCCCATTGACAAAGAAATCATGAGTCTAAAATTTTAATGGTAGGTTGATTTGAACAGTGAGAGAGAACAAAAAAATCCAGAAAAAAGCATGTCAAAAATTTTATAAATTGATTTTGATTGCATTTTAATTGAGTGAAATAAGAATTTAACTCACTCTCAATCAGAAAGATTTCTGTCCCCTAGGTGTATTTTATCCAGGTAACGAGCTGAGATTTGGAGCACACTATTAAAGGGAGCGCTCCTAATCACGTGTGTTAACTCTATAAATGACACCTGTACACAGAAGCAATTAATCAGTCAGATTCCAAACTCTCCACCATGGCCAAGACCAAAGAGCTGTCCAAGGATGTCAGGGACAAGATTGTAGACTTACACAAGGGTGGAATGGACAACAAGACCATTGCCAAGCAGCCTGGAAGGTGACAACAGTTGGTACAATTATTCGCAAAAAAAACAAACACAATCGAACTGTCAATCTCCCTCGTTCTGGGGCTCCATGCAAGATCTCACCTCATGGAGTTGTAACGATCATGACAACAGTAAGGAATCAGTCTAGAACTACACTGGAGGATCACAAAAAAGCAAACAATTGGTAACGCACTACACCATGAAGGACTGAAATCCTGCAGCGCCCGCAAGGTCCCCTTTCTCAAAAGAGCACTTGTACAGGCCCGTCTGATGTTTGCCAATGAACATCTGAATGATTCAGAGGAGAACTGGGTGACAGTGTTGTGGTCAGATGAGACCAAAATTGAGCTCTTTGGCATCAGCTCAACTCGCTGTTTGAGTTGCCAAACACGAGCCTCGAAAACCTTAAAGATTTGGAGAAGATGTGCAAAGAGGAGTGGGACAACATCCCTCCTGAGAAGTGTGCAAACCCGGTGGCCAACTACAAAAAACATCTGACCTCCATGATTGCAAACACTGGTTTTGCCACCAAGTACTAAGCCATGTTTTGCAGAAGGGTCAAATACTTATTTCACTCATAAAAATGCAAATCAATTTATAACATTTTTGAAAAGCGTTTCTCAGATTTTTTTGGTTGTTATTCTGTCTCTCACTGTTCAAATAAACCTACCATTAAAATTATAGACTGATAATTTCTTTGTCAGTGGGCAAATGTACAAAATCAGCAGGGGCATCAAATATTTTTCCCCTCGTTGCATCTGATGCACGGGGTCACCGCAGAAGGCAAATCTCTCTCTCCCCCAAACGTCTTTTGACTATTCAGTTTGTTCCAAAACAAAGAAACAGTTGATGAGATTTCCAGGAATGACGTCATACTGTAGACAATGGCTGCCAAACTACTCTCAAAGAGAGGTTCCCCTCTCTTCCATGATTCATGGTAAAAGTCTGTGACAGAAAAAGCTTTCACAGACTTCAAGGGCTCTTTACAATCTTGGCCCACAATGGGACAAAACCTGCCCGACCGGGTGCATGACTTCTGTTCTGACTCATGATCATGGGGGAAAACGACCTGTAGGTTATTTTCCCTCCAGACTTGACCCTGTTGCTGTTGGACTACCACTATGCCTCCGAGCTGTAGCAGCAGCAGAAAAAGCAGTGGTTGCATCACAAAACATTGTAGGATATGGTGGTCTCACACTCCTGGTGCCGCATGCAGTTTCACACACAAAAGACATCCTCCCTACCCCAGCAGATGGGGATCACCATGACTGTGTAGTTTCCATAAACCAGGTGTGCACTCCCAGACCAAATATAACGGACATTCCTCTGGCAAATGAATTGTTCGTGGATGGATCGGCGTCCTGCTCTTTTAGACACTGGTGAAGGTTTGGTGGGGTTTGCAATTGTCACTCTGCATGTAACATTGTTCAGTGGTAAATTACCTGCAAGTTTCTCTGATCAAGCTGCAGAGCTAGTGGCTCTCACAGAAGCCTGCAAATTGGTTAAGGGTAAAACAACATCTACACCAACTTACGTTATGCATTTGCAACAATTCATGATTGTGCTGCTTTATGGCGTCAGAGATTTTCGAACATCTGCAGGAAAACCAATAGCACACCACAACCTTGCGTCTGGCCTGCTGGACGCTGTTCTGCTCTCTACTGCTATTGCAGTAAGAAAATGTGATGGACACTAACAAAACAGATTCCATTTCCACAGGAAATGCTGCAGCGGATGCGGCTGCTAAGACAGCAGCAGTGTCCGGCCTCCAGGTTTATTCCATGCTGTTTAATGTTGGATAAACCGGATGAGGTGTCTCCATGATGATGATGTTCACACAATTCAGTCTCTCTACTCCACAGGAGCGTGTACAGTGGGCTAAATCTAGGGCGTTGTTCAAAAACTCTGTGTGGATTGATGTTTGCCACATGCTCTCAACCCTTGTTATGCTCAACTGGCTCATGGGAGAGATGACGTGAGGGGGGATGTGCTCAGAAATTAATTCTGCGTGGTACACATGGGGGTTTTCCGTTTTTGCCCAGGACTTTTGCAGGAAATGTACATTTGGGCAGCTAAGGGGCTATTTACATGCCAGCGGCTGGTCATCCACCACCAGACAAGCCTTTTCATTACTTTATGTTGGATTTCATTCATCCAACACCATGTCAGGGAAAGATATACTGCCTTATACAGCCTGTGCGGAATGCTCACATGTAGTTTCCAAATTTCTCTGACGCTCGCCAGACCCCAGCCTGGGCACGCATGCTCAAACGCGGCTACAAAATTGAAACGACCCTGTTCAAAACTTATGAAACTTATGCTAGATGTCCACTCCTTGTGAGACTCAAAGGTTAACGGCTGGTCAGTCAGTGGGGCATTTCCCTGGGCTCACACACCTGGGACTGCACCACTTCATGCACAGTAGACAACCACACTGACTGCCACGCTGCATACAAGCCTAGTGTTGATATGCTATTACACCAACTCTGTGAAATTCCTGACCTGTACTGGTGCTGTGGGAGTGGCCAGCTGTACCAAACTCTGCCGGAAGGATGGAGAGGTACATGTGCGCAAGTAGCATTGGCATTGGATGTCCTTATCATACCATACCTCACAGCCTCACAGGCAGAAACGCTCCACCTGAGACTTTTCCTCTATTGATCCTAATGTTTACATACAACCCCAATTCCAATAAAGTTGGGACGTTGTGTAAAATGTAAATAAAACCAGAATACATTCATTTGCAAATGCTTTTCTACCTATATTCAATTTAATACACTACAAAGACAAGATATTTAATGTTCAGTTAATTTAAATTTGATTACTGTTCGAAATTTATTCTTTTTTAAATGACATTTTTAAAAAGCAATTATTAGTAATAAAAAAACAATATACCAAGTATAGATAAAGAACCAATAAATAGTATCAAAAGCCTAACAATATAATATAAATGGCAGCAGGTAAAGACAAAGTTTATGATAATTTATCACTCACTGTCCATCTCTGGGATGGATCTCCAATTCATTTAATTTATTATTTATTAGGGCTGGACCCGAATGATCGTTGGATACACATTCAATTTTTATTTTCCTGTCGCTAGTGCTGCTCTTGGTGGGAACTGTTGGGTTTCTGTAAATATCATCACAGAGTACGGTCTAGACCTGCTCTTTTCTGAAAAGCGCTCAGAGATAACTGTTGTGATTTGGCGAATAAAATTGAATTGAGGGTTTTTTACTAACAACAACATAATGAACACATTTAAATCATTATAAACTCAGCAAAAAAAGAAACGTCCTCTGACTTTCAACTGTTTTTTCTTTCAGTAAACTTAATGTGTGTAAATATTTGTATGAACACTAAAAGAGTCAACACCATAAGACATAAACGAAAAATGTTTCACAGACATGTGACTAACAGAAAGAGAATAATCTGTCCCTGAATGAAGGGAGGCTCAAAATCAAAAGTGCCAGTCAGTATCTGGTGTGGCCACCAGCTGCTTGAAGTACTGCAGTGCATCTCCTCCTCATGGACTGGACCAGATTTGTCAGTTCTTGCTGTGAGATGTTACCCCACTCTTCCACCAAGGCACTTGCAAGTTCCTGGACATTTCTGGGGGGAATGGCCCTAGCCCTCACCCTGCGATCCAACAGGTCCCAGACGTGCTCAATGGGATTGAGATCCGGGCTCTTCGCTGGCCATGGCAGAACACTGACATTGCTGTCATGCAGAAACTCACGCACAGAACGAGCAGTATGGCTGGTGGCATTGTCCTGCTGGAGGATCATCTCCGGATGAGCATGCATAAAGGGTACCACATGAGGGAGGAGGATGTCTTCCCTGTACCGCAAGGCATTGAGATTGCCTGCAATGACAACAAGCTCAGTCCGATGGTGATGTGATATACCGCCCCAGACCATGACGGACCCCCCACCTCCAAATCGATCCCGCTCCAGAGTACAGGCCTCGGTGTAACGCTCATTCCTTCGACGATAAACACGAATCCGTCCATCCCTGGTGAGACAAAACCGTGACTCATCAGTGAAGAGCACTTTTTGCCATTCCTGTCTGGTCCAGCGAAGGTGGGTTTGTGCCCATAGGCGGCGTTGGTGCTGGTGATGTCTGGTAAGGACCTGCCTTACAACAGGCCTACAAGCCCTCAGTCCAGCCTCTCTCAGCCTATTGCGGACAGTCTGAGCACTGATAGAGGGATTGTGTGTTCCTGGTGTGACTCGGGCATTTGTTGTGGCCATCCTGTACCTGTCACGCAGGTGTGATATTCGGATATACCGATCCTGTGCAGGTGTTGTTACACGTGGTCTTCCACTGCGAGGATGATCAGCTGTCCTTCCTGTCTCCCTGTAGCGCTGTCGTAGGCGTCTCACAGTGCGGACATGGCAATTTATTGCCCTGGCCACATCAGCAGTCCTCATGCTTCCCTGCAGCATGCCTAATGCACGTTCACGCAGATGAGCAGGGACCCTGGGCATCTTTCTTTGGGTGTTTTTCACAGTCGGTAGACAAGTCTCTTTAGTGTCCTGCGTTTTTAGAACTGTGACCTTAAGTGCCTACTCTCTGTAAGCTGTTAAGGTCTTAATGACCATTCCACAGGTGCATGTTAATTAATTGATTATGGTAAATTGAACATGCATGGAAAACATTGTTTAAACCCTTTACAATGAAGATCTGTAAAGTTGTTTGGATTTTTATAACATTATTGTTGAAATACACAGTCCTGAAAAAGGGACGTTTCTTTTTTTGCTGAGTTTATATTCGGCCGATTAAAGAAAACCATGAAGTAGGCTATAATAAAAGTTAAGTGATAACACGTAACGTGTTGTTTTAGTCCCCTTACCGGAACTAGCGCTCATTCCGTCTGCTCTCCATGGACGCCTGTCTGTCTAATATATTCCTGTATTGTGCTGTGGACTGGCTCAATTCATCCTCTCCGGTAGGTACAGTTCCAACCTGCTGTGCACAGCAGCCACCAACCCGGTTCGGCACAAACCTAATATTCCGCTCTTCCCCAGCTCAATCTTCCATCCCTTCGACCCCGCAGTAAATATTCCTCTTTTATCTAACTCCTTATTCTCTTAGTCCTACACTAGGGTCTTCTGGCCTAGACATAGCAACACTTTGTTTTTAACTGTGCTAATAATAACTATATAATAACGCAACCATTGAGCGGACAGCCCTGTAATATGTATAAGTGTATAATAAAGTAAAAGGAGACATAGCTGGACCAATGAGTGCGGAGACACTCACCCTGAAGTTGGTGCTGAAGACATGCGGGTAGCAGCGAGCAACCTGAAGAATACACTTTACACTCTGACAAAGCAGCTCTGGTGTGTCTACATTCTCCAGGATGGACTGCAGGTTGCTCATCACCAGCTGAAAGAAAAACAAAACACTCAGTCCTTACCTGCCACCCGCCAGTATACACTTCTGTACTAGCATGATGTACATGAGGTTTTTTTGTGGTATTAATATGGTAAAATTCAATGAGAGGTACACGGTATTATTAGAAGTGGATTCTAAATGGAACGGGCTCTTGGAACCCAACCTTACATGTGATGAGTTCTATACAATAAGGTACAGTATCTATTTCAACTGACATAAAACTAGGATAGCTCCATCTTTATGGCCACAGAGGGCAAGATAAGGAAGGTTTGGGTTTGGCTCGCTGGCCATTTAACGTTCGCTGTGTAACTGGTTTTAATAATCAAGTGGTAAGTAATATACTATTATATGAAATTCTAATGACTATAGTAATTAAATATATTATTTTTATACTAACAGTAAACTATTAACTAAACATTATACTCTTTATAAAATACACTCGTGTACAGTTCCTCCTCCAGGTTGTGGACAGAGACTCAGACAGATGTACATTGAGCCGGTGTGCCAATATTTGCTGCTTCCAGCTGCCTCCTCCGTAGAGCAACACGCTCCCCTTGTTCTGTTTTACTTGTTATTGTTTTCTATATTGTTTAATGTTATTCAAGTTTAGGAATACACTGGCATATTACAAAATGTCAGTATTTCACACATTCCTTGATAATCAAGCAAGTAGACTCAGTACCATTTGTTCCATTACAGTATGACTTTGTCTCCTTATCGTGCAGCTCTAATAAAAAACAAACTTGACAGGAGAATGTGAGGTCCTCCACACAAACTCTGAGGCATGGGTACGCACATAAATTGGAGAAATGAGAAACGGCGACTCACATGACAGAATGATGAAACGGTTTGAAATGAATAGGCTTACTATTGTGTTAAATAAATCGAAATATTACCTCTGAGTATTATAGCCCAATAAAACTTATTTAATATTATTAGTTCATTTGCCAAACAGATGAAAGCCTTTGCGGCTTAACAACCTGTTTGACTGAAGTGCACAATAAAAACATAATTTCAGATCATTTGCAGCGCACACAAAGAGAAACATGATTTAGGACAATTAATACAAACATATTTATTTATGTTTGTACAAAAATGTACCAAATATTTATTCTCGTAAATAAAGTGAAAAGTAGGACAAATTACATTTAAATTGATGCCATTTTTGTTGCCTCAGTCGAGCAAATACGAGTGCATAGTTTCACATATTTTTATCAGATGTTCGTTACCTTATGGTATTTGAGCCAAACGCTGTGCACCAGCATGTGGATGCGCTGCTTGTAAAAGCACAGTATGGAAAAACACATAACTGTTTATTAAGTAAATCAGTGTTCTTCTGTCACGTAAAACAAGTCATATTTCTTTTAACTCAGCCTCGTTCAGTGAGTGGACTGTTTGTGTAGCCTAAATAAATGTGTAAACAGTGGAATACATTTAGTTTAATCTTTTCAAATGGGGGAATCCAAATTATGTATCTGGGTCATCCAGTGCATCTTATGCGTCCCACTCCGCCACCGTCACTACTGAGTAGGGAAGCGGTTTCTTGCAGATCACTTATTAAAAAGGGGTTGAGCTCCGATGCTCCCTTTCCTCTGGTGCAGAAGGATTGCCTATGTGTGTGTGTTTTACCCACCAAACAACTTAATTTTTCCTGCTTCAACCTCACCAAAAGGAACGTCAGTGTCACAATGGGTAAATTTATTTTTTTAGCTTTTCTGCCAGAATTTGCCGTCAGACAAGGAGACGGCTCACACGCGGCACATTTCAAGTAGACTGCGGTTAATAACGAGAAATCGGCGTAGGACGTGCATGCGCACTGTAAAAATCACAATATTTGTGTGTACGCACTTTCTATGTTTTGGACGTATGCAACGTTATGGTGTCTTTTTAACCCCCCCCCCCCCAATACAGTTTTATAAATGAGCTGTACAGAAGTCAACTGAAGCCCCTTCATGTGCTTACCTGCATGACGTGAGAGAAGCCCTTCCTCTCTCCAGCAGCCTCCAAAGCATGCTGTGCTGCCACCAGGTACAACAACTTCACCTCATCACGGCTACTTGAAGTGAACTTGAGAAAGAGCCACTTGAAGATGCGCTCAGCCTCGTAGCTGAGCACTGTGCAGAGGAGACCCAGGCAGGCGGCTGCGTCCTGACGCAACTCCCACAGCAGCTTACTGCTAAACACGTCACACCACCGGCAAGGAGACCACATGTTAGAGACCACATGGAATTTGGGACTAGCAGAGTGTAATTATTGTTGAAATAACAAGGTGTGCATTATGGTGAGAGTCATGTCATGTTTCTGAGACAACCTGTTCTCCAGACCATTGTCATGTCTCAAGACATGCATCCCCGTTTACATTTAGTTTTTTCCACTCATCCATGTGATAGTCGTTAGGTTGTTGATATTAAATTGTAAAATATAATTAAAGCTGCAAGCAGCGTTGGGCGGGCCCTCGCCAGCCGAGTTGCATATTCTCGAGCTCTGCCGGTGAGGCTACGCGGTTCCGACACGGCATGAAGGTGTTATGTGTCACTTCCTGTGTCCCCTATGTGGAGCTACATAGCACTTGCCGCTATGAATATAAATTGGTATTGGTGTGTAGATGTCTGCGGGGTGGGAGAGTTATCAAGCACGTAAAGTTTGGTGCAGATGTGAGCATGTACACTGAAGTTACAACAACTTCCTGTGTCATGGCGAAGAGTTGATCTTTGACGCCACGCCACGGACACGCCCATTGACGAAAACTCACAGATAGCACAACTTTTCATCTTCTATGCCTTTAGAAGGCACAGCACAAATTTGAAGTCTGTTCGCCTAAATCCCTAGGAGGAGTTTGTGAAACTACGGAGTGTGTAAATCATCCAAAAATTGCCGTAAAATTCAAAATGGCCGACTTCCTGTTGGGTTTAGGGCATCGCTCCAAGAGGCTTTTTGGTACGTCTGGACATGTGCCACAGAAATTTCATACATGTAGGTGAAACGTGCGGCGGGGGCTGCTTCGTTAAAGATCATTTCCTGTTGCCAGCAGGTGGTGCTATGACCATGGGTGAATGTTGGCATGTACATGTGTTCAAGGCGGGACTCTTATGAAAGATGTAAAATTTCGTAAGGATCTGAGCATGCACACTGAGTTTATAACAACTTCCTGTGTCATGGCTAATCATCAATTTTGGACGACACGCCACGGACACGCCCATCGACGAAAACTCAAAGATAGCACAACTTTTCATCGTCAATGCCTTTAGAAGGTACAGCAGAAATTTGACGTCGATCCGACTAAATCCCTAGGAGGAGTTCGTTAAAGTACGAAGTGTGTAAATCATCCAAAAATGGCCGTAAAATTCAAAATGGCTGACTTCCTGTTGGGTTTAGGGTATGGGTTCTTGAGGCTTTTTTGTACATCTTGATATGATACATGACCCCTGAACATTTCGTGCATGTAGGTTGAACGTGGACGAGGGGCTAATTTTTTCCAATTTACTAGGTGTTGCTAGCAAGTCATTTTGCCACGCCCATGCGCGAAACCCATAAAATATGAAATTTTTCACCACTTCTGACATGTGTGCAAAGTTTGGTGAGTTTTCGAGTATGTTCAGGCCCCCAAAATTGAGCTTACTTTGCAGGGGAAAAAAAAAAAAATCCTTTACAATTTCACACAGTTGGTGCTCTGGCCCTAAATATAAGCACTACATGCATTTCAAAAATCTTCAGTAGGAGAGCATTTCAATGAAATCTTTTTTTATGCACACGTTTCAGGCTGACATGCTTCCTCAGAATGAACACAAAAAAAAATCCTAACCGAACATAATCGTTATCACAAAATAATCTGTTTTTTTATGTTATAACTTGCTTCTTGTCTGGAATACAGCATTTCTTATTATTACATTGTTGTACTTTATGTTGGAATGTCTGGCATGGCTCTGCCTTTGTGTAATGATGTGCATTGATCTGCATATCGAGTATTTGCCAGTATTCCTAAAAACTAAGTCATGTAGCAGAAAAATCAAACAGATCAAAAAGCCTTTGTGATTTCTGATCGGTTTAAAATTGTCAGTATGCTGGCCACTCTGGCTAAACCCAGTTCTGACAGCAAAGGGATAGAAAACATCTACCCCCTAGGCAAAAGTGCAGGCAGGTTCTTAGACGGAGTTGTTTGACTGAATGTGAATATTGTTTTGTTATTTCCATTTTACTTGGATTTTGACCAAGATGGACTCTGACATTCTTTCCACCAGTACTGACAAAACCTGAGCCTATTAAACCTAGACTCCCAGCTTTCTTTTACCTCTCATTAAGAATGTCATTCAAGGTGCCAAGGATGGTATCCAACTGTTTGGCAAGGGTCTGTGCGAGAGAAAATACAAAGCATTAGGAAAGTGATGCGTTAGTACACTGCTCAAAAAATATGGGACACTCATCACAGCATAAGATCAAGTCAATTAACCTTCAGAGATATCAATCTGTCCAGTTAGATTGTGAATCACTGTCATCTGTTTTGGTGCAAATCAAAGTGAAAACAGGTGCACTGGAGAGGCAACAGTAAGCCCAAAAACGGTAATGGTTTTGCACGTTGTGGCAACAGAGAGTTGCTCTCTCCTTCTCCTTCCTGATAGACTGTTCTCTAGTTTTGCATTTTGCTAGTGTCCTTGTCACTACTTGTAGCATGAGGTAGTACCTGCAGCCCATTCAGGTTGCACAGGTAGTCCAGCTCCCCCAGGATGGCACATCCACATGTGCCATCGCAGGAAGGTTTGCTGTGTCTCCCAGCACAATCTCAAGAGCACGGAGGAGATCCCAGGAGGCCGTGGACGAGGAGAGCTGGACAGGATTGTAGAAGGGCATCAACCCAGCCGCAGGGGCCGCTCACTGATGCCCTGATCCAGGTCTGGGAGGAGATTCCCCATCTCATCAAGAGAGCATGCCTAGACGTTGCTGGAAGTGAATCTGGCACATAGGGGCCATACACACTACTGACTGACATTGTGTGATAAAAGTCGCTCAGGTTGGATCAAACTTTATTTACTTTGATTTTCAGTGTGATGCTGCTTTGCCCCTTGTCCAGTAGACCTAATAGTCACTTGGTTTTATTTTCATTGGCCAACTTTTGTATTAAACTATTTTTTCTTATCTTGCTTTTTAACCGAGCGCTGACTGTCTTGTCGTCTGTTGGTACCTTTGAAATACCTGGTTGTTAAGTAAGGTGCAGTAATTGTCATGTACTAAAAGACATGTGTCCTTTTGTTTGTGTGTAAATATATTGAACATGGAATGACAACATTATTTACATTAAATGAAGCAGAATGTTACTCCTTCACTTAGTGCATATATTTAAAAGTGGCAGACAATTTCAGACCCTGTACGTACCATTTCAAAATGCACCCACATTGTTTAGCATTTTGTGGTTTCAGTCCAATCAGACTATTTTTCCAGTCATATTTTTCGTCATTGAAGGCATACTACTAGCTACTATACTACTAGCTTGGATAGGGGAGGGGCGGGGTTGAAATTTGTTGTAATTTGCAACCCTCACCACTAGATATCACTAAATCTTACAGACTTAACCTTTAACTTTGGTTGCCAAAGATTCGGTGCACCCCTATTGGAAATGATCACCTCGTTATGAATTGCTGAAGCTGCTTGATAACAAGCTGATCATTTAAATCAGGACACTGGGTACATCACGAGAGGTTTGGAAAATAATTGAACACATGCCCCACCCTCCCGTCAGCTACCACCACAACTGGAATCTAATTCTGTGGGAAACACGGTAGATTAAAAAAGTCAAAAAGAGACCAGTACTGGAGTCCGGGAGGGAGTATGAGGGCTGCAGGAGCTTGTTTAATAGAGTCTGAGGCAGCTGGTCAGTAACTGTATGCTTGACTGCCACACAGGAACACTTTTCTAAAATGTGGAGCCTTAGAGAAGAGGGAAGAATAATTTTGACCGTACTAAGACTATTTCTATAATGAAGAGGGAGATAATCACTTTACAGTCTGACTGACCACTTTGCTCTCGCCATGGCTGATGAATTCCTTCAGCTGTTTGAGGGTGGCCAGCCTGCGGTCGCGATCATCTTCTCTGGAGACTCGACGCAGGAGGTTGGCCAGCCGAGATTCATCTGAGTGAGCCATCCCTCTGTCTGCAACAACACCACTGCATGTCAGGAACACACACTCATTCTCTGTACAATCACATGCTGCCATGTGCAGGTTCAACTGCGCATCATCATTAGTATTTTAAGTCCCATATTGACTCGGCTATGAACTAAAAATCAACGACAGATGATACTGCTCATTTCTCATGAGTAGATACTACTGTGACGAAATGACGCTCGAGACATAACGTTACATCATAGGACCCGAAAGTCTCGATAGCAGTATCGATAAGCTCGAACCTTATCGGGTTTTGAGAAATTTTGGAACCGGGTCTCGATCCCCATCCCTAGTTACCTTGATAGAGAGCTGCATCCCAAACCACTAAGAAAAAAAAAAAAAAAAAAAAAAAAAAAAAAAAACACAGAAGACTTTCAGTAACAGCCTGGATATGTGGGAACTAAATCCTGGGCACACATCTTATGCTCATGCCCTTTTCACTAAAATCATCTCTTGTTGTGTTGTTCGTCAGAGCTTACCTTGCGATTTCTTCATGTCCTTCGAAGCTAAAGCACAGTTTCCATGCTGAAAAGGCATCAAATCCGTTGTTACGTCATTGGGCCTCAACTCTTGCCCCACCGACTTCCAACCAAACATATTATCACAGACACCCTGGCCAGCTGCATATCCACCTATGGAACACAAACCATGTTTGAGTAAACTGATGTATTACATAGAAGCCACATACACTGTAAAACAAGATGCAACTTTTGTTTCATGCATGTTTGAGATTTTAATTGAAGTTACAAAGAACTGCATGAACATTTTTGTTCAGCTTTTGACAGGTGAGAATGCGATATGCATTGTCTACGATCAGGACATGAAATTAACAACTGCCAAGTGCAAAAATGCGGGTAGATTTTCCCTTTGGTGGCTAAATGTTGGAAAGCTATGCGTTTGGCATGATATTGCCATATAATATGTCCTTGATGGTAACTAACATCAGCCCAGTGTTCCTGATTGTTGTGTGTGGCACTGAGATTGGCCCTGCTGTACTCAGAGATATAATATTGTGTGACATACAGATTAGGGAGTGAATGTTGTTTATGTTCCTTTAGATGTATAGATCTATATAAATCTATGAGATATATAGATTTGTAAGACGGTGGGCATTAGGAGATAGGAGTCGGAAGCGAAGGTGAGGAGAGTGTAGCCGCTTTCATATCCCGCAATAAACGCAGAAAGAATATCCGGCAAATGCAGCATTATTCATAATAATAATAACAAATGTTTGCAGCATAATCCTGCAACCCTGCGTGCTTTCACATAGCGATCTGGCTGTACCGGAACCAGTGACGTAGAAAAAGAATGTTACGTGTAACAACACCAGCATGTCGGCTGTGGCTTTTTACCATCGTTCCACCTCTATTACTATCAACATTTCCAGCTCAGAGGCGGATCCTATTTGAGCCCGCTCTCTCCAGCTCCTCACCTGTAGCGGCTGAGGAGGTATAGAGCGGGTTGCCCGTTAATTGGAAGGTCAGCGGTTCAGTCCCGGGCTGCCTGTCGAAGTATCCTTGGGCAAGATACCGAACCCCGAATTGCCCCTGGTGGCTGTTCTGCCAGTGTATGAATGTGTGTGAATGTTAGTTTCTGTTTGAGTGGATGTCAATGGTGAATGCAGATGTAGTGTAAAAGTGCTTTGAGTGGTCGAAAAGACTAGAAAGGCGCTACACACATACGGAGCATCTACATTTACCTTCCATACAGAACAGCAAACCGGCATATTGGTGCAACGCTCCCGGAAAAAATGCAGTGTGAAAGCGACTTGTGTTAGGAGCTATGAAAGTCGTGCTTTAAGGGTTTTTTTTTTTTTTAGCAAGGAGTACGATCCACAGACTGCATAAAAAAAATTGTTAATCCCACAAAAGCTATGGCACCAGAACTCTGTCAGAACCAGGAGGCCATACTTCCTGGACCGTGCAAAGAGTGATTGTTAAGAGTGAGCAGTCTGATGATGTTAAAGTGAAATGATTAAAAGTCAGCAGAGATAAGATTTTAAGTTAAATGATTAATAAGCACCTTGTAAGTTTAGAAAAACAATTTACTGTTATGTCTTAGGTCCACTACACATGTGGACAAAATTGTTGGTACCCTTCCTCTAAATCAGGGGTATTCAGCCAACATGGACTGAAGAACGGGGGTTTTGTGTTTCAGAAGGACGTGCTGTGTGTACTATTTTCTCAAAAATGTAGTTTGCCTAACACTGAGTGTTAAACGCCATCGAGACCAAACATGAGAAAACTTTCAAGGATGGTGCAGACAAGGCTGAATCCATCAACCAACACCCTTAAAGTCTTCGCCACTGCCAAAAATCATGCTACCGAAGCAAGCTATCACATTGCTAATTGCATTGTGTGATTTGTCTACTTGATTTCATTTTGTTGTCGGATGTTCTTTTTACATAAATTCGAAATAAACATAAAAAAATAAAAACAGCTAATAACTAAACGAGAGGCACTGTGTAATTTTGCAATTAACTTGAAACTGACAAAATTAATAAATAAAAACTTACTGAAATTTAATTAATTAAATTAAATTCAGACATTGCTCTTTAATTGTGGTTCAACAGAATCATTTTTAAAAATCTAATGCAACTGGCCTGGACAAAAATGATGGTATCCAGAAATTAATATTTTGTTGCACAACTTTTTGAGGCAGTCACTGCAATCAAGTGATTTCTGTAACTCAATGAGACTTCTGCACTTGTCAACAGGTACTTTGGCCCACTCCTCATAAGCAAACCGCTCCAGCTGTTTCAGGGTTCGAAGGGTGCCTTCTCCAGACTGTTTTTTTCTTAGGCATTCTTGGGTGTTTTTAGCTGTGTGTTTTGGGTCATTATCCTGTTGGAGGACCCATGACCTGCAGCTGAGGCCAAGCTTCCTGACACTGAGCAGCACATTTCCCTCCAGAATGCCTTGATAGTCTTGAGATTTCATTCTACCCACTTAGGGGTGCAATTCTTTGCTAACAGTCAGAGTTTTGAGAGCTGGGAAACTATATAAACGTTGTGAATCGCTGTCTACTACAAAATTGTTATTATCGTGGGGTTATTAGCGTGGGGATGAAAAAATACAAAGCCATCATCAATATAATGGGGGAGTTTCCAGCGGCCACTAGCACTGCGGTTTTAAGATTGCAACCAGGCGTGTGCTCATACGGTCGCTTTAACTTATGAGCGAGCACAATTGCTTGCTTATGAAACACAACCGCTTTCATAAAGAGATCCTGCAATGAAAGAAGAAACACCAGCATGCAAGCTGTGGCTTTTCTCCAGACATGTTCAGGCTGTGTTACTTCAACGTTCCCGGCTCAGAGGTACCGTACCTTTCATACAGCACAGCGAGTCGAATATTGGCACAATCCTCCCAGAAAAAAAATAAATAAAAAAGAAAGAGTGTGACAGCAGTTGAACTAATCCATGCTTGTTACATGATCACGGTACATTTACTGCATTTAGCCAATGTGCTATAGCGTTAGCTCACCTGCTGCTTTCAGTAACTATCTTTACTATCTGTGTATCTTTCACTGGAGGCTCAGCAATGTCAACACAGCTAAATGTATTGCACGAAAATGAAACTGTTGTAGCAGTAAGACCGTGGTAAGTAACTTTGATGTAGTGTTAGTGAATGGGTCTTCCTTTGTGTCGTCGTCGCCATTTTGTTGCAGTGTTTTATATTATGTGGGTCATGTTAGCTACAGCGACTGAGAGGTGGAGAAGCTGCGTACCTGAGTATCGGTAAAAAGACAATAAATCTAAATTGAACATTACAAAGCAAACAGTGGCAGGTCTGAGCTAATGTAGCATTAGCTGGCTGCCCATGCCTTGCATTACTATAGGCTAGTAAACAAACCACTCCACATTTGCTTTTTACCGTTACATCCTTTCGTGCAGGTTAAATAAACACTTAATTCTGGCGGTACACAGGATAGTAATGTGGTTCGGCATTAGCCAGTGAGCTAACTTTTCTCTCCAGCCTTTCTGATGTTCACTGCGTTTTCACTCGACATCGTCTGAATCTCATTTGGTCTGATGGGCTTCAGCACATAAAACTTCGCTGTTTTTATCCTTACGTGGAGTTTATGTTGGAGTCTGCGTTTTGCTGGTAGCCGGTTGTTTTGTGGTGTTAGTGGACTGCATGTCGTTAGCTGTGGTGTCACTGTAGTCTGAGAGAGGCTCGGGAGCGCACAGGGCTGCATCCCGACCCGGTATCCTCACATTAACAGCACAATAGTGGCTGAAAACAGGCATGTGCTTCATTTGTAAGTGATGTTAGAGCCCACTGACAAAAAAAAGGAAAATTTGCTTTATTAATAAGAAATTACATACAGCCCCTATAAAAACAAACAATAGCTGGTGAAAAATTCCTGACTGAATTTAAAAAATGTGTAGGGCTGTCCCCGACTAAGGATTTACATAGTCGAATCAGAATTGTCAAGTCTTGCCTATAGTCGACTGATAGTTGAATCATGTACTGTGTTCGTGTTGCGATTGCAAAGCTGTAGTCTCTATTCATTAGTCACTAACTAAATTTCCAGCTAAACAGTCTTATTGTTGACCCTTTTCTCTCTGCTCGCCTGCCATTCACCGGTCTTATGCAGTTTTGCATGCATGCCGTGCGGCCGACAGCTGCCTCACGGTCTATTTCAAGTACTATTTAAAAACACTAATATTCTTTGTGTGGTTCATAAACTGTGATAAAAAAAATAATAAAACAACCACGGTGAAGTAAAGGCTCCATCTCAACCGCAAGTTCCTCTTCTGCCACTACACACTCACATACACACGCTACGCCTACACATGCGCACTGATGCCCCCTACCATGAGGGTTACAATTCTGGATTTATTCACGCACTTTAAAAACATTTACTAAAAGCTTTTATTTCTTCTCATTTTTTATTCCCAGCATTGTATGTTGGAATGTACAGTGGGTACGGAAAGTATTCAGACCCCTTTAAATTTTTCACTCTTTGTTTCATTGCAGCCATTTTCCAAAAATCAAAAAAGTTCATTTTATTTCTCAGTAATGTACATTCAGCACCCCATCTTGACAGAAAAAAAAAAACAGAAATATAGAAATTTTTGCAAATTTATTAAAAAAGAAAAACTGAAATATCACATGGTCATAAGTATTCAGACCCTTTGCTCAGTATTTAGTAGAAGCACCCTTTTGATCTAATACAGCCATGAGTCGTTTTGGGAAAGAACAACAAGTTTTTCACATCTGGATTTGGGTATCCTCTGCCATTCCTCCTTGCAGATCCTCTCCAGTTCTGTCAGGTTGGATGGTAAACGTTGGTGGACAGCCATTTTCAGGTCTCTCCAGAGATGCTCAATTGGGTTTAAGTCAGGGCTCTGGCTGGGCCATTCAAGAACAGCCACGGAGTTGTTGTGAAGCCACTCCTTCGTTATTTTAGCGGTGTGCTTAGGGTCATTGTCTTGTTGGAAGGTAAACCGTCGGCCCAGTCTGAGGTCCATAGCGCTCTGGAAAAGGTTTTAGTCCAGGATATCCCTGTACTTGGCTGCATTCATCTTTCCCTCGATTGCAACCAGTCGTCCTGTCGCTGCAGCTGAAAAACACCCCCACAGCATGATGCTGCCACCACCATGCTTCACTGTTGAGACTGTATTGGACAGGTGATGAGCAGTGCCTGGTTTTCTCCACACATACCGCTTAGAATTAAGGCCAAAAAGTTTTATCTTGGTCTCATCAGACCAGAGGATCTTATTTATCACCATCTTGGAGTCCTTCAGGTGTTTTTTAGCAAACTCCATGCGGGCTTTCATGTGTCTTGCACTGAGGAGAGGCTTCCGTCGGGCCACTCTGCCATAAAGCCCCGACTGTGCTGCAGTGATGGTTGACTTACTACAACTTTCTCCCATCTCCCGACTGCATCTCTGGAGCTCAGCCACAGTGACCTTTGGGTTCTTCTTTACCTCTCTCACCAAGGCTCTTCTCCCCCGATAGCTCAGTTTGGCCGGACGGCCAGCTCTAGGAAGGGTTCTGGTCGTCCCAAACGTCTTCCATTTGAGGATTATGGAGGCCACTGTGCTCTTAGGAACCTTAAGTGCAGCAGAAATTTTTTTGTAACCTTGGCCAGATCTGTGCCTTGCCACAATTCTGTCTCTGAGCTCTTCAGGCAGTTCCTTTGACCTCATGATTCTCATTTGCTCTCACATGCACTGTGAGCTGTAAGGTCTTATATAGACAGGTGTGTGGCTTTCCTAATCAAGTCCAATCAGTATAATCAAACACAGCTGGACTCAAATGAAGGTGTAGAACCATCTCAAGGATGATCAGAAGAAATAGACAGTACCTGAGTTAAATATGAGTGTCACGGCAAAGGGTCTGAATACTTATGACCATGTGATATTTCAGTTTTTCTTTTTTAATAAATTTGCAAAAATTTCTACATTTCTGTTTTTTTCTGTCAAGATGGGGTGCTGAGTGTACATTACTGAGAAATAAAATGAACTTTTTTGATTTTTGGAAAATGGCTGCAATGAAACAAAGAGTGAAAAATTTAAAGGGGTCTGAATACTTTCCGTACCCACTGTATATTGTATTAGGCTGCACATTAACTTATTGGGAGAAAACTGGTAGTTCTATGTGAAGTCGGACGTTGATCACCCCCGTATCGCCAAATGGCATGATCCTTGTTTCGCTGCGAAGCGTCGACTGTGAGATTGACAGTCGAATCAGGCTCCGCCCATCGAAGCATCGAATCTGCGCCTACTGGGGGTCAGCCCTAAAAATGAATGAACAAAATTGCCAGGAAATAAAACACTGATACCACCAGGCTCGCAGTCTACGTCTGCTTTTCTAGACATGGGTCAACCTCAGAAATGGAGGTGGCTTGGCTTTGAAAAAAAGAGATGTTGAAATCGGTTGCCGTTGAAGACCGCAAACTAACCACCGCACGGAATATCAAGAATGTGAAAAGCTTTGAGAGTCAGCTGTCCACAACAGACCTGAACCATGACATTTTTGTCAATGTCACACACCCCTAGTGGATTCTCAATTTATTTTCTTCCCCCAAATCTACTGCTACCAGTGCATCTAGTAAATGTGATGGCAATAGCAAGTCATGACAACAGTAGTACTAGGATGCATCTGTAACATTTGTGTTACTCTTCTAACACAGCTAAACCTCAAGCCTGCAGCGGCACAAGGTTGAATACACTGAGTGGTTATATGCACATCTTGTTTCACCTTCTTAAGAGCAATGTAACAAAAACCTTTCACAATCATTAGTTTTATAAACCTATAATAATGGTTGAGGAGTTACACCCGATTTATTTTGAGTATGTTATTTGAGGTGTTCTTTCCTGGGGATAGGGGCAGATACATTACTTATGATCCAAATGACCAAAAGGAGGCCTCACCCTCTTCCTGGTGTGTCTCTGGAGCAGCATAGACATTGCTGGACACCACTGGCTGGTCAGGGAAGGTGGAGGGCAACACGTCATAAAATTGTGCTGAACCAAGCTCTCTGGACTTCACTCCGTCCTGGCTGGATGACACACTGTCAACTCTGAATACATGGACAGACACACACAAGAAAAAGACAAATCCTGTAACTGAAGTAACTCCATTGATTCACATAAACTCACATTGCATTTAGTGTTTCTGGTTATCATCTTATCAGTTATAACACTCCTTTACGCCACAACTGAATCTTTAAGAATCTCATGATTCAATCTCATGGTAAAACTAGACGTGGACCCAAATATTCGAATCATTGAATATTCGCTCGTGCGGTAGGTATTCAAGTTTTTTATTTTGGGATTTGAATATTGAGGGTTTTCCCCACACACACACCTGACCTCCACTCACAGCAGTCAATGCAACGCTCCAGTTCTCATCAAAGGGAAAACAAAATTCCGGAGTCGTCAGCAGTGTATGAGCACTTTAAATTGATGATGTGATGACAATGGCAGTTATAGGGTTTATTAGGGCCCGAGCACGACCGTGCTAATGAAAAGAGATATATCTCTCTCTCTATATATCTATTCCCCCCCCCCCCCTCTCTGCAAAGTAAGCTCCATTGTCGGGGCCTAAACATACTCGAAAACTCAAACTTTGCAAACATGTCAGAACTGGTGAAAAATTTTGTATTTTATGGGTTCCGTGCATGGGCGTGGCAAAATGACTCGCTAGCGCCACCTAGAAAATTTAAGATTATCCCTTCGTTCACGTTCAACCTACATGTACATGGGGACATGTATCATAACAAGACGCACAAAAAAGCCTCAAGAACCCATACCCTAAAGTCAACAGGAAGTCGGCCATTTTGAATTTTATGGCCATTTTTGGATGATTTACACACTTCGTACTTTAACGAACTCCTCCTAGGGATTTAGTCGGATCGATGTCAAATTTCTGCTGTACCTTCTAAAGGCATTGACGATGAAAAGCTGTGCTATTTGCGAAAACTTACAAAAACAAATATATTTATCTCTTTAGTTTTCTTCCTCTTTATCCTGTCCATTTTTGCCCATATATTTTGCTGTAGAGCTGATCTTTCCCAGCAGTTTATTGAAAATGTATTCATTTATAAAAAGAAAAGGAAAACAGCCAGGGCGGACAGGACAGGACGTGAAAACAGGACATGTCCTGGGAAAACAGGACTGATGGTCACCCTACCATAGCTTCATATAAAATGTTAGTCTAGCAAACATTACAGGAGGAAAAACAGTTTCACTTACTCGCACATCCACTCAAAGTCAGAAAGTGGCATGGCATGTACAGTCCTAAACAGTAGCTTCATCTTCTTGCTGGTCTGCTCTGACATTGCCATTAGCGCTGTCACAGAAGTTTTCGAGAGTAGAGGCTCAGATTGAGCCAGAGACACAGACACGCAGGCACTTACTGTGTTCATGGTCACGAATGTTCTCAAGTTTCATCGTTTTATTTCGGAGTTGTTTCTGTTTTTATCTTTAGCAAGAGTGTAAGTGAATGTCGCGATATTACTGATCATGGAAAGATTTTGCAGCGGTGATGATGAATACATTGTAGGGAAAACACTGATTATTACATTACTATTTTGGTATGAACATTCACCCGCCAGTGTGGCGGATAGCCTTTTGAAATTTACTCGCCAAACGGAAAATCTACCCGCATTTGGCGCTTGGCGGGTGTTAATTTCGGACCCTGGTTATACCTAAAGACGGACACAGATTTTATTCTGGGCTGAGGATAAATCCGCGATGTGCAGAGATCTGTCCTTACATCGATGATAGATTGATCATAACAGCGTCATGTACAAGATCATGTTTGGGTAAAAAACTAATAGCCTATCTAACCGGGATTTTAAAGTTTTTAAAGATGTAAATGCATTCAGATATGTATGAGCTTTGAAATCGACAGTATGAATGAGGAAATGAAACCGTGTGTCAGACAGGCGCCTCAGGCTCCGCCGGAGGGGAGGAGTCAGAGAGAAACTGACGGTTTTCCCAACTTATCCTTATCCTATCCTTCACAGTTTCCCCTCATCTCAAGCTTAATATACTCAATTTTCACTAAACCCACTTTCTGAAACAGGGCCCTGTTCTGCATGTCAACTGATGTAGAAATCTGTTACCATTAGGTAGGTGGTTACACTAAAAAAAAAAAAAAAAAAACTCCAAAAGCACAAAAGTTATTCAAGAGTAAAATGTTAAAAACGCCAAAACAGTAGGAGGTATAGGATACAGCATTTAAGTGATGTAGCTAGATGGGTACACGGTCAACAAGTAAGGTGTAGGCTATTTATGTCAGTTGTTTTCAACTGCCATCCTTTTAATTAACACCGAGGGCACTGCTGAGGGCACTGCTGAGGGTGCAACTGTGTGTAGACTTTGTCACGATCAGTCATGTTTTTTGTTCACTTTTGGCATCATGCACTTCCATGCACCTGGAACACTGAGGTTTTGGAAGTCGGCTATTTTAACTTGGAAACTTCCCAGTTCCGAGCAGTCTGGAAAGTAGCAAGTGAACATAGGACTAAACTTAGTGCTTGTGGCCTAGAGTGGCACCTCTCACAAAGTCAGAATTTAATTAATTGCTGGCCCTGTCATTGTGTTAAACTGTGGACCTGTAAGTTTCAGGTCCTTCTTCAAAATTATTTACCAATAGTTTGACAAACTTTCAAGACAGGGTCTCAGGTTTTGGTAAAGATGTAGGAGCCAAGGCTCTTACCATTTGAACTTATTTTATGGCCATACAGGGCCATTACGACCCCTAAGGGTCTGGACTTAACAAGTACTTACTAAATACTTAACTCCAGATTTTACAAATGTCTTGAAGTGAGGTTATACATGTGAAGCTAACTAATGAGTCTAATGCTACAATAATTGATGTGCCGAATTTGCTATTATTTATAATGAGTTCGGAAAGTTACAAGAACAACACTGTCATACATCTTTATGTAAACGTTTTAAAAATACACCCGGAAGTTCCCTGGTAAGTTGATAACGTTCAAGTAGGTTGGCGTCTTCCCCATGCTAGCGGGCTATCGTTAGCCAGCGCAAACAGTATCATGGTAATGCTAACCAGCCAAACTAGCTCATTAAGTATGTCTATCACCTTGTGGACAACGCAAATTCAAAATCGCTCACTTGATTCATCATCGCGGTTCATGAGATAGCATTATCGTTTTTGCTAACATGTCTCGTATCGTTTGATGCCAACATTTAGCTAATCAATGCTGTCTAAACAAACTGAGCTAACGTTAGCGCCGGGCTCTGCAGCCCGCGAGGCGGGCTCGAAAACATTCAACCCTGGATAAAACGCTATGACTTTGTGTAACGTTGTGTTGCTTGGCAAGCTATTGAAAGATCACGCTATAACAAGACACCACATTCAGACAAGTGTGAACATTTAATGTTATGGTAAATACACAAAGCCTTTCCCTCCTATGTGACCACAACTTAATAAAGCAGCCTAGCATAAGGTTAGGCCCAAAGACTCCCCGATTTATTTCAACCAGCCTCCCGCGGAGCAGAACACCAACCTGGTCTGCCAGTCATTCCAGTGTGGCTGCAGTTTGTGGGCGCCGCTGAGCCGAGACCCCAAGGCTTTACGGCTCATTACCTTTTAGAAGGCTGCATGACCCGCTGGCAGCGGTAACTCTGTCTCTCTTCAAACGTTACTTTTCACTGCAATGTTTTGTAAAGTCTTCCTAATCGATTAGCAACTTGTCGTAATAGCTAGCTTAGGGTAATGTTTCTTCTTCTTTGAGCTTCTTCTTCTTCTTCGAGTCTTAAAGGCGGTTGGCAAACCAGCGTATAGGTACAGTACCGCCACCTGACGGAATGGAGTGTGGAGCAGAAGCTCGGTAGGAAAAAACTGAATTCTGGCCGCGGTAGTCAAAAAATGTACATGTCTTTTCCTAAACACTTTCCCTTGACCTCGATGGAAACCGTTATGAGGTTAAGGAAAGATGTAATGGGGAATTCATAAGGACTTAGGAAAAGACAGCAATGGTGCACAGAGAATCCAACTGCAGTCCACTAAGCTAAGTATTTACGCAAAAGCTGATGTAACATTGATGTGGTGGTGAAACTTTACTATTGAACATTATAAATAAAGACATTAGTAGAGATGGAATGGAAACTCGTACAATTCAGGATTCCCATGTGTAAAACAGACTGAAGATAAACATTAAAAAGTATTTAAAAAATAGTGTCTAAACATAATAAATAAACAATAACATCATTGAAAGGCAATACAGTACTGACTTTACAATAATACTATACAATACCAATAGTGTTCCAAGCCGACAGAGTGCAAGACCACGGACATGGTTAGGCCTATTTTATTTACAGTCCATTTATGTATTCAACAAAGTGAAGCAAGAACACTGATAAATGTGGTAGAATATACAAATATAGTTTGTATTTATTGGCTTAAAATAATAATCGTAATAAAAATCCCTACTATGGTTGGGCACTATGACCCTAAGGGAGGCTGATTTCATTGCATCTCTGCCAAGCTGCTGAGCAACGTTACTACGCACCAGAGTTGCTCACAAGTCTCTGAGCAAGAGTCCAAGACAAGTCTCAAGTCTCTGAGAAAGAGTCCAAGTCAAGTCTCAAGTCTTTGAGCTAAAGTCCAAGACAGGTCTCTGAGCAAGAGTCCAAGACAGGTCTCAAGTCACTGAGCTAGAGTACAAGTCAAGTCTCTGAGCAAGAGTCCAAGTCAAGTCTCAAGTCCTCTGAGCAAGGGTCAAAGTCAATTCTCAAGTCTCTGAGCAAGAGCCCAAGTCAAGTCTCAAGTCTCTGAGCAAGAGTCCAAGTCAAGTCTCAAGTTTTTGAGCTAGACTCCAAGTCAAGTCTCAAGTCTTTGAGCTAGAGTCCAAGTCAAGTCCCCTGAGAACGAGTCCAAGTCAAGTCTCAAGTCTCTGAGCAAGAGTCCAAGTCCTCTGAGCAAGAGTCCAAGTCAAGTCCCAAGTCCTCTGAGCAAAAGTCAAGTCTCTGAGCAAGAGTCCAAGTCAAGTCTCAAGTCTTTGAGCTAGAGTCCAAGTCAAGTCCTCTGAGCAAAAGTCCAAGTCAAGTCTCAAGTCTCTGAGCAAAAGTCCAAGTCAAGTCTCAAGTCTCTGAGCAAGAGTCCAAGTCAAGTCTCAAGTCCTCTGAGCAAAAGTCCAAGTCAAGTCTCAAGTCTCTGAGCAAGAGTCCAAGTCAAGTCTCAAGTCCTCTGAGCAAAAGTCCAAGTCAAGTCTCAAGTATTTGAGCTAGAGTCCAAGTCAAGTCTCAAGTCTTTGAGCAAGAGTCCAAGTCAAGTCTCAAGTCTTTGAGCAAGAGTCCAAGTCAAATCCTCTGAGCAAGATTTCAAGTCAAGTCTCAAGTCTTTGAGCAAGAGTCCAAGTCAAGTCTCAAGTCTTTGAGCAAGAGTCCAAGTCAAGTCTCTGAGCAAGATTCCAAGTCAAGTCTCAAGTCTTTGAGCAAGAGTCCAAGTCAAGTCTCTGAGCAAGATTCCAAGTCAAGTCTCAAGTCTTTGAGCAAGAGTCCAAGTCAAGTCTCAAGTCTTTGAGCAAGAGTCCAAGTCAAATCCTCTGAGCAAGATTCCAAGTCAAGTCTCAAGTCTTTGAGCTAGAGTCCAAGTCAAGTCTCTGAGCAAGATTCCAGTCAAGTCTCAAGTCTCTCGGGGTATAATGAGTGTTGTATCACCTGCTGTGTCCAAACCTGGCTACTTATAAAACTGCATGGCTATAAGTAATTCTGTAACTGTAACCTGTTTTTCATTTACAGAGCACAACCATGTAATGTGCAATGCAATTAATGACAGCTTATTAACTAGCCTACTGTAAGTCAACAGACTGAACTTAACTACGTTTGCTTGAGGTAAAGGGAAGGGGATGTTTTAGTTGGCTATGGAAAACACTAGTCTAGCTACAGTGAAAACCATTGATATGTCCTATCTCTATAGTATTGCAAAACAAAATCAGTACCCATAGAACGTAGTTTACAGTGAAAACTAAATGCCATAGTGTCTCTGTTAATGCTATTGTACTGGTGTGTCCTTCAATTAATTGACCAGATGGATCTTGGAAAATATTTTAGGAGAGAGAGAGAAGCAGGAGATTGGCAGGGCAACTGATTCTGTTCTACAGGCCTAAGGAAATGTGGGGTGTTTTGTTTTCTTCTAACAATAGGCATTTGTTGGCAGGTCTAGGCACCAAGGTATAGCCTAACCTAATTTCTTTCATATTTATTATATTTGCTATATTTTGACCCACTTTACTTTCTACATTTAGTGGCTGTAATAAAATAAAAAAATATGTAGATGTTGCCTAACTGTAGGCTAGGCTGTACATGAGGATATACACACGTGAAAATATAACAGAATCAAAGCTGCAAGCAGCGTTGGGCGGGCACTCGCACATGTAGCGCGTTGAGGTATGAGGTGGCTACGTTTTGTCTGAAACGGCTTACTTCCTGTTACCAGTGGGTGGCGCTATGACGTTGATTCTAGACCTCTGCTGGTGTGGCTTTGAATTTGCCTCGCGCTTCTGGTGCTGCACAAAGTTGTTAATCATCACTTCCCGTGCCTCCTTTGTGGCGCTGCATAGCACTTGCTGCTATTACTGTAACTGAATATTGGCACTCGGGACTCTTATGAAACTTGTCAAGTTTGGTACAGATCTGGGGTCTCATTTATAAAACTGTGTGTAGAAACGAGTAGTGACGTCACTGGCTGGAGTTACACACACACGCAAGACGTGGATTCCCCTGTTTGAAAAGAGAGTAAACCAAATTAATTCCACTTGTGTTTAAACTTACCACTTAACGAGGCTGCCGATGAGTTAAAAGAAATATGACTGTGGCTTGTTGTAAATGACAATACAATAAAGTTATTTTTCCATAATGTGTTTTTACAAGCAGCTCATCACATCCAAACGCTGGCGCATAGCGTTTGGCTCAATAAGGCAACGAACATGATAACAATAGGCAATAAGAAAGTATGCTCTCGTATTTGCTCGACTGATGCACTGAAAACGGCATCAATTTAAATGTAAGTTGTCCTCCTGTTCACCTTATTTATGAGAATAAATTTCAATGCTTGCAAGTATTTGACCCGTCGGGTTCATTTCAGTAGCTAACGACTGATCGTTAGACCAAGGTGAACAAGGTGCGGAGCTGGACATGGCTAGAAATAAATTACACTTGATACACCTACCATTACCTCTAAAGGAGGCAGAGGAGTAACTGAACATCTGACACACCGAGCAAAGTGCTAAGTTAAAATACGGTAGCATTAGCTACCAAAACTCTTGTAAACAAGTATGAGATTTATTATTATGTATTATGATGAGACAATTAGTCTTTAAGGTGCTCAGAAAAATACAGAAATTTGAACAGCTTCAATTCCATAACAACTGAGCAACTCCATCTGCTGAGGCAGTCATGTGATATGATCAGAAGCTCCAAACCAGATATTAAACAGACCTTCAGTTGAAAGTGTTTTATCAAATTGCTATCAATATCAAAATCAAATTTTGTTTAACTCTGATTTCAAAAGCCTAACCAAAGTCTGGGGCCGGGATGAGCATGACGCCTTGTATTCAGTCTGTTGCATTTTGTCTATGCAAAATATTTACAGTTGTTGTCCCCCATAATTAACCAATCTAACAAATAAATAACCTTTATCCTGTGCACTTAAGTGACATGAGATATCACATCTGATGACAGATAGTGACTGCATGTTATTCTGCTGTTGATTCAAAAGCCCGCCTCACAACCCCTCCATCCCCTCTCCTCCCATTCTCTGTGTGTATCTCTCCCTCTGCTGGCTAATAATACCTCTGTTCAAGCCTGAGCATACAGGCCTTTGATGGAGCCGGCCACTCTAGGCTGTCGTGCGTCAGCCATGACGTCAATGTATCCAAACAAACAGGGCTCTGTGTGGAGGAGAAGCCGACTATGGGTGGGCTAGCTGGGTCTGTTAGCTGCTGCATCCCCGCCTGTAGCTTTGCTAGGTATCATAGCACCGTGAATGGCATTGAAAAAAACAGAAACAAAAATGCATGAATGGAGCATGCTGGGCAGCAGAGAGGAAGGGGAGTCTTTTTCTGCCATTTCCATACTGCACAAATTGGACACAGTCTTTCTGTTCTTCTGATATACAGTTTTATTTTTAATCAGCTCTGGAAGTCTTGTTTCTAACACAGTCTCCATCATGTGTGCTCTACATTCTGCAACATTGTTTTTTTCAGCACACTGTTCTTTGGCACTGTTCTTTGGCACTGTTTCCGATCAATCCGCAGTCACAGCATAATGCTGATAAGCCACAGTTGACTACACTGTCATACGTTATTTCATGTTATTGAGATCAACATTCATGATTTTTGTAGTTGACTCTTTTCAAATAATTCCTCATTCGGCTATTCAGCCTTAATGCATTCACATTTGAGCGAAGTGAAAAAACAAACAAAATAAAACTCTTCTGTTTATGATTCTTGCTGGCATGTAGCCCACAGTCACCACAACTTTAAAGACTTTGCTGTAAACTGAGCCAATTAAGAAGAAAACACCCGAGCAATTTGGATTTTTTGTGACTTTAATCTCAGGTAATTTCTGAGTTTTATTCCTGTAAATTTACCATTTTCATGCTGGAATTTATTTCTCAGATTATTACCCCCCTCCCTAGCTCTATAGTTTGTGGACATGTAAAGTAGTCCATTTAAATATGTGAAAACATTTAGAACAGAATAATTCAATAATACAGATGGGCTAAATCTCAGAAATTGTCCCGTTAATGAATTAAGATCTCCTCCCTAAATCACAGAGGCTGCAGGGCTACCTGTATGAATGTAATGCTCAACCTCATTTCAATTGAAACCCCAGTGGAACAAGTCTGGATGGACTTCTAAGCTTATAGCAGCAAAACTATTATTATTTGAATAGAATATTCAACTATATTCTCCAGTTCCTTGAACCAGCTGTCAACATAAACAGAAACATCGGCTCTGACGGGGGCCCTGTTTCAGAAAGCAGCCTAAACAAACTCTGAGCTTATCCCTGAGCTCTGAGTTGACTGAGCCTGAGGTCGGTTCAAGAACAGCTGATCGGAATTAGTTCAATTGACTCTGAGTGTGTTGAACCTGATAGAAGCGCGTGCGTGGGGGGGAACATTATATTTATATTAAAACGCGGGAGTTTACTCATAGATCTATGATTGTAAAGTCACAGTCTGACCCAGTAGGTTAGCCTATTCATTATTTTTTTGGAGTGGAAAATGTGTCTGTAGGTTCAAACTGACTGTAAAGTTTTACATCTATTTTACATTAATAAAATAATGCTCATTTCGTATGTTATGAAATTATGTCAAAACACGTTCAAAATATATGCAGCTAATAATGAAAAATGCACTATGAAATTACATTTGTTTCAGCTGCATCAGAGACATCCTCACTCATAAATATTCACAGCATCTACAGCATGATAACTATGATAGTTCCAATCAGTGTGAGTACAATATGAAAGATTACTGTTGAAACAGTGATCAATGCAGTAATGTAGCTCACAGTCAGTGTTTTCTGTGTAACTGTCCACACTGTCACAGTGTTATACCTAAATAAGGACATAGATTTTATTCTGTGCTGAGGAAAAATCCACGATGTTCGGAGATAACTGTCTCTGTCCTTACATCATTGACAGATTGATCATAAAAGCGGTCATGTTCAAGATCATGTTTGGGTAGAAAACTAATAGCCTATCTAACCAGGATTTCAATGTTTTTAAAGATGTAAATATTAAAGATAAAATGCGTTCAGATATGTGCTTTGATATCATAACAGTATGAATGAGAAAATGAAACGGTGTGTCAGACAGCGGCCTCAGGCTCTGCAGGAGGGGAGGAGTCAGAGAGAAACCAACTTGTCCTGTGAACACACAGCATCAGTTACCGGAGTTACTAGGGTTTATCTGATCTCAGTCTCTGGCTTAACTTACTCAGAATTTTCACCAATCCTGTTTTCTGAAATGGGGCCTAGGACTCTGACTCCAGGGACAACAAAGACACAGCGGGTTCAGGAGGGGACGAGGGCCCAGGTAGAGATAGGTAGATGTAATATAGCTATAAAACGAAATAAAATAATCAATTTTTTAAAAGTTAGAACATTGTTATGAAATGTTATTTCACCCTGCTTCTTCAATCATTTTTATTGAAATGAAAATAACAACCCTGTCTCCTAGAAAGGGTTGGAAAATAGATAGCACAATCTACAGAATTCATACTCACACTAATGAATGTGATTGTCTTTTCAGAGACCAAATCAGAATCGGAATCAGAATCGGGTTTATTGCCAGGTACATTTTCACATACGAGGAATTTGCGAGGATTACGAGGAATTGGTACAAATTGGTCCTTACAGAACACATGAACATAAATATAAATATATATAAAAAATTAAAAAGTAAGGAGATCAAAAAACTTACAAATATACAAAAAATACAATAATACTATAATATAATACTGACAAGTATGTGCAAAAGTTCACAACATGAGCATAAAGCACAGTGGAGCGTTATTGTAAAGTGTGAGGTCAGGAGTGTGTATGAGTGTGTGTGTGTGTGTGTGTGTGTGTGTGTGTTTGGGGAGGGGGCCATGAGAATCAGTGACAGAGGGGACCCGGGCCTTGTTGATGTAGGCCACTGCCATCGGAAAGAAACTGTTCTTGTGGCGAGAGGTTTGGGTCCTGATGGACTGCCGCCTCCTGCCAGAGGGGAGAGTCTGAAACAGTTTGTGTCCGGGGTGGGAGGGGTCAGCTGCAATCTTTCCTGCTCGCCTCAGAGTCCTGGAGGCGTACAGGTCCTGAAGAGAAGGAAGATTGCAGCCAATCACCTTCTCTGCAGAGCGAATGATGCGCTGCAGCCTGCCCTTGTCCCTGGTAGTGGCAGCAGCGTACCAGATGGTGATGATGGTGCCCAGGAAGCGGAAGGAGTCCACAGTGGTGACGGGCGAACAGGATGATGGGGGAGGGTGGAGTTGGGCTCTTTCTGAAGTCTACGACCATCTCCACTGTCTTCAGAGCGTTGAGCTCCAGACTGTTCTGGCTGCACCAGGTCACCAGATGGTCAATCTCCCACCTGTAGGAACAGTCAGTTGACGTCCCTCTCCAGGATGGCAAGAGAGAGGGAGGAGGTGGGGGATGAGAAGGTGGACTGTGGCCGATCAGTGGTGTGACGGGGGATGCTGTCAGGTTTGTCTCATTGTCTTTCAACACGACTAACTGGTTCAACTCGTTGGCAAGGCGTGAGTTGTTCATGGAGTGGGGTGATTTAGGTTAGTAGCTGGTAAACTGTCTGAATCCTCTCCAGACAGAAGCAGAGTCATTCCTTGAGAACTGGTGTTGTAGTCTCTCTGCATACAGCTGTTTAGCATCTTGTCGGCCAGCATGTGCTGCACATCGTGAACATTGGTGTGCGGTGCAATGTAAAGACCGAGCAGAAAGTAGCTAGCAAACTTGCGGGGACAGTGTTGCACAGTGAGCGCACGTTGGAGAGAAATATTCCTGGCGAGTGGTGTCCTCTTCGGTGTAGTCGCACCAGCGTGTCGGACCTCTTATCTCTCCTCCTGCATCTCACTGCATGAACAGCGAAAAGTGAAGCCTTGACCAGAATGTCCAATAATTTCACTGATGACAGAAGAAATGAAATCCGCTAGTGTTGTTCCCCTGATGTTTATGACCTCCTCTCTGGAGAAAAAGCTCCAGGTATCACAGAAAAATGTAAATGCAATGTTAACAAACATGAAAAAAACAAACAGAGCGCACCAAAATACCATGGCTGCCCTGAGCAGCGCCATCTTGCACGTGAATGTGAAGTGGACACTGCTGAAGGACTGATCTTAATTGGTTATGAGGAAAGGAGGGATGGTTTAGATAAAAATTTTAGAATATAATACTAGTTTTTATGTTTAACAGAACATCTTCCTAAGAGTTAACCTCATGGTGCATTTTGTCTATGTTTTAGGTCTCAGGCTCAGGTCACCACAGAATACAATGTGATTTGGTTCATTTTTATACATGTAAGAAAAGACACAACCAAAAAGGCCGTGTAGGTTGACTAACATTTATAGTACCAAGGTGTTCAATATTGAATAAAAGAACATTATGAAATAGAGAATCATATACATTTATACAAATTATCTAACTGAAATAATCCAAACCATTTTTGAAAAGTCAGCACATTTTCAGTTTTTCATTATTCAGTCTATTTTATTGCATTCCAGCCGTTTTTATTTCTACATGTCTTTTTTATAGTTATTTTGCCAACACGCCATATGTAATCAAAATGACATACGGATCTCCCAGCCAGAGGTTTAGCCGCTAGCTGGAAGTGTTTCGATTGCTGTCTGGCTTTGTTGGCTTGCCACCCAAGTTTCAAGCAATATTATGTAATTTTTCAACCATAAGCAATAACAGCTGGTGGAACAACATAACTGGGCTCAGCAGCCTCTATGGACATAACATTAGCAAATGGCAGAGGCAAGAGGCTGCCATATGTTGGTGAGAGTTTCATCAAATAAAAGTCTGAAAGACAATCACTGAGCTGGCGTTCTTTCTGTTGGATTAATAAGAAATATTGCTATGTCTTGTGTTGTCACACTTGCTTGATTTTGGCAAAGTTGGCGACTTGCTAGTTTTTAATCACAAGTAATGTAATTATAACAAATGCACATGTAAAGCTGTCCTTCTTTATGACAGTGGTGAATTACCCTCTGAAATAGTGCGGGCACCAAATTGCACAAATAACAAAACAAATCTTACATAATGTTGCTTTACCTTTCAACTAGTACTTATCCCTCACTACTCATACCTGTTACTACTTTACTTTGAGTAAGTAGTTTACTTACAGTCCATGTTTATCCAGTCAACATGAAGTCAACAACAAACTGCAAACTTGTTTAATATTTATTGCATTTCTTTAATCCTCTGCCATTGTACCCTAAAAGCGCCAAGCTATGAATGCTATTTGTAATCATAATTGTATATACTATGACTATCTGTTGTGAATATTCTGTACTCACGGCATCTATTGCATGTTGGTTCAGCCTGGGAGACATGGTTGAATGGTTAGTATCAGGAACACCAATGCACAAATTTGTCCAGTGCATTCAAGTTAACTGTTCTTAACAAAACACTGTCAACCAGCCGACCAATCAGTTCTTAGAGTCCGTGTCGCGCTGACATGTAGTTACATTTTTGAAGAGGTGTATATCAGGCTATGCGTAGGCTATGCCGTTGATTCGACGCAGAAGTATAAATGAGGCTTTACATGGAGGGTGAGGCAGGCAGTCCTAGAAATAAACAGTATCCAATTATTCAATGAAAAGCAATATTCCAAACTGAGAAGGGAGGCAAGAACAAAAATACATAATCCACAACAGAAACAGAGTTTCTCTAAACAAACATAAGTAAACAATCTGACCAACCTGAGGATGGATTTAACAAAATATCAGAGAACACAGAACAAATGTATAACTGACAAAAGGGAACCGGCAACGGCAGCCCCTCAGTAGTGCGACGACCAAAGCAAAACCCTTCTGGAGGTGGCGGAAACCCTCTTGGTCTGCTGTAGCTTAGCAAGGACAGAAAGCTGCTGCAGTTCTGTGATTGGGGACTCTCATGTGATTCAGTAATTTAAAGCTCAAATGGAACGCTGACTGAGCACAGGGAGCAGGAGTCAGTCAGCCAATAGGGAACCAGGAGCAGGTGTTGGCCAGGCAGCCAACAAAGAACCAGGAGCAGGTATCTGCCGTGCCGCCAACAGAGAACCAGACAGACCTGGTACCTGTGCGGTACGAAATATCATAGTCTCAGGGGTGCTAGCAAGTACAGTTTCTGGGGTACTAATCAACTGAATCTCTGGTGAGCTGAATAGCAATGTCTATGGAGCATTGATTAGTTAAGTCTCAGGGAGGCTAACCAGAGTCTCTGGGGAAATGGGTAACAAAATCTCTGGAGAACTAGAAAGCTGACTGTCAATGAGACAGCTCCTGACGCGCAGGTTGGCAGGTTGGCAGGTTGGCAGGTTGTATAAACTTTGCAAGGCGGCCTCTGCCATCTCTATATGAATGTGTGTGTGAACTGGTGAATGGTGGCATGTGTTGTAAGGCACATAAATGCAGCCTATTTACCATTCAGTAATTAATTAATTAATTAATTAATAGAATAGAATAGAATAGTAGAATAGAAGTGCATTTGAAAGGTTATTTGTTCATAATTGCTCTAATTTTGTATCCACTGGTATCCACTCATTTATACACACACAACACTACACTCAAGTTCCTTTCTCAGCAACTGCACAGTTACTAAGAGACTGATTGCAAAGAGGCAGTGTTTCCATGGCAATGCCAGTGGCTGAGTCATCTACACAGCAGTGTGGGCTCGCACATTTTTTTGTTTGTCTGTGCATTAGTGTTCATGAATTCATCTTAACATAGTTTTTAATATGATGTGATATGATTAGAATTCTTAAAAGCCAAATAATGACATTTTTCTAAATGTTTTAGGACCATTACTCTGGTGATACAATAACAGCCTCTTGTGGGTGGCAGTAGCTCAGTCCGTAAAGACTTGGCTGGAAACTGGAGGGTCGCCAATTTAAGTCCAGCTCGGACCAGAGATACGGGGTGTGGACTGGAAGCTTTAGAGGTGCCAGTTCACCAGTCAGGTGCTATACCACACGGTAGCCCCCTCGCTCTGACATCTCTCCATGTGTTGTTGCATGTGCATGTGTGTGTATTTCAGACTGTGTGTGTGTGCTAATAACAATAATAATTAAAGCTACAATTTGGACGGGCCCTCGCACATGTAGCGCGTCGAAGTGTGAGGCAGCTGTGTTGCAGATTCTGGAGCTCTGCCAGTGCAGCTGCGAATTTGCCAAGCGATCGGAAGCTGCACAAAGGTGCAAAAACGTCACTTCCTGTGCCCCCATTGTGGCGCTACAGTGCACTTGGCGCTGCGATTATAACTGAATATTGGCATGTAGATGTGTTTGGGGCGGGACTTTTATCAAGCACATAAATTTTGGTCCAGATTTGAGCATGACCAGTGAAGTAGTGACAACTTCCAGTTGCAATGCCACGGATACGCAGTTAAATAAAAACACGATTTACAACATGACATCATCAATTTGTTAAGAGTTTTCTGAGATAGTTTTGAAGTAGATATAGCCAACCGGCAAGAAGTGCTTCATCACAGCATAGACACTTCCTGTTGCCAGCGGGTTGTGCTATGACTATGAGTGAATATTAGCTTGTAGACGTGTTCAGGGTGGGACTCTAATCACCCATGTAAGGTTTGGTGCACATGTGAACATGTACACTGAAGTTATAACAACTTCCTCTTTCATGGCGAAACATCAATATTGGACGCTATGCCATGGGCACGCCGTTACATGAAAACTGTTACTGTTTGTTACTGTTACTGTTTGTACAACTTTTAATTGTCAATGGGTTTAGACTGCACAGCAAAAATCTGAAGTCGATGCGACTAATTATCTGTGCGGAGTTTGTTGAAGTATGGAATGTGTAAATCATCAAAAAATGGCCATGAAATTCAAAATAGCTGACTTCCTGTTGGGTTTAGGGCATCGTACCAAGAGGCTTTTTGGTATGTCTGGACATTATACTGTTACGGCCCCTCCCCCTTACTACTTTCTTCTCCTGCAGGTGGCTGTGCAGCTCTACCTTCTGAGCTTATTTAGCCAGGACTGATCAGTCTTTTGTTCTCTCTCCTCCTAGGCTGGCATCTTATCGGGTCTGTCCTGTATCTTTCTTTTGGTTTATACTGACACACACACACATCTCACTCATCCATTCACTGCTGACACAACTGATAGTTATACTTTGCCACACCACATATTTTTGATGATTACTTGACTTTTCTGTTACTTGTACAATAAATCATCTCTTTAGCATGAAAACCTGTTGTGTCTCACCTCCTTTTTGTCACGGGCTAAGAGCTGGCTTGTGACAAGTGGGGGCTCGTCCGCGATCCTCGCTTCAGGTCCGAGGGGTTCTGGAATCTGTTTGTCAGGGTGACGGATATATTCTGTGTAATTTTTGGATCCCTATTTTCTGTCCTGGGTTTTGTAGTGTGAGCAGGAGTACTTTCCCCTGTTAGGCTTAACAGCGATTTCCCTTAGGTAATTTGTGGTGTGGTGGTTTAGGTGGCGGTGAAAATGGGTAGAGCTTTGCTCGGGAGCACCTCCATGGCTGTGAGAGGGTCACTGGTTTTCTGGTTGCCCTTTTTCACCCCACTGGTTTTGAGTGCATAAGTACCAACCACAACTAGCTGCACGAAGACTAGGAGAGAGTTAGCTAATTAGTCATTGTTGAAGTTAGGATAGGTATGGGGGGAGTCTTCTGCTCAGATAGTCCAGGTTTGTTATCTGTAATGAAGGTTGCAGTTGATTGATATTATGGCTTCTGTTGAGGGGTTCCTACAGGCTACTTCAGTGTCTGCTCTGGACCAGTGCACTAAGGAGCAGCTTTTGAAGATTGCGGAGCATTACCAGATTGAGATTGTAGATAGGAAATATAAGGACAGTGTGAAGAATTGTGTGAAGCAGGGACTTATTGAGGCTGGATTGCTTTTGGGACAGCCAGTTAGCATCCCAGTAGTTGATTTAGTACCTGACCCAGCTAATCTGACTTTTGAACAACAGAAGGAATTGTTACAGCAACAGCTTAAACAGCAGGTGGAGTTAGAGTGTCTGAGGTATGAGAAAGAGGTAGAATTGGAATCAATGAGGCAGAAAACTGAACAAGCAAAACTAGAGGTTCAGCAGTTCCGTTTGGGGCTTGTCAGGGAAGGAAAGCTGTCTGAGCATGGTCAGCAGGTGGCAACAGATAGAGTTTCACAGGTTGACCGTGTAGCAACATTCATTAATGAACATAAGATGATTGTTGTCCCTACACAGCTGTGTGATAAAGTACTCCAGACCTCCCATGGCCAAATCAAGTTGTGGAACCAGCACCATTGTATCTCATTCCAGCAGTGGGACAGCCTTTTGAGAATTTAATTATTGATTGCGTTGGTCCCCTGCTCCGTTCTAAATCAGGACACGTTTTTGTTGACAGTGATGTGTGAGGGGGCACTGTACCCAGCTGCTTTTCCATGCGCAGCTAGGGCTGTGGTAAAGGCACTGATTGAGTTCATTTCAATATTTGGCATTCCAAAGACAATACAGTCATACCAAGGTTTCAATTTTACATCTTACCTTTTTGCTCAGGTACTTAAATAGCTGTGGGTTAAACACAAAAAGTCCACTGTGTTCCACCCTCAGAGCCAGGGTGTGCTGGAACGCTTCCATCAGACCTTGAAATCTTTGTTACGTGCATACTGTACTGAGTTGTCACGTGACTGGGAGGAGGGGCTTCCATGGTTGTTGCTTGCTGCCTGTGAAGTGGTCCAGGAAAGCACAGGTTTCAGTCCAAAGGATTTGGTGTTTGGACTCAAGGTGCGTGGCCCACTAGCAGTTCCAAAGGATGGTTTTTTACCTGATTACCCCCCTCCCAGAACCTCATTGACTATGTGAACGGCTTTAGATTTAAACTGTACAGGGCAAGTGTGTTGGCTAAGGAGAGGTTGGCGGGTGCATGAGGAAGTGATCTCGCTCATTAAGAGATATTCCACTCTCTTCCCTGATGTTCCATCCCAGACCCACCTTATAGAACATGAGTGGTGCTGAGCCCATAAAGCAGAGGTTTTATTGGGTATCTGAAGCAAAAAATAGTTGTTAGAGGCTGAAGTTCAGTACATGCTTGATAATGGCATTGCAGAGCCTTGTAGTTCAAGCTGGTCCTCCCCTTGTCTCTTGGTTAAAAAATCAGATTCCAGTTTGAGGCCTTGCACTGATGATCGTAAAGTAAACAGTCTTTCAAAAGCTGACGTGTATCCACTGCCTAGAATGGAAGATTGTATTGATCAGGTGGGTTCAGCTAAATATGTAAGTAAGTTTGATTTGTTGAAAGGACACTAGCAAGTGCCACTAACCAAAAGAGCACAAGAGATTGCTGCCTTTATAACTCCTTCTGGTTTATATTGTTACAAGGTAATGCCATTTGGTTTGTGTAATGTTCCTGCTACTTTCCAGTGGCTGATGAATCTGGTAGTTTCAGGTCTGGCTGGTTGTGCAATGTAACTGGATGATGTTGTAGTATATTCAGATACCTGGGAGACACATCAGCGTGTGTGTACAGCGTGTGTGTGCACTATTTGACAAGTTGGTCTGGGCACAGTTAACAGTCAATCCAGCAAAGTGTGACCACTTGGCCAACCTGTGCACGCCAAAATTCTTGCTGTGCAGGAGTTCCCTCAGCCAACAACTAAAAAGGAACTGATGCGTTTCTTTGAAGTCGATCGGATTAATTCTCTAGGAGGAGTTCATTAAAGTGGGCGGCATGGTGGTGCAGTGGTTAGCAATGTCCCCTCACAGCAAGAAGATTGTGGGTTCAAACCCCGGTTGCCCTGGCCTTTCTGTGTGGAGTTTGCATGTTGTCTGCGTGGGTTCCCCATCCAAAGTCATGCAGGCTAGGTTGATTGGTAAAACACTTTTTCCAAACCCACTGTTGTATTTTAACTGTTCATCTTGTCCAAGTCATGCATCACAGAGCCTCCATCACTGGGTATGATGGCTCCCCCTGTCTTAAAGAGACACCTACCCCAGAATAATGTTATTGTTTTGAGTGACAGTCAGCGGCGGATTTGCAAAAAAATAACAGGAACTTGCTGTCAAGTGGCCTCAATTTGATACAAGAAATTTGAACTGACACAACATGTTTGTTAATAAATTAATCATTCATTTAAAAAACCCACAATCAAATCACAAAGTTGTTGTATTCATTAAAGTAAAGATGAATAGTCAAACCTTAACATACACTAACCAACCACTTTATGAGGTACACCTGTAAAATTGCTTGTTACCACAAATAAATAATAATCAGCCACTCACATGGCAGCAACTCAATGCAGTTAGGTATGTTTGAACATTTGTTGTTGTTGGTGCTGGTCTGAGTATTTCAGAAACTGCTGATCTTCTGGGATTTTCACGCACAACCATCAAAAGAGAGTGAGAGGCAGCTGTGTGGATGAAAATGCCTTGTTGATGTCAGAGGTCAGAGGAGAATGGGCAGACTGGTTTGGGATGACAGAAAGGCAACAGTAACTAAAATAACCACTTGTTACAACCAAAGTATACAGAATACCATCTCTGAACGCACAGCACGTCAAACCTTGAAGCAGATGGGCTACAGCAGCAGAAGACCACACCGGGTGCCACTCCTGTCAGCTAAGAACAGGAAACTGAGGCTACAGTTCACACAGGCTCACCGAAATTGGACAATAGAACATTGGAAAAATATTGCCTGATCTGATGAGTCTTGAGTTCAGCTGCAACATTCAGATAGCAGGGTCAGAAAAGCATGGATCCATCCTGCCTTTTATCAACGGTTCAGGCTGGTGGTGGAGGTGTGATGGCGTGGGGAATATTTTCTTGGCACACTTTGGGCCCCTTAGTACAAATTGAACATGACAGCCTACCTGAACATTGTTGCTGACCATGTCCATCTCTTTATGACCACAGTGTACCCATCTTCTGATGGCTTCTTCCAGCAGGATAATTCACTATGTCACAAAGCGCAAATCATCTCAAACTGGTTTCTTGAACATGACAGTGAGTTCACTGAACTCCAAAGGCCTCCACAGTCACTAGATCTTAATCCAATAGAGACCTTTTGGGATGTGGTGGAACCGGAGATTCGCATCATGGATGTGCAGCCGACAAATCTGCACCAACTGTGTCATGCTATCAGGTCAATATGGATCAAAGTCTCTGAGGCATGTTTCCAACACCTTGCTGAAAGTTGCACAAATTAGGGCAGTTCTAATTAGTTAGTTAACACAAAAAATTTATTTTATTTAATGAATTAACTAATTATTTCCCAGTATATCAAGTGTGGACCAAACCACAAACATTTCATGTTAGCACAGTAACTGAAATAAATTTAGTAGATAAAGAGCAAGAGACCAAAAACAGAGCTAAAAGAATATCAGAGTGAATAAACCAGTGAACTAGTGCCCCACATACTGTTTTCACTAAAACTGGTGAGAACACTGAATGTAAACAACTGTGATTGTTTACAGGAAACTCTACAGGGTACCCACAATGGACTAAAGCATACACTGAAATGCTAGTTAAACCACACCTTGCTCTGTAGAACACTAGTTTAATGGTAATTTGCACTATTATATGCACATACAAGCATACTGTAGGTCTAACTGGCCATCACATGCTGATATAAGAGAGCTGCAACAAGGTAGTACTTTTAGTGTTTATCTGTGGTAGACGTGTCTGAGAGTGATATTCTAAATACACACACACACACACACACACACACACACAGGGAAGGGAAGATGAAGAAATGGAATTGTCATGTTACATTGTAGAAGCCCCCTCCCCCTTGATCCATAACAGGGAGTGCTCCTCTTTCTCCACTATGTATCACTAAGTATGCATTATTAATGCTACAGTATGTGCACTATGATGTCTGTTTCTGGGTTTTATTAGGCACTGCCTTGCACTTGACATTTTTATGCCTGCATTTGTTCATGAATGCATGAATTCGCTTTCTGTTTCAGAACGTGTGTGCAAGAGCGTGCTTTGGACATTATTGTTCAACTTCCATATGTTGTGTTTGCATGCATGCTGTCCACGGATGCTTTATGCGTGCCTGTGGGTGTAACTCTTTGTGCCAAAGGGGGTGGGAGGTTGAACAGGCGGGTAAGATTCTATAAATAGAAAGCTCTCCAGTTCCCGGCCTCTTTGGAAAGAGAGACACTCACATAAAGAAAGACATGGAAGCAGAGTTAGTCTTCAGTGCTATACTCGCCTGGAAGATACAGAACAAACAGAGGAGGAGAAGCAGTGAGCCATGGCCTCACTTTGTCATCGAGGTGATGCCCATAACAGGAAAATCCCCTTAAAGGAGGTTAATGATTTACTTGTGACCCTTAATGGAGCAATGTCTACTTGTGACCTCAAATTACAAGTAGTGATGAGTGATCAGTGAGCAGTTCCTCCTTTTTCAGGTGGTTAAAATTGAAAAACTTGGGAGGCACATATCAATAGGCCTGCATCTGCATCATCATCATCCCAATGTGGTTCCTATGATAGAAAAAAAGCAACAATTGGAGAATCTGCGAACTCCACAGAGAAAGGACAAGGGTACTGCGTAGATTTATTTGTCACAATACAACAGGTTGTAGAGTGAAACTGAGTTTGTAATTCCCTTCTGTGACATAGCAGACAATTTACAGTTGTTTAAAAGCAATTATAAAAATGGTAAACAGAAATAAACTATGTTCAATGGAGCAGTGCTGAGGATGAATTAGAGTTTAAAGCCCCTTTTTCACTGCACAGTACCAGCTCGACTCGCCTCAACTCGAATCGCCTTTGTTTTTCTATTGCAGAAAAGTTGGTGTGGAAGTTTTTTCATATCACCTCCGTTTAGGTTCCAGGCGAGCTGAGGCGATACTAAAATGTGACGTGAAAACACAGCAGACTGCTGATTGGTCAGAGAGAATATTCACTATTTACTGCATCATCATTACGCACGCCTGACAGAGGCCAGCAACAGAAAGCTTTATATTTTACAGTTTTCGTATGTAATTTCATCACAGAAATCACTTTTTTGTGAGGAAGTCCAAATTCCAGTTACAGAGTGTTGTATTTAAACCCAGAGTGCTGAGTTTGCTGATCAATTTCATTGGGAGATTGTGTTGGCTGTCTTGAAGCAGGTGGGAACCCTCTCCTGAGACAGTGATATGTTGAAAATCGTACAACGAATACACCTCTTCGTCCACAGCAGCATTTTAGCTGCGTATCAGAGTTGATCTCCGTCTACATTAAAATGACTGAAAACACACATCTAGTGGCCGTTCACGCGCACTGGGCACGCGCGTGCCAGTGTAAACATGACGCAGATGGTCTATTCCGTAGTTACAGAAGATTTGGCGAAAAAGAATAAAGTAGACAGACGAAGAACCACACCTGATTTTATTTTGCATGGACCAATAATGAGCTGGGACTGTTACTGAATATAACACGGGAGTTGAAAGCGAGTGCGGCGTCAGAAAACAGACTGGAGCCCAATCCCAATGTCCCCCCTAAGCCCTGAACCCTCACAGACTTTAATGACGTCACTCGGAAAGTGATTGAGTTTAAGAGGCTGCAAGGGCTCAAAATGCTGTAAACAGGAATGGGACAGCACTTTGCCACTTTATCACCTTGACAACGCTGAAACACGTTGCACACTTTTTATTTTATGTTTTTGCCTGATTTAAAGTCCTGCAGGCTCTCACCCTAGAGTGGAGGAGAGATAAATGTCAATATATATTTGTCAATAATCAATACACTAATACACTAGCATCATTAAGCAAAAACTAAAATAAATGTGTGTAATGAGGTGATTGCATTCCTCTGACTTCATGTGTTCTATGCACCATCTTAAGTTAAGAAAACCTTCAACAATGTTAACATCAGCGTAGGTGTTGATGCTTGTTTGTTTACTGTTTTCTTCTTCTCTTATAATAATAATAATCTTTATTTGTAGAGCACTTTTCAAAAACAAGTTACAAAGTGCTTTAACAAGTGTAAAGACATTAATACCCAAAAAAGAATAACACAGAAACAATACAAGATAAAAGCAAGAAGATATTGAAAAGACTAAAATACACGTTTAAGATAAATATAAAATTAGTAAAATAGAATAAAATAAAAGGGATAAAATAAAGTCAAATAAGATCAGGAAAGGCTCTCCTATAAAAGTATGTTTTAAGAAGGGACTTAAGAGTTCACTGACTCAGCCGACCTGATTTCCCCGGGCAGGCTGTTCCAGAGCCTCGGGGCCCTGACTGCAAACGCTCTGTCCCCTTTAGTTTTCAGTCGAGACTCTGGAACAGACAACAGACCTCTGCCCGAGGATCTCAAGGTATGTGCTGTGTGTATGGGACTGAAAGGTCAGAAATATAACAAGGCGAGAGGCCTCGCTTTAAAAGTGATCAATTCTAAAACATACTGGGAGCCAGTGTAGTGAAGCTAAAATAAGGGTAATGTGGTCATATTTCTTTGTTCTGGCTAAAAGCCTGGCAGCTGAGGTCTGGACAGTCTGGAGTCGATCAGTAGATTTTTGGGTTAAACAAGTGAAAAGGCTGTTGCAATAATCCAGGCATGATGAGATGAAGGCGTGTAAAATAGTCTCTGTGTCCTTAAAAGTTAACATAGATCGAGTTTTTGCTATATTTCTAAGTTGATAAAAAAAATGATTAAACAAGCTTTGTGGTGTGCTGCTCGAAATTTAAATTACTATCAAACCAGACACCAACAGGCTTAATGTGATTTACTAGGGAACCCGCAGATGGCAGTATTTGGTTTGCCATCTGCTGGGACCTGATGACCAGGATTTCTGTTTTGTCTGAGTTCAGCTGGAGGAAATTATTTGACATCCATTTTTTAACTTCACAAAGGCAGTTGTTAAGTGAACTCAGCATTCCAGGCTCTGTGGATCTGACAGGCAAGTACATTTGTGTGTCATCAGCATAAATATGAAAAGAAATACCATGTTTATGGATAATATGTCTAAGGGGGAGCTGATACAAGGAAAACAAAATGGGTCTTAAGACCGACCCCTGAGGCACACCATATTTAACTGGACAGAACGAAGAGACAGTTGTTTACAGACACGCAAAACTTACTATTTGACAGGTAGGATGAAAACCATTCTAGGGCCGTACCAGAGATCCCCACCCAGTGCCTCAGTCTGTCTAACATGATGTTGTGATCAATGGTGTCAAAAGCAGCGCTAAGGTCCAGGAGTACCAGGACTGAGCACATACCTTCATCAGCAGACATTAAAAGGTCATTGGTGACTTTAAGCAGGGCAGTCTCAGTGCTGTGGTACTTCCTGAAACCAGACTGAAGCTTTTCAAATAATTTGTTATTTTCCAGTACAGTGAGCAGCTGTTTGGACACAATTCTTTCTAGAATCTTTGCAATAAAAGACAGTTTTGAAATTGGTCTAAAATTTTGTGGGAGGGAGGGATCTAAACCAGGTTTCTTTAAAAGTGGGTTCACGCAAGCCGTCAGAATCCATTACTTTCAGTAAACTTTGTAGGTATTACATCAAGTGAGCTGGAGGACACTCATTTGTGATACTGTTTTAAAAAGCTCAGACAAGTCGATGGGATAAAACTGGTTAAAACTCTCTTGTTGCTGGTGAGGAACCTCTGAGTAAGAGGCCGCGGGGGTAATAGAGGCTCTGATTGACACCACCTTATTGGTAAAATAAGAAAACCAATTCACAGTCATGATTACTTCCAGCTGAGGCACAAGGAGGGGTTGGGTTTACCAGCTGATCCACAGTCTTCAACAGAAACCTGGGATTGTGTTTAAGTGTAGTAATGAGTTCAGAAAAATAATGTTCTCGTATCCTTAACCATGTTAAGGTAGTTAATAAATCCTTCAGACTTATAACGCGGATCTGCCGTGATACTTCTCTCACTTCCGGGCTTCCCCTGGTAACCCCCGTGTTTCACGTCATACCGCTATGAACTGTGGGCAATTCCCTCAGCCAAAGTCTGCAGAAATGCGGACTTACGAAAAGGCTCTATAAAAGGGCTCAAAATTTCTGCGAGAGAGCCCTCGCGCACTTGATGATTTGACAGTGGGACAGCCCTAAGCCCTCAAGGACTTACCATGAACGTGCCTCAAAGTCTGTGAGTCTGTGAGTCTGTGAGTCTGTGAGGGTGGACATTGGGATTGGGCTTGGGAGTCGTTGTAAAGTAAAGCCAACATGCACAGTAACTTACAAGTGTAGTGTCACAGTTTGTGTGGTGAGCAGTGTAAGCAGGTTGGTGGACCCAAATGCAGGACACGAAGGCCGACTGGTGCAGTTCAGTGATTTATTAAAGCAAACAAAAAGTGAGCACACTTACAACTGAGTGGCTGAGTCCATATCCAAAATAAATAAACAATCCAAACGAAACCTGTGATCCAAAAGAACTCAAAAGGCAAACTCCAACTAACTGGCAGGGCAGGGCAGGGCAGGGCAGGGCAGGGCAGGGCAGGGCACAAGACGAGAGCAACAAACTGCAACACACTGTAGAACACTGGCATGACGGGACAAGAAGTAAACAGAAACACCAGGCATATATACACACACAGGAACTAACGAGCAGGGTGGGAACAACACAGGTGAGGGACATCAGGCTAACGGGCAGACAGAGAGACAGCAGGGAAAACAGAGAGAGGCAGGCAGACAGAAATAGCAAAGGGGAAAACAGAGAGACTGACATGCAGAGGGATTACTGGGGTAACAGGCACAACACAAGATGTAACAGATCAGAAATAACTAACAAACTAACTCAGACACAAGCAGACAGATCACAACAAAACTAACACCAACAGGGAAAACAGACTGATGCTGGGATAAAACAGAACTCAGAGCAGGCATGGGTAAAACAACACAGAAGTACACAGACCCGGAGAAAACACTAAGACATGAACTGAGACACAGAACGAGGAGCTAAGATAGAGCTAAACCTAAGATACAAGACAGATATTAAGTAAACTAAAAGATGCGGATGAACAAAATGATAAACAAGGCTACACGGAGGCTAAAGCAGAATGATCAAAATCATAATGAACTAAACAGATCATAACCGCACAACCAGACTGTACCAGACTGACCAGCACAAACACACAGAGTAAACTAGACACAAGACATGACTGAACCCCAAAACACAGACTAACTATATAACATATAATGGACACAGGGCAAAGACAGGACTGAAACCCATACACAGAGAAACCAAAATCAAAACACAGAGAAGGCATGGCCAAAATAATATAACACAGACAAGCTCAGGTCAGGATCGTGACATGTAGGCTCTAAGTGTTGTTTGCACAGTACAAGACATTTTAATAAAAATACCAAATCAAAAACTCTGACAATAGCATTGTGTTTCTGCTTTGCATGACTTATAAGACCCAATCAGAGAGCCAAACGTGAGCGGCTGCATCATTGTTTTTAAAGTCCTCCGTTTTTGCCCATCTGCACTAAAACGCTACCAGGAGTTGAAAAACGGGATCAGCAGCGTTTTAAAACTTCTCCATTTTAGGTCTTCATTTTTGCCGTTTTAGTCTGGACGGGAGGTGAAAACGTTGCAAACGGTCTCCGTTTTAAAACAAAAACGCAGTAGTGTGGATGGGGCCTTACTCATATTCACTCTCAGCAGGACTCTCCTTACATCTGCTGTGGATCCTGACAGCGGCCGGTCCTCTGGAAATGCAGTAGACTTTACAGCTGACTCCTTGTTGAGGAGATCAAAGCAAACATAAAATCAGTTCATCAGGTAATGTGGCCTCACACATGATGGGGGAGCTCCTGCTTTTGTAGCCTGTGATGTTCTTGATGGCCTGCCACATATCACAATGGTGTTGTTGGTGTTGAGGTGTCTCTCAAGTCTCTGCTGATGTCTCCGCTTTTCCTCCTTGATGCCAGCAGTCTCGACTCTGGCAGTGCTGTAAGCTTCTTTATCACCCGACCAAAAAGCAGCTTTTTGGCTCTGGACAGAGCCCTCGCCTCTCCATTGGGGAATGATTTGATCGTTTTAGTGATCACCAAATCATCAACACATTTTCTGATGTATGATGTCAATGGTCATGTATATTCCTCAAGGTTGATGTGGCTCTCCTGGGTGGTGGCCTCTCTGAACACACTTCAATCTGTGCTCCCAAAAACAGTCCTGCAGAGCTGCTGTAGGACTTGGGACAACTGAGGTTAAAACTTGCTATGAGGCCATAACGTTGACCACTTAGCAACCATACTGCCCATTTAGAGGGTAGAAGTAAGGTTTGGGTTGGAGGAATGTGAGAACTGAGACAAATTGGAGAGAATGGTGTACAACAGGTGTATACATATGCGCAGGTGATTGGATTAGAGGTGGATGAACTGAGTGACTATGGTTTTTGGACAGTTCGTTGTATTTTCTTATTAATTAACTTTATAACTAAAACTAAAAGTCCATGCTCATGTTTTGGTGTCTCATTCAGATTTATTTTTTTTTGACAGATATACAGATGATAATATTCCCATCAACATGAAGAGCATTTCCTCCACCAAATAAGCTGCTTTGCTGCTGTGGGCAGCAGCTATTAAACAGCAGATAAATGTATCTTAAAACTCCGTAATATTACGCTCATTTTCAGAGTCATACTTAAATTTGGGTTTCTACTAGAAAATGTTTACATGCTTTAATGTTCAAAAAACATTAATTAACAAATGTTATTTTTCTCATCAGTGTATTCAGTACGTGTTCAGTGGTGCGCTGTCAAGAAGGGAGGCAAATTCAAACACCATGCTTGCACACACATTTCCAACAAAAGACTGACCAGGAGAAAAAGATGGGATGGTTTTTTCTGATAGTTTGGGGTCTTCAATTAGCATATCAACAGTCCTTATGAGCAAAGCAGTAGTATCGTAGTGTGTTGTTATGGCCGTCCTAGCATGTTTGTGTCCCCTCCTCAAGTGGCAGAAAAGGTTGTAAATCATTAGGTAATAGTTTCCAGGCCTGTAATTAGCTTATAATGTCCACTGAAATAGGTAATAATAAAAATCTCCTTTTAAACCCAAGTAATTGATTGTTGTAAAATGTTGAGAAAGGGTTTGTTATTCTGATTCTAAATTCTACAATAATATAATATAGTGTGCAAGTGTGCATGCGCCAACCGTGCATGCAATCACTGTTGCTGTTTACATTCCACTCTCTGCCAACCCGACGTTGGCATGTAACGCCATCCACACCGCCATTGCTGAACTCCAGACTCAACACCTGAGTGCCCTTATAGTAATCTCGGGTGACAACCACGTCACCACGACCACCAGACTAACTGACTTCGCCACAGACCACAACCTGGTCCACATCATTCCCTGCTATGTGCCTGTGGTGAAAAGGCTACAAGGATAGTGAAGGGATGATCGGAGGAGCCTATGAGACACTTCAGGAATGTTTTGAGGTGAGAGACTAGGATGCACTCTGTGAGTCACATGGAGAGGACATAGATGGGCTTCCTGAGTGTATCTCAGACTACATAAACTTATATGTGGACTACACTGTCCCAGCAAAAACTGTCCATTGTTACTCAAACAACAAACCGTGGGTAACAAAGGACATCAAGGACATCCTGAATGCTAAGAGGAGGGCTTTCAGAGATGGGAATAGGGAGGAGGTGAGGGCCATTCAGGGAGACCTGAAGGTGAAGATCACGGAGGCTAAGGAGAAGTACAGGAGGAAGCTGGAGCTTAAACTCCAGCAGAACAACATGAGGGAGGTCTGGAGCGGCATGAGGAACATCACTGGCTTCAGACCGAATGGCAGCAGAGGAGTTGAAGGCAGCTTGGACAGGGCCAACGAACTTAATCTGTTCTTTAACAGATTTGACTCAATGGCTCCTTCCCATCCCCCCACTAACTCAGCTGCTGTCTGCCCTCAAACACCTCCAACCCCCCCTCCTCTGGCTTTCAGGTTAACAGCTCTCTCCAGTCTGATGACTCCTCCCCTCCCCCACCTGTAACCTCTGTGGGCCTCACTGCCGACCAGGTGAGAAGACAGCTGAGGAGACTCCACTCCAACAAGGCTGCAGGCCGTGAAGGTGTCCGCCCCGGGGTGCTCAAAGCCTGTGCTCCCCAGCTATGTGGAGTCCTTCACCATGTCTTCAACCTGAGCCTGAGTCTCCAAAGGGTCCCTGTGCTGTGGAAGACATCTTCTCTCGTTCCTGTGCCAAAGACGCCACGTCCCAGTGACTCCAAGGACTTCAGACCTGTGGCACTGACCTCCCACATCATGAAGACCCTGGAGAGACTGGTTCTGGATCAGCTGCGGCCCATGGTCAGGCCTCTTCGGGACCCCCTCCAGTTCGCATACCAGCCGCATCTATTTTCTGAGGAGGCTGAGGTCCTTCAACATCTGCAGGACGATGCTGAGGATGTTTTATGAATCTGTGGTGCTATCCTGTTTGCTGTTGCATGCTGGGGCAGCAGGCTGAGGGTAGCGGACGCTAACAGACTCAACAAACTGATACGCAAGGCCAGTGACATTGTGGGGGTGGAGCTGGACACTCTGTCGGTGGTGTCAGAGAGGAGGATGCTGTCCAAGCTACATGTCATCTTGGGCAGTGTCTCCCATGACTTGCTGCTCAAACACAGAAGCACTTTCAGTGACAGACTCATTCCCCCAAAATCCACCACTGAGCGCCAAAGGAAGTGATTCCTGCTTGTGGCCATCAAACTTTATAACTCCTCCCTCTGACACAGACACTTAGTTATTATACTGGACTTTATTATGTGTTTTATGCAATATTATCTGTTTTATAATTATTGTGCATTGTTTATTCTCTGCTGCTATTTATTCACTACTGTTCACCATAACAATTTAATACCATAATGATTCTTATAATAATGTAAATATTGTACATACCCACACTCCTTTATATTTTTCTTTATATTTATATTCTCATATTTAAATACTCTTTATTCCACCTACTTTATATTATTATTTATGTTCCTGATGCCTTGATAAGTGTGTAACTGTGACAAAAGAATTTCCCCCTGGGGATCAATAAAGTATTTCTGATTCTGATAAATCTTTACCACAACCAACCACATCAAATGTTTCTTCACTTTCAAGTTCTTCTTCTGAAAAAGAAAATGTTGCAATACTTATTTGGAAGCAACTGAGGGGACAGATCAATGGAAGTAGAACAAAAATGAAATTTTGGGCCTGGGACCAAACAGGCTAATAATTAACTAAACTATAGCCTACATCATATCCTCTTGAGACCCCTGAAAAACATTTTGCCTCCATTTCTCTCATTCAACAGTTTACAGAGGTGAAACCTGTGAGACAGTTTTTCAGTGACATGCACTTAATTGAACCTTTTAATTTGTTTAAAATTAAATGCAAGTTGCTTCAGGAAACATGATTGGGAGGATTTGATTGCCTTGACTTAAAACCTGACCTAGTAAAGCAGTTACCTGGGCTCGCTTGTGGCAGCCTGTGAGCGTGTCTGGAGCCGCTGCTCGGTTACATAAGCAGCAGACAGAGCGGCTGTGTGCACGGCGCTGCTCCAGCTGCCCTGTCCTATCTCTTTAAATGAGACAGAGCTGTTCCGCTCTGCGTGAGTGTGGACAAATTACGAAACAGAGAGGGCCACTCTGTTGTGTAGGAGAACTAGGAGATCGAAAACACAACAGAGAAGATACTTTGCTTCAATTTGAACGGTTCTGAAGAGGAGGCTGTGTCTCGGTTGTCATCTAGGCTACGTTTGACTTATTCTGATTTTGGACCCGGTGCTCTTCTCGTAGGCCTATGTATGGGCTCGGTAGGCGCATCTTTCGCCTCCCGATAGGACATGACGGGCAGGGCTACCTCCTAATAATTATTTATTTCGCTCTCTCTGCGCCGCAGCATTGGGAGAAACGTGATAGAGAAGCAGCAACAACAGCGTGCTGATCATGGATTAATGCCCGAGTGAATTTTCATCCGAGAGGTAAGGGATGCTGCGAAAAAAGATGTGGGTGCAAAATGTGTGTAGCACGTCTGTGCTTGTTATGGATTATGGGGTGGCGGGTGATGGCAGCAGCATCCACACTGCGGCTCCTCCGCCTCGACTGCAGAGAGATCGGGGTGATGTTGGTGAATGGCGCTGGGTGTTCAGGTCTTTGTGTGCATGCTGGGGCCTTTGAGAGACGGAGCTGATCAGCCGCATCGAGCTGCGTATTATTAACAAACACAATGACGTCAGCGTCTGTCAATGACGCAATGTCTTTCGTTCTCATTTGTTCAGCAGTGTGATTTCTTTCTATCATTGTGTAACCAGGTGTTTTCTGTGTTTTTGTCATGGTTCCACCCCTGATGCGCTGTCATCGCTTTGTAGGCCTCTGTGGGCTCCATCACATGTTTCTATAGCTTCTAATGTTAAAGATGACAGTGATGATGATAGAGATTCACTGGACATCTTATACAATTCTAGCCCTTTGTCTTTGAAGTAGCTTTAAGGTTGAAAAAAATCCTGTCAGTGGCCTGTATTTGAAAACCTTGTGATTTGATGTAGAATTTAGAAGAGTTGCGTGGATTTGAACATCTTTTGGCTGTAAAGCCTACATTTATAATGACCGACCAAATGAGGGTGCTGATGAGGATAGTGTCAATTGTTACATTAGGATTTTTCAAACTCCATCCCTCTGAGTTTGTAGCTCAGGCTTAATGTAATAAATTCACTCTCCAACCCTGTACTGAGTTAACATTAAAATATGATATCATATGGGGTCATTTCTCAGACTTGACAAAGCTCCCCCGGGAGGGACGTGCGGGTGATATGTAATGAGCTATAAATTGTAGTAAGTTGGAAAGTGGCTAATGAACCTTACAGCTGTGTAAATGTTTGAGGATGAATAACAGTTGTGAGCAGGGGTGCCGGCAGGAATTTTGGGCCCCATGACAAAAAATCAAATTGGCCCACAATGCATGTGATATATACATATATACTGTGTATACACAGTATATATATTAAAATACACCATATACCAATAAATGACACTAACACTACAGAACATTGACCCAAATTACCTACAGTTCTGTATCACCACCACTTGATTACAGACATTAGATATGATAGATTTTTGTGTGTGTGCAAGCTTCTCAAATAAATTGGAATTTAATGTTGGGAATAATAAAGTCTGTATCTGTAGATGTAAATGAATGTATAACAAACTGAATTATTATAATATTGTCTGTAACTTACATGCAGTTTCCAGCTGTCCAGCATCCAGTACAGACAGGAGTTTTTTTTTATTTCACAATGGTCATTATATGAGAAAATAATTTGTGTTTGAATTTCTGTCATTAAAAAATATTTCATTTTCTTTTTTGTTACGGTAAAAAGAGCAAGATAAGCAGAAAAATCCCCCAGCCTTCCTGGAATGATGCCAACTGGCATGTTATTAACACCATGCTCCTCACCTTCTTTACTGGGACAGGAAGGCTACAGTTATAGGGAGACTGGGTGTTGTTAGTCTGTTAAAAGGGGTAGGGACAACTATTTATTATGAATATCTTATATATATATATATATATATATATATATATATATATATATATATATATATATATGTATACACTCAATGATGATGGTTTATCAAATGTATAATAAAATAGAATTTTCTATTAGTTTTTACCTATTTTTTGGGGCCCTTGGAATTGTCCTAACTTTTCCCCCCTATAAGGCACCCCTGGTTGTGAGTAAACATTATGAAAGACTAACACCACTTTCCTTAATAGGCTAGCATTACCTGGCTAACATCTGCATTTAGCTTTGCTAGTCAACTGTCAAGAGCCAAAAAGAGGCTTAAAACGAAAAATACTGCCAACAGGGTTTGTACAACATGCCTGTTCCATCATCCAAGAGCTCAAATGAAAAACAGCACACTGCAAAAACACAGGAGATTCACAACAATTTTAAAAGTAGTGGATTACCACCCTTGAGCCCATCTTCCAAGAATATGACCATTAACTTGGTATGTGAAGTGCTGACAGGGGTGGAGAGAAAATGAAAAAAGCTTTAAATGGATCCCAGAGCAAGTGTTACAACTGTGAAAGAGAAGTAAGGGTGCTGAGAACTATAGGAGAAGATGGAAGCTACATCTGTATGGCATGACAGAGTTAGCTACAGAGGATGTCAGACGTGAGAACATCAAACTTCTTGCAATACTCGTTCCCGAGAATAAGGAAAATATCGGTTTACTTATTGAAACATAGAGTATAGAGTAGGTGTGCTTTGTGATAATGCAGTTTGACCAGCTATTGTCCATTTCACCATGCACAGTTTCAGAAACAACATATGGAAGAATACTCAGGACAACAGGATGCTAAAAAAAAAGAAAATACAAGTTAAGGAGTACCTTACAAACTCTGACAAGCTAAAAAGACACAAGCAAGGAAAGTCGTTTTTCATGAACCAGACACATATTGACAAGAAGGACACTGGGTTATCCTTATTTTAAAGGAATATTTCACCACTGGAAAGATGTTCATAAAACTGTGCTGTCTATGCATTAGAAAGACGCAGATGTTTTTGAAATAGGTGTTACGTGACCAGAGAAAACAGAAAAAAGGGCTGTAATATTCCCTTTTGCTCAAAAGGTAGAAAACCTAGGCTTGGGGGGTATTACAGTATACCAGGGTATTTAGAAATCTCCCGAGCCTCTCTCAGACTACAGTGACGACACCACAGCTAACAACATGCAGTCCATTAACACCACAAAACAACTGGCTACCAGCAAAACGCAGACTCCAACATAAACTCCCCGTAAGGATAAAAACAACAGCAAAGTTTTATGTGCTGAAGCCCATCAGACCAAACGAGATTCAGACGATGTCGAGTGAAAATGCAGTGAACATCAGAAAGGCTGGAGAGAAAAGTTAGCTCACTGGCTAATGCCGAATCACATTACTATCCTGTGTACCGCCAGAATTAAGTGTTGATTTAACCTGCACGAAATGATGTAACGGTAAAAAGCAAATGTGGAGTGGTTTGTTTACTAGCCTATAGTAATGCAAGGCATGGGCAGCCAGCTAATGCTACATTAGCTCAGACCTGCCACTGTTTGCTTTGTAATGTTCAATTTAGATTTATTGTCTTTTTACCGATACTCAGGTACGCAGCTTCTCCACCTCTCAGTCGCTGTGGCTAATATGACCCACATAATATACAACACTGCAACAAAATGGCGACAACGACACAAAGGAAGAAAGTTCAGAATCAGAATCAGCTTTATTGCCAGGTATGTGTACACATACTTGTACATTGTTCATGATGTGCTTACTCATACAAAAATGCAATATCACAATAATAAAATAAAATAAAATCAGACACAGAATTCACAAATATACACACTATGAACAAAAACAATATAGACATATTGACAAATAGTGCAGTCAGCAGAGTGCAAAGGATGCAGGAGTACGTACATGTCAGAGGTGGATGGATTCCACAGCAGACACAGGGCTGTTGAGTATCGTGATGGAGGGCAGAGTGGGGGGATCCTCCTGAAGTCCATGATAATCTCCACAGTTTTGAGCGTGTCAAGCTCCAGGTTGATCAACCTCCCGTCTGTAGGCAGAACTCAGCGAACTTCAGGAGTCTGACAGATGGGTCTCCTGAGGTGCCGTCGTTGGTGTAGAGGGAGAAGAGCAGGGGGGAGAGTACACACCCCTGGGGGGCGCCAGTGCTAACAGTCCGGGTGCTGGATGTGGTGTTTTCCAGCCTCACCTGCTGACTCCTGTCAGCCAGGAAGTTTGTGATCCACTGACAGGTGGAGGCTGGCACAGTGAGCTGGGTGAGTTTGGTGCGGAGGATGTCCGGGATGCAGTCCTAAGTTGACTGCATCATCCACTGATCTCTTAGCCCTGTAGGCAAACTGCAGGGGGTCCTTCAGGTGGGCCAACACCAGTCTTTTAAAGGACTTCATGACTACAGATGTCAGGGCGACAGGCCTGTAGTCATTTAGTCCAGAGATGGAGGGTTTTTTGGGGACCGGGATGATTGTGGAGCATTTGAAGCAGGAGGGAACTTCACACAGCTCCACTGATCTGTTGAGGCAGGATGGAGACACACCGTATGGACCAGGAGCCTTTCTGATCTTCTGCCTTTGGAAGAGGTGGCTCACGTCCTCTTCACAGATCATGAGTGCAGGCTTTTCAAACCTACAATAAAAGCCATTCAGCTCGTCAGACAGTCGTTGAGCACCAGCAGAGTTGGGGGATGGTCTCCTGTAGTTGGTGAGTGTCCGCAGGCCTCTCCACACTGACGCAGGGTCATTGGCTGCTTTTCAGTTCAGCTCCTCTTTGCTGCTTTGACCCCCTTTGTCAGAGTGTTCCTGGCCTGGTTGTACAGGACTCTGTTCCCACTTCTGAAGGCCTCCTCCTTGGCCTGACGAAGCTGCCTGAGTTTCGCTGTGAACCAGGGTTTTTGGTTGTTGTATGTGTAGAAGGTTTTAGTCGGCACACACGTCCTCACAAAAACTGAAAGAACAGTTTTAGCAGATTTCAGTCGCTGCCTGTATGTTGGGATAAGATGAACCAGACAGTGATCAGAGAGTCTCAAGGCTGCACAGAGAACAGAGCGATAGGCGTCCTTTAATGTAGTGCAGCAGTGGTCCAGTGTGTTAGTGTCCCTGGTGGGACACTTAATATGCTGTCTGTACTTTGGAAGTTCGTGGCTGAGGTTTGCTCTGTTGAAGTCCCCAAGAACAATGAGCAGGGAGTCTGGATGTTTTTTCTCCACGTTAGTTATCTGGTCGGCCAGGTGTAGTAACGCCTCACTAACACAGGCCTGAGGTGGAATGTAAACAGCGACCAGAACAAACGAGGAAAACTCCCACGGTGAATAAAAAGGTTTATAGTTTATAAATAATGTCTCTAGGTGAGGACTGCATGATTTCTTCAACACTGTGACATCTGTGCACCAACCTTCGTTTATATAGAAACACCTGTCCCCCTGTTTTTCCCGTGAGCTCCCTTTCGCGATCCATGTGGAGATAAAATTCCGGTAGGTGAAGTGCGCTGTCCGGGATGTGCTCAGAGAGCCAAGATTCGGTGAAACAGAGGGTCCAAGTTAGTTCTGTTGAGGAGCAGAGAGTGCCTGCACGTTTTCCCCTGCGCCGTTTCCGAAGGATCCCAAACAGAGCTGCTGCTCCTCCAACTAATAACTCCGGGAAAGTTTCGGGTCCGTTAAGAAGCGGTGGAATAGTATGAGCAGTTGAAAGTCCAATATTTAAGAGCTCTTCTGTGGTAAATGTTACCAGAGAGAGACGGCAGAAAACAGCCTTTATAAACAAAAACACTAAAAGCACTACAGAGTGTAATCCAGAGGCGGCCGTCTGCGGCGCCATCTTGTTTATCTTCTGTTATAAAGTGTAGCAACAATCTCATTTATAATATTCAGTCCAGCTCACTAACCGTTTCATTTTCGTCCAATACATTTAGCTGTGCTCACATTGCTGAGCCTCTGGTGATAGATACACAGAGAGTATATTTATTATATATTCATTTAGCTGATGCTTTTATCCAAAGCGACTTACAATTGCTATAAATGTCAGAGGTCGCACGCCTCTGGAGCAGCTAGGGGTTAAGTGTCTTGCTTAGGGACGCATTGGTGAGCCCGTTCTCATCCGAGGGCGTCATATACCGACGATTTGAGAAAGGGTCACAAAGCGTAGTTATTTGTTGTAGTAACACAGCCTGAACATGTCTGGAGAAAAGCCACAGCTTGCATGCTGGTGTTTCTTCTTTCATTGCAGGATTTCTGTATGAAAGCGGTTGTGTTTCGGATTTCGAGTTCAAGCGACCACGCGTATGAGCACACGCCTGGTTGCAATCTTAAAACCGCAGTGCTAGTGGCCGCTGGAAACTCCATAATGCCCCTTTAAGTTGTGTGTGTGTGTGTGTAGCATGAAGGGACTCCACATTTAGTTTCATCATACAACTTTGTGCTGTATAATGACAAATAAACAACCTTATACCTTGTAGAAATTTTAAATGACCCTGACACCTTTCCATGTGCACATCTCCAAACACATTATTACTGGATCATATTGTGAGCTTACAATCATGTCTCTATGTCTGGTATTTTTTTTATCTTCAGTTGCTTTTGTCCCTGTCAGATTTAAGCTGAACAAATATATTTAAAATTTAAAGTAGGCTCCAGCCCAACACACAGTAAGACTTTTTGTAAATGGCCATCCTGATGCAGCTGTTTGGTTAAAGTAGGAAGCTAAAGGCAGACCTCCCAAAAACTCAAAACAAGATAAATGAAAGAAAATATAATTGCCTTATGCCCATGATGATGTTGGTGAATACACAAAGTAAATACAGACATGGCAAACATCAAGTCCTGCTGGTTGTAGTCCTGTCAGAGCTGGGGGCCGAGGCTGCGGCCTGGTCAAAGGATGGATATTTGGATTTAAATGTATTAACCTGTCATCTATCTAAAAAGGAAGCAAAATCTTCACATTGTGGTGTGGAGGTGATGAGAGCCTGGCATATCAATCCATGTATGGTTCGTTCTTTCATTATTTAGTTTCAAAACCAAATCAGAAGAAGAGATTTCCATTTTAAAACTAAAACAGATAAACAGAAAAAAAAAACAGACATCGTTTTTTGTTTTAAATGTAAATGCTCCGTACTTGTATAGCGCCTTTCTAGTCTTTTCGACCACTCAAAGCGCTTTTACACTACATCTGCATTCACCAGTCACACACATTCATACACTGAGCCTAAGTGCTCAAACGGAAACTAACATTCACACTCACTCATACACTGGCGGAATAGCCGCCAGGGGCAATTCGGGGTTCAGTATCTTGCCCAAGGACACTTCGACTTGCAACCAGGGGGAGCCAGGATTGAACCGCCGACCTTCCGATTAACGGCTAACCCGCTCTACCTCCTGAGCCACAGCCGCCCCCAAAACCAAAATTTGTTTTAAAAAAAATTTTGGTTTTAAAGCCAAAATGTAAAAATATTGATATTGATGATATTTATATATATATATATATGTATATATTTAATGAGCCTGATTTGTGTAGCTTTGTGTGTTACACGTGATAAACCGGCAGCAGATACACTTGGGCAATGGCAGTGCCTGATTTAATGTAATTAAGATGAGCTTGAACATCAACATAAGTGGGTTTTTAGTTAATATTGGCTCAACTTTCAGTTTGTAGCCTAACAGCAACTGGAACAGGAATGCTATACTGAGAATCCTCCGTTTTTTTAAGATTTCTCAAATTAATTCATTGATTGCTTAGTTCAGTACATCCAATGGTAGGCCTACACACCAAACATGAACTGTTATTAGTTTATTCAGCTAGCTGTATATTAAGAATCATACACAGATTAAAACGTTCGGTAATTTTTGTTCAGCCTCTCTAGGCTACTTTGATCCTTTATTTTCTTTGTGAGATGGAATAATTTAGTAAGTTGTGCGGTGCTGCAGAGAGCCTCCAGCTGCAGGAACACATGGGTTATGCGGAAAATCACTAGCTCAGACTTCATCCAGCAAGAGGGAACGACCTCTGAGCGTCCAGTGTGCCGGTTCCACTGGCAACACAACTCATAGTAGGGTGAACGGAGAGGGAGCGGGGAGCTGGAGTGTACAGGGTGAGGGAGAGGAGGTCGCACACTGGACGTAGCCTCGAGAAAAAAAACCCTTGATAAACATATTCGGGTATTTTCTTAGATTGCTCAGGTAACCAGCTGCTTCAGATCAGCCCAAAACAAAATGCTTCCTTCATGCTGAGTGAAATTTTGAGTGTTTGAGGCTCTGTAATATAGTGCTCACTTCTACAATCATATTCGCCACAGTTGATATGAGGTACGATACGTCCTGGAAAGAAATAGCCTTATTTAAAATTAAATATAAAAATATTTAGCCTAATATTGACTTTTTGTTTCACAGGATACACGAACACAAGTCTCCAAATTCAAAGGTTCTGGCCCTCCTTTCAGCCAAACCATGTTCTAACTGAGTCTTTTCTGTTAAATATCATATACCTGCCTTTACCGTCACAAACTGAGCTACAGGGCTTCCCCCACTGCGCTGATCTATGACGCTATAGGGATCCCCAGTGCGTTACAAACAGACACCGAAAGGCCTTGACCTTGCCATATGTGACAAGTCGGGGAGTGAGAACGGGTTGTAGGGATACAACACCGGTCAAAGATTGAACAAAACGTAGCTCCTTTGTTTTCAGTTATGGCTTTAAAACAGAAAAACTAAACAGATGTCTGTTTTTTTGTTTGTAGTTTATACCATTTTTCCGTTTTGGTTTTTGGTTTTAAAAGATTTGGTTTTGAAACGAAATAATGAAAGAACGAACCATACACATTCATATAAATGGTCAACAAAGTATAGTATAGTATATAATTAATGTAATTGTTAGAGATTAAATTAGAAAAATTAGCTCATCTTGCATTTCTAATTGCTTTATTAAAATTAATGTCAAAATTAATTAATTTTTTAAATTTTGTGAGAGATATCGCCAGTCTATTATTAAAAGTGTTGATTAAGTCATCGCACGCAAGGGGGAGGGTTGGTGGGGACATGTTACTAACATGAATTGTGTTTCCGTGGTTGTGAGTGGGACCATAAACATGCTGTGTTAAATTCATGGAGTTCAGCACCTTTAAAAATTCAGTGACTTGTGAGTTGGCTGTATCTTCCATATGCAAGTTAAAATCCCCTAGGACCACAGTGCTGACAATTGATAGCGTTTCTGTGAACAACTCTAAAAAGACACATTGTTTGGGTGTTGTATGTAGATGGTTATGACTATGGATTTTCACCAAAGTTACTGTAAGTCATAAACCATGAAACATTTCTTCTGCAGTTGCTTCACTTCCTGTGGAGTCAACAAGCATAAATACGGACAATGCCACTTGCAAACCCACATTTTATCGGAGGTAGTTTTAACACGTTATAAGCATTCTGCTGCCACCTAGCATCTGCAGGTATCAAGTGCATCCTTATCAGCTGCCACTAGCGGTGCGGTTTTAGGATTGCAACCAGATGTGTACTCATGAGCGAGCAAAATCCAAAACAACCGCTTTCATACAGTGATCCCACAATAAAAAAATGCAGTAACATCGACATGCCGGCAGTGGCTTTTCACCATAGACCAGCGAATCCCTAAGTGTGTTGCGAAAAGAATGACAGGAAAAATGTAATGCTGGTCTAGTAGTGTAACAACTACAACAATAATTTTTTTGGTGGAATTTTTTTGGATTGATTGCAAAGTTTAACCATCACAGTATGAGAAAAGGTTTACTGCCACTGTTACTTTTTAAATGAAATAAATATATAACACTACATCGTGATGCAGAATTGCAATGAAAAGAAGACAGATGCATGCTGTGTTTAGGCACAGTGAGTGGGTATGGAGAGAGCGACTGACTTAAAAGCCGTAACTTTCAAGAGTGTCATTGAGTGAAGCCCCCTAGCTGTGAGCTTTGGGCATGTTCACTGGTGTAACAGGGACACTGGGCTGCTTGTCATCATATAAACAAGAGGCGGAATTAGCAGCAGACATGAACAAGTCTACTGTCAGCAGAGCGACATATTTTACAAATGAGCAAACTGTAACACAGAAATACGACATAGACAGAAATTCGCAGACAGTGTGATGATGAACAGGCGTAGTCTATAATAATGTGTTGATTTGACGTGTTCTTATGAGCTGTATGAAAATATCAGCCTTATTCTTTCAGCTTGGCTGAGTTGGCGTTTCCACATTAAAAGACTCTGAAGAAGTGGTCGTTCCACCTCACTTTAAAAAACTTCTCATCACTTCAAAAATGACATTAATTTATTTAACACACTCAAAAGTGTTCCAAACATTATTCTAAATTAACTTCATAAAGCAATGAAACTCAAAATCCATTCATGCCATAAAATGTGCTCAGATAGTGGCTGAAAGACTGAATCTCAACATTTAGGCTACTGAAAACTCACCCATTACCTGCGCTCACATCGCCAAAAGGTGGGACGGAACATGACCAGTCTCTGTAGTAGGCCAATAAGAAAGCTACTAACCTAAAATAAATAGCCTACGTTCACATTAAAATTTAGTATTTCAATATCCCTACCAATCTACTGATAATATTCAGCCTTACATTAGAAAAATGAAACCCATTTATTTTAACAGCTGTGACAGGCTGTGTGAAACGGACTGGGAGCAAATAAAAAATATTAAACACATTTCAAAGCAGTAAGTAGGCTCAGCCTACTGTAAAAACCTGTAAGCAACAATAGCCTAAGGCTTTTAATCAGTCTCCATAGGATGATATTGCTATAGCTTACAAGAGTTTCTCTGTATCACCACAGCAAACATAAAGGAGTTTTAAAACAGTCCGTGGGATTTCCTACAGATGGTAATGTCATTTTCCCAGAGAGCTGATTGGTCAGTAGCGTTTTCATAGTGTTGATCTCTTATCTGGAACATAACCTGCTCCGGAGCAGGTTAGCCGTTCAGTATAAGTTACCATGGCGATCTACCCCGGTAAGAAGTGAACCACCTTTGTGGTGCTGAAAACCCAGGGTTAACCTCTAAGTTACCTGGATAAGCTCAAATCCTTCTTCGTGGTACAGGCCCCTGGGGGAGGAGGAGCAACAATGTGACATTTGAAAGTGCATTATTTTCAATGTCAAAATGTATGTCTAACCCTAACCCTAACCCTTGAGCAGCTGTTGTCACAGTTCTGCTGAAGACGGAGCCACGGTGAATGAAAAAGACCAACAAAAGCCATTATTAAACATATGGCTCTTTTTCTTCTCTACCTTGATATCATCTGCTCATAAATTCCCTTTCTTCCACCTGAAATCCACTGGACTGCGAGCTCTCTTCTGACTTGTGTGCGTGCCACTTGTCCGTGCGGACAAGTTAGTTGTGGGGCAGTTGCATTGTACAGCACCAGCAACCGTAATTAAAAGAACAGAAAGTTGTGAGTACTTGTCATAATTCGGCAGAAATGTTACATGTAAAGAGAACAATGACAAACTTGAGTCTCCCATGAAAATAGGGAGGATTAGCTCACCGGAGCTAACCTCTGTGGCTCTGTTTACTTCTGTACAACAGCGTGCTGCGTGTGACGTTGTGTTATTCTAAGCATGCGGGTCACTTTCAGGCCGTGAAGAGTACACATTGGACTCTGATATGGGCTACATTTAAACAACAGTGTGAACTGTCAAACAAAAAAAATTGGATCTTGGGAAACAGTCTGATTTGAGCATTAAGGCCTGCAGTCTGAACGTAGCCTGAGAGTGGCTAGGAACCTGGGGGTCAAGACTCAGTTTGGGAGCACGATTCAGTGAGCATCAGCTGCATTATCTCCCTGTGGTGCCTATAATAGAAGAAAAAGAATGACTTAAGATGGTTTGAGGACACCGCAAACTCAGCACAGAAAGGACCACAGGTGGATGAATTAGCAATTCACAAGTGATTGAATAAGAAGGCACTGGTGATCACCCCAATCAGTTGAGGCACATGGCCGCTCACCCTGAGTCATGGTAATGCTCGAGGTTTGTGCCTCTTTAAAGGAAGTTTTTCCTTGCCTTTATCGCTAAGTGCTTGCTCATGGTGGGAAATGTTTGGGTTTTGTTGTGAATTGGGGCTATATAAATAAAATAAAATTGAATTGAATAGTAATGGTGATAATAACTTTTAGATAAACATCTGTTGCTATTGGCACCGCCTTTTACAAAAGTTAGCTTAATACATTCCCCGCGCTTCCTTTTCCAATGCAGAGGAGTGTATTTCTGTCACGGATAGGCTTACATGTGCTTCAGCATTAAATGTGAAATAAATACATTAAGATCAAAATGTAGTGGTGTTTGAAGGAGCTACTGTTTGTAACATGAGCAGTAACATTATGGTCCACTGACACCTTTGACAATACCATACTCAAAACAAAGATGTGATTATAAAATGTATTAGTTTCAGGTGTGTGACAGTGATCCAACAGAAATAAGCCCCAAATCATTACTTTACAAGGCTGTGAGGAGTGAGGAGCTTTCTTGTCTTGATGTCAGTGGCCTCTGTTGTGATGATGGCTCTGATCTTGTTCTTCCTATTCAGCTGACTCTCAGGACCTGCATTACTCTGTGTAGCTGTTTGGCTGTGGCAGACCATGCCTCCTCATGGTTTCCGTTTGCCTGCAAGATCCCAAGGTATTTGTTGCTGTCCTGAACATCTCCAGTGTTGCCTTCTGGTAGTTCATCCCCCTTGGTTCTGATAATTTACCTTGATGACGGTTATTTATTCCTGGTTGTTCTTTTGGGGTGTTTTCCATGTTGCTCTTGTTCTTCTTCTCCTTCTTCTTGTCCTATTCTGAGAAAAAAATGTGGTTGTCTCAAGACAGGAGCTCCCACTGATTCCTTCTCTGCTTTGGCCATAAAGAAAAAAAAAAGAAACGTTACCCGTTAGTTACGGGCAGAAAAGCTAAATTGACCCCACTAACGAGCATAAAACATGGCTCAACAACATGGACATTTAAATAAACATTTAGCTCAACAGTCAAGGTTTGTTTTTAGCTTCACGCCATTAACATTAGCTAAAGGCTATGGGAATTCACACTTCTTAAATTAGCCTAGCAGCTAGCAGACTTTCCCTCTACTTAGAGCTTAACAAATTACATGTATAATATATACTATGTCTTACTTACCGCTGGTTTAAATTGCTGAATTGAAATTCCTGACACAACACCATGGCTGAATTTCAGTCTGCATGCACGTTTTGTTGAGAGCAGCTGATATTGCCTTAGCGACAGCATCAAGCTAGCACTTTCAGGCAGCTCTGCTGTACTTGCGGAAATGACGTCGTCGGCAGGCAATGTCATGTGGTTTCCAAAAACTGCCGAGTGACACAAGTCGATTTTCTTTCCACCGGCGGAAAGTTTGTTTCAACACTCCGTGTGTGAAGAACTGAGATCGACAAATACAAGCTGGACTCACAAATGCCTGTTCAAAAGTGACAAATTAGGAGGATATTCACAAATGCTTCTCAACAATTTCTAAATTAAAAGTGGACTCACATGCCTATTTGAAAGTTATACATGTTAGGAAGATATTCACAAATGTGGTTAATTTATTTGTAAATAATTAAATATATTCACAGATTTTTTTTTGTGTATTATCTGTTTTATATTTGCAAAATATTTTTGTGAATTTACAAATCTTCATTTTGTGTTTGTGGAAAGTGGTTTATATTTACAGATTACAATTTACACGGATCGCTCATCTGTTCACACAAATAATATTGAAAAAAATGACCTCGTTTTGGTGCCATCAATAAATAAATATTAGTTGTCTTATTCATCACGTTTCAAGTTAAACCAGATTTGACGCTTGAGACATAACATTACATTATAGGACCCGCTAATCTCGATAGCAGTATTGATTAGCTCGGACATTATTGAAAGTTAGTTGAAATTAAGAGAATTCAGTGTTATTTTAACATTCCATTGTGCACTACTAACACCTGGAGTGAAAAATCCTGAAAGTGTGGATCCTTAAGTTTCGTTTCTTTTGACACTGTCCGGTGTGACATTGACCACTCCCACTTTTCCGGTGAAGAAGCGCCTTCCAGAATCTGCAGTCGCCATTTTCTCTGTCGATGTGGTAAGTTTTATTTGATAAAATTGAATGTTTTAGGTTGAAATTAGCATAAGTATCAATAAGTGTGAAGTTATTTGCGGTCATATTACAATGTATATTTTGTAAGTGTCAAATTCCATTTTAAACTGTGTTTTGTCAAACTGGTCGATTGTTGCATAACATTAACGTTAGCAGAAGGAGAATATAATGAACATTATCCAATAATATGCTTACTTTTTAATAAACGTGTTTTTCTATCTTTTCACTTGCAAATGTCTTAGTCTGGTCTGCTTGGGGAAATTTGAGAGGCAGGGGAGGTCAGTGTGAGCATAGGTATGTGAAGTTCCCTTGTTGTAATGTGTCTATATTGTGGTCAGTGGTGAGTTATGGTAATGTTAGTTGTTTTGGTTTAACGTTAGTTACAGCCTCGCAAGCGATAATTACCACTGGCAGCGTTAAGTGCTTCTTTGAGCCTTATTAGTAAAGCATGGCGGCTCAGGCATTCTCAGGCATGGCTCTCTGTATTCTTCCTTTCAGTGGCCAATTAACGTTAGCGACAGACCGCAGATTTGGGTAACGTTAAGTAACTTAATGAGTTGCATTTAACGCTACTCTGTTATATGTTCTCGAGCAACTTTTAAACAAGTCTTACTTGATTTAGTATGAATGCAGCACTGTTTAACTCTGGAGTAACGTTAGATTATCTCAGTAAAGTCATTACATTAAACATTTACATTACTCTGTTACGCTACGCTACATCGGGAAGGATATAACATCATATTACTCGCGCCATACTAATGTTGTTGTTCATGCATGTTGTCCTACTACAGTCATGCCTTGCCTCCACTGGCTATCAAAAAGGACTAGCAGTAACAGACGAGTTAATTGCGCATTGTCTTCCAATTGTGAATGGTATGAACCGTGTTGACAATGAGCTGACTGCGAGCAGCAAGCGTGTCTGTTGTGATATGCTAAGTAATGTTGGCAAATTTGTCATGCATCAAAGCTACAATGAGGACACTCCTGCTTCCCTGCTAATATAAATATTAAATAATGGTGTGCAAGTTTAGTCATGCTCACCAGTGTAACCTGATGAGGAGAGAGAATAGTACAGTTCAAATTAAGAGCAAGAAACCAAAACAAAGCAATACTTATCTAATATGAACATATCTGTATCGTACAACATATAACATATTTTATTAAATTATATATATCGTGTGTGTGTGTGTGTGTGTGTGTGGTTGCGTGTGTATTTATATTTGACATTTTTCCCTTTGAAGGCAGTGATATGCTGGTTCCGGTAGAGTATAAGGGAGTGAGCAAATGGGTCAAGGTATCAAAGACCGAGGATGTCTGGAGTTTTAACAAGGAGGTGGGTGTCTTACTTTTATTCATGCCTTCAGGGGTTTCACTTTTGGTTTATGGTTTAATTTAGAATCATGTCATGTTATAACCATAAGTGAAGCGTTGTTTTCTGTATTAGTTAATTACAAAATTCAGTCTGCCAGGTTTTACTACCTTGATCCTGAAGGATTCTCGGGGAGTGGAAGTGGAACCAGACATATTGGATGAAGTCATCTCAGGTATCTTTCAAGGCCTTCACTGAAGATTGCAATGGCAAGAGATTGCAGCCTTCTTTTTCTCTCAGAATGATTTGTTTAATGTACTCATTAATAGCTAGTGGATCTCTGTTATTAATCGTTTATACTAAATCATGCAACACAATCTATGAGTTTGTTCTTAGGCAACAGTGTTGAGGAGACTTAAGAGGCCTCATCTCTATCAGAGTGGTCACAGTCACGTGCATCTGAAGGGTCCTCATCGAGTTCAGACTCAACAATAAAACTTGAAACCAAAGCTTGAAAAAAAACAGCTGATCGAAGGACCCCCTCATTGCCACATTGCAAGAGATGTAAGTTTTCTTTAAACTGGGGTTTAATATGTTTTAAGTTAATTATGCATCTTTGTTTTTCTATATGAGTAAATTTTTTGCCATTATGTGGCTCCTTGCTACTTTTAAAACATAGAGTATTACTAATGGCCCATAATTTAAATAAACAGATGTATGTACTTCTGGTTTTTATTAATAAAAAGAAAATATGAGAAGTATCAGCTGGAGACACAGACTGTGTCACTTTCCATGAGAATATAATGGAAAGGGATGATTCTGGATGATTCTGACTTTTGTGAATCGGTTTAGAATTGAATTTTCTAGTCCAGAAATGTACATACCTCTGATATTTACATTAGGGCTTGGAACGTTACACATTAATTAATTAACGCTGACTGTACTGACTAAGTCCTAACATAGTCTAGTAACTGGTTGCTAATACAGCGGATTAAGTTTAGACGTGTGCCCGTGCAGCGTCTTAAATATCAAACGGGGACTTCGGTAATGTTACTATTAACTAGCAAGTTTATTTTCCTCCATATCCCGTACATTGACATTATCTTTGCTCGTAATACATGTAACCAACACCGTCGTGCCTTGCTCACCCCCAGGCTAGACGCTAGCACAGTCAAAAACTGTTTGCTTCCCAAATCAGCAACACCTGTGTCTGGGTTTCCTCTACGTAAATAACCCACACCTCCATGACTCGAGATCAGCTGAACTGCAAAGCACATACAGCCCCCTAGTGGCACAAGACAAGAAATACATAAAATAATACAGAATGAAAATGGCTCATACACTGACAATTATTTTATCACAGGTTAACGCAGTTTTTATTATTACTATTATTTTGAAAGTCCGTTGCTCACTGGCTCTCAATACACAGACAGTCAAACCATGGGTCACAGGAGGGGTGGGATCAGCCTGAAAATCAGCCAACCAAACAAGCAGTGGAGGGAGGCTTCGGCAGACTACGCTGGACGCAGCGTGTGGGAGAAGTAGATAAACAAAAGCAAGACAAGCCATGAAATGCCACAGTGAAGTGGATAGCTACACACTGCATGGTGATTAGTATTGGGGAAGATGTCGGTCTAAGGAATGTTCTTAAAATCACAATGTAGCCGCTTGGCCCCGCGGGGTTGCTCTGCGCTCCTCAGGTGATCAGATAAAGCGCTCTGCGAGTAAACGGCAGGCGCTCTATGGATAGTAACCATGGCAACGGCTTCTCTGCGTTACACAGCTGTAGCCTATTTTACTTAAGTTAAAATTATAGCCTACATAACTTGATAACCTGATAGGCCTGCATCTAGTTTTGCAGGGATGCCATGTGAATTCCCTCCTGTTGATGTCCTATTTAGTGATCAGTAATAGATTCTGGAAACAGCGAGGATCAGTCTCTTTTCCAATGATTTGAGCTCCGCTTTCGCGTACAAAAGGTTCAAGACAATTCAACTTTGGCAGTGGGCGGGCGTGTGGGTGAGCTGAGCTTTTCACCTGCTACTGAACATAGACTGTTTATGCTGCTCCCGATAAAAGAAAAAGCTGTTGCTCAGAAGGAGCCTGTTATGATGTTCTGATCGTGGCTCTGGACTCTAACTTGTTTTAACAAGCTAGATAAAAGGTAATGCCCTGGCAGTGGCAAATAGCTTTTGTTTCATATTTGATTAGATTACATTAATGTTTAAGTTCAGATTTAGAAATATGTTATTGCTACTGTATAAAAGATACTGCTGGTATTTGTTTAAAGTCTTTGCAAACCACATGTTATTGCACTTTTGTGTATATAGCAGTACATGTAAATGAAATGTGCTCTACTTTATAATTAATTATTAAATTTTGCACATAACTATGCGATTAATCTTACTTTTGGTAGCCTTCAACTCAACAATCAATCATGATTTAAGTTAAATGCTATAGTTGCTGTTACCTTGTTTGTGGTCTGCTCCGTGGACTTGATGCCAGACCGGGTGCTTTCTGATCAGATGCTGAAGCATTTCTGTCGTGCTGTTGTGGTAGGCTACATTAGTTTTTTTTTTACAGTGGACAGACTGTAACATTACAAAGCTGTTTTCTTTTAGCTTGAAATAATCTCATACTTTGGACACTTTCTGTGTTTTTTTCTGTCCGGTCTCTTCTTCGTCCCTCGATATTTTCTCTCTCTTCTTCCACTTTGCAAACAGCGCATCAAATCACGTTGTCTTATCTTGATCACACCGTAAGCGCAATGGGCGACAGTACTAAATGTCCCTGTGAAAAAGTGCTCTGTTTAGTTAAATGGATTACACGAAGCATTGATGCAAAAAATTTGTGTCAATGCTTTTTAGTAATCGAATTATTCGAATTACTTGCTAAATCGTTTCAGCCCTACACAGTACTGCAGGTACAGTAGGTTTGTCAGACCAAATGTTTATCTGCCCTGAAGGAGCTCTCTATTAATGTCATGCCATTGTTGTATCAGACTGTCAAAACAGCCCTATATTCAAAGCCAGGTGGTGACCAGATATTCAAAGAATGTGAGAAAACAGACTGCCTTTCTGATGGTGCAAGAAGAAAGGTGGTGTACATACTTGTGGCAGACATGATGGAGAGTCATTGTTAAGTTCAAGGACTTTTTTAAAGCTGTTTATATATTTTTTGTGTTTACAACTATTGTTTCAATTTAAATAGATGTTTGTCCATATCATGAAATCCTATAAACTGTCATTATGATCATGGTAAAGTGTGGTGGGTCAAAAGTTGTTACTTGTGTTCCTTCACGGAGAAATTTGGATGGCTAAACCATGGCAGAACATCTTAGCAAATTCTCAAAAGCAGCACAATTGTAAGCATCCAGTCATTTGCTCAGTATGTCCCATATATGCATTTTACAAAAATATTGCTAAATAAAACATACCCTTAATTCATCTCAAGCACATATTTAGCAACATTGTAATGAAATCAAATGCATGGGAAGAGCAAAGCATACAGGTGGAGACGTCAATTATGTTGCACAAGTACACTGACAATTTGTTACAGATATTTTGTTATGTGCCCCAGATGAATACCATTGTATCAGAAATTGTCACCACAGTTTTTCCATTAAAGTTCAGTGTGTACGTTTTAGTGGCATCTATTGGTGAGGATTGCGAATTGCACCCCTCTCTCCCCTATCCATGTGAGTAGTATAGCTACGGTGCCTGAGACAGGACAAAGATGTCATCTATGAGATAGGAGAGAGTTGGCAGTCAAGAAATGAGGTTTCTTTAGATAGATATATTAATAAGTTATATTTATCTAAGTATTCAGGAAAACCATATGTTTTTTTGAATATTATTGTTACTTGTTCATTAATAAACAACAGCCATATCAAGAAATGAAGTGCTACATGATGTCTCATTCTCCTGTAATACAGTATTTTACAACTTGGGAGGGTTGGCTCATCTGGACTAACATACCAAAGTAAATATAGAATATCTCAAAAACTATCACATCTAGTGCATCAAGTATGACCACTGACGGATAACAGGACAATGTGAGTTTCTGCACCACAGTCCATTATAAACCACATAATACATTAAGTTTACAAAGGCATTGGCTGGTGAGGATCAAGGCTCCTCTCCCTTTGCTTAATTAGATAAGTATGCGAATCTTACCAAAATGTCTTTTATAACTTTTTAAAAATACAACAGAAACACAAAGTAGTACAGAAAGCCATAATTTCAGCTTGTGGTAAAACGGTGCAACGTTTTTAATGGGTATTTAGCATGTGAAAGTACAAATTACACATTTGTGTGCACAGTAGTGAAACAATATCCAATGATAATATTATACAAATTCGGAAAGTATTAATTATTGGTCGCTTGATAGGCACACGGTCTTGTTATATCACCATTAGCAGTAAAATAAATACATGTTTTCCACCAGGGCAGTATTCAACAGAAGTTTAGCTGCTGATCTGAGCTTCATGCTGTTACCGTTTTATTGCCAATAATATTCATCAGCAGTTTCTGTCAGGAAGGTAAGGGCGCATTTCTGTCTACGTAACAAAGCCATAACAGAGCGCTTGAGAATAACTACATGAAATTACAATCCAACTACATATTTTCTTCTACCAGAGCAGTAAAAGTTTATCAGTATGCAACACTCATAACATGAGGGAAGGATCCGACTCTGTGTTTATCTTTTTTAATAGTCATATCGGCTGTTATAAACGCCGATGAATATCTGCAAGTAGCTTAAATCGGCCAATAATATCTGCAAAACGATAAATCGGTCGGGCTCTAGTTATCAGTATTATCACGGTATTGTAAAAATGTGCCACAAAAGATTAAAATGTACTGATACACAGACTGAAACCAGTTCAACAAGTTTTATATTGAAAACTACGCATAAAATTTATATTTTGCTTGCTTAAACAATAATATAACAGCCAATATAATTTTGTAAACATTTGAAAACCCTCTCAAGTATGCATTAAAGATTTTATATTTTATATTATATAGGTAATACAATTACGCCATGTACAATTAGATGAAAACAAATAAGACAGTGATAGTAACTGAGCCCAACAACTGACAGAAATACAGAGGAGTCTGCAGCGTTTCTCCTATTCTGACACTTTCACAACTAATTTGATAGCTGCTGGATTTAAAGTGAACAAGATATGCTGGTTGGTTGACTAAACTGCGCAACATGTTGTGCTTTGAAAATCACAAGACTATCGTGAGTTTATAGCCCATGGATGTTGATCACAGTGTGATTTGGAAAATGACTGGCAGTATCTGACTTGTATGGGCTAAAACTTGGGAAAATGTTAATTACTCCTTGAAGTGAAAGTAATTGCTTGGTTGTTGATTATCATTCTCTGGTAAGCCTCTAACTGCCGTTCTTCTGCTTCTTCACCTGTTACCCTCCAACATCCAAGGGCAGGAAGTCTTCAAAGATTAGCGCATCAGATGCCACAGATTGCTTGATGAAGTTCATGAGGGTATGTTTTTTAATTGTATATTGTTTGCATTTTCAATTGATTAATTTTCAGATGACGTGAAATGTTATGGTGTTATCTAGAACTATCATCAATTTCTTGATGTCAAGGGAGCCTGACATGATTTGTTTTAAAATGTGCAGGCTTTGTATTTGGCGGTTGGAAAAAAATTAAGTTGAAGTCAAACAATGGAATAATTGCTCTTAATTGTTGGCAGCGGTGCTGGCATTCATGAACAAATAACATTTTTGTTCGATGTGATTTATTTGATCTTTTTTTCTATCAAAGGTGGGGAGAAGCTTTGAGACCTTCCTCAAGGAAAATGGCCCTGCTCAGCCTTTTCTCCTGTGTGTCAGGGAAAGAAAGAACAGTATCCAGAATTTCTACAATGTCCTGGACCAGAAGGTGATCCCCTGTACGACCCAGACCGCAGTTGCTGCTTTGACGAGCGCTTCAAGGCACATTTTGCTTTTGCTGTGTCCTATGATGAGGTGTTGTGCAACTTCTACACGTTCATCCAGACCACCTTGTATGGTGTTGATGTTGGCAGTGTGAAGGAGAGTCCTTGGGTCAAGGAAATCAGAGAAAAAATTCTTCACCGCGCAGTTTGAAGGGGAACACATCTATGACTGGAAATATGTTCACATGTTACATTTGTAAGGTACACCACACAAGTTGTTCAGTGGTATTCAGACATTTGAGGTTTCAGCATGGTATGTACCCAGGAAGAACTTCGCGTTTGAACTGTGGATGGGTTAGCCTGGATGTTGTTGTTGAATGTTTGTCATGTGATACATCAAGAGAAACCTTAGAGAATGTTGAGGATTGTTTTGATCAGCTTCCAAATCCATGCTCATGTCTTAACACAGAATCTAAAAGGATGAGGCATTTTGAGGAAAAATGGAAAATAGTAGAATCTTGGTGTTCGTTTTGATATACGTACACATACAGGCAAGTTCCTGTCGATGATGTTCAGTATTTCAGGTCACTGGTGACAACTTAGCTTTACATGGCCTTTTTGGTTTTGTTGAATCTTTCAGTGTAAATTATTGTTGTCGATTTTGTTTAAGTGATAAAACAAAGTTGCAGTCAGTTTTTAGTGAAGATCATCCATGTTTAACTCATGTTTAAAGACCTTCATTCATAACACAGTAGTGCCATTCAGCAAAATCCAGCTTTGGCCTCAAAATTTGGTGTCTAAAGAACCTGTCTGCTCAATTCCCTCCAGCTGTTCCATACTTCAGACAACTACACTGTAGTCAAACCTATAAAGACTGCATTTCCTGTTAAAGAGGATAAACCAACATGAAGACCAGAGAGCTGTCTGTGGGAGAAAAGCAAGCCATTGCCAAGCTGAGAAAAGAAGGAAAATCGTTGGACAAACATTGGGCATAGCAAGCACAACAATTTTGAATGTCCTGAAAAAGAAAGAAACTACTGGTGTACTGAGCAACAGACGTCCAACAGGTCGGCCAAATAGTTGATGACATATTGTGAGAGTTGTGAAGAAAACCCCCAAAACATCAGGAAGTGACACCAACGACCTCCACAGTGCAGGGTGAAGGTATCATAATCCACTGTTGGAAGAAGACTCAGAGAGCAGAAATATAGAGGCCACACCAGAAGATGCAAACCAGTCATCAGCAGGAAGAATCGGAAGGCCAGACTGAAATTTGCAAAGAGGTACAGAGATGAGCCACAAAAGTTCTGGAACACAATCTTATGGACTGATGAGACCAAGATTAATCTCTAGCAAAGTGATGGAAAGGCCAAAGTGTGGAGAAAGAAAGGAACTGCTTATGATCCGAAGCATACAAGCTCATCTGTGAAGCATGGTGGAGGTAATGTCATGGCTTGGGCGTGCATGGCTGCTTCTGGAACAGGCTCATTAATATTTATTGATGATGGAACTGATGATGGTAGCAGCAGAATGAATTCTGAAGTGAACAGAAACATTTTGTCTGCCAATTTACGGATAAATGCATTGAAACTAATGGGGAGGAAGTTTATCATGCAGCAGGACAATGACCCAAAGCACACTGCCAACTAAACAAAGGACTGTGGAAGGTTTTAGACTGGCCAAGTCAATCACCTGATCTTAACCCAACAGAGCTGCATTTCACCTCCTTAAGAGGAGACTGAGGGTAGAAACACCCCGAAACAAACAAGAACTGAAAGAAGCTGCGGTAAAAGCCTGGAATAGCATCACAAATGAAGAATGCAACAGTTTGGTGATGTCGATGGGTCGCAGGCTTGAGGCAGTTATTGCAAGCAAGGGTTATGCCACCAAATATTAAATGTTATTTACTTTAAGATTGCTCACCTAAGAATGCTGTGGTCTAATACAAACGGTGAAATGTCCTGAGTTGTTTAACACATCTAGATGTGAATACCAGGAAATAAAAGCTGAAATTCTGAACTCTTGTCTCATACTCATCTTTTGATCTTAAACCCAAATTTCTTCAGTGAACAACAAAAACAAAGGAATTTGCCTTACCGTTCCAATACTTTTGGAGGGGACTGTATGTGGGATGGGTACAGTGGGTGGAGCGGGCATAGGGTGTCCACAACATTCTACATTCTCAAGAGTTGATTGCGTTAGTGTATTGGAATCAAGTGTGACACTGACACCAGTGTAGAGTACTATCAACACTACTCAGTGTTAGTTTTTAACTCCCTACAGTATTGAAATAACTCTGAGTGTTTAAAAAATTCAAAAGTGTTTCAAGAGAGTGTTCAAAAAAAGACACTATTGTAGTTTTCTATTTAACACTGTCAGTGTTAATTTAACATTTTGCTGTGTAGCTGTAGCTGGTACCTGTTTAACAAACATCCGCACATTAATATTTATAGGTTACTGGATGTGCTGCTCAGAGATGAAAGATCATTTCTACTGGCACAATGCTGATATTCTCTGCATTTAGAGTTATTGATTCTGATTGTGAATTCGTTATTGAATAACCCAGAATATGATCATGGTGTCTTGGGATTTATTAGGCTAAATGTTTGAGTGAAATTAAAATGCTCATATCAAAGACGCTTGGTTTTAGGCTTTCCGTTTATTTCTTCTTCTTATATCCTATACAGTATATCTATATTTTGTAAATATTACACCTTAAACCTATTTTATTGTTTTCCAGCTGTGTGTCACATGGTCTAGTCATGATTGAGTGATCATGCCTGCAATTTAGACAAGTTTAATCAACCCAAGATAATAATAATAATAATAATAATAATAATAATAACTAGAACTGCAAGCAGTTGTAAGCGGGGTCCAAGCGCGTGACAAAACAGTGCAAACAGCTGCTGACGTCCAATTATTAGGCTGTATAACATAAAGAGCATCTTTTGCATTCAGCACTAACCTGGTGTATTTTATGTTGTCATATTGTAACAATAGTTAGAAGTGTTCCTCCCTGTCATTTCATAGTTTTCAGTCACGTGACATTCGCGGTAGGCTACCTGGAGGGCAAAAACAACAGACCAACACAACGGCTCACGCCGCGACTCCCCCTTAGAGACGTCGCAAAAGCAGTTACATTTATTTGGATCACCTCTCAACTTAAGAAAACGAAAGATATGAACACAAACTGCAAATGTTGGGCACTTCCGATCCATGTTACAGCACCCGCTGCCCTTTTTCTGTTGTTAAAAAGCCTAGCTGTTTAATTCACACAAATATCCCGCTGTATATTATTTGATCAGAACAAAGTATTACTTATTTATCAAACGGGTAAGAAGTTCTTCTTCCACATAGGCCTACATTTACTAATTTGGCAGACACTATTATGCGGGAAAAAGTCACCTGAAGAAGAGTGTTCTTTCTACAATTTGAACCCCGACCTCTTGAATGTGGGACAGCTACACTGCCGCTGTAATACTGTGTAGCTGTGTTCTGTGGAGAGCACTGTTACTAAGCATCTCTTTCGTTGTCAACTTCCGTTGTGGCCTTTTGTATTTGCGTTGTGGCTTTTTGTATTCGTGTTGTGGCTTTTGTGTTCATGTTGTGACGTTTGTATTAGGCCTGAAACCTACGGGCCACCGTAGCTAGTTGCACCAAAGTATCTTCCAATCTTCCATCACTTCCTGTTTTTTAACATTTGTTAGCTTATAATTAGAACCGTTTTATGCGTTTGATCTGGGGAGCACACGCCTCTATCAGCTTCATCCAGAGATGGTCCGTGCCAAGTTTGGTTTTGATCAGACTTGCGGTTTCGGAGGAGTAAATTAAAATAGGTTTTGCAGTTTTCGCAATTTTGCAAAAAAAAAAATTATAGATGGAAATGGGCGTGGCCTATACCAGGGGATTCAGCTTGATCCCCCGAACGTGTGGATATAAGGTTTTTGATATGCGCCTTCATTAGCGGGAGTTCCAAGCCCAAACGCAATTACCTTGATTATAGCGCCCCTTAAAGGTGTAGAATTGTAGTGGTTTGGACCTACCCTGTCAGTTTTGTGTCTTACCGTCTTGGCCGCAGTAAGACATTTATGCACGGAAGAATAAGAATAATAATAATAAAAACAACAACGATTCCAATAGGGTTCTCATCCCTGCTGGGCCTGGGAACCGCGATGCCTTGCATTCACAGGTTCCCTTGCCCTTCTCGGGCTTGGACCCCTAATAATAATCTGAGCAAAAACAATAGGTTCGTTGCACTTGGTGCCAAGAACACCGTTGGTGCCCTGGCACTTTTGTGCTCGGGCCCTAATAAGGGGGGAACGCAAGACTGAGATAGATTGAAGTATGGGAGTCTGTCGGTCCCTCGTGCCCTTGGTTGACCCTCGGGGTCAAAGATTCTATAGCAGGGGTATTAAATTAAAATTCAAAGGTCCAGTGAGAGAAAATTTCACGAAGCATAAGGGCCATAAACTTGCATTATCATTCAGTAGCCTACCATAACGTATAGCCTAGTTGTATCAACATATGTTTTTAGTCAACAACTGACTGTCAAATCCATATACTGTATATAAAGGTCAACTCAGATACTATTTCAACAATAAAACTGAAGGGATAATAAATAATAACTACTTTTACAATAAATTCTAAATTTAAGGAAACTAAAGGCTGCAATTAAAAAAGTTTTTGTAGATGTGCATCTTAAAATAAATAAATTTTATTTGTTGTTCAATTTCAGAAAAAATAAAATTAAAGTAGCTTTGAGCGATTGAAGTTCTGTCTCAAGCTATTTTATAATTAACACTCAACACATCTTAACAAATGAACAGCTGTAATGCCTCCTCTTCTCTTTCATTCCCTCTTATATAGCTACAACTTCCCTACTTCCTCTTGTTCAGTGAGAAACATGAGCTGTGGCTAGGATTGGAGCTATGTGAGATATTCAGATTTTGAACTGCCCGTGGGAAGAATTTACATGTGAGAATGTGTACATTCTTGGTTAAAAGACATGTCAAGTATCTTTTCTCTTTCATCTCCTCTCTTCCTCTGTGTATCTCACTCGCGGACTCGACTTGCAATGTTCATGGCCATTAATGGCACTGGCAATGCTTATCAGAATGCACAGATTTGATTGGCTGAGCATCATCACATGAGACAATTGGAACACATGCAATTGGTCTGTGAGTTTCCTGGGGCGCTAAACCAGTACAGTAAATGCTAGAAAATAAAATAGAAACGCTCCTTCACGAGGTAGTAATTCTCACTAATAAATCGGCTGTACATGCCACCAAAGCCAAACAATTTTTTTTGTTTATCTTCCCAAGAGTCTGGTCTATCCGTCTTCGTACAGAAAGATATAGAACCAAACTCTCCAAACCGATACACAGCAATGAAATCAGTTTACTTTAGATAAGGTTGCCAGTTTTTCCAGTATTTTTCACATCTTCTTAAAGCATGTCTCAGGGAGTATTTGTAGTAAATACCTATCCTGCTTTTTCAGCTCACTTGGTAAGTTTCCCAAATACAAAACACCAAAGTTAAAATCAAGCCTGTGGCTGGTGACTGATCTAATCACCATTACCACATATGACAAGTATGAAGAAATATAAAATATAAAAAAGAGCACGCCCAGAAAATAGAAAAATGATCATGATTGATTGATGGGTGTCAGGGGATCGATTGTTTGAATGTTGATTGATGGCAAAGTGTTTGCAGGAGTTGCGGCGCATGGGCTGTCTGGGGTGTGTGCGTGACGGGGGGACCAGTGTTTGCCCTGTGTACGGCGCACCACCACTGGGGAGTGGGTGGCCACTCTGCTTGGGTGTCGCAGTCGTTGGTGTAGGGGTGGTGATTTTGGCTCGCGTGCTGTGCGGGTGGGGTGGCACTCGACTGGCTTCCTGTGGTTCCTGTGTCTGGGGCCGGGTGTGTGGGAGGGGGCTGGCGCCAGGGCATTGCAGTGGAGGTTGGTGGGAGGGTTGTTTGCGTGTTTCTGTCTGGTGGTGGACGTGCGGTGTGGGTCACGGTGTGTCCATAGGTGGGGTTCTGTGGTCTCCCCGACTGTGGGGGGTGGGGGAGTGGGTTGGTGGTTGGCGCCGGCTCGTGACTTTTGCTCATGTCTGGGACAGGTGGCGTGTCCCTGGGCGCCCATTGTCTCCTCTCCTTGCAGGGGCCCTCTTTGGCAGGGGTGGGGCTCCCGTTGCTTACCCCTGCCGGCTCTCTCACAGTGGGGGCATTCGGTAGTCCCGGGGGCACATGGCCGGTGTTGTTGGGGTGGGTTTTGGCCCTCTCTTGGGTGTGGCTGCCTGGGGGGGCTGGGCTCCCGTCCAGGGACGGGACTGGCCTCGGGTTCATGGGGCTCGGGGGCCGCTGGCTCTGCCTGCACTCTGGGCTGGGGACTGTCGGCCCTGGTTCTGCCGTCAGCGTCTTACATATGTTTAACCAGTCATCTTCACTTAATTTTATGTTAACTTCTTTTTCCCATTTTGATTTAACATACATTGTTGAAAGACCTCTTTCCAATTGTAAATATGAATAAATCCTGGAAATCAATTTTCTGTTAAAATTACCATTATACTGTATGCCTCAATGAATATCTTGATCAGACTCATTCCTATGTCTCCAGTACTTTTAATATTTTTTGTCAAAGTAGTGTCTCACTTGAAGATGTCTGAAAAAATCCTGTTTCTCTAAGTTATAGGTCTCAGTGAGTTGTTGAAATGTATTTAAACCTTTATCCATGGATATTTTACACTAAGATGTGATACCCATATTTGTCCATTGTTTAAACCTACTGTCCAAATTGGCTGTTCTGAAGTCTGTGTCGTGTGCCACCCAGCATAATATTTGTGCGTTTCTTTCAAGTTCTGGGTCTTTAAATTCATTATGCCAGATGTTTAGGGAACTGCAATCCAGTTGGTCACTTTGTCTAGGTATTTATTTTGAAGGACATTTCCTCTTATAATAGATTGGAGAGGTATGTTTATTTGACTTTGTTCTAAGCACTTCCATTTTGCCTCATATGTAGGATCATACCAACAAGCCAAAAGGCGTAGCTGTTGTTTTGTAGTAGTCTTCCAAACAGGGTAGGGCCCTTCCGCCTTTGTCTTTGGGCAGCTGTAATGTCTGAAATCTAATCCGTGGCCTTTGTTTTCCCCAAATAAAGACTGAAGTATTTCTATTCCATTCTGTGGTGTAGTCTGGCCAGAGTAGCTAGGAAGGTGGTAGGTAGGCAGACTCAAACATCGTATGTTTGCAGAGGTGATTATTTTATTTACAGTGGTCTGCAGTACGCGGATAATTCACCAATCAAACAAACAAAAAGAATGGAAGAAAAATAACACATTAAACTTGTAGCAACGCTAACAAAAGGCACATGTTCGCAGCAGCACAGCCTCACTCACCTCTTTCCCCCTTGGGCGCACAAATCCCACTGTTTATATAGGATGGTCAATTCACACCCAAACTGCTTCAGCCCATCCCATTCTGATGCAGGTTGATCTACCCCATAACATTAATACCTAGAAATCGCTTAACATTTGGAACTTAGTTACCAGTTCACTCCGCTCCCACTAACTAGAAAACATGTCAGGGTTATTCACACATTTATTTATAACCAAGAACAACCAAAAGAAACATTCATATAAAGAAAGAAAAACTTCTACTTGGTTTGGCCCGGTGATGTCATCCATGACCACCCTATTCCTATAAAACAGGAAATGCTTAGGCTGGCCCCTCCCCAAACAATTGTCCTGCATGGTGGAACTGAACAAAGGAACAAACAATTGTAAGTATTAACTAGTGATGGGCATAGCGAGGCTTTGTGAAACATTGAAACGTCTGAAGCAATTGTGCCGGAATTGTGTCTAGGCTTCCACACACTTCGACACCCGTCTCCACGGTGACACCTACTGGTCATTTTTGATATCGACACATCTTGGTAGGAGTTTCATTGAAACAATGACTGACCAGTGTTTACAATTCTAAACGCCTTATCAATACATGACCAACAGGATTTCGGAGAAATCACCATACACCAAACACACAAACGCTTTCAGATTGTCAGAGACAGCAGATGGGGATTGCAATAAAAGTGTGTTTAAATAAAACACATCTGTGTGTTGTTTCATAAGTAGTCACTCATTTAGCCGACGCTTTTCTTAAAAGAAAATCCCAATTGCTATGTCAGAGGATGCACTTTGGGAGGAACTAGGGGTAAAGTGTATTGCTTAGGGACACATGTATCAGTGGGAATCAAACCCAGGTCTCTCACACCAAAAGCATATGTCTTAACCACTACCTCATAGAGACAACTTGGTCATATTCTGAATCGGAATACTTTCTTGATCTCCGACGGTGAAGTCTTTGTTGCAGATACTTGCAAGACATAAAAGGAATAGAAATAATAGGTAGTTGAAATTAGTGAGTAGAGAATATAATAAAGTATACAAATCTAAGAATATAGCCTAATAATAAATGATAATAAATGTGGATATCTACAATATTATACAGTAGCTTATTAACAAAGGTGTAGATATAGGCCCTAGTGTAATAATAATTAATAATAATGAGTGCTGGCAGTGATGAGGTGTAATGGATTAAAAAAAATCAAATCAATCATCAAAAGTAAAGTTGAAGTTATTTCAAGAATGATTAATGAAAAGTGGAACAATGTCTCACATTTGTTATATGTCAAGAATTGTATTCAGAAATATTCATCTGTTTTGGGGCTGAGTCTGTTTTTTTTTCATAATTGACATCACAAGCCTTGGAAAAGTTTGGTCACATGGAACATTTGTTACTGTCAAAGATAAATATTTTTTTGCCATCATAGGCCTACAGCTGCGGATATATTACAGTAGGGTGCTCCAATAAATCAAATGATTGTGTGTCCTTGGATCTGCCAAATGAGTTAGAGGCTGATGTGCTGTTTGTTCCAAACACTGTGAATCAAGCGTAGAAGCGGCAGGTGTGCCACCTGTCAAAACAGGGGTGAAACGCACCGAAGCCTCGCTTCACTATGGTCATGTGACATTGAAGTTTTGAACCATGCTTTGGAGCAGTGTTTCTAAATGTCTGTGCTTCGGGATCTCAACACAGCGTCGACACGTCAGTATCGAGCGTCGCATCCCTAGTATTAACACAGGAAAACAATTAAATCATGTTGCAACCTTGCAACCCAATAAAATGGAGCTGAAACTAACTTATTACTGTGTTTACTCTAACTTATCATATGCTTTACTGTCGACTGTAACATAATGCAACCACAAATTTAGAGATTCTGCAAACGTTTTCCTGTGGGTCATAGTTAAATGTGAGTCTGAGTTTTCTCTAGGTTTAATTTGTAGCCAGAGGATGAGCCAAAAACATTGAGCAAAGACAGTATTTTAAGCAGGCTTAAATTAGGGTTTGTAAGAGTCACCCCCCCCCCCCCCAAGAACATAGTTAAAACGTTCCCTGGTTTCAATTAGTTTAGCTCTCTTTTTGATTTTATTTTCATATAGAGAATTTAGAGTTTGTTTCGTGTCCAGAATCTAGTTTTAAGATTTCATTGTTGTGCGGCTGTGGCTGAGGTAGAGCGGGTTGGCTGTTAATCGGAAGGTCGGCGGGTTCAATCCCTGGCTCCCCCTGGTTGCGTGTCGAAGTGTCCTTGGGCAAGATACTGAACCCCGAATTGCCCCTGGCGGCTGTTCCAGCAGTGTATGAATGAGTGTGAATGTTAGTTTCTGTTTGAGCACAGTGTATGAATGTGTATGACTGGTGAATGCAGATGTAGTGTAAAAGCGCTTTGAGTGGTTGAAAAGACTAGAAAGGCGCTATACAAATACGGAGCATTTACATTTACAAATGCCATTTGTTTATTCTCCAAAAATTTTAATTTTTCAATCAAATCTTTAAGTTTTTTCTCTTTTACCCTTTTTTAAGTTTGCCTCTAATGACCGCCTTGGCAGCATCCCACAGTGTGCTGGGAGATACTCCTCCATTATCATTGTCATCAAGTCATATAGTCCGCAAATTCTTTCTTAATATATTCTTGACATTGAGGGTCATTTATAAGGCTGGTGTTAAGTCTCCATAAAGTTTCTTTGGGCTTGTGGTCCGGATGTAGTGTTAAATACACTCCTGCGTGGTCAGAAATGTCACATATCCCTGGTGTATTTTAGAATCCTCTGTCTATCCACATAAAGAAGTAGTATTCTTGAATACACACGATGGGTGTGGGAGAGAAAAGTAAAACATTTATCAACTGGATGTAATTCTCTCCATATGTCCATCATGCCCATTTCCTTGAACACTTTTTTAATATACAACGCGTTAGAATTTACTTTATTTGAGGAGTCCAGCAAGGGGTTCAGCTGAGCATTCCAGTCTCCCCCACAAATGAACACACCTTAGGCTTCCATGGATATCAAATCAAAAACCCTCTTAATCAACAGTTTGTCACTTCCCAGTGGCCTATAGACATTCAATAGTGTTACTTCTTCATGGTCAATGAAACCTTTAACCAGGGCCTTGCAGAGACCACTGGAAGGGCAGGTGCTCAAAGTATAAAAGGGGCACATGGAACAAGGATTTAAATAGGTCTGTTCTCAAAATATCGATACATAAATATATCATTGTGTATTCCTTGCTGATGCCCGTATACAGATGCTTCTGTATCGATACATCAGCAAATGCTGTGATGCAAAAACAAACAGGGAATACCCAGCTCTAGCTTTAGAACACTGAGGGCTGACATAACTTGCAGGGAACAGTTGCTGTTGAGGGGTTTGCTAGGGATGCTGCTGCTGCTGTCGTTGCTGCTGATACTACTGGAGGTGATCTGTAACTAAAGATATCAAAATAAACATAGGATATATATTAGCTAATTAAACAATTATGGGACCATGAAAAGATGTAAAGATTGCTGACAGTATTTGACACTGGTTCACTGTGACTGACCTGCTGTAGTGCTGCAGCTGCTGCCAAGGCTGACTGCTAAGGGAGACGCTCACAGGGACTGATGCACACCGAGAGCTGCAGGTAGAGGAAATAAGATACCAGATTAAAAAAAAGTGTGGGAAATAATCTGAGAAGGAAACATTAATGGGGGAAAGGATGAGGATGGAAGGGGTAAGAGTGAGACAAATCTTTCGAGGTGTGTGTGTCTGTGTGTTGTTTGCTTGTGTGTCTACAGTATGCAATATAGTGATAATGATTTTTTATATTGCATTGTCAATCTGAGATATATTTGGATTTTGATTGACTATATGTCTTTCACATTAACATTTCATACCATTTCCTGAAATCTAATAGGGCCCTTTCTACTTCATCTTTACTTTGATGTCAGGAATATTGTTTATTTTTATTTTACATTGGTACTGACATTTTTATATGCATGGTGTGGTTTTGTAAACACTACTCCATCCATCCATCTATCCATCCATCGTCAACCGCTTATCCTGCGTACAGGGTCGTGGGGGGGGCTGGAGCCAATCCCAGCTGACATTGGGCGCAAGGCGGGGTACACCCTGGACAGGCAGGGCCACACTTGGACGAAAAACCACTCACGCTCACACAGGACAATTTAGGGTAACCAATCAACCTAGCCTGCATGTCTTTGGATGGTGGGAGGAAGCTGGAGCACACGGAGAGAACCCACGCAGACACGGGGAGAACATGCAAACTCCACCGCACCACTGTGCCGCCCTGTAAACACTACTGTTGCTGTTAAATTAAAATACTGTTCTGAATTTAATGATAATTTAAAAAAATGGCAGATAAGTATGCTATAAGTTGGAGGAGTAAGTATCACTATAAGCCTGTTTTACCAATGTAGTTATAATTACTTTAAGGCACAAGGCTTTTATTAAGTTACTATAATATTCTAGTTCAAGTGAAAGGTTTTTTGTCATATTACATAAAATGGACCAGACCTCTCAATGCCCTTGAAATTTTTCTCCCTCAAACAGCAAAACCGAAGTGAGCAGAGCACCTATGTTTATCTGTGTGTAGAAGTAACGTTAGCTGTCGGCACAGTGTTAGCCGGCAGCTAACGTTACTACAGGCGACACACAGAAATATACACAACAACTCTGCTGCTCTCTTTGCGTCTTTCTTTTAAAATACATCCAGTAACCCACAACAAGCACATTGTGGCAAACCCCACTTACCAGCAGAATCGAAGGTGTCCTGCAGGCAGTGCTGCTGAATCACTAATGGTGTCTGAACGGGAGGGCTCGTTACGGATGAGGCCATGAGGCGAAATTATTATTCATTCATTTTACTAATAGTTCGATTGGGCAGGCCTGCACAAAATGGCCTTTACAAATAAAAAATAATAAATTTAGGTAATTTGTGTTGATAAAAGGGCACTTTGGGCATCAAAGGGCAAAAGGGCAGGTGCTCAAGCAACCAGCGCACCCCACTCTGCACGTGTCTGCGTTTAACTGTCACATAGCACCCTTCCTTATCAGTTATTTGTGAGAAAAACTGTTTGAAATTGGAATCGCTACCCCATGCGCATTTCCCCTTTTAAAAGATGAATAATAGTTTTTAAACCCCATTCTCAGCTTCTCATGTTCAGGGTTTGAAACGTGTTTCCTTCCAGAAAATAATGTCCTGCTTTTCTCTTTTCATTTTAGCAATTGCTTTATGGCTTTTAATAGGGTTATGCAACCCATTGACATTAAGGGTGATTACTTTGTATTTGTGATAAAGCATTTCAGTCCTCAGAAGGAAAAAAATGTCCACTCCATTTCATATTTTCCCCTTGCTTTCTTTTTGTTTCCCCCTTTCATGCTACCATAAACCTATCTACCATGATACCAAGTATTTTATATGAGGGGGAAAATAGACCATCTGGGAGCTGCTTGCCTCTGCGCCTTAACGGAAGTCCGTAGGGCATTTTAATCCTTTCTATGGTTTACTAAATCGCACCCTTTTTGCAGTTATGTAATCGCACATGACAACATTGCGGTTTCGATTGCAATTAGATTAATCATGCAGCATTGCCATAGATGGTTGTGGTGAGATTTACAGACTGGCTAGTTTGGTGACAAAAATGAGCTAAGGCAAGAACATTAAAATACTTAGGTCAGTACCAATCACGTTGTTACCATGCTGCTGTGAGTCAATGATAAGAGTAAGGTTAATTTCAATTCAATTTCAATTTTCAATGTTATTTATATAGCGCCAAATCACAACAGTTATCTAACTTCCTTTAACAGGCAGAAACATGAGCAGAACCATGGCTCAGGGTGGGCAGCTATCTCCCTTGACCGGTTGGGGGTGAAGGGTGGCAGCCTACAATATACACACAGAGGTACAGACAGTAATGTTGATGTTGCTATAGACTGAATGAGAAATGGTACAGATATTTATAGTAGTGTTAATGATAACAATCGTAATGTTAATGATTATAATAACAATAATAACAATAGGACTAGTAACAATAGTTGTTGTAGCAGAGGGTGTCGAGCAGGAACACGGGGGCAGCAGGTGACTTGCAACCACAGATCCAGACTCCACAGCTTCCAGAGCCAGAAACACCTGCAGGAAGTGATAGGAGGAGAGAGGAGAGGGACGAGAAAGCACAAGACTACCAGAAAGGGGAGAAGTTGCGTTAGTAACATGCAATAATGGGATGAGGTTGTATACAGAGGGAGAGAAAGTAGAGGAGAGAGGAGCTCAGTGCATCATAGGAAATCCCCCGGCAGTCTAGGCCTATAGCAGCATAACTAAGGGATGGTTCAGGACTCACCTGAGCCAGCCCTAACTATAAGCTTTATCAAAGAGGAAAGTCTTAAGCCTACTCTTAAATATGGAGATGGTGTCTGCCTCCTGAACCCAAACTGGAACCTGGTTCCACAGGAGAGGAGCTTGATACAGGTGCTGGTCATATAATTAGAATATCATATCAAAAAGTTGATTTATTTCAGTAATTCCATTCAAAAAGTGAAACTTGGATATTTTATTCATTCATTACACACAGACTGATATATTTCAAATGTTTATTTCATTTAATTGTGATGATTAAAACTGAAAAACTAATGAAAATCCCAAATTCAGTATCTCTGAAAATTAGAATGAATATTACTTAAGACCAATACAAAAAAAGGATTATAAGAAATGTTGGCCAACTGAAAAGTATGAACATGAAAAGTATGAGCATGTACAGCACTCAATACTTAGTTGGGGCCCCTTTTGCTTGAATTACTGCAGCAATGCGGCGTGGCATGGAGTCGTCTGTGGCACTGCTCAGGTGTTATGAGAGCCCAGGTTGCTCTGATAGTGGCCTTCAACTCTTCTGCATTGTTGGGTCTGGCGTATCGCATCTTCCTCTTCACAATAGCCCATAGATTTTCTATAGGGTTAAGTTTAAGTAGTTTGCTGGCCAATTAAGAACAGGTATACCATGGTCCTTAAACCAGGTACTGGTAGCTTTGGCACTGTGTGCAGGTGCCAAGTCCTGTTGGAAAATGAAATCTGCATCTCCATAAAGTTGGTCAGCAGCAGGAAGCATGAAGTGCTCTAAAACTTCCTGGTAGACGGCTGCATTGACCGTGGACCTCAGAAAACACAGTGGACCAACACCAGCAGATGACATGGCACCCCAAACCATCACTGACTGTGGAAACTTTACACTGGACTTCAAGCAACGTGGATTCTGTGCCTCTCCTCTCTTCCTCCAGACTCTGGAACCTTGATTTCCAAAGGAAATGCAAAATTTACTTTCGTCAGAGAACATAACTTTGGACCACTCAGCAGCAGTCCAGTCCTTTTTGTCGTTAGCCCAGGCGAGACGCTTCTGACACTGTGTCTTGTTCAAGAGTGGCTTGACACAAGGAATGCGACAGCTGAAACCCATGTCTTGCATACATCTGTGCGTGGTGGTTCTTGAAGCAGAAGCAGAAGACTCCAGCTGCAGTCCACTCTTTGTGAATCTCCCCCACATTTTTGAATGGGTTTTGTTTCACAGTCCTCTCCAGGGTGCGGTTATCCCTATTGCTATTCCTTTTCATAATATTCTAATTTTCTGAGATACTGATTTTGGGGTTTTCATTAGTTGTCAGTTATAATCATCAAAATTAAAAGGAATGAACACTTGAAATATATCAGTCTGTGTGGAATGAATGTATACATTATACAAGTTTCACTTTTTGAATGGCATTACTGAAATAAAAGTAGTAAATAAATAAAAGTAGTAAGGTACTATGAGCTCTTAAAGATAAGATGGTGCCTGACCATTAAGAGCTTTGTAGGTGAGAAGAGTGATTTTAAATTCTATTCTGGATTTTATAGGAAGCCAATGCAGAGAAGCTAAGACAGGAGAAATGTGATCTCTTTTCCTGGTTCCTGTCAGAACACGTGCTGCAGCATTCTGAATCAGCTGGAGAGTCTGATAATAAGGAATTGCAGTAATCCAGCCTAGAAGTATGGTTTTCTCTGGACCCCTGCCAAATCTGACCAGTGATCATTTCGCCGCTGCTCTGGGTTGTCATGGATTTGGTCCGCTAATAAACTTCCCAAGTGGGATGGATGCCGTCTCTCCGAATCCGACCAGGTCTTTCCCAGAAAGTCTGCCAATGATCTACAAAGCCCACATCGTTTGCTGGACACCACCTCGACAACCAGCAGCGAAATGATGACATGCGGCTATACATGTCATCACTGGTCAGATTTGGCAGGGGTCCAGAGAAAACTATGGTGTCCGACATTGTTTTTGCATATGTACACACCAATTCAACATTTATCTTAGTGACCTCCGATTTGTCATTACCGCCGACTTGAATAACAATCTTACTGTATTTAAGTTTATCCTTAGCCAGCAGTTTCAAATAAGACTCAATGTTGCCCGCTCTGGCCACAGGGATGCACTTAACTATGGCCGCTGGCTTCGCTAACTTCACATTTCTCAAAATGAAGCTGACAATGATCAGAGTTGGTTTCTCAGCGTGTGTCGCTGAGTGGGGAAAATCTGTTAGAGACGTGAACAGGTTGGTGGTGACCCGTGGACTTTGAATGCTTACGACTATTCGTCCTTCAGACAGTCACCCAACCACCCCTTCCCGGCTGCTCAGGAGATGCCGGGGGAGGGCTACCAGAGGCTAACTCAGGTTGGTCCGCACCAGCTACCGGGGGACTGGCTAGCTTCAGTAGTTAAAGACTGATCTACCAAGGTGCGGAGCCGGACTTCTAAATCACTGAGCCTCGCCTCCATGTCTATAAATAAACTACACTTTTTACACGTACCATTACTGCTAAAGGAAGCAGAGGAGTAACTGAACATCTGACACACCAAGCAGGAGAAAGTAGGAGAGAGAGGGAGAAGCCATGGCTCCTCCCTCCCTCCCTCCCCTCCCTCCCTGTGAAGCGATGGCTTCACATCAGCCGTCAACCAACCTGTGAACAGCTACAGTGGGTACGGAAAGTATTCAGACCCCTTTAAATTTTTCACTCTTTGTTTCATTGCAGCCATTTTCCAAAAATCAAAAAAGTTCATTTTATTTCGCAGTAATGTACACTCAGCACCCCATCTTGACAGAAAAAAACAGAAATGTAGAAATTTTTGCAAATTTATTAAAAAGAAAAACTGAAATATCACATGGTCATAAGTATTCAGACCCTTTGCTCAGTATTTAGTAGAAGCACCCTTTTGATCTAATACAGCCATGAGTCGTTTTGGGAAAGATGCAACAAGTTTTTCACATCTGGATTTGGGTATCCTCTGCCATTCCTCCTTGCAGATCCTCTCCAGTTCTGTCAGGTTGGATGGTAAACGTTGGTGGACAGCCATTTTCAGGTCTCTCCAGAGATGCTCAATTGGGTTTAAGTCAGGGCTCTGGCTGGGCCATTCAAGAACAGCCACGGAGTTGTTGTGAAGCCACTCCTTCGTTATTTTAGCGGTGTGCTTAGGGTCATTGTCTTGTTAGAAGGTAAACCTTCGGCCCAGTCTGAGGTCCAGAGCACTCTGGAAAAGGTTTTCGTCCAGGATATCCCTGTACTTGGCCGCATTCATCTTTCCCTCGATTGCATCCAGTCGTCCTGTCCCTGCAGCTGAAAAACACCCCCACAGCATGATGCTGCCACCACCATGCTTCACTGTTGAGACTGTATTGGACAGGTGATGAGCAGTGCCTGGTGTTCTCCACACATACCGCTTAGAATTAAGGCCAAAAAGTTTTATCTTGGTCTCATCAGACCAGAGGATCTTATTTATCACCATCTTGGAGTCCTTCAGGTGTTTTTTAGCAAACTCCATGCGGGCTTTCATGTGTCTTGCACTGAGGAGAGGCTTCCGTCGGGCCACTCTGCCATAAAGCCCCGACTGGTGGATTGCTGCAGTGATGGTTGACTTACTACAACTTTCTCCCATCTCCCGACTGCATCTCTGGAGCTCAGCCACAGTGACCTTTGGGTTCTTCTTTACCTCTCTCACCAAGGCTCTTCTCCCCCGATAGCTCAGTTTGGCCGGACGGCCAGCTCTAGGAAGGGTTCTGGTCGTCCCAAACGTCTTCCATTTGAGGATTATGGAGGCCACTGTGTTCTTAGGAACCTTAAGTGCAGCAGAAATTTTTTTGTAACCTTGGCCAGATCTGTGCCTTGCCACAATTCTGTCTCTGAGCTCTTCAGGCAGTTCCTTTGACCTCATGATTCTCATTTGCTCTGACATGCACTGTGAGCTGTAAGGTCTTATATAGACAGGTGTGTGGCTTTCCTAATCAAGTCCAATCAGTATAATCAAACACAGCTGGACTCAAATGAAGGTGTAGAACCATCTCAAGGATGATCAGAAGAAATAGACAGCACCTGAGTTAAATATGAGTGTCACGGCAAAGGGTCTGAATACTTATGACCATGTGATATTTCAGTTTTTCTTTTTTAATAAATTTGCAAAAATTTCTACATTTCTGTTTTTTTCTGTCAAGATGGGGTGCTGAGTGTACATTACTGAGAAATAAAATGAACTTTTTTGATTTTTGGAAAATGGCTGCAATGAAACAAAGAGTGAAAAATTTAAAGGGGTCTGAATACTTTCCGTACCCACTGTACATCCTGAAGTTCATTGTCAATGTTTACAATGAATGAACAGTCCACAGTAAAGATCAACAGATAAAAAACTGCTCTAAACAGTAAAATTACCAATAATCATAGGCTCCTCATCTAATAAGCAGAGTTGCTCACCAGTCTTTGAGCTATAGTCCAAGTCAAGTCTCAAGTCACTCGTGGTTATAATGTGTTAAATGTTGTATCACCTGCTGCGTTCAATCCAGGCTGCTTATAAAACTGCATAGCTATAAGGGATTATGTCACTGTAACCTGTGCTTACAGAGCACAACCATGTAATGTGCAATGCAATTAATGACAGCTTAGTAACTACTGTAAGTCAACATCTCCCCCAGACTCTCAAACCACTGTAATGTTAACTAATGTAAAATAAAAATGTATCGTTACATGATCAACACTAAAACCTGTAACATGGTTTTCACTTACAGAGCACAACCATGTAATCAAACCAGTGTCTCATTTAATGAAATCAACACTTTTCAGGGGAGAAGTTACCTTTCAGTCAATACGTAGAGGCTGCAATCACTTTCTGGCAGGTGAAACACTGCATTTTATGACTTTTTTTTTTTTTTAAGACTTTATTTTATATATAACTCAGCAGTAAGTCATGTTAATTATAGGCTACAGTTGTTTTCCAAATATAAACAAGGATATTAGACATACGCCTACCAAACACATAATCCATCGGCAACAACAGGCTTCTATTATTGCCTATCAATACATAAATGTCAGACCTGGTTATGCTATAAACTGCAAACACTTTTTGACAATTGACCACAATTATGATTATTCCGTTACAAGAAACAGTAATGTTTCCCCAAGACATAGGCCTACCTTTTCTATTACCACGGACATAAAGTTAGGTTTATTTGCAGGTTGTGTCTGTTTGACCCATATGCAGCAGTAGTTCTAAAGAAACTGGTTGATACAGCTTTAGCATACTGCATGCACTCCCGCGGATGGCAATCCCTTCCGGCGGATGATCACTTTTCAGCCCAACGCCCGTGTTTGTTGTCCTCTCTCAAGTGTGCCCGTGCACAGCTGATACGAAGCTGCATTACGTAGGCAGGTTATAGGTAACGTAGGGAGGGAATAACAGCAAGCTCATCAGAAGTTTCCTAAAAATAAACATTGTTCACCGGTCCTGCACCTCGAGTCTCAAGTCACTGTGTGTGCAACTTAAGTGTGACTCGAGTCCCCATCTCTGCTAATAAGTTTACATTCTATTAGTTTGTTGTATGCTGATAGATCTTTACATGATCCAGACAGTCCTTCCATGTCACCATCAGTTATAGTGTGTGTGTGTGTGTGTGTGTGCGTGTGTGCGCACGTGGTGTAAAATAGCAATAACAATAATGTATTTCATCTATACATTATTGTATTCAGGCAATTCAGTATAATCTTGCTTGGCTGTGTGAAGCTGTATTTTAATTATTAATTTGAATGTCCCTCTCCTTGGTGCAGTCATTTATTCTAAATGTATACTTGAAACTAGTAGCACAGAAAACATTATGGCATAGTTTCCTTTGCTGTTGATTGCTCTTGTGATAAACATAGTGAATACTAAAGAAGGCTATGTTGTAAACTGATTATTTTGTAGTAATCTGAGGAGTATGAAACAGCTGCGTGAGTGTGAGGGAATTCAAATAAATTGGTAAGGAAGTTAGAGTTGTGTTAATATTTAATGTTTTGTTGTAGAAAAAAATAGATAATTGTGAAAAGTACCCTTTTTCACTTGAGTCCCTGCCCCCCCAAATATCTGGGCACGTCCATGGCCTTTATCATGTAGCTGTCTTTGTATTAGAAATTTAAAATTTAGTTGGAGTAAAAAACTTGCTATAGCTAGCTGTTATATAAATATTTTCAACTTAATCAAATCTACCATTTAGGTGGACAAAGTGCTTGTTTTACAGTGTAGTGATTGTAGATTTGTGGAGATAAGGGTTTTATTGTGAAGAGCTGGTTATCCTGTTATTGTTGCTTCTGGTGACTCACAGGCAGCAGAGTCTGCAGCTGCTTCAGCATCCCTGCCTCCATGCCTGACAGAGACACCATAGCCGCATGACATAACAGAAGGAGGAATGGTAAATATAGATTTTGCTGTAGCCTTACAATGAACATTTTACTTTAGCTCGGCCCTTTATATCTGAGTGAATGTTTTTCACCTGTTCCCTGATAGGTTGGCCTAACAATGTTCTGAAACATTTCTGTTTTGTTTTTTTAAATGTTTCACAGTGCTAGCTGTAGCCAGTCTAGTTGACAACATTGTTGAATTATGTAACGGATGAACATCAGTGACGCTACAGTGGAGGAAGACCCAGTCTCCATCTGCTAAGGGACCACTAACAAATACTTTAAATTGATAACATTTTAAATGCTGCTGGATGTGGTCATATTGAAAAGTGCTTTTGATCACCTGTAGAAAGTATGTACATTTAAGTAGATGCATGTGTAAATGAATGTAGCAGGTGTTGATAGTGCAGCTGGTTTTGTCAGTAGAGTGGGACAAAGAGATGCTGTTTTGTGTGAAGCCCTATAGTCAGCATGTTACATAACTGAGCATTTTGTGCCTGTGAGCTGTCCTGCTGTGGCTGATAGAGTGAGATCACAGAGACCAGGCTAGATGAGACCATGGGCCACAGCATTCATTTACACTATGATGTGTTTTCACTTGGATACAACATCCAGCTCTTATGAATGCAAACAACAAAAGAGAAGCAGCCTATTCAAACAGCATGCTGACGATAGTTTAACTTGTTTTCAAATGCAAAATCTGTCCTTATAAAAGCTGCTCAAATGTAATGATGTTTTTCTGTTTTAAATCATTATAAATTAAAAATATAGCCGTGAGTAGCAACGATCGGGATCCAAGCAAGTCGTGAAAAATGCAACATGTGACATTTTCAGAGTAGAAGACCAGACGCAGATGATTTGAGAGATAATTGCAGAAACACAAACTTGATTTTTACAGCATCACCTTACGGACTATGATCTGAACAACCCCATTGTCATCAAGCCCGGCTTGAGGATTTGAACCCTGGAACTTTAAATCAGCAGAGTAGGCAACTTACTGACTGAGCCACTGGTCAGACTGTTATCACACATCTTCTCACAAGTTGAGGTGGTGACGTCACATGTGCCGGACCGGGATAGTTTTGTCAGTTTAAACTTAAAACGCTTACAAAAGTCAAGATGTAAGTGAGAAAATTCTAATAAAAATCACACATTATTCTCCCTGTTTTGGGTGTGTTGTATATTATTTTGCTGGCGTTTGATCCAAAACTAAGCAAGAAATAAAATGTTTTGCATACTATACAAGTTATGGCAAGATACTGAATATCACTGCAGACTCACCATTTGACCGATCTAAAAATCCCTTGCAACACCTGATATCGGCCATCCAGAGAATGTCTGTGTTGATATTGGTAGCGTTTCAAGAAAGACTTGTGGAGATATAGATGATAATTGAATTAGCATATTCTGAAAAATTTAGAGTCACTGACTTCAGAATTCACCACAGGTTGCAGTGAGGCAATGTGAACATTTGTCACATATCAGTGGATGTGCTGAAAAAATTTCACCTCTCTAGGACGCACGGTAATTTTCTTAGATTTTTTAAAGTTTGGAATGTGAAATGTCTAGAAATGTACATTTGTTATAATAAGCCACACCCACTTTGTGCAGTCCTTACCAAATTTTATGCATCAACTGAGTAGTGACCCTAGATCATAGAAACTGAATTTTGTAGAAATCCATGCAGCAAATTACGAGGTATAAACTATGCCAGTGTAGTGTATAGAAAGTGTAGTGCCCGCTAGTGGAAGAATATCCCAGGACAGCTCAGCGAAGCTCGAAGCATCTGAGCAGACTTGTCAAGTCTGGTTACAATAGCTTAAGCCAATTTTGATTTACGGGCATTTATGTAAAACTGTACATAAAGACACAAAAGTAAAACAGATTGATGTATCAAAATTCTTTTGATAACTTTTGATCAGCAATGTCAGTAGATGATCCCGCTAAAGTTTCAGGTCGATTAGCGAAAGCGCCTGGGACGAGTTCGTAAAAATAGGTTTTAGAGAAAAGTGATAAAAAGTTGCATAATTTGACATTTTTAGAGCAGAAGACCATTGGAGCAAATATGCAGATAAATCCAGAGATTAAAATAATTAAAGAAGTTTGACTCTAAACAAAGCCGTTTTCGAGATAATTGCCAAAACGTAAAGTTCATTGTTATAGCGCCACCATGAGTTCTATGATTTATTTTTTATTTATTTAGTTCTATGAGGGACATTTTTTTTGCCTGAGTAGTGGGTGGAATTTGCAACCCACCTGCCAATTTTGGTGAATTTTTGTTCAGCAGTTTTTGCTGCCCAAACACTTTCAGTGGAGAAAAAGAAGAAAGAACAAAAAGAAGAGGAAGAATCTGCTTGGATCCCTTATAATTTTGTTATTGATGTTAAGACAAAATATATAATTTGGAATAGAGGGTTATATTGATAAAACCTAGTAGATGCAATGTTACATCAGGATGTTGATATAAGTCTTGGAGCTGTGGAGTCTGGATCTGTGGTTGCGAGTCACCTGCCCCCGTGTTCCTGCTCGACACCCTCTGCTAAGATTATTGTTACTAGTCCTATTGTTATTATTGTTGTTATAATCATTAACATTACGATTGCTATCATTAACACTGCTATAAATATCTGCACCATTCATTCAGTCTATAGCAACATCACCTTAACGGTCTCTGTGTGGATATTGTGTAGGCTGCCTCCCTCCCCTCTCTCTCTCCTTCCCTCCCTGTCTCTCTCCCTCCCTCACCCCCAACCGGTCGAGGCAGATGGCCGCCCACCCTGAGCCATGGTTCTGCTCGAGGTTTCTGCCTCTTAAAAAGAAGTTTTTCCTTGCCTCTGTCGCCTAGTGCTGCTCTTGGTGATAACTGTTGGGCTTCTGTAAATAGCATCATAGAGTACGGTCTATACCTGCTCTTTTATGAAAAGCGCTCTGAGATAACTATTGTTGTGATTTGGCGCCATATAAATAAAATTAAATTGAATTGAATATAATAAATATTGCGGAATATCAACTGAGAAACGCATGTGGGATACGCTGGCCTTCAGGGCCCTCTGGCAGAAAGCTTTCTGCCTTTTCCCCCCTAAACCTAACCAAGGTAGTAAGCCTTTCTGACAAAAAGCCCTCAGGGTGAGGTTGAAGTTTAGGTAGGCTAATATGAAGGGAGGTGGACTCGGATAGCGTCTGAGGCAGATGAAATGGTCTGTTAGCATTTTTAACTAGGATAATGTTTTCGTAACATTGCCGTGACGAGTAGCGACCTTATGTTTACATCTCACAGCTGTTTAGAGATTGCTGTATTACAATGTAAATGCTCCGTACATGTATAGCGCCTTTCTAGTCTTTTCGACCACTCAAAGCGCTTTTACACTACATCTGCATTCACCAGTCACACACATTCATACACTGAGCCTAAGCTCAAACAGAAACTAACATTCACACACATTCATGCGGAACAGCCGCCAGGGGAAATTTGGGGTTCAGTATCTTGCCCAAGGACTCTTCGATTTGCAGCCTGGGGGAGCCGGGATTCAACCGCTCTACCTCCTGAGCCACAGCCACCCCTACGGTGGTCATCTTAATTAATTTAACATAGCAGTGAACGGAAATGCACGCAGATATGCATTTTCTTTTGCCATGGATTGCGCTTAAAGTATGCATATAACATTAAATAAAAATCTTTATAAATATTACTTATATACCGTGTAAGAGTTTATAGAAGTAGTCATAGTGGTAGTTTTGGCTAAACAAGTGAATTGAAAATCTGACAAAACAAGATATAGATAGAATTGCCACAGTATAAACTGTATAGCAAAATGACAGATGTATAATGTCTCATGGTATCGCCATATTTTTCAACCCTAATTTCAAAGTAATACACTCCTGTAAATTCGCCCACTTGATAGGTAGCTATGAAAAGTTAATGACTTTAAGTTGGATTGCAGTTGTGGTCAGCTTGGATTCACAACAGTTGGAGGATGAGCTGTTCCGGGAAACCGTAGCCTACAAAAACACGTTGTGAGGCCCAGCATGAAACTCTTTTAAATTCTACTAGAGATACCAAAGAATCCATATGTATGCTAACATACTGATGTTTGGAAAATTCTGCATAAAATGATCTTCAAATGCCTTGTCACCCACTCCGTAAAGAAAATGTCATTAAAAGGCTGAAAGGCTGTTTGTCTTCAACAAGCACAGCAGCACAATACAAGTTCACATAGAGATGTAAAATAATAGTAATGGTAGTGTTGATGATAGAATAGTAATAAGGTATAATAATAATAATAATAGTAGCAGCAGGTGCCGAGCAGGAACACTAAACTATGGGAGAAGGAAGAAGTCAAGTAAGTAACATGCATTAATGGGATAAGAGTGCATCCAGATGGAGAGGGGCAGGAGGAGAGAGGAGCTCATTGCATCATGGGAAATCCCCCAGCAGTTTAGGCCTATAGCAGCATAACTAAGGGATGGTTCAGGACTCACCTGAGCCAGCCCTAACTATAAGCTTTATCAAAGGGGAAAGTCTTAAGCCTACTCTTAAATGTGGAGATGGTGTCTGCCTCCCAAATCCAGAATAGGACCTGATTCCACTGGAGAGGAGATTAATAGCTAGTGGCTCTGTGGATCTGGTCATAGTTTTTATTAAATTTAAAAAGTGTGTTAAAAAACACACCCTGGCTCTTTATAAATTAGTCTGACTAAATTAGTATGTTTTCAGTGTTTAACAACACACTATGGATCTTTTTTTTGTCACCAGGTTCCCAATGTTGAACATGTCCACCCCCAGCGAGCTAAAGCCTCCCTGCGTGACTCGCAATGGTATGGTGAAGTTGCCCTCCAGCCAGCCCAACGGTCTGGGCAGTGCGAGTATCACTAAGGGGACACCTGCTGCAAAGAACCGCCTGTGCCAGTCCTCATCTGTACCCTCCATCCTGCCCCCTCCACCGTCGTCCCTTCCCTACCACCACCACCACCTGGACAGCCCTGGCATGCCCAATTCAGCAGCCTCTCTCTTGGGCTCTGACCTGGAGCCTGGAATGCCTCTAGTGAGCTTGAAGCCGTCCTTTCGTCAGCTTCCCCCTCTCACTCTACCGAAACCCATGTTACTGGAGCGCCAGCTTGTCCTGGATGAGAAGCTGCTCAACCGATTGCTCTGGTACTTCACCACAGCTGAAAAATGTGTGCTGGCACAGGTATGCAAGACATGGCGCAAGGTGCTGTACCAGCCGAAGTTCTGGGAGGGAGTGACACCCATCTTGCATGCAAAGGAGCTATATACCCTGCTGCCCAATGGGGAGAAGGAATTTGTCAGTCTGCAGGCCTTTGCCCTGCGTGGCTTCCAATCTTTCTGCTTAGTGGGCGTGTCAGACCTGGACATTTGTGAGTTCATCGACAACTACCCGCTGTCCAAGAAAGGTGTTCGCTCAGTCAGCCTCAAGAGGTCTACCATCACAGATGCCGGTTTGGAGGTGAGTCAGCATGTGTTTTGACAGAGGTAATTGGATGAGAATTTTCTCTGATCTTAAAGATGATTCTCAAGTTGGACATGGTGGGTAGTTCAGAATGCCTGGGAGATTACAGCATTCCTAGCTATACACAGAACCCTTCCAGCTCTTCCCTTGCAGACAACAAAGTAGTGGCTTTGGTCAACAACAGCAGTGAGACACTAATATATTATGGTTATTTGTGGAAAGAGCCACGCAAATATTTTGATTATTTACCATGTAATATATTATATTTGATCTCATTCTAGTAAGAAATCTTCCTGCTTTCCTTGTTTTAATTTGCTGTTGATACAAACTCAACACTTCCTCCATGTTTACCTGTTGTTTTGATAAATGTTGTATAATTTATAATAATTTTCAATATCAGTACAACATTATCACGTCATACTCATCACTCTGCTGCTCTATGTTTTTCTTGTTAACACAAATACTGTTTTCATTCATTCATTATTTCCATTTGCATTTGCATTAAAAGCATTCACAGGAAGTATTGAGTTTTATTAACCCTAGCTAAAAATGTACTGTATAGCAAAAAATGCAAAGGAGAAGTGAAAAAATAAGAATGGAAACAGTGTAGTGTTAAAAAGAGAAAGTGACATCAGCATAATGGTGAGTATGACATGACTGTTGTACTGATGGAATTAGTGCTGTGAAAAATGGCCCCACAATGCAGGAAATTAAGTGGAGAGAGACTGATTTAAAAGCCGTCACTTTCAAGAGTGTCATTAAGTGACACAGTAGGTTATTGTTATTGTTAACATTTAACAATAACAATACAAAATGTATTTAATAACTTGCATGAATTATAGGTACGTTGCATTATTTTCACCACAGTTCCTCCAGTATTGAGAACTTGATATTATTTTATATTTTGAAATAATTTCTGAGGTCAATAAGTATCTCATTTTTATTTTCCAGGCAAATCCTCTCCAAAATAAGTTCTGGTAGTTTTGTGAATTTGATTAAATGTATGTTTCCATTCTTCATCTGTTATTTGTGTTCCCAACTCTTCCCATTTTATCTTCATACTACCTATTCTTTCTTCGTTGTTTGTGTTATGGTAACAGAGCATGCTAGACAGCAGTGGCAAAACATTTGAAGACACTATGATTTTTGCTTTGCTTACATTCTGTCATATTCTATTTATAGTAGCAAAAGAGTCATAATGCCTGCAGAGTTTTTCTCAGATGGCTGCTCATATCCACCTAGGCTAGGCTGCTATTCTGGGATGAGGGGAGTGTTGCCATGGAGAAAGCTGGAATTGTTGGCTGCATGATCTATATATGGACTTTACCATTGTGTATTGCTGATTGGTGCATTACCATTTTGTTGCACCTTCAAAAAACAGATAATTTATCTTGAAAAAAGAAAAGGGAGTTGTGACCAAATGTCAGCTCTGTATTGTGAAATGCTATGTCCTTGTTTTTTTCACATTAACAAAGTTTATTGCAGCTCCTTGTTTTTTAATTCAGTTTTTATTTCAAAATGTTCTTTTTGCAATGTTTTATTTCATGATGACAAGTCTTTGTCAATTGAGTCAAAAAGGCCAGGGGTCTCATTTATAAACAGTGCATACATACAAAACAGGGCTGGAAACATGCGTCTGCCACTTCCCAAGCAAAGCTTGTGATCTATAAAAAACAAACTTGTCTGTGAATGTGCGTCCTGTAAGTAAACTCTACGCACATAAAGAGGAGAAATGAGAAATGGCGACTCACATGGCAGAAGGATGAAACGGTTTGAAATTAATAGACCTACTAATGTGTAAAATAAATAAATATTACCTCTGAGTAGTATAGGCTTAAAGCCTTTCTTAATAAACACCTGTTTGACTGATTTTCCCTAAAGTGCGCAATAAAAAACTTAATTTGCGGCGCACAAAAAAAGAACCATGATTGAGGATAATAAACACAAACGGAGATATCTTGTTCTGCAAAATAACACCTCAAATATGTTGGACAGTTTAATCAGGAATCGTTTAATTAATAGCCTACTTAATGCACTGAAATTTATTCTCATAAATAAGGTGAACAGGAGACAAATTACATTTAAATTTATGCCGTTTTCAGTGCGTCAGTCGAGCAAATACTAGAGCATAGTTTCATACAGCATACATTTCATACATTGAACAAAATGCTGGGCGCCAGCATGTGGATGTGATGCGCTGCTTGTAAAACGCCTTATGGAAAATATAACACTATTTTATTAAAGATAACTTTCAGTGTGTTTCACATAAAACAAGTCATCTTTCTTTTAACTCATCGGCAGCCTCGTTAAGTGAGTGGACTGTTTGTTATAGGCAACTATGGGCGTTTGAAGGGTCGGACATGGAGCTCCCTCACATGCGCCACATTTCAAGTGTCTGAATATTTTTTGGCATATGCCATTTTTTGGCTTTTGGGCGTAGGTACACTTTTAGTGAGGTTTCTACGCACAGTTTTATAAATGAGAGCCCAGAGCTAGTAACATGATTGGCTGTTTCTTTGGTCTGAATGAGCTTAACTTGATAAATGACAGAATAAAAACAAAGATTATGAAAATAGAGGTAAAGAAAAAAAAAAATCAGTGTCTTCTGATGTTTTGACACTGCTGTGTAACATGCTCTGTTACCACAATACAAAACAAGAGGCATTTGTGTTCTAATATCCAGTTATTATATACATATTAATAACCAAAACCAGATTAAAGGTTAGTAATATTTATGTACCAGATATTTTTTGTCAGTGTACTTTACATTGTTGATATTAAAATGCGGATTCAATTTTCTCTTAATTTCCTCTTCATAACTTCATTTGAGTACTTTGTATTCTCAAAGAAAGGCCAGTATTCTAATAATCTCAAAAAAGATGGGGCCATAGCCAGGATGAACAGCTAAAGGCTGGATGTTAATAAAGACTGGGAAAATTATAAATTGGTAACCCTTTAATTTAAGTCCCTTTTTAGTATTTATAAGCATTATACAAACATTTAATTCCACACTATAATGTATTTGTAGCTATAAGGATATTATTACATGTTAATGTACAATCTTTGTCAGAAATTAAAACTTCTCCTATGAAGTGTTATGGGGTGTGGTGTGTGGACAGAGAGGACCCAAATGCAGCATTCAGAGGGAAGGAGGTTTATTGGGGGAAAAAAAAAAAAAGGGTGAGAGGGACTGGAGTGGAGGGAGAGGAGGACGTCGGGGAAGTACTGGCACGGGGAACCAAGGAGACAGGGGGCCAGGGAGCCGGGGAACCGGGAGGACGCCGAGAGGGAGGTCCGAAGGGGAGTGGGCCAGTGGATGAGCCCAGCCGAACGGAGGACGAGGGTGAGTGTACCTGGGAGGGAAACAGACAGAGAGACAAGGTTAGGGGGAGACAATGACAAGGCACAGGGTAAGTTTGAAAAAAAAACAAGAAACGAGGAAGCCTGAACACAGAAGTGGCACCAGGTATGGAGCAACGACGATCAAGCGAGGATGGTGTGGAGAACCGGGGTTGAAATACAGGCTGGGATGAGGTGATTACTGGCAGGTGTGGCAGGCTGACGAGGTGGATGATTGGTTGCAGGTGCAGGAAGTTGGCTGGGCTCAGGAGCGGAGGGAGAGAGAGAGCACACGGGGGAGAAAATACAGAGAGGCGGGCAGAGAACAGGAAACCAAGGAAAAAAGCAGAAAAACTGATAAAAAAGGAGAAAAAAAACCAGGACACTCACCGTCAGCCGGGCTGCCACCACAACAGGGCCCCCTCCTCAATGGACGCCTCCCGGCGGCCTTCCTATAGGACAAGGGGTTTGGCAGACGAACACAGGGGGGAGGAAGACGTACTGGGGTCCAGGATCCAAAACCAAACTGGGAATACAGGGAGGGCTTCAGGACAGGGAAGAGTTAGGGGAACAGGCAGGGCAGAACTGAAAACTCAGGGCTAGACAGGGTGCCAGAGGGTAGCGCTGGGGGACCAGGGAGTTCAGACGGGGTGCCAGAGGGAGGAGCTGGAGGAGCAGAGAGTTCGGGCGGACGTCCCGAGGGCGGAACAGAGGGACCAAGGGGTTCAGGGGGGCCAGGTTGGTCCAACGGGCAGCCCGAGGGCGGACAGGGGGAGCCAGGAAGTTCAGGGGGACAGGTCGAATACAGAGCAGGAGAGCCAGGGAGATCCGGCGGGCAGGCCGAGGGCGGAACAGCCCGCCGGGCTCCCCTGGTCCGCCGGGCGGACCGAGGGTGGACCAGGGAAGCCAGGAGGGTCCGGCGGGCGGCCCGGGGGCGGGCCCGGGGAGCCGGGAGGGTCCGGCGGGCGGCCCGGGGGCGGGCCCGGGGAGCCGGGAGGGTCCGGCGGGCGGCCCGGGGGAGGGCCCGGGGACGACCTCTCCAGAGGCCGGGGAGCCGGGCGTGGGGCTGGCAGCGCGACAGCAGCGGGGGGAGTCAGGGATGAGGCTGCTGGGCTGAGGGCCTTGGTGCGAGGAACAGGGGTTGGCCGGACCACCGGCGGGGCTGAAGCCGGTCCGTCCGCCAACAGAACACGAGGAGCAGGGGTCGGCCGGACCACCGGCGGGGCTGAAGCCGGTCCGTCCGCCAACAGAACACGAGGAGCAGGGGTCGGCCGGACCACCGGCGGGGCTGAAGCCGGTCCGTCCGCCAACAGAACACGAGGAGCAGGGGTCGGCCGGACCACCGGCGGGGCTGAAGCCGGTCCGTCCGCCAACAGAACACGAGGACTAGTGGCCCTAAGGGGCAAGGGATCGGGGGGGCCAGGCTGGAGGCTGGCGGCGCTAGCAGGTTGGGGATCAGGGTCTGACTGGGGCCTAACCTGTTGGGGATCAGGGGGAAGCTGGGGGCTAGCGGCGCTAGCAGGCCGAGGGACAGGCTCGAGGTCGGATGCCAACTGCCACGTAGACCACAGCTCTGCCAAGACATCCAAGAACATGTCCCTCTCCGCTTTTGAGTCTGCTGGGTCCATGGGTGGCTTGATCGTTCTGTTACGGGGTGTGGTGTGTGGACAGAGAGGACCCAAATGCAGCATTCAGAGGGAAGGAGGTTTATTGGGGGAAAAAAGGGTGAGAGGGACTGGAGTGGAGGGAGAGGAGGACGTCGGGGAAGTACTGGCACGGGAACCAAGGAGACAGGGGGCCAGGGAGCCGGGGAACACAGGGGCCAAGGAAGCGAGGAGAGGCAGGGGAACAGGGAGGACGCCGAGAGGGAGGTCCGAAGGGGAGTGGGCCAGTGGATGAGCCCAGCCGAACGGAGGACGAGGGTGAGTGTACCTGGGAGGGAAACAGACAGAGAGACAAGGTTAGGGGGAGACAATGACAAGGCACAGGGTAAGTTTGAAAAAACAAGAAACGAGGAAGCTTGAACACAGAAGTGGCACCAGGTATGGAGCAACGACGATCAAGCGAGGATGGTGTGGAGAACCGGGGTTGAAATACAGGCTGGGATGAGGTGATTACTGGCAGGTGTGGCAGGCTGACGAGGTGGATGATGGGTTGCAGGTGCAGGAAGTTGGCTGGGCTCAGGAGCGGAGGGAGAGAGAGAGCACACGGGGGAGAAAATACAGAGAGGCGGGCAGAGAACAGGAAACCAAGGAAAAAAGCAGAAAAACTGATAAAAAGGAGAAAAAAAACCAGGACACTCACCGTCAGCCGGGCTGCCACCACAACATGAAGACATATTTCATATTATTCCAACTGTGTTTTACCATATTGTCATAACTTGGGGTCTTTGTTACATGTGTTCATTGCTATCCTTTTCTTTTTGTTCCCTAGCCCTTACTGACAGACAATGCTGGAGAGCTGGTACAATATACACCAATCTTTTCACTGGTGCTTACACTAAAATGGCATCATGTTGTTAAAACACACGGATAGGCTGACTCATTAGATAGATAATTAGCTAGGGGTGGAAAATAAGTAGTATCATGAATACAACAGCTCATGCTGATTAGAACACTGTACAACTGTGTAACTTAAAATGGAGTTCTTGTGTTGGACTATAGTTAGAGAGTAATACTGTGTAAAAATACTGCTTATTTTTTGGTACTGTCTATTTACTCTTTGTCTCTCTGTAACCATATTTCACCAGCTACATGAGTGAATCAAACTTGTGGCCTTTATGTTGCAGGTTATGTTGGAGCAAATGCAAGGCCTGATGCACCTTGAACTCTCAGGCTGCAATGACTTTACAGAGGCCGGCCTGTGGTCCAGTCTGAATGCCCGGCTAACTTCCCTCAGTGTCAGTGACTGCATCAATGTGGCGGATGACGCCATTGCTGCTATCTCACAGCTCCTGCCCAACCTATCAGAGTTGAGCCTGCAAGCCTACCACGTCACTGACACGGCCATGGCCTATTTCACAGCCAAACAGGTAGGATGTGAAAACAAGAGAAACCAGCTTGGTTTGCTAACTGTCCACATTCATACATCTTAATTCTCATTGTGGATCTCAATTATTCTGTTTCCGATTTTTTTCACATTATTAAAAAATATATATATGTGGCTGTAATAAGCCTTCCTCTCTGCCTACCTTTGTGCACTCTGTCCATGCTCTCATTGTGCATTTGAATTGGGGTGGGATTATTTTGGTTGGACACTATCAAGCTGTCTCAACGTTACCTACCCTATCTTTAACAATGGATCAGTCTAACGTGACAAAAGCCACTCATAGTGACAATCTCACAGAGAATGATGGGGTCCAAGCAGAGTGTGAGCATTTTCACCAAGTCCTTCACATTTCTGGCATGTCATCCGAACCCTATTCCATCCATTCTTTCCTTATCGTAGTCAGACTGGACATCTCGTTTTAAATCATTCATGTTCTTGGTCGCTGTTCGTCCGAGGCATATCACTCTTACATCCAAAATTAAGTTAATATCTGTGTAGCTCACTCTCACCTCAGCTCCATTTAAATCCACTGAGTCTTTTGGGAGCCCGTAATCCTCTCAAGTGACTCTAGTCCAGAGACACGGAGTGTCCTCCTTCCCGGGCTCTAATACATCCATCCAACCTTTAAACTCTCACTGCTAGTTGAGAGTTGCTATTAATCTGAAAACTTGTCAGGGGCCAAGTTTATTGAAGATGCAGACGTTGGAAGGTTTCTTATTTTGGTATTGAGCCTATATCCAGGAAAAGTGATGTATTTTGGATTTGGATTTTTAGAAACCTTGGTATGGAGGTGGCTGGTTTGCACATTGAGAAAAGAACAGTATTGTCTGAGTAGGAATCTATTCACTTAAATCAAACAAAGTGAAATTACCTTCCACCCACAGGGCTACACCACCCACACTCTGCGACTTCACTCCTGCTGGGAGATCACCAATCATGGTGTGGTCAACATGGTGCACAGCCTTCCCAACCTGACTGCCCTCAGCCTCTCTGGCTGCTCTAAGATCACTGACGATGGAGTGGAGCTGGTTGCTGAGAACCTGCGTAAGCTTCGCAGCCTGGACCTGTCCTGGTGCCCTCGGATCACAGACATGGCCCTGGAATACATTGCCTGTGACCTGCATAAACTGGAAGAACTGGTGCTAGACAGGTCAGTGTGTTTGTGTTCCTGTGCTTTTGTCCTTGTGATAAGCAGTTTGGTATGTGCAGAGGTGGGTAGAGTACTGTACTTACGTCAGCAGTTACTCAAACAATTGAAAAAGTAGTTTTCAAGTTAATTACCAGGAGTAAGACATAAGCTTATGAAATCTCATTGCATTTGTCATATAAAGCAAGTCCAGACTGTACTCTTTGTGATATCATTTACAGAGACCCAACAATTCCCACCATGAGCAAGCACAGAAAAGGAAAAACACCATTTTAATAGGTAGAAACCTTGAACAGAACCATGACAGGATGCATACAGATGGAGAGACATGAGGAGAGAGGAGCTCAGTGCAGTGTCTAGGCCTATAGCAGCATAACTAAGGGACGGTTCAGGACTCACCTGAGCCAGTACTAACTATAAGCTTTATCAAAGAGGAAAGTCTTAAGCCTACTCTTAAATGTGGAGATGGTGTCTGCCTCCTGAACCCAAACTGGAACCTGGTTCCACAGGAGAGGAGCTTGATAGCTGAACGCTCTGGCTCCTAGTCTACTTTTGGAGACTCTAGGAACCACAGGTGCATTCTGGGAGCGCAGTGCTCTGGTGGGGTAGTAAGGTACTATGAGCTCTGATCAAAATTAACTGCGACATTGAGGTTGTGTCCGGGATGCGATGGATCTGCCGTGATGTTTCCTGCCCATTTGCTGAATGGAGGGCAGGTTAGCACCATTGATTTTTTTTTTTTGCAGTCCTGAGTGTTGTAAATGTAAATGCTCTGTATTTGTATAGTGCCTTTCTAGTCTTTGCACATTCACCCATTCACACAAACTAACATTCATACACAGATGGAACAGCCATCAGTTCAGGGTTCAGTATCCTACCCAAGGACACTGAAATGCCAGGGGTGTTCGGGGGAATTCCCCCACGACTTTGTTATTTTCTTTTAAATAAAGCACTTAAATGCTAATTTCTAATGACTTTTGAAAAGAGAATGTACTTACTAGTACAGCTGAAAGAGGGTCTTTGCAGTGAGAGAAGATGGAGAATAGAGAAATTATTTGTTATTTAATTAATTATGAAACCTCGGGTGCACGGTTGAGAGTAAATGCTCTGTATTTGTATAGCACCTTTCTAGTCTTTTCAACCACTCAAAGCGCTTTTACACTACATCCACACACATTCATTCATTGAGCCTAAATGCTCCGACAGAAACTGACATTCACACACTGGCGGAACAGCCACCAGAGGCAATTCAGGGTTCAGTGTCTTGCCCAAGGACACTTCGACATACAGCCAGGGGGAGCCGGGGATTGAACCGCCTTTCGATTAATGGCCAACCCGCTCTACCTCCTGAGCCACAGCCAGAGTATAGAACAAATCCTACTACATACCATAAAAACCATGGAACAGCTGCTAGTTAATGGAGCCACAGCACAAATGCATTTAGTTATCCTAATGTTACACTTGATGTAAGCTGTCTGTGATATTTCCTGTGTCTCACTTGGCCCTGACTCTCCCTGCAACAAATGTTTGTGAACACAGAACTGTCTTCAGTGCAAACTCTGATAATATGCTCCTGTATTCTTGAGAATTTTATGCAAGTAGAGTATATTACTGAATGAGCCATAAAAATACATTTATTAATTATAAAATTATATTAATTATATTAAACAAGAAACACCTCTATAACTCTCCTAAAGTAAAAAAAAAATGACTTGAGCTGAGCCCTTGAGTATATAACTAAATAAGCCATATGATCATCAGTCTTACCATAAACTGGTACATTGGACTTTGCTGCCTTTGACTCTGTTGTGCTATTACCCTCATCCCTGCTGTCTGTCTCATGTTCACCATGTCAGTGCCAGTACTGGGGCCGCTGGCCAGTTGTAGGTGGAGTTCTCAAAATCTTTACTCAAGGAAAAGTACAATTACTCCCATAAAAAGTAAAAGAAAAATTACAAACTTACTGGAGTAAAAGATTAATATATTTGATATATTTCCTCTGCTGTGCATCAGGTTAGAAAGTCATGTCCAACATGGTTATTTCTAGGGAATGAAATTGGCTTATCTGGTTGATTATGTGTAATTTAGCTATTTCTGTTTAATACATTTATTTTCCTTTTTGAATCTCCATGAAGGTGTTGATAAGATCACTTTAAAATATCACGTTTGCTGCCCAGCCACTGTTGTTGCCTGTATTTTTTATTATGGACATGTAGCCAACCAAACCACTTACTTTGCAGTAGCACAGGCAGCCAATACAATCTGATTATTCCTAAAGCATCTATGAACATAATGTTCACAATGCAAACAATTATTGTAGCAGTAACATGGGAGCAGCTCGTTGTTGAAGCAGGGTAAGCCTTCATACAGAGGAAGCTGTGTGTCATGCGTAAAGGCCAACAGGACTGTTTTATCCACCCATATTTTCTCTCTCTCTGTGCATCTCATAAATGATTGTTTGCTGAATAAATAACAGCTGGTAGCTGCTGAGTGAAAGCCAAGATTAGTTTCACCGGGATCTGGCAACATTCTGTTTATGTAGGCTGCTCACCGTCGGACATCGTTATAAAACAAACTGTAACCAATGTGAAAGAAACAGGCTAATGTCCATCAAAAGAAAGTGATGGTCTTTTCAATAACAGGATACTGTTAATATATCAGAATCCAGTGATTATCAGACTTAGATGTTACAGTGTGAAGTCTACATTTGCTCTGCAGAGACTGGAGAGATGGAAAGTGAAAGTTTTTCACTTGCCGGCTTGTTAAAGAGCGACTGCTTTCCAACACAACCACCAGTACCATGGAGTGCGTTCACTAGATTTCAGATGTATTAGTAGAACAATTAAGCCTTAAACTGAAAAGACACATGTCTGATTTTCTAAATGTTTGCATCCGCCCAGCTCACTGCAGATCTTCTAATAACCTCCTGAGCCACAGCCCTGAATTGTAGTCTTTTTGAACTTATTTGACAATGTTGTGTTAATAACATAGATAGACTAACTTATCAGAGTTAACTTGAAGGAATTAGTCTTGGACAAATGTGTGCATTACTAACAATTCAACTCTGGATTGATTTAGTGCATGATCATGTTTTGATTCAGATCGTGCACGAAAAGGAGGGGCTGTTCATAGACACTTCAATATGGAGCCTGGAGGAACCAGGGATTGAACTACCTTATGATTAGTGGGCAACCTGCTCGACCTCCTAAGCCACAGCCGCCAAAACATTATTTTGAACGCAGTGTTTGTGTTGTGTTTTTGTATTTATTTTTGAGTTTTAAAAAAAATGAGCCACATTTTCAGAAAGTGTGTAAACAACTGAAAAAAATTTAAAAGCAGAGCAGATGTGTTTTGTACCAGCTGAAGGCATGAAATTATTGTATTTTTGTGCCTCGAACCTGAATAAAATAATTTAAAGTAATCTGTAAATGAAATACATAAAAGTTATGGAGATGAAATAAAAGCATGAATGACCTTCTTGAGATGAGGTTGATGGAAAATCTAATCTGATCTTTGAGAAGCTCCTTAGTTCATAGAACATGAGCGAATGACTGCCATTCTCACCGTTGAATCATCGTCGTGGAAGTAGGATCATAGCATTTTGGCTATATGGGGGTGCTCAACGTCTATATAGAACGACCATTTTTCTTCCAATAAGTTAATATACAGCCTACAGCCAATCACCGATTGCTGAAAGCCGTATCGGCTGATTCCAATTACAGATCACCAATCGCTGGGTCTATTTGAAGTCTTTAATTTATCATGTAGCATTATATAGGATACTGTATATTTATTTAATTAGTCCTAAAATGAACAGATGATAAAGATGTCTGTGAAGATTCTCAGTCATCCAGGTCATAGTTATCCAACAAAGGTTAAAGTCAAGGGCAACTGGACTTGGTTGAAGATACTGGAAGACGTTTCGTCCTTCATCCAAACGACTTCTTCAGTTCTGACTGACTGGCAGGGAAACTCAGCTATTTAACCTCAGTGGGGTTGTTTGCCAGGATCGTCGATACTTCTGGTTCTTTAGTGTTCCTGGTTGTTTTAATGACAGTCGTTACGGCTACCCCAGGCCAAGACTGAACGACCATTGTTGGTATCTTCACCTGAGGCCAATAGGTTACGTTTGTTGAGTTTCCTGGGAAGTGATGAAAGGACAGCATTGTAAGTGGGAGATAAGTGGGCAAGGGCTCCAAGCCTCCCGGCGCCAGCTGCGCCCCTTGCCCCGCAGAGGCTGCACAAGTTGGCCTGGGCGCCCCGCCGTGGCTTCGTAGGCCCGTGGTGAATAAATGACCAGAGTTTCAAATTAGGGACTTGTGGTTGGAGATATAAAATGAATTTATTTCTATGGGAGTGTTATTTGATATACGATTAACAGCACCACCTTGTGGCCGATAGACTCAAAATTTCATTCATCAGTGGTTGGCTATAGGCGGCCCGCCAGCAATAATATCTGGCCAGATTGCTTCAATAGCAGAAAAATAAAAAAGAAATAAATTGATAACGGCTGGTGCTGAAATAGATCTCAGTCATGACAGCTCACACAATCACTCAGCGCAAGAATGTCTTTTGCAGCAATGATTTATGTCCAGTTTATTAAGAGCTTTTACTTTGAAGAGTTCTGAAGGCCAGTCAAAAGAGTCTCTGGCCTGCTTGACAAACCTCTTAAAAAGCCGTCAGTAAAGGTGTGATTGGATTCCCCTGAATTTTGTTAGGGAAATGAAAATAAGTGTCCATAGTAGGGTTGACACCCAGTAGTCGAAGATTTATTTGATTTTACAAAGGTTAAAAATATGGGAGATTTACGGGGAAACATTTAGGATTTTTAAAATTTTTTATTTCACCTTTATTTCACCTTTATTTATACAGAGAATCAGACTGAGACCAAGGTCTGTTTTACAGCTGAGCCCTGTGTACAGCAAACAGATAAATATTCATAACATATAAGATGTGTTTTAAAAGTAAGATGTTCATCCAGCCAAATAGCGAAGTATTTGTATGCTGGAACACGTTCCATAACAGTACCATCCAGTGTACTGATTTTAAGCTAATCTAAATGTTGTTTTCTGGACATGGAAGAGAAGAGTAAATATTTAGTTTTACTTGAATTCAGTACCAGCTTCAGATCAATAAGACATTTTTGTACAATTAAAAAGTCTGATTGAAGAAGAGCAAGTGCTTGAGCATAGGATGGGGCAGTAGCATAAATGACTGTGTCATCCACATAAAAATGATATTTACAATTTCTCACAGTGTTAGAGATATTATTTATGTAGAGAGTAAATAACAAGGGACCTAATATTGAATGGCCTGTGTTCTATCACTCAGATAATTTTTAAGCCATGTGCCAGTGTTACCTGTCAGACCGGTTGAGGACAATTTTCTCAGCAAAATTTAATGATCAACTGCATCAAAGGATTTTGTAAAGTCAATAAAAAGAGCTGCACAATAAGATTTTTCATCAAGTGCTTTGACAATATCATTAACAAGTAAAGTAGTTGCTGTAATAGTGTAATAGTTAATGTAAGGCTAAAAATATGTGTCACGGCTTCAGAAATCAGTGGGGCAGCACTAAAGCTTGATTTATACTCCTGCATAGGGTCAGGCATTTATACTTGTGCGTTCATGTGTCTGTCAATCTGCAATTACACCCCCAAATGCTAGTCGGCAGTAGCGCTACAGTGTCCACTGTGTTAACTTTTGCCGGCCGAGCAGGCTAAATTCTGGTTTAGCCCTCCGCTAACGTGAATGGAAGTAAAATTGTTTACGTTCGGCTGGTGTAGCCTTTTCAAATGTTATCGACCGAATAGATTTTGCTCGGGTTGTTACGGTCAAATATATTGATCCACCGTCTTGAGTATCAATAACAGCTTTATAATAATCACTTACTCTGTTCTTGGTTTCACTAGAAGTAGCCGTAGAGTTTCTTTCAAATAAAGAACCAGCTGCAATGAAATGCAAATTATATGCTTGCATAATTGCATTTTTATCAGTAACTGGTCCTGTATCCGATATTATTTCTTTTGGTAAAGGGTTGAAAGAATTGTTTTTTAGAGTTTTAACTGTTTTCCAGAATTTAGCCGGGTCTCCATAACATTCCGATAAGGTTTTTACATAGTATGCTGATTTTGCCTTTCGTACAAGCATAATGCACAGATTTCTCGGTTGCTCAAAAGACTGTCAGTCAGAAATGAATGTTGATTTTCTCACTTTCTTCCATGCCAAATTTCTTTTATACATGGCCTCAGAGATCTCTTGACTAAATCAGGGATTTGATCTATTTTTAACCCTGACTCTTAGTCATTGGAGCATGGATCTCTTCAATTGAATCAAAAAGCAGTGCAGTCCTTTAGCACTTTCTCAGCATCTGAGATATCTTGCTCATAAACATTTTTTTAATTCCTTTTAGTAACAAGCCTAGGTTTGGATTTAAGGTTTCTGACATCTGTGATACACACAATAGGACAGTGGTCACTAATGCAGAGGGGCAGTACACCAGTTGACTAATATAGATATTAGTTAAAATATAGTCAATTAATGAGGATTTAGGGTGAGTTGGTTTAGTTATAAGCTGGTTCAGGTTTAGACCATCACACAGCTCCTTTATATGATCTGAGTCATCTGTCAGCCAATTAAGATTAAAATCGCCAAGAACAACCACTTCAGATGACATAAAACATGCTAATAAATCAAACAGCTGGTTTAGCAAGACTTTCTTAGCAGAGGGAGGGTGATAAACACCTACCACAGTAATGTTACAATTTCTTCATAACTCAAGATTCAAAGCTAAAAATTCATATATTCATATTATTTTGGCACAGTAATAGAGCTCAGCATGTGGACAGAAATGTGATGTTTAATATACATGGCCACTCCTCCGCCCTTACTTATCCTGTCAGTTCTAATTACATAATAGCCGTCAAAAGCGATATCTCCCTCAGAAATCCTCGTTGATAACCATGTTTCAGATAAGATAAGAACATCAGGGTTGGCTTGGTCTAACAGGATTTTTACAAAATCCAGCTTGGACAATAAGCTCCTTATACTTAGATGTAAGAAGTTAAGACCCTTGCCATTTTTAAAAACATGTATATTCTCAATAAAACTATTTGCAGGTTTAAAACTCAGATCAGGACATTGGAAAGGAACTATAGTTAAGTTATTCTAGAACTACATCTAACTGGCAGATCCAGTCTTAGAGACACACACAGAGGAATACAGCAAGTCTCCAAATGCATACAGCGTCAAGCAGACAAGGAGTAAGTGATAAATTCGAGGAGAGGATGCTGGCATCATACCTGTTTGGGTGCAGGTATGTTTAAAGACCACCGATCAAACTAGTTAAAGTAGTTAGTTATAAATCACAATGGGAGCACCCTTACTATTATGTTATAAATTTCCACACAAAATGCTGTGAGTAAAAATGTGAAAAGAAAGAAGATTTTAATAAATCTTTTTAAAGTATGTGAATAAATCCAAAATTGTAACCCTAACCCTGAAGGCGTCGGTGCGCTTAAGCGTGTGTGTGTGGCAGACAGGAAGAGAGACCACCAACTGTACCAGTGTTGTGCCGAGTTGTCTGCACCTCGCGGGACATTGTGATCATTTATAACCTTCAATGAACCACACAAAGAATAATATATCGTTTTTCAACACTTACTTGGAATAGACCCACGGATTACATGTGTTCCGTAATCAGGATACAAAAATAAAGTAACTGTATTCCGTTACAGTGCAGAAAAAAAGACGTAATCAGATTACAGGTAAAAATTCCCGTTTTGTAGAAATGGAGATTACACATAGGGATGCACAAAGTTTCCATTAAATGGAAAGCGGACTGCTATTTGCTATTTACGTTTTTCCTGTAAAAACACACAGCTGGTGAGGGATTTGTCGCAGATATTGATTGGGGTGTAGCCAGTAGTTGAATATGGCTACGCACCCTCGCCGTCATCCAGACTCTGTGCGGACTGATTCCAGCTCTCAGTGAGTGAACACAGCAGCCGGGACCGAGCACACTCTCCGAGACAGACGGAGGCCTGTTTGAACACTGGGAATACGGTACGAAGATGGTATTCTTGGTTTTGGCTCTTGTCACTCTGAGTCAAATAACTTAAGGCTGTGTTCATGTCGTATTCAGGCTGCTGAGCGCAGTTTCGTTGCTTGCCCGGCACTGATCTTCACAATCCTCCCCCGTCGGGAAAATTATTGCTCACGCCTCTAAAATGAAAAAGGAGAATGCGAATAAAGAAAATGCATTAGACAAAGAGATCCAAAAATTTGAGAATGAATTGGCAAGTCACTATTCAGATAAGCTATACAAAACGGCCGAGTATGCCTTATTTAGGATAAAAACTAATTTCTATGAAGGGGGTGAAAAGAATGGCAGATTGTTAGCGAGACAATTAAGACATCAGGATACAATTCAATGATTAAGAAGGATAATGGGTTAGTAACTTCATCAAAAGAAATGAATCAGGTTTTTAGAAAATTTTATGAAAATCTATACACATCCTCCTGTGCTTCTAATCCAGAAGCACACCGTATCTAATGAGCAAAAGACATGCTGGATGCTCCAGTGAAAACCGTCACCTGGTTTGGATGGCTTCCCGGTTGAAAATTACAAGAAATATATTGATATCTTGGCCCACATATTGCATAAGGTATACACAGAGGCATTTGAGAGGGGCTCACTGCCGGGTACATTTAACAATGCTTTAATTTCTCTTACTCCTAAGAAAGATGGAGATACTTCAGATCCGTCTAGTATCAGACCTGTGAGCCTTCTAGGGATGGATTGTAGGATTCTGACAAAGACCTTGGCGTCACGTCTAGAGAAAATACTGCCAGAAATTATACATGGAGATCAAGTAGGTTTTATTAAGAAAAGGTCTTCAGTTGATAACATCTAAGAAGGCTTTTGACCGGAGAGTGGGGGTTTCTCATGTCGAGTCTTTCAAAATTTGGGTTGGGTCCTGGCTTTTCTAACTGTGGGAAGATACTTTACTCTAGCCCAAGAGCAGCTGTTTTGACAAATGGCTGATTTTTTCTGTCTTCCCAGGGGGACAAGACAGGGATGTGTTCTCTCCCCATTGCTCTTTACTATGGTTCTTGAACCATTAGCTGTAGCAGTCAGAGCTGATGTGAGGATTAAAGGTGTGCAGGCAGGGAGTAGAGAGCACAAGCTATTTATGTATGCTGATGATATCCTAGCAGTGTTTGCGGACTCTGGGGACTCCCTGACAGTGTTACTTGAATCTATCAAGTCATATTCTAGATTATCAGGTTATAAAATAAACTGGCATAAATCAGAATGTGTGCCGATATCGCATACATGTCACTCTGGGGTTATCACTTCATTTGGCTTCACGTTTCTACCTTCAGAGGAATGAAGTATCTAGGCATTCAAGTAAATACAAATCTGTATGAAATAATGCTCTCAAATATGGAAACACTCCTACAGAAAATAAAAATGAACCTGGATCAATGGGGAAAATTAAAGCTTCCACTGAGGGGAAAAATTTATGTAATTAAAGTGGTGGTTGCACCACAATTCAATTGTTTCTCCATGATGTTGCCCGTCAATATAGCACCACAGCTGTTTAAACAATATAATATAATTATCAAAGACTTTTTATTGGAAGAAGATGTGGTCAACGAGGGAAAAAGGAGGTATGGGTCTACCTAATGTAAGATTATATAATCTAACATTTGAAATGTCTAGAATGATAAAACATTGGAAGGGGATAGATCATGAGCTGAGCTGGATCAAAATTGAAAGGGAACTAACTAGCCCATTTGAACCTCTGGATGTCCTCTCACATAGTGTAACAACTTCTAGGCATAATTATTTTTCAAACCCAGTGTTGTCTTATTCTAAAGCAGTCTGGAGAGAAATTCATTAGATATATGGTATTTCTCACTTAAGACAACCTTACGCCTCTCTATGGTATAACCCAGCACTACGTACTGGTAAGAAACCTGTTTATTGGAATCAAAACGTAAATACAAACAGAATACGTTTGCAAATCCTTTTCAACCTATGTTCAATTGAATACACCACAAAGACAAGATATTTAATGTTCAAACTGATAAACTTTGTTTTTTTTCAAATATTCTCTTTGAATTTGATGCCTGCAACACATTCCAAAAAAGCTGGGACAGGGGCATGTTTACCGCTGTGTTACATCACCTTTCCTTTTAACAACACTCAATAAGCGTTTGGGAACTGAGGACACTAATTGTTGAAGCTTTGTAGGTGGAATTCTTTCCCATTCTTGCTTGACGTACAACTTCAGTTGCTCAACGGTCTCCGTTGTCGTATTTTGCGCTTCATAATGCGCCACATATTTTCAATGGCAGGCCAGTCTTGTACCCACTCTCTCGCACTTGTGGAATGTTCCAAACAGGTGTTTTTTGAGCATTCCTCAACTTTCCCAGTCTTTTGTTGCCCCTGTCCCAGCTTTTTTAGAACATGTTGCAGGCATCAAATTCAAAGTGGAGTGAATATTTGCAAAAAAAGTTTATCAGTTTGAACATTAAATATCTTGTCTTTGTAGTGTATTAAATTGAATATAGGTTGAAAAGGATTTGCAAATGAATGGATTTTGGTTTTATTTACGTTTTTCACAACGTCCCAACTTCATTGTAATTGGGGTTGTACAAGACATTTAATGGTATACGAGAAGATATATGTAAAAATCTGAGGATCATTTGGCAGAAAGACCTGGGGTGTGATCTGAGTGAGGAGGATTGGTTAAATATCTTAGCTAATACAGGGAAACACATGAGAGAGGCGAATTTATTCAGTACCAGATAATTATGTTGGAAGTGTCAGAGTGAAAAAGGGACATTTTTACATGTAATTTGGGGATGTTAACTGGTCTACCGGTTTTGTGAGAAAGTACTGGAACATGTGAGTGAGTGGCTGGGTGGTACCTGTGTCACCAAGACTGTGTCTGTTAGGGGACCAAACAGAAATGTCAAATATATCTAAATATGAACGAGGGGTCTTAAAAGTTGGGATGGGTCAATGCCGCTCGAATAATTCAGTCGCCCCAGATGTTAAAAAATGGATGGAAATTTTGTCAGTTGCATCATCAGCCTGTATATGGGGTTGTATGCTGGATATACTGTCTGCTGATGGGGTCAGTGTTTATTTTCCAGTTTGACTGTATGTTTTGTGTGTTTGAATAAATAAAAACTAAACATACTCCTGTTAGCTGACCTGCTACAGCAACAAGTAAAGCTGTGTGTCCATCAGGGAAATCCATAAATGATATTTTCCATTAAATAAGATCCAGTTTCAGCAAAATCAATGAATAAAAGATGTGCTTTTGTATAGTAATCAGTGGTGCCAGAAACCCTATTTTTCAGCAGTCGTAAAAATAAAGAAAGCTTTTCATTGGACGCTAAATTTAATTAAATTAATACAGGCCCCCTGTCAAGGATTTGTGTGGTGAAGCAGGTTGGACCCAAATACAGGACACGGATAGTGCAGGTATAGTTCAAGGGGTTTTAATAAACAAACAAAAGGCAAGCTCACATGCAAACGGAGTGGCTGAATCCAAAATAACACACTCCAAGAAAACAAAGGTGATCCAACAGAATAATCCAGAACAAGTGTAAATCCAAAATCTGACAGAGAACGAGCAGGCGTGGCGAGGCGAGGCGAGGCGAGACTAAGCAGACAACACACAGTAGCACAAGGATAAGACAGAAACACCAGGTGTATATATACACAGGGACTAACGAGCAGGGTGGGAGCTACGCAGGTGTCAAGGTAACGAGGCAGGCAGTGAGACAGCAGGGAAAACAGAGAGAGGCAGGCAGATTACTGAGGGGGAAAAGACAAAACAAGTTACTCAACACTAAACATCAGAGTAATATAAACAAGCGGACAGATCACAAATAAACTAACACCAACAAGGAACACAGACAGAAGCTAAGGTAAAACAGAACTCAGACATGGGCAAATGATGTGGATGAATAATCATAAAGGCTGACAGAGACTAGAGCTGAATGAACAAAATCAGATTAATTACTGAAACTGGTAGAGAATATAAATGATACCTAACAAACAGACAGAACCCAGACACAGAGAAACCAAAATCAAAACACAGAAGGCATGGCCAAAATAATATAACCCAGACCAGCTCAGGACAGGATCGTGACACCCCCTGGTGTAGGATGATTCATCAGCATTTTAAAATCGTTTTCCAGGAAATGACACTCTCTAAAATGTCAACAAGAATACCTTCAAAACAACATTTTTTGTCTTTGATAGGCTATAAAAACATTTAAACATAGATTTTAATTTCATGGGAATGGGATATTTTATTTATTTTCTCTAAAAATACACTGAGCAGAAAAAGCATCTTTGATACTCTCTTGTCTTTATTTGCGTATTTGGCATTGAAGTAATCCAAAAGTAAAACAAATGCAGGAAAGCAGAGCGCAGATAAAAAAAAAAAAAGCCTGCCTTACGAGGGGCTATGAAGCCCTTGCACGTGTAGTGCGTCGAGGTGTGAAGCGGCCACATTGCAGATTCTGGAGCTCTGCCGGTGTGGCTGTGAATTTGCATTGACGCTGCACAAAGGTGTTAATCACTTCCTGTGTCCCCATTGTGGCGCTGCAGAGCATTTGCTGCTACGACTACCATTGGATATTGCCGTGTAGATGTGTTCGGGGTGGGACAGTTATCAAGCACGCAAAGTTTGGTACAGATTTGAGCATGCACAGTTAAGTTACAACGACTTCGTGTTTCACGACGAAGCATGGAACTTCGTTTGCCATGGATACGCCATTGAAGGAAAAGTCATGCGCTTTACAACATGGCATCATCAATGTGTTAAGAGTTTTCTGCGACAGTTTTGAGGTAGATACAGCCAACCTGCAAGAAGTGGTTCATCACAGCATAAACGTAGTCACTTCCTGTTGCCAGCAGGTGGCGCTGTGATAACAGGTGAATTTTGGCTTGCAGATGTGATCAGGGCGGGACTCTTATCAAATATTTAAAGTTTGGTGCATATGTGAGCATGTAGACTTAAGTTACAATAACTTCCTCTTTCATGGCGAATCATCAATTATGGATGCCATGCCATGCCAGTAGACAGTGAAAATCTGAAGTCTGTCAGACTAATTCTCTAGGAGGGGTTGTTAAAGTACGGAGCCTGTAAATCATCCAAAAATTACCATAAAATTCTAAATGGCAGACTTCCTGTTGGGATTAGAGTTTCCGTCCAAGAGGCTTTGTGGTACATCTGAACATGATACACGTGCCACAGAAATTTCGTATATGCAGGTGAAACGTGCCACGGGGGCTGCTTTGTTAACACCTTTGTCAAATTTGGTATAGATGTGAGTATGTACACTATAACAACTCCCTGTTTTGTGACGAAACATTGATATTCCACTCCACCCCACGGGCACCGCCGGTCAACCAAAACTCAACATTTGTATAACGTGTAATCATCAATAGGAAAGGGCTGCACAGGAAAAATTTTAAGTCACACAGACTAATTCTCTAGGAGGAGTTCATTAAAGTGCAGAGTGTGTAAATATATATGACAGTTTAATCCAAAATGGCCAACTTCCTGTTGGTTGTTGACCCTCCTGGTGTGTGGGCAAAGTTTTGTAAGGTTTTGAGAACATTTAGGCATCAAAATTAGATGTATTTGAAGAAATATTTCTTCAGTTCTGTTTTGGGATTGAACCCATGACTGTAATAAGAGGTACTGCTTTAAGAGCCTGACAGCTAACTAACTGCACCACCAGTCAGCCTGCTTATAATGACACAATTTGATCCTTTGTTGATACAAAAAGTGTATTTGCTTCAAAAAAAGCTTTTCTGCTATCATGTTGGTGTTTTTAGTTACAGCCTGAGTAACAGAGCATAAAAATACATTGTGTGTCCGAACTCCAAACAGCGAGGAAGATATAGCAAGTTAAAGAATTAGTGACAGGGGGAGACTCAGGCTGCAGCTACAACAGAGAGTGAATGAGAGACGACTGTGACTTTCAATTCAATCAATTAAGGTTCATAGATAAAACACTAAACACTAACTCCACTGAGCAAGATTTTGCCATTTTGAGGGAGAAAAGGCATGTGGCTACATTATGGTGCCTTTTTTGTGCTTACAGAGATAAATATATGCGACTGGAAGCAGTTTACGAAAACAAATCTGTTCTGCCAAATCCTCCTGTCTCATGACACACCCTAAAGTCTGCTAAAAGCTGTAAAACCCTTCACTTTGGATTCACATTTTTAAGCAAACACCAAATACAGTACAACTTTGAAAGATCAACACCTTTTCTGCAACTTGCAGCTCCAATGGAGTCTGTAACTGCAAATATGCCAGAGCATTTAGCTCTTAAACTTGAGTAGGTTGGAAGAAAGTTGAGCCCCTGCTCCCATTGAAACCCATTTGTTTTAAAATGCATAAAAATATTAAGCTCTCACACTAACTAAAGTGAGTTTTGTCACTGAAGAAGGTCTTAGGAAAACTCAGGATATCTTACAAAGCATTGTTTATTAACCCTGGTTGAGGAGAATGGTAACAGCACACAGCGTACGGATACAATGTAGCACCAAAACCAATCTAATGAAACATCCTGTTCCCAAGATTTTCCCTTTGCTATCCCATACTATCTATCTGTTTCTCCCAACAAGGTCATCTTTAACTGGCCTAAATCTGTTACCTACGTCACGTTGAAATCTATTAGTATCATGTATTTGCACTCTTATCTACCAGTAAGCTGTAAACATATAAGATTCCCAGAGAACATCGATATCTGCTAGCCTGATGCCAGAACTACAGTCTCTCTGTCGTCACCCTGACAAAGAAAGACACAGAGGCAAAGAACTAGGGCTGGAAGTCAGGAAAAATGTACTTGTGGGGTCTGTCTTTGACACACAGAGTGTGTGCCTAAAATGTACAGTTGATGCACAGAGGACAATACTATGCTAATAAAATCCATACAGTCTTGTCATTATAACACATTACGGTGCTGCAGATGGGAAGTGGATGAAAATAAATCAGTGTGAGGTGTGTTCCAACGTGGCAGAACTTCTGCTGAGCTCAGTTTAATACAGTGGACTCATCTATTCTACTTGCAAAGTTGCTTTTTTTAACAACAAGTCTACAATGTGGGAATGCAGGTAAATTGTAATAAGGATTTGTATCCAAATGTTGATGTTAAAGGGTCAAGCATGAGTTACCTGTGAACAGATGATGTGTCTGTTTTTAAGCAGGAAAAGAAGACAGTAGTGTGTGGTCATCAAGCTGGCCTGCAGAGCAGAAGCCTCTTGCAGTTCTTCCACAACAGGCTCTTACTTTGATGGATACTACACTGAGTAACTACATTATATGAAATGTTTAAATCTGGATAAATACATAAAATAATAATTCCAATGTAGCAATTGTGACCATACACTTGTAGTTGTCACATTGACATCATCATAGGCTAATGTGTGGAAACATAGATGCTGTGAATCTCCTGTTCCCCCTCCACATCGGTCAGTGTGTTATGATACGATATACTGATCTGTTAATTTCCTTAGAGGTTCAGTGTGGATCTATCGACAGAAATGCAATATAAGATCCATAACTATGTTTTCAGTGGTGTATAAAGACTTTACATAATAAATCGTTATGTTTTTATTACCTTAGAATGAGTAATTTATATCTATAACTGCGGGTCCCCCCTTCCATGGACGTCACCACGTTGTGTTGTCATGTATCTACAGTAGCTGTAAACGGACAAACTACAGAGCTACAGAGTGCGTTCCATCACTACGTTCTTCTTGTTCTACTTCTGCTAGAATTCAGGCAGTGCTTAAAAGCTTTTAGTTGTAGAGTCAGAAGTTTAATATTAACCAGGAATTATTTGAGATGCAAACAGAACATTTGTTAAAATAAATATATTTAAAAACAAACAAAAATTTTCAAGCTTGTCAGCATAAATCCTCAAGAATCCTGCAGTGTCAAATGTTAGAAATATCAGATCGTCTGCTAATCTGATAGCAGGGTGAGAGCCTTGCTGCTTGTTTTATTGGATGATTGTTGTGACTGTTGAGCTGTTAGACTAATTTTCAAAAAATTCTGTTTCATTAATGAAGTTTATATAAATGAGATGCCTAACCCTCCAAACTAGCCTAGTCCTGAGGGCTATTTCACAAAACCAAGATAGTGGATTAAGCCAGGATCTTTTCAGTCGTCCTGGCTGAATTTAGTGGCACTTTCACTACTAGCCTGTTCAGCCAGCAGCCACACCAAACGAGATATTGTGTGGGGGTTTTTTGTGTTTTTTTTATTTTTTTTTACGGTTATTCCATGTTTTAATATTTTTTGCCTTATTTATATTAGTCTGCATTAAAATACAAGAGTTTCATATTGCCATTCAGTACTGTTATTCTTGTAACATTGTGACCATTATTACTTTTATAAGTATTCATGTGCTAGTCATTGTTACTGTTATATCATTTATGCTGTTCATATTGTTGTTAGAGGTTTGATGAATATATAATTGGAGTTGTTGAGGTCATTAGAAATGGCTGATAAAGTAGCAAAGGTGTTTAAGTTAAATCTGTGATAAGGCAGTAAAGTCCTCTGTACATGTGTTTCTCCCTTTACAATGGGATATTGTTCTTTATGTGCTGAACCAGTTTCTTAGAGCATTTAATCTGAAATCTGAGCCTGTATCTTTTTCAGTCTACAATTACATACAATGTTGATATACACGTCAGGGGTAATTGAGTGCAGCAGGAAACAGAGCAGTGGACCCAAATGCAGACAGAGGCGAGGGAATTGCAGTCCAACAAAGATTTATTAAACAAGTAAAGTAGGCTTACACTGGGAGCTCAGTGGCAAAACAAAAAGTGTCCAAACAAAAACATAATCCGCAGGGAAAAAATCCAAAACATAGGAACAAGGTACAAACACACAGATAAAGCCACAAGTGCAGGTACATGATGGAACACTCCACACAGACAAGGACGTCACAAACACTGAACACATCTGAGGACAATATATAGACAGGCAAACGAGCAAGGAGGGAAGCACAGCTGAAACACATCAGGTAATCAACAACAGGAACAAAGCTAAACAAGAACACCAGGCACAGAAGCTTACAAAATAAAACAGGAAGTGAAGTACTCGGGAACACACAAGGACAGATCTACCAAAGTAAAACACCAAACATGGAAAGACTGCAAAATTAGGGCATGGACAAGACCGGACCAAACAGGAGACAGGACTAGATTAAGCTACAAAACCCCAAACCTGGCAAGATCAAATAAAGCTTACAGAACCAAATCCTAACAGAAAGAACATTTCCACCAAATGGAGGCTGTTATTTCACTTACATACAAACTAAGTACATAACCCAACTGGTAGTGACCTAAGGTTTCTAGTAGATGCTAATTATTTAATTTTCTTCTTATAAAATAAATGACTTGTCTGGTGTCCTTTTGGGTACCTCAGATTTGGTAAATTGTGAAGTGGTGTGATTGACTCAGTCTTTTTTGTCTCTACGTCGCAGCCCTGTTTCACTGATGCAGTACACAATACTGGACCAATTTCAAAAAATGTTGTCCCATTTAGTCACACAGACACAAAAACACAGGGAAATAAGGTGCAGGTTGAAAAGGTTACCCTTTAATTTGCTTTATTGGCATGAGTGTAACAAAGATAATATAGACAAAACATTAATTAATAATGAGCTGAAAAAGAAAATTACTAACAATCATTCTATGATCACAAAGATCCCTTGAATCATTTAGTCACTTGAGTCACTTAGATCACATGTCTTCCATCTTGCTGTTTGATCTGAACAACAACTGAACCTCTTGATCATGTCTGTATGTATGCATGTTTATCCATAGAGTTGCTGCTATGTGATTGTCTGGGTTGGTATTTGCATTATGAGCATGTATAGATATATACAGGAGATAATACAATTTGCCAATGAGTGTATTTTGATATTGGCATATACAGCAACTATGCAAATAGGAATTACTTTACATAAAGGGCAGTCTGTTAAAAGAGTGAGAGTGTGTGAATGTTTACTCAGGTGTAATGTTGTGTGTTGTGTCTACTTTTAGGTGTGTGAGGATCACAGACACTGGCTTGGGCTACTTGTCCACCATGTCATCATTAAGGAGCCTCTATCTGCGCTGGTGCTGTCAGGTAAAAAACACAAACACCCACACATACACACAAAAAGATGTAACAAAGCATGGGAAGAGTATATGAGCAGATGTTCGACTATTTATCATATAGCAACTTAGATTCAAGGCTGTGAAAAACTCTGACGGACTCTGATGGTAACTTGTTTTAACAAGCTAGATGAAAGGTAAGGCCCTGGCAGTTGCAAACAGCTTTGGTTATTTATTTTATTTTTTTATAACCGACTTCAGTCAGGGGTCCATGCACCGGGATGCCAGCACCTGCCACCAACCGGCTTCAGCCAGGGCACTGGGCACCGGGATGCCAGCGCCCCCAGCCGCCCACCCTCAACCAACCACAGTAACAGACAGCAATTACACCAAGCAACCCCAGCAGTTGCCTGTTGCCGCGCCCTACCACTAACCTCAGAGCGTCAGTAGGGACTTCAGGCACCAAGATGCCAATAGTCGTTTCGAGCTAACATCGAGCTCACAGTCGTTTTGAGGTAAACATCCGGCTTTCAGTTGTTAGAGCTAACATCTGGTTCACGATCATTCAAGCTCACAGTCGTTTGAGAGCTAACATCCAGCTGTCAGCCATTTCGCGCAAACGTCCGACTCTCAGTCGCTTCACGCTATCGTCCGGCTCTGTCGTCTCCAGCTCACAGTCGTCTCTAACTAACATGCAGCTAACAGTGATCTCAAGCTATATCTAGCTCACAGTCACTTCAAGCTCAGTCGTTTCATGCTAACGTCCGGCTCTCAGTCGTTTCGAGCTCACAGTCGCCTCTAACTAACATTTGGCTCACAGTCGTTCGAGCTCACAGTTGTTTCGAGCTAACATCCGGCTAACAGTTGTTTCGAGCTAACATTCGTTTCGAGAGAACATCGAGCTAACAGTTCTTTAGAGCAAAGTCGTTTTGAACTAAGTCACCTTTAATTAAAGTCACTATGAGCTCAGCCGTTTCGATCCTATGTCAAGTCAGTCGTTTCGCGCTAAAGTCGTTTTGCGTTACAGCTTTTTGTATTAAAGTTGCTTCAAGCTATCGGCCGCATGAGCTCCCAGTCACTTCGACATCTCAGTCGATTCGTGCTCACATCGAGCTAACAGTCGATCCAACGAACAAGTCATTGTAAATGCTTCGTATTTGTATAGCGCCTTTCTAGTCTTTGCGACCACTCAAAGCGTTATTACACTACATCACCATTCATTCAAGTGCTCAAACAGAAACTAACATTCGCACACATTCATACACTGGCGGAACAGCCACCAGAGGCAATTCGGGGTTCAGTATCTTGCCCAAGGATACTTTGACATGCAGCCTGGAGGAGACGGGGATTGAACCGCCGACCTTCAAAGCCACAGCTGCCCCAAAGTTGTTTCGAGCTCAGTCACGTTGAACTGGCTCACTTCAAGTTCATATCGAGCTAACGGTCGTTTCGAGCTTGGGTCAAACTAACAGTCGTCTTTAACCAAAGTCAATCCAAGCTAAGTCACTCACGTCGTGTTAAGTCGTTTCCTGCTTAAGTTGTTTTGCGCTAAAGTCACTTCGTGCTAAAGTCACTTCGTGCTAAAGTCTCTTCAAACGCTCAGTCGCTTCGAGCTCACGTCGAGCATAGTCGTTTTGAGCAAACATCAAACTAACAGCTTTTCGAGCTATCACCGAGTCAACAATCTCGTTAACCATTGGGATCTGGGATCCCAGAGTACAACACGCCAGATTGTCTCTGAGTCGATTCTAGTAGCCTCTCGATTCCCGATGCCACTGCCACTCCCGCCAAGCACCCTCTCGTCATGCTTTTGTCCCATCCATTACCCCGGTCACTCCTTCAGTATCAGAGTTACCCGATCAGCCTCTGACGTCATTCCCGAGCACCTGATACATATCATGCGCCGGTGATCCTCCCAAACGTACCATCATCACACTCATTCAGATCTCAAAGACCTCAGATCAGCCAATGCTCTCACGTAACTAGAAGCTTTTGGGGTCCGTCATGCCCGGGTGCTACGGCGGATTTTCCTATTGTAGCTTCCCCACAACACTTCTAATGTCTATTCAGCAACTGCAAGCCTCGTACATCTTTCTATTTCGATTATCTATAAATCATTTAATCGTACATGTTGATTGTGTGGTCCTTGCTAGTGAAGTGGTGCTAACCAGCAGAGTTTCAGGAGCGGGACCACACATCAACTACGTCATCGCCAGCATTTCCATAAATACCCACATGTCCCAACTCCTCTTCTTCGCTCTCGTATTCTGCATTCCCCCCCCCACCCCTTTTTCTGTCTTGCCTCCTGATCGCCTTCTTCCTCTCCATAGGGTTATAAGTGGGTTTGTCGTGCCTGGGGGCTACGGCGGATTTTCATATTTGTATTCAGCAACTGCAAGTTTTGATCATCAATAAATCATTTAATTGTACCTGTTGATTGTGTGGTCCTTGCTAGTGAATTTACAGTTAAAACAGTTTTTACTTGATAATTAATATTTTAAACCATTTTCAGTCTGGTTTTAGAACTGGCCACAGTACCATTACTGCTGCATTGGTGATTATATATGAACTCATTGGTGCCTTAGACAGAAAACAGCATTCTTATTTGTGCTTATTTGTGGCACAGCTGTCTTATTTGTGGATCTTTCCAAGGCGTTTGATTCTGTGGACAATTAATTGATTCTGAACAAACTTAGGGATGCTGGTTTCTGTCCAAATGCTGTAAAATAGTTTAGAAATTATTTTGTAGATCAGATTCAGTGTGCCCATGCAGAGGGCCATAAATCTGAGTTTCTTGAGATAACTAAAGGGGTCCCCCAGGGCAGTGGTTCTTAACCTGGGACCCAGGGGGGTTATGAGAATGCTGCTATAGACACAAAAATAGAAGAAAAAAAACAACTTAAAAATAACTAGACGGACTACAGTGAATGGAATCACTTTGGGTGGACACCCAGCAATGCCTTTTTTGGTTGAATTTAGGAAAGAGCAAACGCTGTGGTTTTTTTAATGTTGCTAGGCAACCACCGAATCAGCTGTCCTGTGAGTCTAAGATTATAATGCCATCGACCTGTAATCTTTGGTTTGCCGCTAAGTGATAACTGTCATATTAGCAGACTGCCAGAAAGGTTCGGACTGCCAGAAAGGTTAAGAACCCCTGCCCCAGGGTTCCATTTTGGGATCTGTTCTGTTCTCTATTTTTATAAATTAGAGAACAGACTTAGGTAAGGACATACAAACAAAAATACACTTCTATGCTGATGACATTCATTTATACATATGCTCCCTCAATAGCACAGGCAATGCAAAAGCTTCAGAGAGCATTTTTTTTGTAAATCACCAAAACCACAGAAGGTCCTTCAGCATACAGTCCTACGGTATACTGTATGTGCACAAACAATAGTAGGCTGTATGCAGACAGATCGGATCAGATAGTGAAACGCACTGCTATCTGACAAATGTTGTCAGTGTTGCATGTCAGTAAAGAGAGAGAAACTTTTTGAAACAGTTTTGAAAACATGAAGTCAGTATAGAGCAATGTGTGTAAAAAAAAAAAAAAAAAAAAAAAAAGCTGTAATGCAGAGTTTATGTTCACTGTTTAATTGGACAACTAAAAAGATAATGAGACAGCCTCAACTTGTATGTTTTGGTGATTTATTGATATAAAAAAGATTTACACAATAATTTTTTTGTCAGTTAGACAGTCACAATGATTAGGGCTTCTGATATAATGGTATTTATGGAAATACTTATGTTTGTGATTGCAGGTGCAAGATTTTGGACTGCAGCATTTATTTGGAATGAGGAGTCTTCGTCTGCTGTCTCTTGCAGGTATGATTTATGGCTCTATCTTTCCCCACAGAAAGCCTTACTAGAATAAAACTGTGACCTGACCTGTCTGTATTATATCCACACTGAGACATGTTTTAAATAAAATAATGTTAGAAGTCCTCCTTTATTAAAGTTGTCATATTATGCTCATTTTCAGGTTCATCATTTTATTTAGGGGTTGTACCAGAACAGGTTTACATGGTTTCATTTTCAAAAAACACCATGTCATACTGCACATTGCTGCAGCTCCTCTTTTCTCCCTGTGTGTTGAACGCTTTGTTTTAGCTATGGAGTGATACATCTCACTTCTACCAGATCTTTTTTGGGAGTTGCAAATGCGCAGTTCCTAGTAAAGGACTACTAGCCAATCAGAAGCAGAGTAGGGCGGGTCCTGAAAAGCTGGTAAACACGGCTTTGGTTCAGCTGTATATGTTCCGCTTACCAGCTTAGCAACATAGACTGGAGCAAGAGTTTCAGAGTGGTGAGTTATTAATTTGTAACAAATGTATCTTAGATCCATAAACTGAGCTCTGTCTCTACATCACAGTAACAACTTTATGTCTATTGCTGCCTGGAGGGTAGCTAATGTTTGGAAGGGAGAGGGGAGGCAGCAGGCGGACGTCTTGTCACTGTGTGTGTGCTGCAGCTCAATGTGTTTTTCCACTGAGGGTGTGTCTGACAGCCGCTAGGCGAGCATTAGGGCGCATGTTTGTGACGTCACAAGAAAGCTGAAGAAAAGGCTGGACTACAAACGAGCTGTTTTCAAAGCTTTCTGTGGGAGATGGGAACTCTCTTTGGGGTGGACTTTTTCACTTTGAAAACATATTACAAGCACAATAAAGGTATATAACTCAACAAAAGAGAGGGGGAAAGCCAAAAAGCATAATATGACCTCTCATTTTTTTCAAACATTGTGATTGGTCTATAAATTTGCTTTTTATACAATTCAACCAGCTGAACCTTGTTATACTGTATCTAAGTGGATCATATGTTGTGCTCAGGCCACACTGCTTACCTGTACCTGTGCGTAATGGCTGCTTGCTGAGCTGCGGTGTCTATGAAGACAGCGTCGCTGCCAGCCCTGTCTTTCTTCAAAAGATATAAGATTGTAATGGAATTTGGTAAATTAATCCTTTTGATGTTGATGACTCCATTGCCTTTCCTGTACCACTACACTCAGGACAAACCTTTTTCAAAAATAGCAGATAGGTCACATTAGGATTTTGGGACTTAAGTTGAAATCTGACCAATGGGAAATGCAAATTTTTAAATTAGTGAATACACTTTCGAGCTGACAGCAAATCTACAAAAATGCAATATGCAACTACTTTGAATATAAATAATCTTTAAAGTGAAAAAGTTTCCTAATTCCAGCTGTGAAGATTTGCTGCTTTTGTTTTTCTTATTTTATAGTCCTACACAGAATATCTTAATAATGTAAAAGTAATAAGCACACTACTTGATAATGACAATAAATGTTAGCTGCAGCAGATACACTGCAGATACACTTTGTAACCAGGTGTAATCTGTTACCCAACCCACAGCTGAATGTTGTTCCTCCTGCTGTGTCCACCCAGGCTGCCCCCTGCTGACTACCACTGGTCTATCAGGCCTCATCCAGCTGCAGGAGCTGGAGGAGCTGGAGCTGACCAACTGCCCCGGAGCCACCACCGAGCTCTTTAAATACTACTCCCAGCACCTGCCCCACTGCATGGTCATTGAGTAAGACCACTGACCCATCCCACCGACCAACTGACCGACCGATCACCGTACTTTTTTCCTCCATACTCTTCCTCACTCTTTTCTCAAATGCTAGCCAAGAGACTGCACTGCTCCTACTGTACCACACCATTCCTCATTACCTGCCCCTCTACCCTGCCCGTCTTCCTCCATACTCCATTGAATAGACTGACCCACAGGCGGACAGAGAGGCAGGAAGGTAGATGATGGTACTTGCCAGACCCAGAAGATGATGGGATGGCGTTTGAGCTTCATTTAAGAAGATGCTGGAGTGAAGAGCTTGGTGTGACGTCTTGTCTGACAGCAAGTTTCTTTTTCAGAATCAACGAAAGACTTTAGGGAGGAGAGCTTCTCTACAGACTTGATGATTTTCTTTTCGCTGAATGGATACTGAAGGGAGTGACATGCGCAGATCCAGATGCAGTGTAAAGGAATTAGGAAAAGGAAAACAAAGACGTTTGTGTTTGAGCTGATATGGTGGAACTTACACATGCTTACACTGTAAACATGCTCACACACATACTGTATATGGTAAGTGAAACAAAGTCCTCAAGACCATGAGTACTGACGTTTCTATTTCCATACCCTGTGTATTCTTTTTCTCCAGGTATCCAATGTTAAGTTTTCTCGTGTTTAGAGAGAGACACCACATGCCAGCTGGAGAAACAGAAATCAGCGAGAACTAAAGATGCAGTTCAGGAAGTGAATGACAGGGATGGAACTTCTCTCTCTTGCTTTTTCTCCCCTCCTCTGTGTATGAAGTGTGTTTCATGGACTCACAGGTTCCCCATCTTTTGGGATGCCACCACCTTTTTCCATATCTGTGTCATCGGAAATACCCCCCAAAAACTAATGAACTAACTGAAAAAAATTTGAAAAACAGCAGTTTACTGTGTTGGGTTGATTGGCTTATTGTTCCACCCCTCTCATTTTTGATACATTTGATTTAATTTACAGATCTGGAGGATAAGTTGTTGTAAACTGTGAATGTTGTGTTTTAAAAAGGGAAGCGTCGCTGAGGCATCGCATCGAGCGCAGAAAGCATTTGACTTCAATGACGAGTTTCTGCTGAGGATAGCTTTCTCTGATGAATAGAATAGAATCATGACTAGACAATGAGGCGACTGTGGGACTTAAACTGACAGTGATGATTTAATTTTACTGGACTAAATAACTTTAATAATAATAGCAGAGGGAGTTTCACAAGTGATCTTTCTGTTGGTACGGTAGTTTTGTCCAAATTGGGGAGATATCTGATTTTTGGAATCAAAATCATCTTCCTCTTCCATCTTTTAAATGCTTAAACGATGATAGAAACGATAATGAAAGATAAGATAACGAAATGATAGAAACATGATGTTTAGAGGTTAAATTTTAAAATGCAAAGGCACTGTGTGACTCTCTGGCTAAGATAAGGTTACCTCAAATTTAAAAGGGAGGCTAGGGGATTTCAGTATTTATTATTCGAGCAGTTCTCAGACAGGCCAGGGTGAGGAATGAGCAGGAGCTCAGGGTCCTTGTACTGTGGAGGTTTTAAAAGATAATTTTGTTTGTTTTCCAACTTAACCCAGAGTCAGAGAAACTTAAAGATGAACTTTGGAAGTATCAAATGTGAGTTAAATAAGCTGTTGTTCAAGACTATGCTTTTGTTCCTTTTTAAGGGTTCAACTCTGTGTCTTAAAGGGTAATTCTGGTTTATTGAAACTTGGGTCTTATTTCCCCAGCTCCAGCGATTAGAAATACTATTAGTAATACAAAGTTAATTTGCTGCTGTCAGATGATCAGGTTCCCATCAGGTTAGTCAGACTTATTTGAAATAAAGGTTCAAAGGGAATGGTTAAATTATTGATCAAACACTTTCTCAGACCTTAGATTTACCAAACACATCCATAAATTGAGCTAAGCCAGGCTAAGCTTTGCATTCAAAGCTGGTACTAAAAGGCTAAGGCTAAAGGCTGGACAATGGCTAAGAAGGAAAAAAAGTGAAGTTTCCCATAAACCAAAGTGTTTATTTAACAATAAAAATAAGTTATTGATGTTACAAAGGAAAAACAAAGAACTTAAATTCCAGTAGTCGTGTTTCTTCCCACAATCATCTGATATTAAAAAGAAATTAATGAGCCCAACAGTGAGCTTCTTTTTGCCTCTTGTGTGTCCTCAGATGTAATGCCTGCCAAATGAAGGGATTGGATCAGTGTCAGCCAGTATTAGGTTGTGCCAAATCGCTTTTGATTATGCATAAAATGTGGCTGGTTGCCTGTAGCTGACTGCACTAAATGGACTGGAGTGTGTATGGACATGGCAGACCATGCATGTTTTTAGTTGGTCTGCGTTTTTGTTTCAAGAAGGCTCATTTTAGAGGTTGTTCTGAATCTCTTCATTGTATATAAGTATATTTATTTATTTATTTATCTATTTATTTGTTTAAATTAATTTGTGATGACATGATTTATTTATTGAATAGGCATTTTTTAAAGAATTTTGTTTTGTGGAACTGTCTTGAAATTTGGGCCTGACTTAGCTTATGCATTGATTACTGTTTATTTATTTATTATTTATTGACATTTCAGACCCCTGAGTGAAATAATCTACCTATTATACATTTAACATACATTCTTTCAGACACCAGTGACGCTACACATCATTAAGACTGAAAACGTTTTTTAATCTTCATAATGCGCAAGAGTATATTTTTTGTGCAAGTATGTGTCAACTTTGTGTTGCTGTTGGGTCCATCATTAATAATAGGGGATTAACAGTGGTGACAAGTTATATTTACTGTAATTGTCCTGAATGTGGAAATACCGAGTATGATATACATAAAAGCATTTGAAGTCTGAGACTGACCTCTGTCGTGGCTAAGAAATGTTTACACTGTCTACTAAGATGACAAAAGGCAAGATCTCTGATTTGATTCTGTGGAAGCTTATTATGGACAAAACTTTGGAAAAGAGAAAGAAATATTGAGCAAGATTTGAGCATGATCCAGTAAGCTCGCTGTAGCACTAGCTCTGTGCTCACTAGCTTTGGTTTGTGAGAGCGGTGGGCTAGAGCGTTTACCCCAGCTCTGGTCCAGATCAAACACTTGGACGTCTGTCAAGTGAACTGTCAAGTGAACTCTGGAGCAGTTCATTTCTGGTGTGAACACCATTTGAACCAGTAACGGAAAGTGTTCTATTGTATGTATCACACTATTGGTTGAAAATGTTTTTCTTCCTGTTTTGGTGACTGGTGAACTAGTAGCGCGTTTCCTACCAAAATGTCTACTAGTAGGGGACAAACCTGGACTCATGACAAAGTGAGTCGCTTCCTGAATATTTGGGCATAAGAGAACGTTTCTCATTCACTAGAGAAGGTGCAGAAGAACTCTTACATAAATGGAGAATAGATTCCAGCAAACTGTTGAGCAAAAGTGAGTCAACAGTACATCAACGCACTGTAGTATGTAAGTATTTGGAGGGGTTTGTCTTTTTACCCACAGACTGTATGACCAGTAGTCGAAGGCCACTGACCACATGGCTTTTGTTTACTATTTCTGGACCATTTGAGTTTTTTAAACAATGTACCATCATCGCATTGGTTCAGTTTTTGGCTACCAGATGTGTAGCCAAAAATTTCATTGTTTTTGTATGGCCAGTTCATCGAATTCTAGGGTTAGTTAGTTTAGTCTAGGTAAGTTAGGGTTTAGGAGAATTTAAGACTAAAAAGCCTAATTAGTAGGAATACTTATTAATTTAAAATTATGATTTAGTTTTTAATAACTGAATTAAATGGTTTTCATTACCCACTTTTTAATTTACAGTGTCAGATCCACATGCAAATATTTTTCATGTGCAAAAATGTAGTCATTTTCAGTCTATTTTTCGAAGTCGAAGATACTACTCTATCACCCTAAAAACATACGTTTTACAATATGAACAACAAAAACTGCTGTTTGAGTGTTTTTGATTTTAATGAGCTTTCAGATGATTGATGATGATATCATGAACTCTGACATGCCCAGTCACACACTTCTCAGCTACTAATGACTAACAACAAACCTGGAGTACAGTTTCTAAGGTCAATAATTCCAGTCACATATTTTACTGTCTACAGCCTATGACCTACATCTGTCACCAATTTGTTACAACGCTTGCACAGCACAACTTTGAGTAAGCAGTAAAATAAATACTGACAGTGATAATGTTGAAAGTGGCAGGATTTGTGTTTTCTTTAAGTTTTAGTTTGTTTAGCCCACCTGTGCTTGGATCTTACTTTGAGACCATCTTTGCACTAAAGAGAAGCAGCTTCTATTTTGTATAGGCTTCGCCCTCTAAGAGCTGTCGCTATTGGGTTCATCCCTGCGCGCATGCGCAGTCCTGAAGATTTCTTTCGCGCCCATGTGCCGTGCACGGGCCTCTCTCAAGTCTGCAAATTAGGTATATAATACCGGCGAGACCAGAGATCTGCTCCCCTTTTTTCTTCAGCGCTGCATAGCAGTCACTTCGGAGAGCAGAGTAGCATCTAAAGAGCAATTTTCTCCTACTAAAAAGCTTTCCTATGGCTACTCACCGCTCTACCGTTGAGGTCCGCCGCTCGGAAGGAGTCCGCCTCTGCCCGTCCTGCCACGCTGGCTACATCATGGGGTTTGATCTCCACGCCCGCTGCGAGACCTGCCTCGGTCCTCAGCACGCTGGCCTGGCTCTGACTCAGCGGGCCTCATGCCCCTACAGTGCACAGCTGCCCGTGGAGGAGAAGCGACGGCGGGTCGACGCCTTCGCGGCCCTGCAGGAGGAGGAGGCCTACGATGCTAGCTGGGCTAAGCCAGTTAGCTTCACGGCGGACCTCGCCGGCGGGATTGCCGGCAATGCAGGGCTCGAGTCCTCTGACTCTGCTCCCTCCATTGGCTCCCCGCCAGGCTCTCCCCTCTTCCCGCTGGAAGACCTGGAGTTTGACTTTGAGTTGGATAAGAAGGTGGCGTCGCTAGCTCCTGCTCCACTTCCGCTTTCCAGCTTGCCGTGATGCGGGGCTCTCTTCCGGGATCTCCCCGACATAATAAAGACGGCTGCTGAGCGCAAGGGCGTGCCGATGCCTGCTGAGCCTCCTGCACCTGCTCCTAGCGCCATGCTCGGCGACATCTACCAGCCAGAGCAAGCGTCCAGACAAGTCCCTGTGTGGCCCCTTTTCCCACCGCTTCAACCTTTCCTCTCAGAAGCGGGGGCTGAGCCTGGGAAGCTGAAGGCGCCGGTGGCGAGGTACGTCAACTTCACTAAGGTTGAGGGCTTCACTGACCGTGGTTTTCCCTCCGTTCCACCTCTGGAGCCCAGCCTGGCAGCCATCCTGCTGCCTAAAGCCACTTTTTTCGGCAGGAGGAAGCCGACTCCGCCCTCCGCCCACGACCAGGTGACGGCTCGAGTCACCAACCGCTCCCACCAGTGTGCCGCCCAGGTAGCAGCTGCCATCAATAATATATCGCTGCTGGCCTCGTCCATGTCGTCTGCCGCTGCTCAGCCCGACGCCCTTTCCTCCGAGCTTGCCAGCGAGTTTGGGAAAGACACGGCCGCCATTTTGTCGCTCTCCACAACACAGGCGGCGGTCGGCCTGTCTCGGATTATGCCGTGGATGGCGATGCTGCAACGCAACATGTGGCTGCACATGCCCATCTGCCGGAGCAGATCAGGAAGGAGTTGCTGGACGGCCCCATCAGCCCCGATGGGCTGTTTGGGCCGCTTCTCCAGGATGCAATCACACACCTGCAGCAAGCTTCGGACGAGGCGGACAAGGTGAAGCGGCACACATCTTGGAGCAGAGCGCCACCTCAACACCCACGGCGCTCACAAGGCTCCTGGCGTGATCGCCGCAACTCCCGCCCCAGGCCGAGGCGCCCCGTGGTCACTGCTGCGGCTGCGCCTCCGCTGGCTCCAGCCCAGGCCCCCTGGGTTCCCCGGCGGCCGCTGCCCTCTGCACAGCGCCGCTCCGCCATCAAGAACAGGCGAGCAGCTTGCTCCTGGTCCAACCCCCCCGCCGAGCCTCCCCGCAAACAGCGGAGGTATTGACGGGATGCGTGTTTTCTTCCCGGAACAGCTGGACACAACGGCTCTTTTCAGAGCCAACCAAACATCCATAAAGAGCATGTTCCTAACAGTCAGCCTGCCCCTCTCTCCCCTGAGCTTCCTGCAGCTGATGAAACACACGTCTTCCATACACAAGCAAGCTCCGCTGCGCACGCACACGCTGCGTCAGTTGTTGAGCCGCTGTTGTCCCTCTCTCATATTATCATGAGTGAAAAACATTCACATCAGATAAACACAACAACCCACCCACACTCCCTGCCTCTCTGTGGCCTCCCCACCTCTCACCCTTCAGTGTGTGTTAGTGGAGGTTTTTCACCGTGGCATGAGTCTGACACTGAGAATGAGCGGCCGAAGTGTTTCACACTATCGCCGCCTCAGCCCTCCTTTCAACTCAGCTCTCGCACGGCGGCGGAGAGGGCTCTTTTCTGGCTGTCAGAAATGTCCACAGAGGCTCCTCAGATTTTTGCTCGCCCGCTTTCAGAGCATGGCTACGCGTGACAAAATCTGCCCATGAACGAGTGGATGGCGAGACTAATAAAGAAAGGTTACACTCTCCAATTCGCCAGCCCCCCTCCTCCTTTCAGCGGGGTGCTGGAGACGGTCATGTCATCGCAGTCAGAGACAACTGCTCTGATGGCAGAAATAACAGAGCTCCTGAGCAAAGGAGCTATTTCGAAAGTCCCACGGGGCGAGGAGAACGAGGGTTTTTACTCCCGTTACTTCCTGGTGCCCAAGAAAATGGGCGGAAGGAGACCGATCCTGGATCTCTCCTTCTTCAACAAATGCATAATGAGGAGGCCATTCCACATGCTCTCAGTCAGGCACGTATTGGAATGTGTACGTTCCGGGGATTGGTTCGCGTCCATCGACCTAAAGGACTCCTATTTCCATGTCCCCATCATCCCCAGACACAGGAAATTCCTTCGGTTCTCTTTCAGAGGAGCCCAGTTTCAATACAACCACCTGCCTTTCGGCTATTCTCTGGCCCCGCGCACGTTCTCCAAATGTGTGGAGACAGCGTTGGAGCCGCTGCGCAGGTCGGGCGATGATGTCGGCCAGTCACGTGGTGGTCCCTCTGGGTCTCCTCCACATGAGGAAAATCCAGAGATGGTTCGGCCGTCTCCGCCTCGATCCCGTAAAGCACAAAAGACGCCTGCTGTCTGTCCCCTCCTCAGTACAGTCAGATCTGGCGTAATCTGGCGTACTGGAAATCCCCTCACATGCTTTCAGCGGGGGCCCCCCTTGGGAAAGTGACGTCACATGTCACAGTGTACACGGACGCGTCTCTCATTGGTTGGGGCGGGATGTGCCATTCTCACGTGGTGGGAGGGAAATGGCCACAGCCTCCATCTCTCCACATGAACTGCCTGGAGCTGTCCACAGTGCTGAAAGTGCTGAAACACTTTGCTCCACTCCTGAGAGACAAACATGTGCTGGTGAGAACAGACAACATGACAGCCGCGGCTTACATAAACCCTCAGGGCGGCGTCCGCTCGGCTCGGCTACTAGAGATAGCCAGGAGCCTGCTGCTGTGGGCCCATGCGAACCTGTGCTCTATCAGAGCACTCCACATTCCCGGTGTTCAGAACCGAGCCGCGGACCTCATGTCACGCAGCGGTCCCTCTCAGAACGAGTGGAGACTGAATTCCACTCTTACTCAGGAACTGTGGGACAGATTCGGGGAGTCAGAGATAGATCTGTTCGCCTCACGAGAAAACGCACAGTGCGCACTGTGGTTCTCACTGAACGCACGGGACGAGCCGCCACTGGGCGTGGACGCCTTCTCACACAGCCCGTGGCTCAGAACGCTCCTTAATGCTTTTAAGTTAAGCGTTTTTTTAGAGGAGTGAGAAGACAGCGGCCTGTCACACGCCCCTTGGCGCCACAGTGGGATTTACCGCTTGTGCTGCGCGCTCTGAGCAATCCCCGCTTTGAGCCACTGCCGCAAACTTCTCTCAGACTGCTCTGTCTTTGAAGACAGCCCTCCTTTTGGCACTGACCTCTGCTAAAAGAGTGAGCGATCTGTGCGCTCTCTCAGTCGCTCCATCCCGGCATCCATGCGCACTCGACAAGAGCCGTGTCTTGCCGTGCAAATATCCTCCACAGCCATCCCACTGAACAGCGCTGTGGAGGATATTTGCACAGCGGCATCATGGACTTCACCCTGCCCTTTTATCCGCTTCCATTTACGTGATGCATCGGGGTTTTCCCTAACGCACTCGATACTGAATGTTCTGGAGACCAGGCGCGACGCTGCAGGCTCGGGGCACATTACGCACAAATAGGCTTCCCTGTAAAGGAGCCGGTAAGGCTCCTCCAGCCACGGGCTGTTGGGGCTCTTAGTGGGTCTTAGTTGCGCTCTAGTTGGACTGCCACAATGCGTAACAACCGTCCTTACTGTTCCCTCAACATAAGCCGCAGTGTGCGTCTGTGTGTGCTTGTACTCTGGGCGCTCTCGTGCGCCATGAGTTTTTCCACACACACCCACCGTTGCCAGGATGCGCGTGTGTTGTTCCATTCTCACGCCTGCCCTGCTCGTTGTTGGGACTGGTTACAATGCGTAACTCTCGTTCCAATTTCCTCACAGCAGCAGGTGTGAGGCAGGGAGTGATGTGTTCAGCCATCCTGTTATCTGGTCTAATGCGGATGGCTGTGTATCTCAGTTTCCGTAGTGTAATGGGTCATGTTCTCGCCTTCTATACTGAAGGTACCTGGTTTGAGACCAGGTGGAAACATTCACCTACATTTTGGTCTCTATCATGCATTGTGTGATTAGGGTACTGTAAGCTGGTGTGTTAATGCTTATGACCGCTGGTGGTCCAGTGGGCATTGACTACATCTGGCTTTGCCCTTATCCCAATAGCGACAGCTCTTAGAGGAAGCCTATACGAAATAGAACGTTGGTTACGTATTGTAACCCCAGATTCTATGAGTATAGGCGTAGCCCTCTAAGCTGCGGGCCCGACTGGTCCCACCAGCGTCGGCTGAAGAAAAAAAGCTGACCTCTTGTTAGCAGATCTCTGGTCTCGCCGGTATTATATACCTAATTTGCGGACCTGAGAGAGGCCCGTGCACGGCACATGGGCGCGAAAGAAATCTTCAGGACTGCGCACGTGCGCAGGGATGAACCCAATAGCGACAGCTCTTAGAATCTGGGGTTACATTACGTAACCAACGTTTTGTGCTTTGGTACCTGCAAATGTTCTACACCACTTGAAAAAAGCATTGATTCATACCAACATCGCAGCAACATGCCTGCAAGTGGTTTGGATTTCTGCTACCAATGGAAACGAACTGTGACAATATGTGTCTTTTGACAAAAGACCTCTCCAGACCACAACAGTTTGCATAGTTACCAGAACACTGGTAACTCTACAGGCCTGTACTTATATTACCTGTATTCCAACCTCAAAGCGCTTTTACAATATATCACATTCACCCCATTCACACTGAATTTGGGTTTTGGCATCTTGCCCAAGGATACTTCGACATTCAGACTGGGGGAGCTGGACGATCGAACCACTGATCTTCTGATAAGTGGACAACCGCTCTCCCCCCTAAGCCACAGCTGCCCCCAAATAGCCACTCAACACTGATGATTTTAGAATTCTTGCTTTATTTAATATCATTGCATTGTCAACAATGGTATGGTTACGCTTATAGAAAATATGGTTCTGGCAAATAACATTAACACTTAACTAAGGTCACGAAGCCCAACCCTTTACATCCATGCTTTCTGCTTTGCTACATAAAGGACAAACTGGACTAAATGGAAATTTCATCTATGGTAAAAAAAAGAACTTAGTATTTGTACTGCCTTACATTACCATTACCCCAAAAAGTATTAACTCTATTCTGCACTCCTCCCCACTCTAAATTCCAAAACCCAGAAATGAAAAACAGCAAACAACAAAAAAAAAAACAGGGCAAAAGAAACAGGGCCACTCTGCCTCAGTATGACTCCAGGTAGCCATTGCTGATTTGTGCTACTGCTAAAATTTCTCACATTGACACTGTCCTCCTGCCTTAATTGTTGAACATATCCCTACTTCTGCTTTTCCTGCTTCCTCCCCACTTTCACCTTGTGGCGTCAGGTGATATTTAAAAAAGAAAAGTTAAAGTCTCATGTCAAGAGAGTCTCCTGACATCCTCTTCATACCTTCCTTCACTGTCTACACTGCTCATTCAGCAAACCATTTGAGGCTGGGTGAAAAGGAACCGTTCGGATATGATGTATACATTCTGTGTCACTGATGAACATCGGGCCATTATCTGTGACAATGGAGTCCCATGAACTGCAAACACTTGTCTGAGTTTGTCTATGGTCTGTCCAGGTCTGGTCTAGGTTACATAGACCAGGCCTGGTCTTTGTAACGAGGAAAGTCTTAACTTTTGCCAGCATGTAGTCTCTTTCTTTCTGCTGATTGATCAGGGACGCCTTTACAGGTGTCTCTAACAACTGCTTTAATGCGAACACAGTCTCTGGAAGCACATTTGTAGTGGCAGGTGTCTTCAGCTATTTATATTAATAACTTGGGTCAAGACATCTCACAGGCTCATTTACATTTTTATGCTTATGATACCATTATTTATTGTAAGGCTGCTACTTTACATCAAGCTTTTTATTATTTACAATCTGATTTTAACCTTGTTCAGGTTCAACTGTATCAGCTTAAGCTAGTTTTGAATGTTGAGAAAACTAAGATTATGCTTTTTTCAAAATCTAAGAAGTCTCTGTACAGTCTTCCAAGTATTTTTTCTATACATGGTGAGCAGATCGAAGTCCAATTGTACAAATATTTGGGTATATTAATTGATGATCAGCTCTCTTTTAAGTCGTACATTGATAAACTGGTACAAAAGCTCAAACTAAAAATATCTTGTGGTTGTATTGGAACTAGTTTATAGGCTTATTTTGTAGGTTCTTAGCACCACCTAGTGGTGATTACAAAGCTGCTCTGAAGAGGAAGTAAGCCAATTGTAAATAGTCAGGATGACAGGAAGCGGTGTTTAGGAACTTCCTTTTCCACATGGGCTCGTAGAGGAAGCATCACAGTTAACAATCCTCGCAATCCTGTGTCTTTAAGTCCACCAAACGGCTTCATCCGTAAGTCATCTTCAATATACAGTGGTATTAACATGTCGATGTTATTATTTCTTGTTTTTGAGTGTAGTCAAATTATTTATGAATATTGGTAGATGATGTTAGTGTATTGTTGGATTGACATACCTACTTTCAGTACCTGGTAACAGTCAGTACCTGTTGTGATAGTATTCCTTCTCTAATAATGTACTAGAGACATTATTTAGTACATACAAGGTACTTACATGTTTGTATCTTTGTGTCCTTTTTGCAGTTTTACAAAATTACATATTTTCCTTCATTAAATCCTGCCAAACACAACAACCTGCCTGTTCCTTGGAGAATGGAATGCTGGAGAATATAATGTTAAGCTAGCTGTATAGCTGAAAAATACGTTGCCTGCAACAACTTTTAGTGAGGACAGCATAGTAAAAGGATGACCACCCACCGTGGATTTTAAGATAGACAAACTAAACTTCAATCTATTGTCATGGAGGATACAGTTGAAGTCAAAATAAAAGGCTCACAAGATGCTGTTGAAATAGGTTCGATCCTCTCTCACAATCGCTCCAAGAAATCAGGCTCTTCACACTCATCAACAAGCTCCAGAGTCAGCTTAGAGGCAGCGAGAGCCCGTGCTAAAGCAGAGGCAGCCAAGACCAGGCTGGCCTTCACAGAAAGAGAGAGCGAACTCAAGGTTGAGAAAGCTAAGCTGGAAGCCAGACTTGATTACATCAATCTACAGCGAGAAGCCGAAGCTGCCCATGCAGAAGCTGTAGTGCTGGAGACAGCAGCAGCGGATATGGATGGTTCCAATCATGAGCAAGAACTTAACTTTTCTGCTCTTCGAGAGAGTGCACTAAAAAGAACTGATGACTATGTCACCCACCAAGCCCTACATCACTTTGCCCAGGCACCTGGAGAAGAGAAGGACGTTCACTTCTCCCCACCTCCAATGTTTACACCTCATCCCCTCATCCAGTCACCTGGAGAGGAGAAGGACGTTTACTTTCCCTTGCCTCCAATACTTACACCTCATCAAAACTACACAGCTCAGGGTGGAGCCCAGTCACAGAGCTTCAATAGGAGGTTGATGCACCAACAAAGAGACACACAGCAGCTTAACACAGATTTACTACAGTCAAGAAATTATGGCCATCAGCACATTGCACTCCCCAACAAGCCATCACACTCAGACAACACAAATAATAATGCTACAACAGTTGATCTTGCCAAATTCCTTGCTAAGAACCAGCTGGTGTCCTCAGGCTTGACAAAGTTTGATGACTTACCTGAACACTACCAAGCCTGGAGGGAGACCTTCCTCAACACAATTGAAAACCTTGAAATGACAGCAAGTGAAGAGATGGATTTGCTGATCAAATGGCTCGGTAAGGATTCAAGTCAGCAAGCACTTAGAATTAGGGCTGTAAATGTCAGACAACCCCTCATTGGTCTAAAAGTGATTTGGGAGAGATTGAACAAAACATATGGATCTCCAGAAGCAATAGAGAGAGCCCTGTTTAGTAAAGTAGAGAATTTCCCCAAGATTCATAACAGAGATAGTCAGAAACTGCAAGAGCTAGCAGACTTACTGACAGAATTGGTTGTTGCCAAGCAAGATGGGTACTTGCCAGGGCTGGCGTACCTTGACACAGCAAGGGGAGTGCAGCCCATTGTCGAGAAGCTGCCGTTATATCTCCAAGACAAGTGGTTGTCTCAAGGATGCAAATACAAAAGAGAACAAGGTGTTGTCTTTCCTCCTTTCTGCTTCTTTAAAGAGTTCATTTGCAGGGAAGCTGAAGAGAGAAATGACCCCAGTTTTAACCTTCACACTCTCTCTGCAGCCTCATTCAGGAAAGAGAGGTTCAGTCCAACAAAACCCGTCTCTGTACATGAAACAATCATATCATCATCAGACACAACGTCCAAAATAGAAAAGACAAACAAATCGGAAAATCCTGATAGACTGTGCCCCTTGCATAACAAACCCCACAGCCTGAAGAAATGCAGAGGGTTCAGGAAAATGAGCCTTGACAACAGAAAGAAATTCTTGAAAGACAACAAGATATGTTTCCGCTGCTGCGCCTCTACTACTCACCAGGCAAAAGCCTGTGAAACTCTCATCAAATGTATAGAGTGTGACAGCGATAAACATCTTTCTGCTCTTCACCCTGGTCCTGCTCCACTGTCACATCCAGGTTTTTCCCTTTCATCAGAGAATGGCGGGGAGAGAGAGGACACAGCGCAACCAGATGTCACATCGACGTGTACCAAGGTATGTGGTGAAGACTTCAAAGGCAAATCCTGCTCGAAGATATGCCTTGTTAATGTATACCCCAATGGGCATCGCAAGCTAAAGAGAAGAATGTACGTCATTTTAGATGACCAAAGTAACATGTCATTGGCGAGAACAGAGCTTTTTGACATGTTCAACATCAAAGGAGCAGCAGTGACATACACACTCAAAACCTGTGCAGGGATGATGGAAACCGCTGGCAGAAGAGCCCAGGGATTCACAGTGGAATCTTTGGATGGGAAAATAAACTTCGCACTACCTACACTCATTGAGTGTAATGAAATTCCCAACAATAGAGCAGAGATACCTACGCCAGAAGCTGCATACCACCATCATCACCTAAGACAGATAGCAAATAAGATCCCAACCCTCAATCCAGTTGCTGACATCCTGCTGCTATTGGGATGAGACGCTATTAGGGCCCAAATGGTTCGTAAACAGTACAATGGCCCTCACAATGCACCATATGCACAAAAACTAGATCTTGGGTGGGTCATCATAGGTGACGTATGCGTTGGGGGAGGTCACAAACCAAACACAGTGAGTGCAATGAAGACCTGGATCCTTGACAATGGCAGACCAACTTGCCTTGTTCCATGTGAGAATCAGATACAAGTGAAAGAGAGCTATAGTGTCGGAGGTGATGGGAAGAACCTTCCACGGCACAGACCCACTCAAAGTGCATCAGTTGTGTCAGACAAAGATAATCTTGGAGGAGCGGTCTTCCATACGACAGAGAATGACAACATGCTCGCCCACTCCATTGAGGATCTAACCTTCCTTCAGATCATGGAACAGGAGTTCTTCCAAGATGACACAAATAGCTGGGTTGCTCCTCTCCCTTTTCGCCAACCAGGCAGACGTCTCCCTAACAACAGAGACTATGCTCTCAGCCGTCTGATGTCACTGCGAAGGATGTTAGACAAGAAGCCTGGAATGAAAGTGCACTTCACTGAGTTCATGGGAAAAATGCTGGACAATGGACATGCTGAGCTTGCACCACCACTCAAAGAAGGAACGGAATCTTGGTATCTCCCTACCTTTGGGGTTTACCACCCCCAAAAACCAGACCAGATTCGTGTGGTGTCTGATTCCAGTGCACAGTACGATGGAATCTCACTGAATGAGGTGTTGCTTTCCGGGCCAGACCTGAACAACAGCCTCATAGGAGTGCTCCTCAGATTCAGAAGAGAACCTGTTGCGGTGACAGCAGACATACGTCAAATGTTCTACTGTTTTGTGGTGCGTGAGGACTGCAGAGACTTTCTGCGGTTCTTGTGGTACCGAGAGAATGACCTAAGCAAAGAAGTGGTGGAATACCGCATGCAAGTTCATGTTTTTGGGAACAGCCTGCAGTAGCAATCTTCGGCCTTAGGAGGGCAGCAAAACACCAAGAGAGTGAGTATGGGAGCGATACAAGACACTTTATTGAGCGGGATTTTTACGTGGATGATGGTCTTCGATCGTTCGCAACTGAAGCTGAGGCCATTGATGTTCTGTGTCGGACACAGCAAATGTTGGCAGATTCAAACATAGTGCTGCACAAGATAGCCTCAAATCGAACAGGAGTGATGGATGCATTTTCTGCAGAGGAAAGAGCAAGCGACATCAAAGATCTCAACCTCTCTGAAGACGACTTACCCATGCAACGTAGCCTTGGGGTCAGCTGGAACATTATGTCCGACACCTTCACTTTTCATGTCCCTGAAAGTCAAAAGCCATTCACACGCAGAGGCGTCCTGTCAACAGTTAACAGTCTGTTTGATCCTCTGGGTTTCTTGGCTCCTGTCACCATTGAAGGCAGACTGCTCCTGAGAGAGTTTTCGACCGAAGATACAGAGTGGGGTAAAAGGCCAAATTTGAAGATTGGAGAAGATGGCATGAATCTCTAAAAGCACTAAAAGAGGTACATATCCCACGCACATATGCAACTTTCCCCACTTCAGAGGCACAGCACGCAGAACTGTGTGTCTTTTCTGATGCCTCTGTCAAAGCAATATCAGCAGTGGCTTACCTGAAGGTTACAAGTGAGCATGGTCACAGTGAGATAGGCTTTGTCTTTGGTAAATCCAAACTAGCTCCCCAGCCTGAGCTGACAATCCCCAGGTTAGAGTTGTGTGCAGCTGTATTGGCGGTCGAGATTGCAGAGCTAGTCGTCAGAGAGATTGATCTGAAAGTGAATGCAGTTAAATTCTACACCGACAGCCGAGTTGTGTTGGGATACATACACAATGAGACAAGAAGATTTTACGTTTACGTGAATAATCGTGTGCAACGTATTCGGCAGTCAACACGGCCAGAGCAGTGGAGTTATGTTCCCTCTGGACTAAACCCAGCAGATCATGGGTCCCGGGCCATTCCAGCTGCTGAGCTTGCAGGATCTACATGGCTGACTGGACCAGCTTTCCTAACCAAGCCAGCAAGTTCAGAAGTCAACACTGAAGATCAGATGGCATATGACCTCATAGATCCAGAGTCTGATATTGAGATTCGTTCCAAGGTAACATCCCTCATCACACAAATGACTGAAGACCAGCTGGGTTCAAAAAGGTTTGATAAATTGTCTAGTTGGAGCTCACTCACCAAAGCTGTGGCCCGCCTCTGCCACATTGCTCAATGCTTCACAATCTCATCAGGCAATCAAGGTTGCGTTGGCTGGCACATGTGCAATAATGGTTTGTCAGCTGCGGACATTGCAAAAGCAGAGAATGTCATCATAAAGTGCGTGCAACACGAGAGCTATTCAGAAGAACTGAAATGCATTAAATCAAACTTCCACCTTCCCAAGACCAGCCCGCTTCATAAACTTCGGCCAATCATTGACAGTGAAGCTATGCTGAGAATTGGTGGATGCATCGACCAAGCACAACTTGAAAGGCACGAAGCCCATCCTCATTATCCCAATTATCACCACATAGCAACTTTGCTTGTCCGACATCATCATGAATGTGTGAAACATCAGGGCAGACACTTCACCGAAGGTGCAATCCGTGCCAGTGGTCTGTGGATAGTGGGAGGGAAACGTCTCATCAGAAGCTGCATCCACAGGTGTGTCACATGCAAAAGGCTGCGAGGAAGAATGGAACAACAACAAATGTCTGATCTACCTGTTGAACGCCTGCAGGCAGACCCCCCATTTTCTTATGTGGGTCTTGATGTCTTTGGTCCGTGGGAAGTCATCGCGCGTCGTACCAGGGGTGGCCAAGCCAGGAACAAAAGATGGGCAGTTTTGTTTACATGTATGTCCATACGTGCCATTCACATTGAGGTAATCGAAACCATGACTTCCTCAAGCTTCATAAATGCCCTCAGGAGGTTTTTTTCCATAAGAGGCTATGCTAAGCAGCTCCGGTCAGACTGTGGGTCCAATTTTGTTGGAGCATTTAAGGAGCTGAAAATGGATTCATAAGGTCGTGGTGATTCAAGCATAGAGGACTACCTTCTTCAACAAAAATGCACCTGGGTATTCAACCCTCCCCACTCCTCTCATATGGGTGGCGCTTGGGAGCGCATGGTCGGAGTTGCACGTCGCATTCTGGATTCCATGCTCCTCCAGGTTGGACCTTCAAAGCTCACCCATGAAGTCCTAGTCACTCTTATGGCGGAGGTCAGTGCCATTGTGAATGCCAGGCCGCTAATCCCTGTATCCACTGACCCAGAGGCTCCCCTCATTCTAACCCCTTCCATGATGCTGACGCAGAAAACAGGTGCATCTCTTTCTCCAGCCAGTGACTTCTCAAAAGGGGATTTGCTCAAGAACCAGTGGAAGAGAGTTCAAGCACTGGCAGAGACCTTCTGGGCTAGGTGGCGGCGAGAATATCTAAGCACACTACAGAGTCGGCAGAAACCCAATCTAAAAGAAGGAGACATAGTTCTGATGAAGGACAGTCAGGCAAAAAGAAACCAGTGGCCAATGGGAATGATTGTAAAAGCCACTCCCAGTAAAGATGGATTAGTAAGAAAGGTGGAAGTCAAAGTGACAAGAAATCAGGCGGTCAAGATATTCTCCAGACCCATCTCTGAGGTGGTCCTGCTTTTCTCCCAGAAAGATGAGGATACCCCAACAGGCACGCCTTCAACTCACCAGCGTCTTCAACACGGGGATCAATAACAGAGAAGCTGAGTCAGGGGACATCATGGCAATGCTGTCCACAGCATGTTGAGAGCTTCACTGTAAAACTGCGGTCGTATTCCCATGTCAAACTTGAATGAGGTAGCAGCTAATCTTATGTACAGAGTCTGATTAAATCAGAAGGTGGGTTCATAGTGTCATATTTCTTAATATGCCAGGCGGGGAGTGTATTGGAACTAGTTTATAGACTTATTTTGTAGGTTCTTAGCACCACCTAGTGGTGATTACAAAGCTGCTCTGAAGAGGAAGTAAGCCAATTGTAAATAGTCAGGATGACAGGAAGCGGTGTTTAGGAACTTCCTTTTCCACATGGGCTCGTAGAGGAAGCATCACAGTTAACAATCCTCGCAATCCTGTGTCTTTAAGTCCACCAAACAGCTTCATCCGTAAGTCATCTTCAATATACAGTGGTATTAACATGTCGATGTAATTATTTCTTGTTTTTGAGTGTAGTCAAATTATTTATGAATATTGGTAGATGATGTTAGTGTATTGTTGGATTGACATACCTACTTTCAGTACCTGGTAACAGTCAGTACCTGTTGTGATAGTATTCCTTCTCTAATAATGTACTAGAGACATTATTTAGTACATACAAGGTACTTACATGTTTGTATCTTTGTGTCCTTTTTGCAGTTTTACAAAATTACATATTTTCCTTCATTAAATCCTGCCAAACACAACAACCTGCCTGTTCCTTGGAGAATGGAATGCTGGAGAATATAATGTTAAGCTAGCTGTATAGCTGAAAAATACGTTGCCTGCAACAACTTTTAGTGAGGACAGCATAGTGGTTATGTTTTCACAGCACCCACTTGCCCAATTTCTGTTGTTTAAACTCTGTAAAAAACTCTTGTTAATAAATAACTTTCCCACCGTACCAACAACATCTGGTTTATGCGTACGTCCCTTACCCGGAGTGAGCTGGGATGTAAAAGAAGTAAAGGCAATAGGCTTCTCTGAACCATCCTCCATTACATGTATTAGCACTGCACATGTTAGGGTGATCTCCATGTCTGGATCATAATGAACAAGCAGCTTCGTTGAGTGAAGAAGTTCTTTCACTTCCTTAAAACCTTCCTACCGCTCTTCCTCCCACTGCCACTTCATATTAGTTCCTTAACACTCTTAGGGCTTGGGGCCCCCTTGATAGCTGGCAACTTGTCTTCCACCAGACAGAGACCCTCAGCTGTGATTTCATGTCCCAGGAAGGTCATAAACACACACTTGCTGCATTTCAATCTCAACCCTGCATCTGAGAGCCTCTATAGTGGTGTGTTCACACTGAAAGTGAAGTTAATATTTGCCTTGCTTTACTTGCGTGAGTTTGACTGCTGGTACCATATTTACCTGCGTATTATTTGCGCGAGTATGCCAGTAGCCTATGTGAACCCTGACTTTTCCCTTCTCTTCTGGGAAAGAGGAGAGGAGGAGGGCCTTCCGCGTAAATAACAAAAACATACACCCGATATCTCGGGTGGACACCAACTACATTCCGTCTCCGCTGCGGAGCGCCTGTCAATCTGTCTCCGGTGAGTTTCATAATTTGTGTATCAAAAACTTTGAATTGATGTTACAATATATATTTCATATATATATCTACATCAAATACCGCTATAGTCTATAGCTGCCTTGGAGTTAGGTGCGCTTTGTTTTGTTTTTGTGTGTTAACTCACTTTTCGGCTGTGAATATTTCTCTCCAACATGCGGTCACTGTGCAACAAACTGGACGAACTTCAGCTACTGGTGGGGAAAAACAGAGACTTTTATTCATATACTATTCTTCATGGAGACCTGGCTGTCTGAACTGATACTGGACTCCGCGCTGCAGCTGGAAGGCTTCCAACTCTACAGAGCGGACCGCCACGCAGAGCTCTCCGGCAAAACAAAAGGTGGAGGTATCTGTTTTTATTAACAATAGCTGGTGTACTGACGTGACAGTGATCCAGCAGCACTGTTCTCCTAATCTGGAATTTTTAATCATAAACTGTAAGCCATTTTACTCCCCCTGTGAGTTTGCTTCATTCATTCTGGTCGGTGTTTACATTCTGCTGCACGCGAATGTGTACAACGCACAGCACATGCTGGCAGACCAGATACTGTGTGTGGAGCAGACAAACCCGGACTCCCTTGTTATTGTTAACAAAGGAAACCTCAGCCAAGAACTCTCCAAATACAGACAGTTTATAAAGTGTCCAACCAGAGAGGGGAACACTTTGGATCACTGTTACACCACAGTTAGCAGTGCCTGTCACGCCGTCACACTAGGGGTTGTACCAGAACAGGTTTACATGATTTCATTTTCAAAAAACACCATATTTTTGTCATACTGCAGCTCCTCTTTTCACCCTGTGTTGAAGGCCTCGTTTTAGCTCTGGAGTGATACATCTTGTCTCTAAATGAACTTTGTTGGAAGTTGCACATGCGCAATTCCTAGTTAAGGACTACTAGCCAATCAGAAGCAGAGAAACCAGTAAGTCGGTTCAGCTGTACATGTTGCTGACCAGCTTGGCAACATGGACTGGAGCAAGAGTTTCAGAGTGGTGAGTTATTAATCTGTAACAAAAGTATCCTTCATCCATAAAGTTTTAACCGAGCTCTGTCTCTACATCACAGTAACAACTTTATGTCCACTGACTGCCTGGAGGGTAGCTAGTGTTTGGAAGGGAGATGAGAGGTGTGCTGCAACTCAGTGTTTTTCCACCAGTGTTTTTGAGGGCATGTCCGACTAGCCGCTTGGCGAGCATTATATGAGGCGCATTTTATCCCTTTGACGTCACAGGGATGAAAGGGAAGCGGCTGGACTACAAACGAGCTGTTTTCAGGCAGTTCAGAGCAGATTTCTGTGGGAGATGGGAACTCCCTTTGGACTGGACTTTGGGCTTTTTGACTTTGCAAACCTATTACATGCACAAAAAAGTTATATAACTCAACAAAGGGGAGGGAAAAAGCCAAAAAGCAGAATACCACCTCTTTGCAAACAGCTTCCATATTGGAGTCCCTCTGTTTGAGGGGGCAACTGTGGCTCAGGAGATAGGTTGGCTGTTCAATCCCCGGCTCCTCCGGGCTGCATGTCAAAGTATCCTTGGGCAAGATACTGGACCCCGAATTGTGTATGAATGTGTGTGAATGTTAGTTTCTGTTTGAGCACTTAGGCTCACTGAATGAATGTATGCGAATGGTGAATGCAGATGTAGTGTAAAAGTGGTTGAAAAGACTAGAAAGGCGCTATACAAGTAGGGAGCATTTACATTTGGGACTGTCTTGTGGAGGAGTTCATGGCTGGGCTGGAATTTTCCTTTCTGCTGTGAAGCGTTGGATGGCAAACATGTCGTTGATCCCAGTTCTTTAACTACAAGGGAACTTTTTCATTGGTTCTTTTTGCAGTCGTGGATGCTCAGTATTGTTTCCCAGTGACTGATGTTGGGGGCTATGGACGCACAAGGTGGGATTCTGGCAAACTCAGTGCTTGGTCAAGTGCTTCGATTAGACACCCTGCAACTGCCCGCTGACCTGCCACTATCAGGAGCTGACCACAGTCTTTGTTGCTGATGAGGCCTTTCCACTCTGCAGAAACCTCATGAGGCCATTCCCTAGGCGCATCCTTCCAAGAGAGCGTTGGGTTTTTAACTACTACTACATCAGTTGGTTGTGGAGAATGGATCCTCTCTTCCCAGTGGAGGATGTATAGGCATGCCATCGAGGTCCATCCAGATGTTGCAAAGAAATGTGTTAAGGCCACCTGTGTTCTCCATAATTTCCTGCGGAGGACAACCCAGACAGCTGCAGTGAGGGCGAACATCCCTGTTGGTGAGGTGGAGCCACTACCAGGTCTGGGAAGACTTGCTGTCCATAACTCAGCAAGAGAAGCCATCAGGGTTAGGGAGACCTTCACATCCTACTTCTCTGCAGAGGGAGCTGTCCCATGGCAAGTAGTGCACAAGCACACCCAAAACAGTTCTTTTAAGAGCCGCCCACACATTACTAATAAGCAAACATACTGCAATATTACAATACTGTATATCACTCAATACAAATTAGTTAATCAATTTACAGTATATTTATGTCAGAGAAGATTGTGTCTCATTTTATTTTTATCTGTGATTTATTGATATGGTGGCCCTGCGATGGACTGGCGACCTGTCCAGGGTGTACCCCGCCTTTCGCCCAATGTCAGCTGGGATAGGCTCCAGCCCCCCCGTGACCTTGTATACAGGATAAGCGGTTGACGATGGATGGATGGATGGATGGATGGATATATAGTGGTAATCCAGCTTTTGTGTGTCTATACTGCATTACAACACAATATAAAAAAAGCAGACACCACTTTAAAGATAAAAATTTAGAAGTACAGTAGTTTTAAACTGTCAGCAAAATAAAGGAAAATCATCAGACATCTGCCATCATGAAAGTGAATTTGTGGTTATGATTATACTGAATATGTAGTAACAGTTTATCCTATAGTTTTTGTACAGTATTTAGTGCAGATTTTGTGACTGAAAGTATGACCACAAAACCATGTGATAACCATAAATCATAAAAGCATGACCTGAACTTAATATCTATCATGACATTGACAGACACGCAGTTTTTACCTTTGTGTAAACTGTATTTTTGCTCAGGCACACATTGGTGTCTCACAGTAGATTTGAACACGAGTCTCTCACACCAAAGGCATGTCTCTTATACACTACTTCATCACCACCTGCAGGTTCCAAATTGAGCACCACAGTGCTGGCTTCATAAATTACCTTGTGAATTTGGAATTTCCCAAACACCTTCTGCTGGTACGACAATCTCTGCAGGGAAGGAAGCAGGCTTTGGAGGAAATGCTCGCCCTCTGAGAGAGGGGGTGGGACAGGTGCAGCCTGTGCAGCAGGCCTCTTCGGGGCTTCAAGAAGCAGCCTCTCTCTTATTATCTCCATCTCGCTACCCCTGGTCCTTTTTTGGTCCTCCTCCCTGAATGAAATGAGAACACCATGTTTTGTGAAAGTACAGCATTCCCGCAAGGAATCAGTGAAAATCTGACAACAAACAAATATGATTCAAATATGAAAAGGTAATGAACACAGTACTAGTCACAGTAAAAAACACAATTCATGCAGAAATTATACCATAAAATAAGTGATGACGTGGCAGCAGCAGTACTTTGAGACTTGCCTTCCGGGTGATTGATCTGGTTAGTCTGTAGTGACAGTAAAACAAAAGATGCCTTGGTTGGTTGTTTGGTAGATTTAATCATTGTCTAATAGAACTGGTCATTCTAGCTTTCAGTGTTAATTACAGCAAAGCAATAATTTTACAAATGCACCCATTTTAATACATCATACATTTTCAGCCATGATAATATCTAGCCTTTCATTTTCCTACAACCTTTTATACAGCTAAATGTGTTCTTTTTAGTGCAGGCTGTGAAAAGAATTAGTTATACATCTATAAAAACGTTTTTGTAGGAATTTCCTGTGTCTTCACTTGTAAACAAACCTCCTACAGCAATCTCTGATGGCCCTGCTGTTGCTGCCTCTGAATCCTGGTGATGAGCTGCCTTTTCACTGGACTCTGCCATCCTGTCTTCCTCGACCTCGCACACCTAGTCATCTCTCTCAGGGTAATAAATGGATTGAGGAAAGACAGGGCCACAGATTACTTCCACTTTTTAACTGGCCCCGCTCCTGACCCACTCCTCTTCTGTCTCCTTTTTCTCCTTCAATTAAGTGTCCCTGAGACTCTTCCATTTCCTTCTGCATATCGTTCCTGACAAGAAACACACGTAAACATGAACAGTTGAATACTGTTCACTTCTTTGGACATCCAGCCCGTTCTCATCTCAGGGCGTCATATACCGATGATTTGAGAAAGAGTGACAAAGCGTAGGTATTTGATGCACCCTTTACCCTTTTTACCCTTTTACCCTTCCGGAAGCGTCTCTATGAGATGAACTCGTGCGAACCACTGAATGCCACCAAAAAAAAATCTTCTTCCACACCACCATGAGCGAATTCGCAGGAATTTGCATCTTTGCATTGACTGTCTTTTGGAAAATGGCAGGGCTGGATGCCACTCCGAACAGCAGGTGATTACATTTGAATAATCCCAATTCACAATATTGTGACATGCTCTTTTGAATCCTTGTCTAGCAATAGCTGCTGGTAAGCATGGGACATGTCCAGCTTTGTGAACAGCTTTTCTCCAGACAGTGTTGCAAACAGGTCCTCCACCCACAGCAACGGGTGCTCATTCAGTTTAGTGACCTGGTACACCATTAGCTTATAGCCCCCACATATCCTTGCCGTTTTATCGTGTTTCACAACTGGGTCAATGAAAGCTGCCTACCTTGATTTCTATCCCCTGTAACCATTCCAGCTCCTCCTCCACTTTTCCCTTCATAGCTAAGGCACGGCAAGGAGTTTGAGCTTCAAGAACCTGATGGGAGGTTTGGACCTCCATGTCCTACTATGGGTCTCCTCACTGAAGACTGAGGCTGTGGAATCAGTCTCAGACTTAATGTCCTCTCAGTGATGGTGGCAGAATAGGGCTGAGGTGGATCCTAATCTGTTTCCACCCCAAACATGTTGTAGGCACACTCTGCTTCTTCTATGTGATGCATGGCTGCCTGGCGCTGTTAAGCCTTCCCTTGTCTAGCCATACTCCTCATCCATACATGCATTCCTGCACTTTTTAGCTAAACATTTACACTTATTCATTTTGCTGGCAACTTACAATTGCTATATATATCAGAGGTCACACGCCTCTGGAGCAACTTGGAGTTAAGTGTCTTGCTCAGGGACACAATGGTGGGTGTGTCACAGGGCTGGATTGAACTCGGGTCTCTCACACCAAAGGCAGGTAACTCTATCCATGCGCCATCACCACCCCATAACATCCCTTTTTACTGCAAGAATGGCAAACAGTGTCTTAAATATTGCAATCATTTGCAAAGTGCGCTCCTCCAGGCTGAAAATATTTCACTCACTTTACTGGCTTAGCCTCTCTTTTCACGAGCACTGCTGCCGACTGCGGCCCTCCATGTCTTTTCTGGATATCTTTAGCATTATGCGCAGCCATCTCCATAGCTTGGGAAATCTCAGGCTTTCTTGAACGTTAGCGAAGGGGTTTCACCCAGCAACTGCAGCTGAATGGCATCATTACTACATACCTGTCTGTCACAGAGCATATTGTCCAACACCCCCCCAAAATCACAGACATTTGCCGATGCTCCACTACAAAATTAACCACAGACGGACCTGAAATGACTGTGAAATTTGAAATGTTGGACCATCACCAATGGTTTCGGGTTAAAGTGGTTCCCCACGATTTCCGCGGTGTGGCTAAGTTCTTTATCAGCTTATAAATCGTCGGCCCATACACTCATGAGAATGGAGCGCTTCTTAGCCTCCTCCTTTGTTGGGTCGGAAATTAAACTCAATAAATTTAGCTATTAGCTTTCTTCTTTAGTCAAAAACTGCCTACGGTAGACAATTGCTGGCCGTCTACTGGCCCCGGGTCTAAAGTGTGTACATGTGACTGGCGGAGAGTTTTCAGTGCGGCTGAGCTCTGCACTCTCAACCAATCGGACTTCGTCTAGCCGCCAGAGCTCCCGCATCCTCGCGGTGATTGACAGTCGGCAGTCTACTGCGGCTTTCGGAGCTTGCTAACTCACCTGCCCCCGTCCTGTGGCTGATCGTTAACTGTGGATTAAGAGAAATAACTCCACTTCATAGCCTACTTCAAGGTAAGGAATAACCTCTTTCGTTTATTTTCGCTATTATTAACGCCGGTCATTCTTTGTCCATTTGCAGGCTCTGATGGTAAAACAATAACCCGAAATTACCTTTTAATAATAGCGACAAAGCCCAATAAAGTCTTTAGAAAACACTAGCATTACGTCGCTGATAATGTTTTAAATAGTTGGCGTTGGGCGCCGTAAAGCAAGTTATGCCCAAGGTCCCGACGGGTGTTTGTTTGTTTGTGTGTGTTTCACTTAATTGTAATCAAGACCGTGGAACAGTATTTATGGTAAATCAGCCCCATTGAACACATATTAATGCCATAGGTGTCCAAGACGCACGACCAACATATGGTCACATGTCCATGTGCACTAGAATTCTTATATTGTTATTTTATAGTTATAACAACACTTCCGATGTCTTAAATCTGCAGCTAAAAGGAGATGCCAGATAATCACGGCAACTCCGACAGAGAAGCAGTTTTTTGGTCAGCTAATTACTACTTTTGGAAAGTACAATGGCAAAAGCTTCAAGCGGCTGGTGGAAAATGATGTAGGATACATTAAATAGTGAGTTATAAATATGTTTCACTAAACAATCAATCAAACTTTGTATAGTTTGTCTTTTCTTATATTGAATATCATGTTCTATATTTTAGCATCCTGGACTGCCATATCAAAGAGAGCCGTCAACCAGACAGGAAAGCTGGAATCAAAGATGAGTTGGTGAAGGATTACCTGCTCAAATACGTGCAGTTGTTTCCTCCAGTCTCCTGCCACCTGGAGATCAACGTTGACCGGGCCATTTATGGCCAGGGCCGCTTCAGGTCCTTCACATTCCAGGAAATGTGGCAGTGGTACAGCCTTCACAAGCACCTCCAAGCTGACCCTCAGGCTGGGAGTGACCATGAGAGGAAGATGGCTCAGGAGGCTTTCTCCTCCGTTCGACAGTGGCTCGTCATGAAGGAGGACGACATCTCTTCAAAGTTGCTGAAGCGCTTCAGACTCTATATTGTCACCAAAGAGACAGAGGTAGGTTAAGGCACCTTAAGGAAAAAGCAGGGTGCAGTTCATGCCGTCACTTGACCCCGACATCCTGGCTCATTACAGACCCATTTCAAACCTGCCGTTTTTGTCCAAAGTCCTGGAAAAAGTTGTTGCAGCCCAACTCCACAATCACCTTCACATCCATAACATATATGAAAAAATTTCAGTCCGGTTTTCGAGCAGCACACAGCACGGAGACAGCCCTGGTCCGCGTCACAAATGACCTACTTATGACTGCAGACCAGGGCTTACCATCTCTCCTCCTCCTACTGGACCTGTCGGCCGCCTTTGACACTGTGGATCACAACATCCTGCTTCACCGTCTCCAGTTTATGGTAGGACTTTCTAGGACTCCACTAGGCTGGTTCCAGTCTTATCTCACAGCCAGGACGGAGTATGTGGCTCTAGGACAGTCCCAATCATCACCCCACACAGTCAGCTGTGGAGTGCCACAAGGGTCCGTCCTTGGTCCAACCCTTTTTACCATCTACTTACTACCCCTCGGTCACATCATCCATAAACACAAAGTTTCATTCCATTGTTACGCAGATGATACACAACTATACATAAAAATGGACTCTACACTCCCCTCAACTCTGCCATCTGCACTTCAGGTTTGCCTGGAGGAGATAAGGGCATGGATGGCTGACAACTTTCTTCAACTAAATAGCAGCAAAACCGAAGCCATCCCGATCGGTACTCCACATCAAACCCAGTCCTCCTCCCTCAGCAGTATATCCATTTTTGGTCATCACATTCCCCTGTCTACTTCTGTTACAAACCTTGGAGTCAGACTTGACTCAAATCTCACATTCGACACTCACATCCGTCACCTCTGTAAGGTCTCTTTCCTCCACCTCAAAAACATCGCCAAACTCCGCCCCTCCCTCTCACAACTAGATGCTGAGAAGTTGATCCATGCCTTTATCTCCTCCAGGCTGGACTACTGTAATGCCCTCCTCGTCGGGATCCCTGGCAGGAGACTGCAAAAGCTCCAGCATATTCAGAACTGCGCTGCCCGGGTCCTGATGAGGAGGCGCAAATATGACCATATCACTCCAGTCCTGAAATCCCTCCACTGGCTGCCCATTCAATACAGAATTCAATATAAAATCTGTCTCCTTACCCACCAGTGCATACATGGAACTGCCCCTGCCTACCTCAGTGAACTCCTCACCCCACTCACCACCTTAAGAAACCTCCGCTCCTCCACCTCTACCCACTGCCTGCACCAACCAAGGACTAAACTCTCCACCATGGGAGACAGGGCCTTCCAGGCAGTCGCCCCACGGCTCTGGAATGCCCTCCCAGAGCCCCTAAGGGCCCCACAAACTCTGGAGGTTTTTAAGAAGGGCCTAAAGACTTTTTATTTCAAAAGGCCTTTTAACAGTCATGGTTTTAAATTTTTGTTACGGTGTTTTATTGCGATTGCTATTTTCTGGAACTGTTTTTAACCCCTTGTTGTTGTAGCACTTTGAGATTTCCCTGAAATGTAAAGTGCATTATAAATAAAATTTATTATTATTATTATTATTATTATTATAAGAGATGCCTCAAACCTGTACTTAAACTGTACTTTACAGAAACCTCAGCAGAAAGTGGCCCCTCCCGCAGCAACCGCCACGTTGTCCAGCACTGCCACGTCATCCAGCACCGCCACCAGCACTGCCACCACGTCGTCCAGCGCTGAGGATGATTGAAGCTCGTCATAGGATTACAGTTTTGTCCTCATTTCCATTCAGGGGACACTGACCTGACCCCTCCCAGAAAAGAGGCTGAACCAGAGCCTCCACACCTGCCACAGACAGACTCCATTCCACAGCCACCTGTAAGGCCACAGTTCATAGATCATGATGTCCCCATCAACATGTAGTTGATGGGGACATCAATACAGTAATACACTTGTCTTTTTAAGGGTCCTCCTCCAGCACCTGGTGGTCAACATGGGAGGACCTCTGATGTTACTGGCGCAGCGCTGCTGCCAAGCAAAGCCCCTGTGACCCCGGCAGCAGCGGCTGCTCAACCTGAGGTAATATATGCAGCCTAGTGAAGGAAAAAGATTTAAAGTAAGAGAACACAGTAGCTGGTAGATTAAGTTTTTGTCTTTGTTATGCTACCAGATAATATAATATTATATAATTTTATAACTAACGCGTGCAGGAAAGCTGCTAAGGAGTCTGAGCAACATGTCATCGGTCGCTTTGTGGCGTGGGAAGCAGCCATAATTACCAGCTCAGCCCAGGTCACCGAGCCGCATTCCCTGCCCTCTTAACACTAATGTGAGTCTTTGCATCATTTCTAATTATAATAACTAGAGAGCATTTAATCTGAGTTTCACCGGCATCACACGATTGTGCTGTAATTTCAGGCGTGGCGTGGACAAGCAGGTGGTCTGGCTGATGAGGGATCGCAGTGAGGGCAACACCATGACCAAGGTGTGGAGGCAGTTCCAGGAAAGCCACTGTGAGGAGTATCTGCACAGAAAAGACCTCTACACCACCCTCAATAAACAGCTCAATAAACCCGGTTTCCAGTGCATATTCGCAGACTGTGTAAAAACGTGAATGCTGTGTCAGATTTAAGAAATAGGTCGTTTTAATCAGGTAAACAGAATACAACAGGAATGACACTGCAACAGGAATGAGGGAGCTCTGTCGGCGCCCTCAGAAGATTCAAACTGGGCAGGAGAAGTTAACGAAGTTAACTAGTTGATGAATACTGCTGGTAGCACTGAGCCCATTAGATTCCTGGAAATGAAAAAATAAAAATCTCAGATAGTGCAAATGGTGTTGAGAGATGCGGCAGCCTGATCCAAAGGCTCAGAGATTTCCCTTCAGGAATGGAGTTTGTATCTCTGTGTGTGTGAACATCAATTTTTCTGCTTACAGGGACTCTCAGCCATCAGTTTCAGCATCCGCCACCAAGGAGGGAGCTGCCGTCCCCAAAGCTGCTGAGGAAGTGCTTCCTTCCTCCTCGCTGAAACAGAGAACATCAAGATCATGTCCACGTTTGGCAAAGTCCTTAAGTGCGACTCCACCAAGAAGGTAATTTGACTCAGTCTTTTGAAGGGGAACATGTTTCACTGAATTGAACTAAAGTGTGTACTGAAGATGACGTTTGGCTGCAATGGTCATTTATTTTGAAGGCAGTTTCGAAACTAAAAGTTCTGTTTAAAATAAGCTTTATTGCCAAACAAACTTCAGTGTTTACCTCCAACATTGTTTCTCCTGTCTCGATGTGCATCATATCATTTCATAATTAATAATTAAATGACAGTAGTAGTAATAAAGCAATAGCTCAAGGCAGGCCATTAAATACTCTTACTGTATCGCTTTTTAAGGGGCATTCCTCGGCTGTATAAACTGTAAAAAAAAATATGACAACATGTGACAGTGTGTTGCACAAAGTGAGGAGGCTCGCAGCTATAACAGTCACTTTGTTTTGTGTATGTCATCAGATCTGCAAGAAGCTTCTGGACAAGGAAAAGGACAGCAGAATGGTGCACAAACGTGGCCAATGAGCTCGGTCAGATCCTCATGTCCGTCCTTACCTGTGAGGAGTCTCTGGATAAACTGAGGCCAATGGCTGAAGGCCTCATGGCGAGATATAGGAGAGCAAATGAGGCACCTCCTGAACTGATGTACGTGGACCGCGGCTGCTGTCGTGTGCATGGTGTCTCATCTTTGGAGCAGCTGTTCAGTGAGTGGGCCGACAGCGGCATGATGGTGCGGCTCGACATCTTTCACTGGATAACCAGGTTTAACGCGGCTCTCCGAACAGATCACCGCCCAAAATACGCTCTCTTCAAGTCTGCTGCTGTGTTCGTGTATAACAAGGACGACATGGCGCTACTTATTCAAGCCACGCGTGCAGGACACCCGACCAAATATGCTTCCCTGTCTGATGGTCAGATCATTGAAATGCACGTCGGCAAATCTGATCTGAAGCATTACGTCAGGAGGATGGCGGATGGAGCCCAGGAGACCTTTGTCCGCGTGCAGAGTGCCATCGACATCCTGAAGGGAGCGGCTGGAATGGACGAGAACCAGATCCATCTGTTCAAGGATGCAGCAGCCATTGACCGGGTCTGGGGAAACCAGCAGAAACACCTGGAGTGCATTCAGGATCCTCCAGGAAGAAACATGTACACCATCACCAAGTATGTCACCCGTAACGGCGTGTGCCTGCTTTACTACAGGACTGTGAGAGGCAGCAACAGCCTGGAGAGCTTCCACTCCTTCCTGCCCAGCATGATACCGGGGCCCCACTGTGCAGCTGTCCCCTTCCAGGTCTATCTTCTCAGCGGCATCGCACGTTGGAACTCTGACAGGGAGTCTGACAATGTCAAAGGCCACAAAGGAAGGAAGCGCATGGTATACGTGTCTCATCTGATACATCGCCTCAACCAGAGGTGCCAGGAGTTTTTTGGCGAGCCGGAGGAGGTAAATTACCGACCACCTGTTCCTGCTGATGACGAGCGAATTGGTTTGGAGTATCTGTTCTCCCAGTCGTCAGAACCTTTCCGTGCTCCTGACCATTACGCTCAGGCCAGAGAGACACTTCGAGCGGCCGAGGATGAAGATGAAGATGATGATGATGAGGTGGTTGCTGACCAGGAAGAATCCCTGGAGGAAGATGCGGGCTACAACTCTGACAGCGAGACTGACATTCTGACTCCGCTGAGGAGGAATCTGCGTCTTACCGACCAGGTTGTGGCTCCTGAGCTGGATCCCTGTGTAGAGGATGTGTGCGGTCCAAATCATCTCCCCGGATACCAACACGTAGAGGAGCTGAGCAGAGTACTTGTTGAGATTGCCTTGGAGGAGGGAAAGCTTGCTCTCAGTGACTCTACAAGACAGAGAGTCGTCAGCGCCTGGAACAAGCTGGAACTCCACGACCGCAGCATCCAGCAGTTTGACAGCCTCTACTCATCACGCTGGGGTAACGCTCTGTTCAGCCGCACCAAAGGTCAGCCATCTGAGTCGTCTTTGGTGCAAAAGTTGAAGTTCAGCAAGCGTTACTCAGCCGCCCACCTGCTGGACTCCAGAAAGAACCGCCTGATGTACTGCATCATTAAACAGCTGTGGCTTCATCCTGACTGTGGCGCACTGGCTCGAGGGTCACTACAGAAGCACAAGATCACCAAAATGTACCAGCGTGTGCAGCAGAGAGTGACCGTGGATGACACTGACCTCAGCAAACTCGGTATTCCCATCCTGAAAATCAACTCCAAGTGCGTTGCTGAGTTCATCAGGAGACAGGAGGCCCTGTCAGCCACAAATATGACGGATCAAGGTTTGGCTGTCCTCCGCCGTCATGTGTCGAGATGTGCCGTCGAGTGTTTCTAGTACTAGCCAAACCGCCGCAGCAGAGCTCTCGGATGAGAGACCACACACCAGCCGACAGTATGAGGTCACTCCATCTTTGGCAGGCACCAGAAAACTCAAACCGAAGCATGACCAATTCGCCGGTCAAACCACGGCAGCAGGACTCCAGCCCACCTGCACGTTCAGGCAGCCCACAGCACCTGCCTTTACATGTTTTCTAGCTGTTCCCCAGGTGCAAGCTGTTCCCCAGGTGCAAGCATCTGTTTCACTCCCCCAACAGCCTAGCTCAATGATCTCACTGGCAAGGTCAACTCTGTACAAGAGGAAGAAAGCAGAGCGCAGTGGCACTGGGCCTCAGGGCACAGTGAGACTGTACACCTGTGCGCTGTGTGGCCAATCCACTCAAGGACACAAAAAGTACAGGAAAAAAACTTACTGTGAAAAATCTAAATCATCCACCTCCAGTGAACTTTCTGGCCGGACTTTTGAAACCTTCGCAGACTTTAAAAAGGCTGTGGATGTGGTTTTGAGCCTTCAGTCCCAGACCCCCCGGCCGTCTGAGCAGGCATTTCCACCTGTACATATTTCAATCCACACTTGCACTTTGCATATTGTTGCTGTGTTTTTACTGTAGCTGTAGGTGAGGTTGTGTGCACTCAGTGCCAGACCCCAGAAGCCTTCTCAGCAGACATTTCAATCTGTACATATTTCTGCTCACAAAAGCACTTTGCATATTGTTGTCGCTGTGTTTTTGATTGCTGTTTAAGTTGCTGTGAAAGTTTATATCTTTGTAATCCTTGAAGGACTGACAAAACAGCACTGATTCTACTCATTCTTGTTTGTATTATTAATCTGTATCAGTATTAGTATTGCCATTATTGTTATTTTAATGTTTATCATTATTATAGTAGAAGATTAGTTGTTTTTATAAGAAAGATTAGTTGTATTGAAACTGCTGATTAGTCCTGGTGTCCTTTAGCTTTTTAATCAACATTGATGATACCTGTTCAGTGAGTTTGTATGTTTAGCAGCTCAAACCTTCCATTGTCAGATATTTTATGACAAATATAATTACATCTGTTTGTCTATATGCTGTTACAGAGGTAACTCGTATTGTGTAAAGCATCTTGACCTTTGGTGTTGACCAGTTTGAGGAAACAGAATGTGCTTACTATCTTGTCTAGTATGGTTTTATTGTTTTCATGACATTTCAATTTAAATCATGTCAGTGATTTTGTCTACAATGTAGTGCTGTTTTTCTGTTTCCAATTTCATGCACTTTATTTAATAAAGTGGTCAGTGCTACAGTAACAGTGAGTTGTGAAATATTAATTGATGAGTGGGGTATATTTGTTTATCAAAAAATAGGGATACTGATAAAGGGCGCCAGATTACTTACATGAATGACATTTACCTATAGCTCAACAATATCAGATCTTTTCAAGTAGCTTTAATCAGCCTCAGCAATGCTAAATTACTTTTAAGCCTCCCAGCAGTCATAAGGGAATTCATAAAGAGAAGAAGTTACTAATGTATTCACATTAGTAACTTCTTCTCTAATGACTTTGAGGAAAAGACAAAGCATTCTCACACAAGTATACTTTTGATATAATAATCTGTATTTAATTGAAAACAATATGTCCAGTAACGTGAATACATTACATGAATTATGCTGCATTCTTCAACGGCTTCAAGAGGTATTACAAAAAACAGTTGATTCGAATCTGAAATGGTTAATATCACACATATGGAATAGTACAGATGATATCAACAGTCTCTGCAACATTTTCTTTGAATGAAGTGAGCTGTATTGTGGACTCCTCCTGTAGACTGCTGCAAATCCCCCAAATCGTGACTGCGACATCATTTCTGGTAGTAGGGGACTGCGTTCACGCCCCTCCCTGTAATCATATACAAAGAAAATTGTATTGCACCCTGTTATCAGTTTTTTTCCCCACACATCACAAAGAAAATGATGACAGAAGTTTGTCACTTTGATACATAAAATCACCTTTGTGCTTGCAGTAAATAGTGGTACACGGTGTACAGACACATTCAATAACAAAAGAAACCAGTCAAAAAGGGACAAGGTCTATGTTCTCTATTCACCACATCAGGGAACTAAGTGAAGAGTGAGTGTGATTGATATTTGGTAAATATATATATATATATGATCAATTCAACATCTGTACACTGATAATCGAAATGACAATGTGATGGTGCATACAACGCAGTTGGATCACAAGAGGGAGCCACTCCCCAAGCCTGCGTTGCTCATTCATAAAAACATCACCGCCCTGACACACTGCACTAGGCCACTAGAGGGCGCACTTTAGACCAAAAACAGCTACACTTCTAAACTTGATTTGCACTTCGCATGGTCCCATCGCCCATGGCATGGCGTTCATTCCAGGAATTGTGTATATTTGATTAGATGTAGACAGTGTAATATGCAGTACATTGGAGAAACAGGGAACACTTTGTTGACTAGGTTCTCACAACACAGGCACAACACTATGAGGAAAAAAGACACTAACATCCCCCTGGTTAAGCACTTTATTGAGCATGGCTGGCCCCAGCTCACTGCACTGATCCTCCAATGTAATCCCAGGTGGTCTGCAGCCCAGAGACAACGAGAGGAGAGGCTCTGGATACACCAACTGGGCACTTTGATTCCCTGGAAGCTTCAATTTCAAAACTTCCTTCCCTAAGCCTGGCGTACACCTACATTCTTACCTAAAGTTAACCTGAACTAACAAATTACCATCAGAATGGAAAAAAGGCAGATTACCTGTCCAGCAGAAATAAAGCGACTATGGTGTCACTTCTTAGCCCACTGGGGTCGTGAGATTGTTGAAAAGCCATGATATTGACTCTGGTCTGACCTCTTCCATCTAGTGTCATCACATATGAGAGTGCCCAACCAGGGTTGTTAACTCCTCAGTAAGGAAAGTAAACTCTGAATGATGTCATCACTTGTGATGAACACTGTAGGAGAGAAGAAAAACATAGTGGGAAAGACAAAAACAGAGTAAAAAAACACCCATATATATTTACACTTACAAAATGAACTTTCTTCTGTCAATTATTGTTTTTTTTTAATGTCACAACCTCCTCCTCCCCTGGCATGGGACCATCAAATTAAATTAAATTTTAAATTTTAAATTAAAGTTTGGTTTGATTATGGTTAGGGCAGCTTTCCGCATGCGTGATTTATTTGCAGTCTCTGGAAGCAGAGGGATGACCATCTCCTGCTTTGACTTGTCTTTGTGTAGGCCTGCACAGTCTACAGAAGGGTTATGAAGGATGACAACATTTTCCCTAGATGTTATCTTTATTTAGCAGTAACCAACATAGTCCTCTCACAGTCTGATAAGATTTTCTGAATATCAGACTTTGATTGTTGAATTGGTTCCCCGCCAGTCAGTCAGTGGTGATTTTTGCATGTGGCTGTTACTTGTTATTCAAACAACAATAACACTGTTAGAGACCATAGATTTCGATTTCAAAGGGTCTTGACACTACAGAACACAATGCAATCCCCACAGAACTGTCACAATAAAAGAAGGGCGTAGGTATAGACAGTGCAGACAATGCAACCGTGCTATGGCCCGTGACAGGAGCAGGCCCTGCCAGGTTACGAGCACGACTTTGTTGGTTACATGGTAAAATTACAGCTAGATTCATCATGCAACAGTAGACACGCAGCTCACGTCATACCACTAGACAAGCAAGGACGTGCTATATATACCCTCAAATGTGCATATCCCCCTTTGCTGTGGTGTCAGTCAGTAGTTTTACCTACAAGTTTTTAGCAAGCTAAGCATAAAAAAATAGATTCCACAGAATGAATATTGTCTTATTTTCTTAAGTTAATCTTAAGTTTCTGTTTCATTATGTGACAAGAATACGAGACTTTAGCTAGGTGAAACTGGCTAAAACGCAAAATCTGACAAGTAGACTAGCAGAACACACCTGCAAGCTAGCAGTCCTATTCAAACATAAAAGATCTTCCAAGAGGTGGTTGCTGTGAGGCAACAGTGCCAACCTGTTGCCTCACAGCAAAAAGGTTGTGAGTTCAAACCCCAGTTGCCCCCTCCTTTCTGTGTGGAGTTAGCATGTTCTCTCCAGCTTCCTCCCACTATCTAAAGACATGCAGGCTAGGTGAATTGGTGTCTCCAAAATTGTCCATGGTTGTGTGGCTCTGTGATGGACTGGCGACCTGTCCAGGGTATACCCAGCCTTTTGCCCCATGTAAGCTGGGATTGGCTCCAGCCCCCCACGACCCCGTATGCAGGATAAGTGGTTGACGATGGATGGATAGATGGAAGTTCTTTCAAGGAGAGAGAAGAACAGGAGGAGAGGGTTGCCAAGCTCCCAAATAAAATAGTTTTGTATTTGCCATGCGGCTGTTTTAATGGCTGTTATCATTTCAGGGACAGGTCGCCACCGAGGACCTGTTTACGCCATAGCTGGCCGGTGGTGGCCACATGGTGTTGTTTTTAAGTAAGCCACTTTTCTTTCTCATTTACCATAATCTCTTGCCTCTCTGTCGAAGACAGAATCAGAATGTGGTTGTTGACGAACAAGTGGGGACACTTGACTCCGCAGGCTTGGGTCTACATGCTCTAGCTCTACTCAATGTAATCTTGCTATATCAATAGCACTGGAGCCCCCTATTGGTACTGAACTGTAATAACCTACAACAGCCAATACGTAACATTAATATAAATAATAATAATATAATAATAATCTTTATTTGTAGAGCACTTTTCAAGTTACAACAAGTTACAAAGTGCTTTAACAAGTGTAAAGACAATAATACCCAAAAGAAAATAATACAAAAACAATACAAGATAAAAGCAAGAAAACATTGAAAAGACTAAAATACACATTTAAGATAAATATAAAATAAGTAAAATAGAATAAAATAAAAGGGATAAAATAAAGTCAAAAGTATGTTTTAAGAAGGGACTTAAAAGAGTTCATGGGGCAGGCTGTTCCAGAGCTTCGGGGCCCTGACTGCAAATGCTCTGTCCCCTTTAGTTTTCAGTCGAGACTCTGGAAAAGACAACAGACCTCTGCCTGAGGATCTCAAGGTACGTGCTGGTGTGTATGGGACTAAAAGGTCAGAAATATAAATATAAAGCTTTAAAAGTGATCAATTCTAAAACATACTGGGAGCCAGTGTAATGAAGCTAAAATAGGGTGATGTGCACATATTTCTTTGTTCTGGTTAAAAGCCCGGCAGCTGAGTTCTGGACAGTCTGGAGTCGATCAATAGATTTTTGGGTTAAACAAGTGAAAAGGCTGTTGCAATAATCCAGTAGTGATGAGATGAAGGCGTGTAAAATGGTCTCGGTGTCCTTAAAAGTTAACATAGATCAAATTTTTGCTATATTTCTAAGTTGATAAAAACATGATTGAACAAGCTTTGTGGTGTGCTGCTTGAACTTTTAATTACTATCAAACCAAACACCAAGGTTCTTTGCAACAGGCTTAATGTGATTTACTAGGGAACCCGCAGATGGCATTATTTGGTTTGCCATCTGCTGGGACCCAATGACCAGGTTTCGTCTGAGTTCAGCTGGAGGAAATTATTTGACATCCATTTTTTAACTTCACAAAGGCAGTCGTAAGTGCATTCAGCATTCCAGGGTCTGTGGATCTGACGGGCAAGTACATTTGTGTGTCATCAGCATAAATATGAAAAGAAATACCATGTCTGAAGCAGATACAAGGAAAACAAAATGGGTCCTAAGACCAACCCCTGAGGCACACCATATTTAACTGGACAGAATGAAGAGACATAGTTGTTTACTGACGTGCAAAACTTCTTATTTGACAGGTAGGATGAAAACCAAATAGAGATTGGTTTAAGGAGATTAAATATTTACTGCATACAATCAGTTGTTAATCCCTGCATTATAAGGAAACAAGGCACACTAATTTGCCAATATAGGGTTCCCTTGTAGACACGGACACAGTGCGTGTGTGAGTGTGTGCTTCATAACTGTTGAGCTCAAGGGCCCATCATAGCAGCCTGCGCTGGGGCCCATTGTTACTACCTTATGCTACTGCATTAAAATAATCCAACTGTACAGCTACTCCACTTATATTGTTATTAGTGTGAAATTATGAACAAAGTAGACTAGTTTTGATCCAATTTAATATAGGTTGAATTTGTTCATGTATTATAACTTACTGTAAAATGTGGCTAGTATTTTTACTTTCATTGAAGCATGAGTACACAAAGTGAGCTTTGTGGGACAAAAGGAGGCACAGAGAGAAGAGGTGATGTAGAGATAGGAGAATCAGACAGATTAGATGTGCATTTAAGAACAAATACTGCTCTGGACTGCAAGTGTAATGACTGAGGGATTTTAACATAGCTAAAACTTAGGCTATATTTTCATTAAATGTTCTTCCTAATTTTACATTAAATAATCACAGAAGTCCCACAGTGTTTCTCTCTGTGTGTATGGTGGAGGGAGAGAAATTTGACTGGGGGTTATTTTCCAGGTGTTGCGTGCGGCTCCGCCCACCAGGCTGGGGGCTGGGGGCTGGGCCGGTGCTCCTGGGCTTCGCGCGTACAGTGAGGACACACTCACCACCAAGAGCACAGCCTCCACACAGAGTAAGGACGCTTGGTTTTCTTTCTTTCAGGGAGTAAAGCTGCTGTCTTATCTGAAGTGAAGCGGCCTCACGGAGCTTTCTACTCACACAAGATGTCGGAACGTTCTGTGAACGACCACCTCGAAGGGATTTTATCAGATTTTGAAGGTATGTGGGCTATAATATGGAATTACTTTACTACTGCCGGTTCTTTGGCATGTAATAAAACCAGCTCCAGACTGTTTCAGCTTCTCTATTAAAAATGAAACCTGGCGTCTGAATCAGGGCTAAATACATGCTCTAACTTCTTGTTAAGTAGTTTTCCTGCAAGACAGGTACCTATAGACTGCAATATAGACCCGAGTTGTTGTTGTTTTCGTTGTTAAATTTAGAGCTATGTATTTACCGGGTTAGAGAGCTATGTATGTACCAGCTATGTGTTTTCGGGCTGTATTTGTTAAAAGACATCACCGTGGGCGGACAAAGCACATTGATTAAACTGTTGCAACATGTAATTGATAGTGGTATCCGTAGTTCAGCCATTAGCCAGTTATGCAGAACATTATATAAAATATGGCATTCTGAACAGATATGAACTGGCAGAAGATATTTTCCCTCCTTACATCTTTGTTGCATAAGTCTTTGATTTATTTTAATTGCAAGAAACAGTTTGAATCACTTCGCAATGTTTAGTTTTGTGTGTCTTTGAGTCAGACCATAATCACCAAGTCAAAAGGAAACGGAGGGTAAGCACTAATAACACAGCTCTGAAAGGCTTTTCACTGTGTGGGTGAGAGAGAGAGAGAGAGAGAGAGAGGACAGTATTGTATAGAAGCAGTACCTTCAGCCCTGTGGAAAGCTGGCTGTTGGTCTCAGATCGCTCCTGTTTGTTTCCCCTCAGCTAAACTTCAACTCTGTTAAACCAAGGCACTGACTTTTTTCATTTGATCATTTTCCATGAAAGTGGATAATCCAATAATGCATAAGTAAATATTTATATAAAAGGGAACAATTTTAAAATTAGTAGAAAACACTCAAAACAGTCAAAAACCTACCACAAAAATAGCAACAAAAACAAAACAACAGCAAATTTAACTGCAGAAATGGGAAACAGTGTATCCAGTTTCAGATTTGAAGGACCGTGTCCACTCCAGTGAATAAGGCCCGTTAATAAATCATTCAGAGTAATTCATAAATTATTTTACTGTAACCATATATCAGCCAATATGCACTGGTATTTTTTGTTACTTATTGGCAATATCCAACCAGACTGAAATCACGGGACTCCACAGAACAAATCTTAATGCTGCAGCTCATTGGACTATGATATTCAGAGAATATTAATCCTAACAAATAAATACAAATGATGATAATAATAAATTAAAAAATTATTTGTAGGTGGGTGGCCCTACCCTACCGCCCTCTATTGGCCCTACCCTACCGCCCTCTATTGGCCAGCCACCTCTGAACAAAACATCCCTCTGTGTCGGGTGGGTAGGCGTGTCCGACTTGTAACACAGTGGCCGCTGTTCATTTCCTCTTTCCAACCAACAGACACTATCATTTTTTTTAATGATGACCGCAATTCTTCCATAACCTTAACCACATATTTATTATTGTTACCATGATGACGAAGGTCCTCTAATCTTAACGTTGAAGTCATTTTAACCCAAAGCATGATCTTTTTCTCAACCTAACCAACACTTTACCATCATGACACAGATTTGCAGTGATTTCTGTAGGGGAAAACGTCACCATAGCTCAGTTCTTGTCTTTAGTTTGGCCCATTGTAGGAGTCAAAGAAAATCATATTTTGTCCTTTTCACCTCATTTAAATCCATCGTCAACCACTTATCTAGCGTACAGGATCGCGGGGGGGCTGGAGCCTATCCCAGCTGACATTGGGCAAAAGGCATTCACACTCACACCTAAGGACAATTTTAGAGACACCAATTAACCTAGCCTGCGTGTCTTTGAACGGTGGGAGGAGAGAACATGCAAACTCCACACAGAAAGGCCAGGGGTTTGAACCCGTGACCTTGCTGTGAGGCGACAGTGCTAACCACTTGCCCTACCGCGCCGCTAAAGCGCACACACACACACACATATATATATATATATAATCCAATCACAAATTAACAAGATTTTGTAAAAATAATTGTTGGTATCAAAAGGCTGATGTATGGGATAATATTACAATATAGAGGGGGGTTCTATATTTCTCGTTGCCCGGACACAGCTTTTTAAAAGTGAATATTTTAAAATATGAGGTGCCCCTAGGAACATTATTCAGAATTACCATGCATATACATGTACTTTTCCTCTCACATACGCATATGAAACCAAACTCATTCACATACTATACTGAAAAGCTCACACACATACAAGTTAAATGCTTTTACACACACAACTGAAACGCTCTCACACACTCAAGTAAAATGTATGTTGTATAAAAGCATTTCAATACGTTGTATGCTAGGATTTCAGTTGAACAGGAAGGCATTTCAGTTGGACAGGAAGGCATTTCAGTTGAACAGCAAGGCATTTCAGTTGAACAGGAAGTTGTTCAAATAAAAGCACACATTTCACAATACAAGCGAACAACTGTTGATCGTCCAACGGCATTATGTTTATTGCTTCTGACAAGCATTGGCGCATAGTTTGATTTCTTCAAAAGTATATGCTCAATTTCAAACTAATCAGATGGGTCGGCTTTAGCCCACTGCTAGTTATCAAATGCCAGCACACCAGTGCTGGGAGGCGCCATAGGGAGGCGCACTCTGACCAGACAGACTCTTGGCAGAGCTAGAGAAGGAGAAATTCTTTAAGAGACAAATGTGACATTCACTAAGAAGAAGAAGTTACATAAAAAATGAATTATCTGTGCGCTGAATAGTTTTGAAGCTCTATAGATTTATTGTGACCTTTGAGTAGGTCTTGTGGATATTACATGTTTCTTGCTTTACTGTATAGTGTGTAGTGAGGCAAAAGGGTGAAAAACATTAACTGATAGAAAGCACATATTTGCTACAAGTGCATTCGATCAGCTGATATTTTTGCTCTGTGTGGGCTACTTGCCTGAGAATACCTCAGAGTTTGCAACATTGCAATTAATGATACATCTAGTGGGGTTCATAATTTCTCAGTCAGCAGGTCATTCTTTGTTTAAGCACTTTACCCAGTTTTGTTTGGATTTGTGCTCATTCTCTTGTCTTTAAACTAGACTTACTGTACATGAGAGCAGCAAACAAGGCACTCTTCAAGACCTTCTCTGGCTCTAGTTGCTGAGTGTAAGGCTCCTATGTTATCTTCAAGTATAAGGTACAATGTTAAAAAACTGCATAACTATTTCGTCTTCTGACCTTTTCTGACCAAGGTCAGAAGACGAAACAGTATTTTCACTTTTCTACTTATACTAGACTGCTCTCCCTTAGCAGAAGAGTTAAGCTTTAATATTCGATGTTTTATCTGTGTTGCATGATGAGTCGATTCTTTCAATTGACAATCAGAATGTAAAATGAACATTTTCAGTAGTAGTAGTAAAGACAAAATAAGTCTAAAGTATATTTTGAATTTCTTGCAATGGGAACCATAAACCATTTTTTTAACGGACATAAAACACAGATGTTTAAACAGTGGACAATGAGGAGATCCAGTGCTGCTCTTCCTAGCAGGGAGTGGGAATAGAAGTAGAGAAGGCCTTTTAATGCCTTAATAGGCCAAAAAGTGGAAATAATAACTATGGCTACCATTATGCAAGCAAAATAGCTCATGTTACCATATTTATCTTAACATTAGCTTACCATTGACTTATTAAAAGAAACACTATAATCAAGTGACATCCAAATTATTGACTCATAACTAAAGTTATGTGAAAATCTGAATTCAGGTTTAATTGATTTGCTTCAAATAATTTGTTAGACATTTAACAGTTAGAACTTAGTTTAAAGCTGATTCACGTTTAGACAATTGTGGTGTTGCAAACCACAATTACAGTAAATACTTAGAATCATTAAGGCATTTTAAATCTTATGTATAATGTCAATAACATATAAATCATGATTTAAAGTTTTGGTGTATAGCTTTAATGTTAACTTACCTGAAGTGCAAGCTGGGATCATTGGCAGGGACCAACCATAGAATTTCACTTGTATGTGTGTCAGGTTTTCATTTGTGTGTGTGTGAGAGCTTTTCAGTTGTGTATGTAAAAGCATTTCACTTGTATTTGTGTGAGCGTTTCAGTTGTGTGTGTGAGAGCTTTTCAGTTGTGTATGTAAAAGCATTTCACTTTAATTTATGTGAGCGTTTCAGTTGTGTGTGTGAGAGCTTTTCAGTTGTGTATGTAAAAGTATTTCACTTGTATGTTTGTGAGCATTTCAGTTGTGTGTGTGTGTGTGTGAGCGTTTCAGATGTGTGTGTAAAAGCATTTTACTTGTATGTGTGTGAGCGTTTCAGTATAGTATGTGAATGAGGTTGGTTTCATATGTGTATGTGAGAGGAAAAGTACATGTATATGCATGGTAATTCTGAATAATGTCCCTAGGGGCACCTCATATTAAAAGCCTGCTTTTCAGTTATATTGTGGACATGGAAAATACATGACATGCATGACATGTAATCTGATTGATAAACCTTTCACAAACAGACGTTGTTCTTCCCGTGGTGTTTCCAGGCTCAAAATGAGGTGGAGGTAGTCCAATCCTGATCATGTGCACACAGGTGCATGTGCACCTTGCTCTAGCAAACTTTTTACAAGCAAAGTTTTTTTTAGAGTTCTAAAATGACAATTGTTATGGACTGCACATTTTATTAAAATAAAGGTGCTCTGTTCAACATTAAATCAAACATAACTTAAAATCTAATGTGTTGATTTACAGAGTTAACAAACTGCATGTTGTTTAAAATCAAATCAAATATAACATGTATCGTTTTCATGTATAGCTCAGGCTCCTCTTGCAGTGTAGCTGATGACATACAGTATTGGCACATGACATGGTTAAGCTCTGTTTGAGACTGAGAATACAACTTTAAATATTGACATACTGAATATCTTGTAAAACTATTTGAAATTTTATGGAGGCTGCTGCCTCATAATTCTCTGTTCAGGAAAAACCCTGCTTCTGCTTGCCAGCACTATTTCGCAGCAAGCTTCCTGTTGCCTCTGTCTTTTCAGTATAATCACAGGATAGAGCTGCTGTCAGTGATGTTAATGATATTTCTGTAGACCTCTTTGAAACACTTTAAATCAGAAAAAATATTAAGAAAAAACATGAAGTAAAAAAGAAAGAAAAGCTTTAATAACTTTAAGTATCTTAAAGGTGAGGACTGTGTGAGGGTAAGAAAATCAGAATGAACAGTCTTTGTTCTTCCTCAAGGTGATCCATCACGCCCTGAGAGCCTGCAGGGACAGAACAACAAAAGCTGCCCTCTCTCCTTTCATGCTTACTTTCTTTCCACATTCTTCTGTGTAGACAGTTGTTGATCTGTGCCTCTAAACAAATTAGTGTAGCCTCTGGCCGCAGACCATGATGATGGAAGATGATGCATCATCCCCAGCACTCACTTCTCTTTTGTAATCAGATGGATATCAGCCACTTTCTAAAACTGTGATTTAAGGAAGATTTCTTCCACAGTGTAAACGTGAACCATGAAATAATGCTGGCATTCAAAACTTATCAATAGATATATTTTGGGCTTTTGGAGAAAAGACAATTGTAAACCACTGTTTTAATTAAAAGTGCAATAGTTTGTCAGGATTTCTGATCACTGCTTAGTTTGAGTGTTTATCTAAATGTATTCACTTGGTGTGCACCTGATTAGATACAGACTAATGCAATCCTATACAACTGTTCTGTTCATGCAGTCTACTTTTACTGTATGTTGCCGATAATCTATTGGTTTTTTTTTTTGACAATTTCTTTTTTTGGATGCGTTTTAAATTTGAGATCAGTTAGTGATAGTGTAGTACTGGACTGCTTTATATTGCATGGTGTTTCAAATATTCTGACCTTCTATGTATGTAAACGGGAAACCATTAGAAACACGACCTCAATAATAAAAATATATTTGAATTTGCACATTTAGAACAATGTCACCGAAGGATGTTATGGCAGGGTTGTTGTATTAGACTGCATTAGACAGAGTGCATTGGACCTACTACAGGGGCCCCTGAGTGTAGACTACTAGTGTGTGACTTTCCGTTGGATGCATCACTTTGTTGTGTTTTTCAGGCTCACACACAGATCAGAGGTGGTGATTGACAGGTGTGCAATGGGTCTGTTTTGTTTCCCTGTGGGATAAATATGTTACTGATTTGATCCTGAACTAAAATCTTCCCTGTATGGGAAGGTTGTTGGTGATGTCACGCACTTCCCGTTGGATCATCACTAAACCATCACAGAGTACTGAGTAATATGTATACACATCATTTATGTACTTCTCTTGTATTGGCGTGTTACATAATAAAAGTTGCTGTACCCATTATTTTCTCTGTGAGCCTGGACACCAGCCTCTTGATGTACCATAAAGCATCAACTCTCTTATTTCCCGGTGAAGAACTGCAGGTCACGTGTGAGTCACATGTGAGTCACTTGTGTGAACCAGCAAACTAAGTAAAGGCAGTGGAAGGTGTGTACTTGATTGGCGGGAGAGCCAGGAGGTTGTTAGGGTCTTTGGGTGACATGGGAGATTAGAGGAGGTCAGGGAGGCTAAGAGCTGCCCCTCCCAGCCCTGTCACATCCTGGTACTGCACACCAACAGAGCGCGAACCCTACAAAGATCAGGGAGTGTCCCATGACTAAGGGGGACTAAGTTTGTCCCCCTCTGACATTCCAGCCTGCATTAACGCAGTGGAGCACAGCCCAAATGAGTGTGTGATTTCTGTCCAGTAGACATGAGTTTTGTCTTGAATACAGCATGAGATAATATTGAGCTCTACAGGTTGTGAATATATAAACACAGGTGTTTCCACCTAATCAGCCTAAATTGCTCTCTGTCTTGAGTCCATATTCTCACAGAGAGAGAGAGAGAGAGAGGGAGAGAAAGAATAGTACTTAACCATTCTTCCAATGGATCAGACATCAGTGGTACTTCCTGGTACTCAGGCAAGTCTGGAGTTGTCAGGCCCCCCTCAGTTCTAATGAACCAATGAGAGAACAAAAACAAAACCATTACTGCAGGGAACATATGAAGACTGCAGGCTGAAAAAAATCATCTCAAATGAACTGATCAGAAAAATATCAAAGTTCAAATTCAATATCATAATTGGAGTTTGTAATTTTCCCTTAGCACACCTTTATTTCTTGTAAGTGTATGTATGTGCTGACTGAAGTATTCCTATTTGCTGGTACTGACGAAAAATTGCCACTGTGGCTGATTAATGACACATTTGAAAATGTAATAGTAATGCAATAGTAATATTGTAATATTATATAGCACCTTTCTATCCTTCCAACTGTCCTAAAGCGCTTTACACTACATGCCCCATTAACCCTAACGCACCAAGCCACAGCCATCCAGTTATTTTTCTAATTAGTAAAACTGTGTTCTTCACCACCCCAAAACATCAAGTTCATATAGTTGCACTAATTGCAGCATCTTCAATTTAGCATGCACAATCCAACAATTTGCTTTTCTTTCCTTCTCTAAAGAGGCAGCACTGGCAGCTAAACTTTGGGCGCACTATCCCTTGAGCTTCTGTCTAATATATTTCAGACAACAGGGGCTTATGAGGCAAATAGTAGCAAGACATCTGTGTGTGTTTGCATGTTTAGGAGTCCTCAGGCACACTATTATTTCCAGTATTACAGCATTGCAAAAGGCTGTTCGGAATGTGTCTTCCAGATGGTTTTTAATAAGTGGAAGTTGTTTTAATGTGTTGGTTTGTGTGTGTGTGTATGTGCGTGTATTCACGCATGTCAATGGACATGCTGTCGTGTCTTTCAGGAGTTCTACCTGGATGGAATGTGCATACAAGGGGAGGTTAGACGTGGACATGCCCAGACACAGAGTCCCTTTGTTGTGTGTCCGCAGTCTCCCATCCTCCCAGTGGGTGCTGGTTCCCAAAGTCTTTACTGGTTCCCAAAAGAAACTATCTCATAGCCCATAGCTGGTTACTCATAGGGGTTAGGTTTGCCAAGGCAGAGGCAATGCACTTTCCTCAATATGTGATTTGAACCTCCTGCTGGCTTTCCCAGTCAGTATCACCTACATATGAACAGTTTGATGCTGCCATTCACTGCTTAAACATTCTGTATCACTGATATCAAAATACAGTTCATTCGGATGGGTTGAAGCAATCATGCGTGTTATTTCTAAAATATTATAATTAATTATAAAAACCCTTGCCTTTTGTGAAGATGAACTACAAGATGCAGTAAATCATCTGGGTATTGCTGTCTTGTGGTTTCTGCTTTTTCATATTTTCAGCATAACTGTATTCACAATGTTTCAAATAAAATTTTTGGCATTTGTGAATTGATTCAGAATCATAGAAGCAAAGAATCATGATTTTTATGTGAAATGATTTCTTCCCGATGTAATAATAATAAGTAGAACTGCAAGCAGTTGTAAGCGGGGCCCAAGCCCCACGGCTCCAGCTGTGGTCCTCACCCTGCGGAGGTCGCGCGAGTTAAACTGCCTTCGGGGGCCTGGATGAATAAACGACCATAGTTTCAAATTAAAGGGACTTGTGGTTAAGGCAATCTAAAATGAATATTATGTCTATGGGAGTGTTATTTGATATACGATTAATAGCGCCATCTAGAGGCCAATTGACACCAAATTCCAAATAGCCCCTAGGACTAGGCACTTCGGAGGAGTTAATTAAAATAGGTTTTACAGTTTTTGCGATTTAGGGAAATGAAAAAAAGTCATCGCGGACTTCCGGTTAGCAGTTAGAATGTTGTTGGAGATGTCCGCAACCACGGTGCAAGGCTAACTGAAGCAGAGCAACGGGTGGAGGAAACGGAGACCGCTAACACCGAGTTAAAGGACGCACTGCTCTACTCTCTTAAACAACAGAGACTCCTCCAAGCCAAAGTCACGGATCTCGAAGGGAGATCATGCCGTAATAATATCCGCATATACGGCATTAAGGGGGGTACCGAAGGAAGCTCAATGCTAACTTTCATTGATAATTTCCTGAAGACAGAGCTTGCACTGGACAGGAACGCCGACCTACAAATTCAACAAGCCCACCGGTCAATAGGCCCTAAACCTCAAACTGGAACAGTTTCAAGGTCCATCCTGGTTAATTTCCAGAGGTATGATATCAAAAATACAAAATACTTAAATTGGCCTGGGCAAAGATCACCTATGAAGGGAAAGCGATCGCTCTCTCACATGACTTTCCCATGGAGGTGAACAACAAACTAAAAGAGTATAAGGAACGCTTCCAGATGCCGTACCCTGCCAAGATGAGAATTCACTGGAAAAACGGTCCCCTAGGGCTGCAGCAAACGATTTTAGTATTCGAAGCTTCGATAGATTATTTCAACGATTCATCGATGTGTCGTTTAAGAAGTAGGCTACTTTTGCTTGGCGGCTCCCGACACGCAGTTAACTCCTGACTGTGAGGTCACAACTCACAAGCTGGCGTTGTGCTGTTGCCAAGGCGACATAAGTTTCGTTTTACGGTGGATGGACTGTGACACAGACAGAGTTGTTGTTTTCTTTAGCATGAAATAATAACATACTTTGGACACTTTCTTCTTTGTCCCTCGCCATTTTCTCTCTCTTCCTCCACTTTGCAAGTGGCTACATTATAATCCTGACGTGTTCACAGTGTAAGTGCGATGTGCGACAGTAATAAGTGTCCGTGCGAAACACTGTGCTGTAAAATTACATGGATTAAACGAAGCATCGATGCAAATAATTTGTGTCAAAGCAGCAGAAGTATATGAGGATATGAGAAGGAGAGGCTACAACGTGGACCTGCAACTGCAAATCTCGGACACTGATAGGGAACGGAAACTTACCAGTCGCGCACACTTGGTTAAAAAGCCCGAAGAACGCACGGATCGTGTCCGTGACAGGCTCAGAGATTTCCATCGTCAATAAATGTTAGCACTGTACTAACAAACATCAATATCACAAGTTATTGTTTCTTGTCTTCACACACTAATTTTTTCACTCCTGAAAGGACGAAAGAGAGAGGGGGGAAAAAGAGAGACCCTTACTCCCCATAGAAATATAGATAGGTTTGCAGCGCAGTTCGTGTTATGGGGTTGTGTGGTGTGGGGACAGAGAGGACCCAAATGCAATGTTCGGAGGGAAGGAGGTTTATTGAGGGAGAAAGGGGTAGAGGGACTGGAGTGGAGGAAAAGGTGGATGTCGGGGAAGCACAGGTACGGGGAACCAAGGAGACAGGGGGCCAGGGAGCCGGGGAACACTGGGGCTGAGGAAGCGAGGAGCGGTGGGAGAACAGGGAGGACGCCGTGAGGGACGATTGAAACAGGTGTTTCATTCGTCCCGAAACGCAGCCATTCTACCTTATTTAGATACGGCGGGAGGAGGGCAGAGTCCACTAGGCTGCAGGCTGGACCACCAGGATGCTCAGCCAAATAACAGGATCTTCACAGTAGACCAGGAAAACAGGCTGCAGATGTAGGCCTACTACGCAAGCTATGATGACTTTCACTTTGATATTTTAGTGCAGATGTATACCTAGCCGAATTGCACTGTAGGGGGCAAGAACGAGTTTTCGAAACCTGTGTGTGTGCCTACTGTGAAATTACCACATCAAACGTGACGTGCTAACATGGATGCAGCTATGAAGCCGCCGGGTTTGTTTCAAGGAAAATAAATTTTTAAGAAGCTTCCCAATGGTTTTCTCAAGCAGTTTGTGATGCATTTTGGAAAGCCCCTGGTCTAATGCGCCACCTGGCTTGATAAACCCATTCTCAAAGACTTACTTTTAGTCATTATTTGGGTAGCACACATACGCTGAATGCCTTCGGCAGAATTCAAATGAGCCATTTTAATCTAGATTAATTCCAAGATTACAGTGAGATTAATCTAGATTAAAAAAATTAATCTATGCCTACCACTAATAAATTTCAACAATCAATATATCAATATACAAAATACTGGACCCCACAACAAGACAGGTATATAGTAACTTAGACGAAATTGAAACCGAATTTCAAAAATACTACACGACCCTCTATTCACAACCAAAACAAGAAAGTGCGGAGAATATAAAAGCATTCTTGGATTCCCTAGACTTACCGTCAGTCGGGGAACATCAAAATGAATGTCTCATCTCAGAGATTACGAGCAAAGAACTGGAAGCGGTACTGAATAAATTTAAAAATAATAAGACACCAGGAAGTGATGGTCTACCAGCTGAGTGGTATAAGACCTTCAAAGAGGATCTAAGTCCAGTGCTCTTGAAATCCCTTGATTGGACACTCGAGAAAAGAGTAACTCCACCTTCGTGGAGTGAAGCTATCATTTCAGTCATTCCAAAAGAAGGCAAGGATAAGATGTTATGCAGCTCATATAGACCAATCTCAGTTCTAAATCAGGATTACATACTCTACACTTCCATCTTGTCCAAGGGATTAGATTCTTTTGTTCCTGAACTAATTGACAGTGATCAAACCGGTTTTGTCCGTGGCCGTCAAACACAAGATAATATTAGACGTTCCCTCCATATAATACAGAACATCACCAGCAACTGGTCTGCTTTCCTCCACCGGGAAGACCTCAGAGTGTAAATACTCAGTGCTCTCACAGGGCAGAGCAGATGAAGTCTCCCATCCTCCGCCGTCACATGAGGTGGGGGATGAAACGCCTGCAGCACCGTGGACCCTGCCAGTCTGGCCGGAACCTTAGGGACATTACGTGGACAAGGGTGCAGGATGGCCCTGACCCTCCCCGGGGCAAACTCCAGGCATCGGGGAGAAACCGAAAGTGCCTGGAGATCCCCCACCCTCCTCAGATAGGTGATAGTGAGGAGAAAGGTCATCTTAAGGGTCAGGTGCTTGGCCTCAGCCGACTCCAGGGGTTCGAAGGGGACCTCAGCCAGCGCTTTGAGAACCACTGCCAGGTCCCAGGTAGGAACCCTGGAACGAGTCATGGGTCTCATCCTCCGGGATCCACAGAGGAAGCGCACGACCAGTGGAAGCCTCCCCATGGGCCCATCACTCAGAGGGGCGTGGAATGCTGCAATGGCAGCCACATACACTTTAAGAGTGGACGGGGAGAGGCCAGCGGAGAAACGGTGCTGGAGGAACTCCAGTATCACAATTACCGAGCAGGTAACTGGGTCCACTGCCCGTTCTCTGCACCAGGTGGTGAACACATTCCACTTTAGGCCGTACATCCTTCTCGTGGACGGGGCTCTGGAGCTGAGCAGCATCTCAACTGCTCCTGTCGTCAGGCCCGCTTCTAGGAACTGCGCCCCCTCAGGGGCCAGACCCAAAGCTGCCACAAGGCAGGGTGCGGGTGAAAGATCCGGCCCTCCGCCTGGCACAGCAGGTCTCTCCTCAGAGGGACCTGCCAGGGCGGGCCCTCGAGGAGCGATATTAAATCCGAGAACCACACTCGTGCCGGCCAAAACGGGGCTACTAGTAGTAGTAGTGACGCCGTCCTGGCGGACCCGCTCCAGAACCCCCGGGAGCAGAGCGACTGGGGGAAACGCATACAGACGCGGCCTGGGCCACATCTGCACCATGGCATCCAGCCCTAGCGGGGCTGGGGGCGAGAGGGAGAACCACAGGGGACAGTGCGCCGTCTCTCGGGACGCAAACAAGTCCACGTCTATGGGGCCGAACTCTTCGCATAATAACTCCACCACCTCGGGGTGGAGTCTCCATTCCCCGGCCCTCAGTCCCTGTCTCGACAGCAGGTCTGCTCCTTGATTATGGGTCCCAGGGATGCACATCGCTCTGAGGGACAGCAGTCTCTTCTGGGACCACAGGAGGAGCTGATGTGCCAGTTTGCATAATGGGCGCGAGCGCAGACCCCTCTGGTGATTCAAATAGGCCACCACTGCCGTATTGTCGGTTCTGACAAGGATGTGGCGACCGCCATGGATTGGCCGATGGAACGGGCCGTTTCCTTGGTCACACGGAGAGCCAAGTCCGTCGCTCTACGGAGCTCCGTCAGGTCCTCCTCAGAGGGACCTCCCCCTACGTCACAGTCCCGAAGGAGATTGGCTTGGTATGCCTGCAAGACAGCCATCGTGTGCAGGCTGGCACCAGCTCGACCCGCTGCCATATAGACCTTGCCCACCAAATCGGACGTCATCTGACACGACTTGGCGGGGAGGGCCGGCGTCCGGAGGGATGAGGCGAGGTAGCTAGCCAGTGCCTCCTCCACTCGTGGCATCGCTCCGTAGCCGTGCTGTCTGATCTCCGTCACGTTGCCGTAGTCCAGCCGGGGGGATGTAGACAGCCGTGCAGAGAAGGGTTTGTTCCCCGATCTACACAACGAGTTGTGTAGACTGTGGAACAAACCCTTCCTTCTCCGGAAAAAATGCTTGGGGCCGACGCGGGGGTGGCGCTCGGTGTTGCAGAAACCGCTCGTCTAGTTTGCTGCCCACCGATGGCTGCTGCACCGCCTGTGGCCAATCAATGTGCAGCTTGGTCACAGCCCGCGTCACCACTTCTAACAACTCCTCGTATTCTAGCGAGGGCTGATGACGTTCCGTTACATTCTCCACGCTAAGCACATCTAGCTCCTCAGAGCCAGATCGTGTCAGCCTCTCTGTACTCACCCCTCGAGTGGGAGAAATCCCCTCCCCGATCGGGGACGAGGATTCTGCGGACGAGGACCGGAAAAAGGCCTCAGCTGTTCCGGCACCCTTGGCGATCTCGCGTTGCGATCCCCAGGATCGGAGCTGCCGCGACGCCTCAGCGACCGCGGGGCCTGTGCCACGGGGGGAGCGTATCCGACCATCCTCTAGGAAGAGAGCCGCTCGAGACCTCAGCACCCTCAGGGGCAGGGCCTCGCAATTGTCGCAGGCAGCCCCCTCGAGAGCTGCCTGAGCATGCAACATCCTGAGACGCACATCCCATGGGTATCATCTTCCGTGATGAAACGCTCGCATGGAAAGACACACTGTCGGAATTGCTTCAACATGATCTGCTGCTTCGTCTCGACTTCAGGTAGGATGATGGAGCTTCCAAACATAGGCAGAGTGCCTGCTGAATAGAAAGAAGCTAATATGTCCTATGTGCCAGCGTGCTTATATACCCCCTCCGGTTACGCTGTCACACACTACAGTTCTAGTAACACCAATAGGATTGGAGTAGTTTCATTCATAGTTCAGCCCTGCCACGCCCAGAGGCGTTCCCATAGTGTCGTCACTGACGCAGTTTGAGTTCCCTCGACGCAGTTTGAGTTCCCTTGTTGCCTGGCAACAATGTTTCTTTGATGCACTGTGTTGTTCTTTGTTTCTGTTAAAGACTCAATAAAGTTTAAGTGGGAAAAAAAAAGAAAACGTCATCGCACAGAGGCGTGTCCTATACCATACGAATCGGCAGTATCCCCAAAACACGTAGACATAAGGTTTATGACTGTGCAATGTAGTGACGCGTAGTTGTGAGGCAAAATGTCCCTTAGTTCAAAACCCCATTGAAATGAATGGGATTTTCCCATGGTATTTCAGGTTTGATTATGTGCCACCTATAATTGCCAAATTACACCAAATTTGTGTCATCAGGGGCTCATGGGGAACAATTGACCCCTGTTTGGTATCAATCGGGCTTGTAATTATGGAGAAACAAATATTTCGTGTTAAATAGCGCCACTTAGGGGTTTTTTAAGGGCACCAAGTTTGGAGTTGATCAGCCATTCTGAACCAAAGATATGACAGATTTGTTAGCTGATAATTGGGACATTTTTTCACGAATCAAAATTTCCTCAACAAACTTTCATCAGCTTCGTCCATACATGGTCAGTGCCAAGTTTGGTGGGGATTGCCACTTCGGAGAAGTTAATTGAAATATGTTTTTCAGTTTTGGCGGAAATGGGCCTCAATATCACTTTTAGGCCAAAAGATACAGAAGAATAAAAACAATCAGGTCCAAGCCCCCCGAGCCAGAGTCCCTTGCCCCGCGGAGGCTGAGGCTGAGTCGACCCGTGGTGAATAAACATCCATTAAAGTAAAGGGACTTGTGGTTACGGAAATATAAAAAAATTTATGTCTATGGGAGTGTCATTTGATATCGATTAACAACGCCACCTATTGGCCGTTTGACACCAAATTTCATACAGCCCCTCAGGAAGGCGTGCCACATAAGGTCCTCCCAAACCTAAGATACGACATGACTTCACACAATTGGACTTGTGGTTATGGAGATATAAAATGCATGTAAGTGAATGGGATTTTTTTATGTCTTCAATCTGCAATAACAGCGCCACCAATGGGCATATTTGGGTGAACTTTGGTCTTGGAGTCAGGGGACCATCCTGAACAATTCAACAATGCGAGTTGTGGTTATAGAGGAACAAATTTTAGTGTTGGTGTATTTTTAGCGCCACCTAGGGGTGAGTTCTGCCAAAGTTTGCACATTTTGCTGTTTTTAGAGTTTTCTGTAAATATTTTTTAGCTTATAATTCCAACAGTTTTTCATGAATCAATCTGGGGAGCACAAGAATGTATCAGCTTCAGAGATGGTCTGTGCCAAGTTTGGTGCCGATCGGACTTGCGGTTTTGGAGGAGTTAATTAAAATAGGATTTTCTGTTTTCGTGATGTTATGAAAAAAATTATAGGCAGAAATGGGCATGGCCTATATCAGGAGATTCACCTTGATCCCCCGAACGCGTGGATATAAGGTTTTTGAGATGCGCCTACGTATCCAGTAGTTCCAAGCCCATACGCGTTGATCTTGCTTATAGCGCCCCTTAGAAGTAGAAGCGTGCAGATTTTTGCGCCTAAGGTCATTGACGAGACCTGGACCTATCATATGAGATTTACGTCTGTAGCAATTACCATCTAGGCCACAGTTTTCTTTACAGAAGATTAAAAATACAATAAAAAAAACGATTACAATAGGGTCCCAGGTCCACTGGTATTGGTACCCCTCAGGAACCTGATGGCAAGGGCCAAACCCCTCTGGAGGCCAACGATGAAGGCAAGTCCCACGGTGGGTGTTGGCAACGAAGGCAAATTCCGTCCGGAGGCTTTGCCGCAGCAAAGGGAAATGTATAGCAAAGGACACAGGTTCACAGCGATGAATGAGGTCCCAGAGGAGACCGTAAAAATCTTCATCCAAAAGCATCTGAAGCTATTGGCCGAAACCGCGAACAGGCTTCCATCGGGTCCACCACCTGGGAGGACAACCACCGGGCAATTAGACACCCCAACTTATTGTTGTGAAGGAACTGGTTAAAAGCCGTGCCAGAGCGCTGAGAAGATCAAACTTCAGCGTAAATTACCAGTTTCCCTCAGAGATCCTCAACAGATGCCAAGTCACATTCCCAGTAAGGAAGAAGTTTATTGGAGATGGATCATGGGCTGTCATCGTGGTGGTAAACTTAACATTGATAGCCACCAATTCATGGCTTTACTAGGAACCGAACTTAGCAAGAGGTGAACTGCATCTCTCTGAACAAAATCCTTTTTTTTCTCTTCCCTCCTCATTACGCCGTGATATAAATGGCAGTTTAAAAATACAATGCACATCTCGACAGTATACTTTGATTACCTGAATAAACCGTCCGATAATGTTCTGTGTATTTTTGTCTGTTTTGGTTTCACCATTTCTTTCTTTTGTTAATGTTGTTCTTTTCCCGTTTATACGTCAACCAGGTGCGGTATCTTCACACTCTCTAATTCACAAGCAGTCAGGCACAAGCGCATACAACGTGCACACACTTACTCATGGACACCATATGCACATCCACATCATGTACATACACACTCAGACACACACACACATGAACCTACATTACATCTATAAGTTGAATGATGACCACACTAAAGCTCACCTCGTGGAATATTCGTGTAGTTGGTTTGAGGGAAAAGAGATTAAAATAATTTAACCACCTAGATAATCTATAAGAAGATATTGTCTTACTACAGGATACTCATTTATCCAAGACAGCAGATAAACTCACCTCACCAGTTTGCTAACTCGTACTCAGCCTGCTATAACTCCAAACAAAGAGTTGTAACCATTATCATAAGCACAAAAATACATTTCATCACCACTACAGTAGATTATCGATTAATTATAATTAACATTTCTATACAAAATTCTGATTATTGCATCGCCAATAGCTATGGCCCAAATGTTGATGACCCTTCTTTTTTTCATGCTTTCTTCACCTCACACTCTGCTCACTCAGACACAGCTCTTATAATAGGAGGGGACTTCAACCTGGTATGTAATCGAGCAGTTGACAGGCTCTGTACGGCAGGCAATCACTGTATTTGGATGAAGGGCTGGGCAGTGATGAGGAGAGGCGAGATCAGGCAGGAAACGGGCTGGGCCAGAATTAGCCGATAGACTAGCCGGCTGAATGCTAACAGTCTGGGTGTTTTCAGGCTCCAAAGCCAGAGTACTGGATGTCCAAGAGTCTTTATTTGGGGGCTCAGGAACTGGCAGAAGACTAGCCATCCGGGAGGTTGATTAAGGGTCAGATAGCTGTAGTCAGCTAGCAGGCTAGAAGGCAGCCTGGCTGACGCTAGATGGCCGGGGGCTAGTAGGTCAGGGTGAGGGCTGTGGGGTAGCAGGCTGGGAATCAGGCTGTTTGCTAACAGCAGGGAATGCCGTAATGGCTGATGACTAGCGGACTGAATGCTAGCCTCTGAGTCTTTAGGTGACTAGCCTGCAAGTCCATCATAAGGGGGGTAATCCCTGCTAATTCCTCAATCAACGGTGAAAAGTTAAAAAAACTGGGTCTGGAGAGAAATTATTTCACCATGAGTGTATAAACTAAAAATCAGTGAGAACAAAGACAGAGGCTTAAATACACAAATGGGGTGGTGACAAACGAGGCACAGATGAAAACAATAAGACAATCAACACTGACAGGAAACAAAGTTAGACTAGACATAAGAGACATAACTACTATAAAATAACACAGGAAGTAAAGTGTACAAAAACACCTAAAACGTCTAGGCCTATAGCAGCATAACTAAGGGATGGTTCAGGACTCACCTGAGCCAGCCCTAACTATAAGCTTTATCAAAGAGGAAAGTCTTAAGCCTACTCTTAAATGTGGAGATGGTGTCTGCCTCCTGAATCCAAACTGGAACCTGGTTCCACAGGAGAGGAGCTTGATAGCTGAACGCTCTGGCTCCTAGTCTACTTTTGGAGACTCTAGGAACCACAAGTAACCCTGCATTCTGGGAGCGCAGTGCTCTGGTGGGATAGTAAGGTACTATGAGCTCTTTAAGATAAGATGGTGCCTGACCATTAAGAGCTTTGTAGGTAAGAAGAATGATTTTAAATTCTATTCTGGATTTTACTGGAAGCCAATGCAGAGAAGCTAAGACAGGAGAAATATGATCTCTTTTCCAGGTTCCTATCAGAACACGTGCTGGAGCATTCTGGATCAGCTGAAGAGTCTTAATGGACTTTTTTGAGCAGCCTGATAATAAAGAATTGCAGTAATCCAGCCTAGAAGTAACAAATGCATGGACTATTTTTTCTGCATCATTTTTAGACAGGATATTCCTGATTTTCGCAATATTACGTAGATGAAAAAAGGCGGTCCTTGAAATTTGCTTAATGTGAGATTAAACAACATGTCCTGATCAAAGATAACTCCAAGATTCCTCACAGTAGTGCTGGAGGCCAGGGCAATGCCATCAAGGGAAACTATATCTTTAGATAATGCGTCACAAAGGTGCTTAGGGCCCAGAACAATAACTTCAGTTTTATCTGGGTTTAACATTAAAAAATTACAGGTCATCCAGGTCTTAACATCCTGAAGGCACATTTGAAGTTTAGCTAACTGATGAGTTTCATCTGGCAAGATTGATAGATATAACTGAGTATCATCTGCATAACAATGAAAGTGTTTGGAATATTTCCTGATAATATTGCCTAAAGGAAGCATATATAAAGTGAACAGGATTGGTCCGAGGACAGATCCTTGTGGAACTCCATGACTAACTTTGGCATGCATGGAGGACTCATCGTTAACATGCACAAACTGAAATCGAGCTGATAAATAGGACTTAAACCAGCTTAAAGCAGTTCCTTTAATGCCAATGAATTGTTCCAGTCTCTGCAATAGGATCTGATGGTCAATGGTATCAAATGCAGCACTAAGATCTAATAAAACCAGTACAGAGACAAGTCCTTTGTCTGATGCAATAAGGAGGTCATAATTTCCACACTATTGCCCTGTAGAAAGTCACACAGCTGTTTAGCAACTGCTTTCTCCAGAACCTTAGAGAGAAATGGAAGGTTAGATATAGGTCTATAGTTGGATAAAACATCCGGATCAAGTTTGGGCTTTTTCAGAAGAGGTTTAATTACAGCTACTTTAAAGTACTGTTGTACGTAGCCTGTTGATAGAGATATATTGATCATATCTAGTGTAAGTGCTGACTAAGGGTAAAACATCTTTAAGCAACCTAGTCGGGATGGGGTCTAAGAGGCAGGTTGATGGTTTAGATGAAGAAATTATAGAAGTTAGTTGGTAAAGGTTGAGGGAGGCAAAACAGTCTTAACATATATCTGGTTCTACAGCTGTTTCTAAGGTTCCTGAGTTTAGAGATAAGTTGGTGCCAGTTAAGGGCAGGTCTTGGTGTATTTTGTTTCCAATAGTTAGACTTTTATCATTAAAGAAGCTCATGAAGTCGTAACTACTGAGAGCTAGGGGAATACTTGGCTCAATAGAGTTGTGACTCTCTGTCAGCCTGGCTACAGCGCTGAAAAGAAACCTGGGGTTGTTCCTATTTTCCTCTATTAATGACGAGTAGTACGCAGCTCTGGCATTACGGAGGACCTTCTTATAAGTTTTAAGACTATCTTGCCAAATTAAATGAGAATTTTCCAGTTTGGTGGAATGCCAATTCCTCTCAAGTTTCCGCGATATTTGCGAGTTTCAGTGTCATACCATGGAGCTAACTGTCTTTGTTTTATTATTTTCTTTTTTAGAGGGGCTACAGAGTCCAGTGTCATTCGCAGCGAGCCTGCAGCACTATCAACAAGATGATCGATTTGGGAGGGACTGAAATTAGCATAGGAGTCCTCTGTTACTTTGTGACTTGATAATGAATTTAGAGCTGATGGAATCGCATCCTTAAATTTAGCTACAGCACTATCAGACAGACATCTTGTATAGAATTTTTTGTCCAATGGTGTGTAGTTCAGTAATACAAACTCAAAAGTGGTCAGATAAAGAGGGATTCTGCGGGAACGCTATTAAATGTTCAATTTCAATACCATACACCAAAACAAGGTCGAGGGTGTGGTTAAAACAGTGAGTCGGGTCATGAACACTCTGAGAGAAGCCAATGGAATCTAACAGAGAGATAAACGCAGTACTGAGTCTGTCGTTCTCAACATCCACATGAATATTAAAATCCCCTACAATAATAACTTTGTCCGTTTTAAGGACTAAAGTTGACAAAAACTCAGGGTACGGACCAGGTGCTCGGTACACTATAACGAAAGAATTGGTTGCAGTGATTTCCAACTTGGATGCGAAAGACTAAGAACAAGGCTTTCAAATTAGTTATAGTTTAGTTTAGGTTTAGAGCTTATTAGTAGGCTACAGTCGAAGAAAGCTGCAACTCCACCTCCTCGGCCTGTGCCTCGAGGAATGTGAGTATTAATATGACTGGGAGGGGTGGATTCATTTAGGCTAACATATTCTCCATCACCCAGCCAGGTTTCAGTAAGTAATATCATAATCTGATATTAGTTCATTTACTAGTACACCTTTAGAAGAGTCCACATTTAAGTTTCCTATTAGTTTGCACTGTTGCTCTTGTGGTTTTAATTTTTATGAGGTTTTTATGGACAGCTGTTTACCTTTGATTTAAATAATTGCGATGGTCGGGGGACAGACACCGTCACTATGGGATTTTCACTAAGTAACTCCTGAAATGGAGGAGCAGAGAAGTGTGTTAGCCTGCGACTCTGCCTCCTGGTCTCAACTCTGGGTTGTCATGGATTTGGTCCACTAATAAATTTGGCCAGATTTCTACAAATGAGAGCTGCTCCTTCCCAAGTGGGATGGATGCCGTCTCTCCGAATCAGACCAGGTCTTCCCCAGAAAGTCTGCCAATGATCTACAAATCCCACATCGTTTGCTGGACACCACCTTGACAACCAGCAGCGGAATGACGACATGCGGCTGACGACATGCGGCATGTCATCCCTGGTCAGATTTGGCAGGGGTCCAGAGAAAACTACTGTAGTGAACAATGGTGTGGCTTTGTGCATTTTATATTGAATAAATTTGGAGCTACTCTAAATTCCTTTCTCCTCCCCAGAGAAGAAGAGGGAGGGGTCAAAGTTGCTTTCTCTAAGTGCTAGCCCGACCATAAAACTGGCACCTCTTTTATTCCGAAGCTGATAACGCGGGGCTTGACTGTTAAACTGACAAAGGGACATGAACCAGCCATTAGCATTTCCCTGAACAGCCTATCAAAACTGGACCCCCACACATGTTTCCGTGGCAACTGACCTTTTTCTTTGTTTTATTACCACATCAAAAAGGAAAACCCCTGTCTCACCCAAGTGTGACATGGTCCAGACACTGAACTTTGAATGGCCAAAGACTGCAGTCTCCAAAGACTCAAAGCATTAAATTAAGTTTAATTAAATCTTTAGTTACCTGATTACGTTTGCCTCTATTTGAGTAGTTATGTTAACTGTTGTTGCTATCCGTTGTTGATATTAGTGCCGAAAAGAAAGTTACTTGTGCAGTGTTTTTATTTTCAGCAAGACACTCCTTCATCTAATGTAATCAATGCTTATTCATAATACTTTCCTACAAAATTCATTTAGAAATGATGACAAAGGAATGTTTTACTATACTCTTATTCGCCAGCTTGAATTTAAGGATGAATGAAAAATATTCCCAGTTCCTAAAGAGAGATGATCTTTGATTTAATCTAAGCTTTCCTCATGTAACCTGAGCTCCCCCAAGTGGACGAAATAAGTATTACATGCCCTCGTTGGAAATGCCGTTAAATGTATAAATATCCTGACCAATAATGTGACAATTGTTTCCTGTTACCAAATGCCTAGAACAGTACAACCGTTCGACCATTGAGGTTCGATTGTGGAAAATATTTGATTATAATACGTGCAAATAGATTTCTTTTAAACATTAAGTTTAGAAAGGCAGTCCCTTGGGAAACCTGAGGAACCCCTGGGGAACCGCGCCCTAGGCAACAAAAGAGCGACACGCGACCTCGCTTCCCACTCTTCTCTTCGCTGATGGCTCTCTTCCACTCTGCTCTGCAGCTAAACACCTGAAGTGCCACGACATCAATCTGCCTTCAGTTTGTTTTATTTTCTATATTTCTTTTGTTTGTTAAAGTTATCAGTCCGTTAAGTTACACTGGACTATTTCAGGAACGACCAAGTTCCATTTTAAGCCTTTTTCGTCGAGCCAACTTCACCGAGGTCAGACCAAGACACGTGGTCTCGCCAGCTACAATGAAGGAAACCTGAAAACAGCCGAATTGCCAGACGGAGGAGGCATTTTCAATCAGACATGGAGAACCCCGGAGAATCCCTAGCAAAAAGCCAGGATCGGGCAGCTAGCGTGGGACCCGTGCAACAGGCCAAAAGCAGGCTGTCGACAAGCAGTAAGACTTAACACACGTTCTGTGATCAGATGTCCATTTTAACTCCTAAATCATAGCATTAGTTTACTTTCATTAGCTCTTCTTTGCCGTATGAGTCAAATGCTTCCCACAATCGAACCTCCAGGCTCATTGTTCAGCAAATGTTTATGTTCACTGCATCCAACCATCTTTTTATCACCTTAGTTAGAGAATAAATTCACTGTAATATAATCAAGAGCTCTGTGTGTTGCCCATTTCTAGTTCCTGCCAAGAGAATTGACCCTTTAGATATGAGACTGACTGACTGATTTAAGATAATTGAGCGATTATTAACTAACTGATCACTAGTAATAATTGTATAATTATTCAAAACTACCTAGAGGTCCGGAGACTCTAGGATTATAACAACTCCGGTGGTGCCCTGAAACGAGGAAAATTTTGATTTTATGAATATTAAAATTCATAATTGGGTATCAATTCTCAAATTTATTAAATTGCATAACTAAAAATTTTTAGGTCTGCTACACTACGGTGTCTGACATTGTTTTTGCATATGTACACACCAACTCAAAATTAATCTTATTGACCTCCGATTACCGACGTGAATAACAATCTTACTGTATTTACGTTTATCCTTAGCCAGCAGTTTCAAATAAGACTCAATGTCGCCCCAGGGATGCACTTAACTATGGCCGCTGTCTTCGCTAACTTCACGTTTCTCAAAATGGAGCTGCCAATGATCAGAGTTGGTTTCTCAGCGGGTGTGTCGCTGAGTGGGGAAAATCTGTTAGAGACGTGAACAGGTTGATGGTGCCCCGTGGGCTTTGAATGCTTACGACTATTCACCCAGCCACCCCTTCCTGGCTGCTCAGGAGATGCCGGGGGAGGACTACCACAGGCTAACTCAGGCCGTTCCGCACCGACTACCGGGGACTGGCTTGCTACAGTAGCTAAAGACTGATCTACCAAGGTGCGGAGCCGGACTTCTAAATCACTGAGCCTCGCCTCCATGTCTAGAAATAAACTACACTTATTACACGTAAATGCTCCGTACTTGTATAGCGCCTTTCTAGTCTTTTCGACCACTCAAAGCGCTTTTACACTACATCTGCATTCACCAGTCACACACATTCATACACTGAGCCTAAGTGCTCAAACGGAAACTAGCATTCACACTCACTCATACACTGGCAATTAGGGGTTCAGTATCTTGCCCAAGGACACTTCGACACGCAACCAGGGGAAGCCAGGGATTGAACCACTGCCCCATTACCACTAAAGGAGGCAGAGAAGTAACTGAACATCTGACACACAGAGCAGGAGAAAGTAGGAGAGAGAGAGGGAGAAGGAGAAGCCATCGCTAGCTGCTGAGCTAAAGTCGCTAACGGCTAAGCTAAAGTACTGTAGCGTCAGCTACCAAAACTTTTGAACAAACAACTATGAGATTGAACAGCAGTCACTAAAAGATGGAAAGAACTGTGAGTGCTTAGGCAAAATTACTGTAAGAATAAGTGTTTAGTGGACAGTTGGCCGCTGTAATCTAACAAATGTAACTGGTATTTAGCGAGAGCAGCACAACACAGTACCAACACACAAGCACTGGAAACGGAAATGAGTCGACACGCTTACTGCAGTACGTCAGCCATCCACATGTGCACTACACACTGCATGTCTGAATTGAATGCTGTTACATGAAGGTAAAGGCTGCAGCATCACAATGAGATGCATGCGCTTCCGCTTCCATAAGAAATGTTTCACTTAATAGCCCTTCTCCACAAAATAAAATCAGTTTAATATAAGCTGCAAGCAGCGTTGGGCAGGCCCTTGCACATGTAGCGCGTCAAGGTGTGAGGCGGCTGCGTTACAGATTCTGGAGGATTGCCGGTGCAGCTGGGAATTTACCACTCTCTTCGGACGCTGCACAAAGGTGTTAAACGTCACTTCCTGTATCCCCTTTGTGGCGCTACAGAGCACTTGGCACTATGACTATAACTGAATATTGGCATGTAGATGTGTTAAGGGCGGGACTGTTATCACGCACATAAATTTTGGTACATATTTGAGCATGTCCAGTGAAGTCATGGCGAAACATGGAACTTCGCTGTAACACCCCGGATACACCATTGAAGGACATGACAGCATCAATGTGTTAAGAGTTTTCTGAAATAGTCTTTCATGGCGAATCTTTAAATTGTCAATGGGTTTAGATTGCACAGTCGGATTAAATCCCTAGGAGAAGTTTGTTAAAGCATGGAATGTGTAAATCATCCAAAAATAACAATAATAAAATTCAAAATGGCCGACTTTTGGTTGGGTTTAGGGCATCGCTTCAAGAGGCTTTATGGCACATCTGGACATGATACATGTAGGTGAAACGTGCCACGGGGGCTTCTTCGTGGGTAAATGTTGGCATGTACATGTGTTCAGGGCGGGACTCTTATTAAATGTGTAAAATTTGGTACAGATCTGAGCATGTACAGTCAAGTTACTCCCTGTGTCATGGCGAAGCGTGGAACTTCGCCGGCACACCACCGCCACGCCGTTAATTTCAAACACAGGTTTTACAACATGGCCTCATCAATGTGTTATGGGTTTTCTGGGACATTTTTGAAGTTCATATGTCCAACCTGCTAGGAGTAGTACATTACAACGTAAAACACATCATTTCCTGTTGCCAGCAGGTGGCGCTATGATGTTCATTAAATATTGGCATATGGATGTGTTCAGGGTGGGACTCTTATTATACATGTAAAATTTGGTGAGCATGTATATTGAAGTTATAACAACTTCCTGTTTCATGGCAAATCATTGTTTTTTGACAGCACACCACGGGCAAACTGGTCAACTGGTAATCATCAATGGGTTTACACTGCACAGCGAAAATTTGAAGAGGCTTTTTGTGCGTTTGGACATGATACACGTACCACAGAAATTTCGCACATGTAGGTGAAACTTTGTCCAGGGGCTGCTCTGTAGGGGGCGTTAGCAAGCCATTTTGCCAGGCCCATGTGCGAAACCAATAAAATATGAAATTTTTTGCCACTCGTGAGTTACGTGCAAAGTTTGGTGAGTTTTCAAGTATGTTTAGGCCCCCAAAATTGAGGTTACTTTGCAGAAAAAAAAACAATAATTCCTTCAGTTCCAATGGGGACTTAGCGTGTTTCATGCTCGGGCCCTAACAAACCAGGAAACACTATGGATGAGCCAAAGTTATTCTTGTCAAATCAGAATAAAAATGTGATTGGGGACAAATTGTGGTTTTACACTGCTCCATCTCACATGTGGGAAAACTAATTGCCGGTTGGAGACAAGAAAGTCTAAGGTCTCAAAGTCTTTACTTTAATTGATTGTTTCCCAAATCCTAAACCTAGAAATTATAGTATGTTTATGTTGATATTTAACCAGCTGAACAAATGCGGCACAATGGAGGAAGATGAAGCACAAAGCAGGAGATGTGCACATGCAATGTTTATACAGCACACACATTTCCAGTGAACTGAGTTGTAGTGACCAAGAAAGGATTCCCCACACATGAACAGATACTCATACACACACGTTCCCAGAAATTCAGACAGCTAGGACTGAATTCAGTATAGTATGCGCTAGTGTGTGTGTGTGTGTGTGTGTTTGAGGGAGAGAGAGATAATTTTAACATCTCTCTTAATCAGATTGAGTTTGCATAGGAGAAGAGGATTATAGGGCCTGTACAACTGTGAGAACAAAGGGAGCCCAATGTAGACAACACACAGGTACAACATAGTGGAGACAGGGCGCACCACTGCCATCCTTAATTATTTCCCCAGCGTTAGACAGGGTGCCAGCAATTACATGATACCACAACTCCTTATCTTTTGAATGGAAGGCACGTTCACACATGTAGCCTCAGTGAGTAGCTGAGTCCATTCAACTCTCCCCCCAGCACACACACACACCCTTCCCCAGCCTGCCTGGAGCCAACAGAGGCTCAGGAGCCATTAGCTGCTTGTAGGAACTGAAAAAAGTTGTGGTGTGTGATTATAAGGCTGAATAATAATTATTTTTCAATTAATCCATTCATACTTTAGTCAATAAACTGCCAAAAAAATCTTTAAAAATGCCCATCACAATTTTCAACTGCCCTAGCCGTTTATGATTAAATTAGTTATTTTGATCAAGTAATAGTAGCACTAATGGAGCACTAATGGAAATTAAAGCTGCCATAATGACCATGTAATATATTGATGGGTGTGTTGTTAGTGACCATTTTAAACTGCTCATATATCAGGATGGAGGGCAAACACATTATAGCTGTCTCAACAGGCAAATGATAATGTATTGTCTACAACTGACACCCAACAAAGGTCAGAGCGGACTGTTTCTTTCCCTCACACTCACAGTTGTTTCATACTCTTCCGATTTCTACAACATAATCAGTTTACAACATAGTCTTCTTTAGTATTCACTAGGTTTACACAAGAGCAATCAACAACAAAGGAAACTATGCCATAATGTGTATGTTTTCTATCCTACTAGTTTCAAGTATACATTTAGAATAAATGACTGCACCAAGGAGACGGACATTAAAATTAATAATCAAAATACAACTTCACACAGCCAAGCAAGATTATACTGAATTGAATTATTAGTGCTATTTTACACTTACTTTGTCTGTGCATACACACACACACACACACACACACACACACACAATAACTGATGGTGACTTAGTTTCACATTTGAGGAAGGGCTGTCTGTATCATGTAAAGATCTATCAGCATACAACAAACTAATAGAATGTATACTTATTAGATATGGAGCATATGATCAAAATTATTACTTTTTAAAGCACGACACGTTTTTATGTAGTGGTCTATTTTGCTTCCATGTCTTCTTTTACTCAAATGAAAGAAAACTTCCAAATAGACATTTAGATGGTTTGTTTTAAGCCTACTACGCTGCGTCGGTTTGCATCTGTAGATTTCTTCAAAATTAACCAAAACAAGCTCATCTGCATATTTGAGCACAAGATTTCATTTCATTTAATGATATACATAAAGCCTCTTCATGTAAGTCATTAACTGGGGAAGTTCTGAGGTGATATGCTTTAGTTATTTTGTTTATCCTATTCACCAATTAGTTAACGTCTAATTTGCATATCAATGAGGTGGCGATTGTGATGTGAAGTTATTGGACACAAATTGTTCACCTGCAGTGTCTCAGTGTAATGTACAGTACATTAGCCAGTATGGTCACTATATATTGCCTTAGCTAAACTTTAGCCAACATTACATTAGCTAGTAGAAGCTCATAATGCATTTTAGCAAGATACAAGTTAACTTAAGTCTTTGTCTTTGGCTGTATAGTAAGGCACTGGTAGCCTCATTAGTAGTCTTTTGTTCATCACCACTCACCTCCAGTCTATGCTCCACACAAGCCAAGACAAACCCAACTGGGAGAAGAGCTGGGAGGGGCTGCTGCCTGCCTGTCTGTGTGTGTGCTGCTGGATACGTGGAGGGCGAGAGAGAGGGAGGGCACAGGGAAGTTGTGTGCAAACAGTAATATATATTCATTTATTTTTTAAAAAGCACCACAGAAAAAAGGGCTGATGTCTTATGTGGGCACGTGCCTGGCAGGTAGTGTCCACTGGGAGTCTTAATGCCTGCCTGCTGTGACAACACATTCTCATCTCAATGCGTCATAATTGACGCTTTCAGTCAGCGTGACAAAGCGTAAGGATTTTATCACTGGGACCATTAGGTCTGGTCTTACAACACAGAGTTTGAGTCTTTATGTTATGAGAGTAGTCTTATACAGAAGAGCTCTCTAAGGTAACCAGTATGCATGCACACACTCACTCTTGCATCATATTAACAAGTGTGAATGCTAGGAGTGTGAATCTTTTAGTTTCACATTACAGGATTTCGATTCTTAGTGTCATGATTCGCTTTAAAATTGATTCTTGGTTCAGTACACACAGGTGTTATTCTCTGCTGCACTCCACTGAGTACTAAGACAGGCGGTGTGGCAAATGATGGCATGAAAGCAACTCTGGGTGATAGCTTGTGATATAAGCGGGCATTTGTAGTGTTCCTGAAGTACTTCTTTTCATTTTACTTTGGTGGCAATATTACTGGGAGATATTTTTTCATGTTCTCATGGTTCGAGATCATTTTCATTTATAGGTAATCATTTTGAGGTCGGACTTTTGGTTGAGTTTGGCCTTTTCCTGCAGCTTGATTTTTGTGAAGCCAGCGGACACAGTTAAGTGCATCCCTGGGGCCAGAGTGGGCGACATTGAGTCTTATTTGAAACTGCTGGCTAAGGATAAATATAAATACAGTAAGACTGTTATTCACGTCGGCGGTAATGACTCCCGGTTACGCCAATTGGAGGTCACTAAGATTAATGTAGAGTCGGTGTGTACATATGCAAAAACAAAGTCGGACACCGTAGTTTTCTCTGGACCCCTGCCAAATCTGACCAGTGATGACATGTATAGCCGCATGTCGTGATTCCGCTGCTGGTTGTCGAGGTGGTGTCCAGCAAACGATGTGGGCTTTGTAGATCATTGGCAGACTTTCTGGGGAAGACCTGGTCGGATTCGGAGAGACAGCATCCATCCCACTTGGGAAGGAGCAGCTCTGATTTCTAGAAAGTTTATTAGTGGACCAAATCCATGACAACCCAGCATTGAGAGCAGGAGGCAGAGTTGCAGTCTAGCACACTTCTCTGCCCTTCTAATTCAGAATGTTAGTTTCTGTTTCTGAGCAATGTGAGTGAATGGTGAATGCCGATGTAGTGTAAAAGCGCTTTGAGTGGTGGAAAGTCGCTATATGGAGCATTTATATCACACTTCTCCATTTTAGGAGTTACCTAGTGACAACCCTATAGTTTCGGTGTCTGATTTAAATAAACCATTGAAATTATTTAAATCAAAGGTAAACAGAGGAGGAGCTGTGCATATTGCAATAGTGCAAAAGAGAGAATTAAATGTGGATCAGATCTCTCTCTTCTAAAGGTGTACTAGTAAATGAACTAATATCAGATTATGATATTGATTTATTTGGTCTTACTGAAACCTGGCTGGGTGATGGAGAATAGGTTAGCCTAAATGAATCCACCCCTCCCAGTCATATTAATACTCACATTCCTCGAGGCACAGGCCGAGGAGGTCCTCGAGGCACAGGCCGAGGAGGTGGAGTTGCAGCTTTCTTCGACTCCTACTAAAAGCCTACTAATCAGCTCTAAACCTAAACTAAATTATAACTAATTTGAAAGCCTTGTTCTTAGTCTTTCACACCTAAGTTGGAAATCACTGCAACCAATTCTTAGTACTGCATTTATCTCTCTGTTAGATTCCATTGGCTTCTCTCAGAGTGTTTATGAACTGACTCACTGTTTTAACTGCACCCTCGACCTTGTTCTGGTATATGATATTGAAATTGAACATTTAATAGTGTTCCCACTGAATCCCTCTTTATCTGACCACTGTTTGATAACTTTTTTTTGAACTGTAGTTTAGCAATACAAACTCAAAAGTTATATAAATTTTTATATGCAAGATGTCTGTCTGACAGTGCTGTAGCAAAATTTAAGAATGCAATTCCATTGTCCCATAGGACTCCTATGCTAATTTCAATCCCTCCCAAATCGATCATCTTGTTGATAGTGCTGCAGGCTCTCTGCGAATGACACTCGACTCTGTAGCCCCTCTAAAAAAGGAAATTATAAAACAAAGACGGTTAGCTCCATGGTATAATACTAAAACTCACAAATTAAAGCAAATATCACTGAAACGAATTGGCGTTCCACCAAACTGGAAAATTCTCGTTTGATTTTGCAATTTGGCTCCACAATGCCAGAGCAGCGTACTACTCGTCATTAATAGAGGAAAATAAGAACAACCCCAGGTTTCTTTTCAGCACTGTAGCCAGGCTGACAGAGAGTCACATCTCTACTGAGCCAAGTATTCCCATAGCTCTCAGTAATTACGACTTCATGAGCTTCTTAAATAATGATGAAATTCTTACTAGTAGAACCAAAATTCACCTGCTCTCAACTGGTACCGAAACAACAGCTGTAAAGCCAGATGTATGTTTAGACTGCTTTGCTTTCCTCGATCTTTACCAACTAAAGCTGCGTTTCGACCTAAAGCACCAGACTTTTAAGTCCCCGGATCTCTTTTCAAGGAACAAAAAGGTTCCTTCAGCCCATTGTTGTGTGCGTTTCCTCCATGGTCTAAAGACCGGCGAAGATTAGGCAACTTAATCAGCTGACATAGATTGTAGTCCTATTCCGCACGAAGCGATGCACAGGCATCATTATTTAGTAACCACAATCCATGAGCAACATTTATTATAATGAATAATAATAATATAATAATCATAATGAACAGATTTGACTGGAATATAATGAAAATTTATAGGCTTTGCTTGACCATTAAAAAACTTTTTTGTGTGGGAGTATAATGAAGAAACACACTATAAAGATAGTTACAAATTTAATAACACACTAGACAAAGCCATCAAGTTATTAAAATAATTCCGGCACAGAGAAAGCAACACAAAATAAAACAGTTTAGAAGGTTATCAGCAGATCAGCTGACAGCACTCACGTCTGTGTCCGCCTGAGCGTCGGAGGAACGGGATTTTAAATGAGCTTTTCTTGTTTTGGAGAGGAGGAGACCAACTTCCGCTCTGTGTAAAAACTTTCTGACTGATGAAAACTTAAAACAACAACTTTGGACCCAGTATTTAGCGGAAATCCATCAGCTTTTCACTGTAAACACATCGCTGCACGCTGGCTGCTATTTCCGAGCAATACATTTAATGCCAACGTACGATCTCAGGCCAACATCGTCGAGACTTGTGTGGCTATCAGACTGATTGTGATTTACTGGTTTGAAAAACAACGGTGGAAAAGAGTGCACACAGTAAAACAGTACAGTACAGTAGAGTACAGTTTATATGAAAAGCGCTATGAGATAACTTGCAGTAATTTGGTGCTATATAAATTAAATTGAATTGAAGTTAATTAAATTGGTTATAGTTATTAATTAAATTATTAATCATAGTTCATAGTTTAATATATTATATGAGATTGAATTATTGAATTTACCACCAGTTTTTTTTATTTTTTAAGAGTGGTGTCGCCAAGGTGAATTTGACACAAGGTAAATTGTATTGTAAGACGGGTCATTTCAGCATGCAAACATGCATGTAATGTTTTTTGTAAGTATGTTGAACATTGAATAACAACAATATTTACATGAAATGATTACTAAATGAACTAAATGTTATGCCTTCATTTAGCGCATACCGGTACATTTCAAAAGTGACAGATACAATTTCGTAGTGGCAGACAACAAAAAGTTAATTTCAGACCCTGTCTAAATCCCTCACAGCAGACATGAAATTTGTTTCACCTCACTGTACACATCAGACAACAACAACACAGTATCAACATAAAGTGACAGACAACAGTATATCTCAGGTAGGACTGCACATTTAATCAAATATTGATCGCGATGATGATGATGATCACGATTTGAGCTTCCCACAATTAAATGAACATGATCGACTGTGATATCGCCATTTAAAATGTGTGCTCCGCTTATGGAAAACTGTTGCATATCAAATCAAGTGCTTCCTAAACTTTACAGCCAAGGGGTCGATTTGGCTGTGCGCGGACCCTCCTGCTGCTACAGTCCAGAGTAGACAGCCACAAGTCTGCATGTGTTGCAGCCCTTCTAGTCAATGCTTGGGATTTCATCAGACATGGCGCAGCGTGTGCCAGATGCGGCTCTTGGCTCCGCTGCACGAAGAATACACAAGTCTATTTTTGACAGAAGCCATGTCAAGCTGCACAGAGCAGACCGAACTGGGCAGGAAGTCAGACATAGAACGGCATAGAAAACACCCTGTGCATACTCCCGATCATAAAATTAACAAAAATACACAGTTGAAACAGACAAAAAAATAACCTTTTATGTACATTAGCCTATTTAATCATAGAAGAAACACAAAAAGCAGGCACTGATTAACAAATCAGCAAAATGTTATTTATATTTTGAGGAGATGATGCACTTTAAGGACCAGGGGCCGGTTGCACAAAAAACCTTAAGTTAAGAAGTTTCCTTAAAATAAATGCGGTTGCACAAAACACCCTTATATCTTCCTCTTGAGGTTTCCTTAAAGTGATCACTTAAGTTATTCTCACCAGTTTTATTGGATTCCCTTTTTTAATTAGTGATCTATCTTTTGGCAAGAAAAGAGAAGTTGTCATACTTATTTTGGATCTCCTGGATGAACCTCTTCACAAGACTCCTTGAATTATTTCCTCCCACATTTGTTGTTTTCTGTTCTCTTTGTTATTTGCAGATCACATTTACTTTTTAATCTCTGCTTTCTTTTATGAAATTCCTCCAACAGTACCATATTCCTCCCTTGACCAATTTGGTTTTCTTGTAATTCTTTTCTTTCCATCTTTGTACGGTAATAACAAGTCAAATGCTGGTCCAAGCAAACAGTCTCTAAGATAACAGTAGAATTTTACTACTGTAAATTCTCTATCAATGCAGCAAATACCTTAATGCTTTTCCTTAACTAAGGATTCTGTGCAACACCCTTAAATAAATTCCTTAGGTAAGGAGAAATTGAGACACACTTGAGAAAAAAACTTAAGTTTTTTTGTGCAACCGGCCCCAGTCTTATTTTGATACAAAGATTTGTACATTAGCAGAAATGCAGCACAACATGTATGTGCCTGTTTATTTAAATTTGAAAGTGTAATAAAAATATGTTGTCCCTAAAATAAATGAATAATTCTCGACGATGTTGGCCTGAGATCGTACGTTGGCATTAAATGTATTGCTCGGAAATAGCAGCCAGCGTGCAGCGGTGTGTTACAGTGAAAAGCTGATGGATTTCCTACTCTCATGCCAGGTCAGCGAGGCCTGTTATTTAAAGCGGCTATGGCTGGGGGGATCAGGCTTTTTTATTGCTGAAATCTCAGAACATGGTGATCACTTGGGTCAAGAAACCCCCATGTTAGTTAAATTTATTTAGCAGAGAACGAGAAGGCAAGTGATTACATTATTACCCAAACTGTAAACACCCATCACATATTGCAGACCCTACCCACCAGAGGGCGGAACATTTAATTGACCTTGATTTGGTATATCTGACTACCATCAAGTCCAAATTTCAACAAGGCTGAAACAGGAAGCTCTCATAATGTGAGAGGTCACATGAACTGATGAGACTTCTTATTAACTCATAATTCATAAATTCCTTCTTTTCATCTGCAGCTCTGAAGAGATCCTTTGACGATGACGATGACATACCATCCTTCTCCACACCTTCCCCTGACTCCACCCCCCTTTCTCCCTCTTCCTCCCATTTCTTCCTCAACCACAATAAAGGCAGTGATGGGCAGGGAGGAGGTGGCCAGTCTCCTTCATTAGCCTTCAACAACAACAACAACAATAGCCTGAGCTCTACAGCCCACCACTCCTGCATCAACCCAAGTTCCAATCCCAGCCCAGTGCTCAAGTCCCGTACCATAGTCAGCAGCCTGTCCTTCACCCGGGGAACCATAAAAAAGCCGGCCATACACAACAACATCTCCTCAGTGACCAGAGCTGCATCCTTCCAGAGCAGGTTAAATCCCAACAGTTACTCCATGTTGTCTGGGCCAGGCAGTGACAATGACAGCCTTCATAGCTCCACGTCCAGCCTGGAGTACTCTGTGGGGGGTGGAGGTGCTCTCCCTCTTACTAGGCTGGGGGTTTATCCTTACACTCCTTCACAGGTGGAGTACCACCAAACTCAGCCCCAGCTCACACAACAGCACCTAGAGAGAGGTGCCAAATTGGGAAGCCCCCACAACCTGAAAAAGTTCTTCTCCCATGGGAGTGTTTTCAACTCTGAGATGGACCAGGGGCCAGGGATGATGCTGGGTGTTCCAGAGCCTCGGGAGGTAAACCATGGCTCCATGCCCAGCTTAGACCTCCAAATTCATGATGGAGGAGGAGGAATCATGAGTATGCAAAAGGGTGGAGGAGGAAGCACAATGTCTCCAGGGTTAAGATATGCCAACGCTAATGCCAACTGGAATGGTCATCTTCATAAGTCCAGTTCCTTTGGGGAGGAGGGCTACTGTGGCTCCAAAAATCCCAGCCAGCAGCAAGGGCCCCAGGTCTTCAAGACTTCCCAGCCCAAATCCATGGAGATGCCACGTTTCAACAAGTTTCCTTTGAATCTGGACAGCTTGGTAAGCAGCACCTCTCCCACTTCTCCCACCAAGGCTCAAAGAGGATTCATGAGCCCCAACCCTTCCAAGCCTCCTCCAAGGGGCAGAGGAGGCCTCCAGCACCAAACCGGCCCACCATCCACTTCGGCCAGCCCTTCAGCATCGCAAAGCAGCTTGGACAGTTCTTCTGACACTCCACCCATCTCCCTCCACCATCCCTTTTTGCCTTTCTTCTCATGTGATCTAACTCCCTTGCAGAGCTCCATACTTATCCCAGAGACGAGTTGCTCCCCAGTCCCCCTTTCTCCAGCCCAGAGCCCCCAGTTGGAGATTCTCTCATGGCCCCAAGTTGTCCAGGTGGTCCCCAACCTGCCAAGCCCTTCCAGCTCTTACAGCCCTAGAGTCAACTTGTCTTTGGAGGATGGCACCGGTGATGCCAAGGATAGTGTAGGCTTAATCTTACAGAGGATCGCTTCCTTCTCCCAACATGTCATGGCTGGCACTACCCCAACAGTTGTGACCCAGCCCCCAACAGTCCAAAGCAATGGTGGGTTGTCATCCGTAGTTCGGTGTCCTGATGAGAAAACACCCATGCCCACATGGAAACATGACAAGAATACACAGGAAGGTAAGATGGTTTTTGAAAGTACTTTAAAAGCGACTTTTTTACTCTTTCTCAATAATTTATAACCGTGAATGATCGCATGTGCATTTGTCTGTGGCTCATAAAACAAAAGGACATTAGGGATTTCAGTAATGGTTTGGTTGCGAACAATTGTTTGCGAGCGTGTGTGTATGTGTGTTTTCGGCTACCAGTATCTTTAGGGCCCAAGCACGAAAGTGCAAGAGAACCAATGGTGTCCTAGCACGAAGTGCAAGGAACCTATTTTTTTTGCTCAGATTATTATTTTTTTCTCCCTGATGAACTAATTTTTGAAGACCTTAGTATCCTAAGGTCGGATACTGGCACGGCTCCCTGGACAGGCTGGCTGTCTCCGTCCAAGTGTGGAATGCATGGATGTGGAGAACGTAGTAGCTCAGGGAGGTTTGTTCATCAGCGCGATTTCATCGAATCTTCAAGAAAATTTGCACACACCTCAGGTCTGGTGGGAAATCCACTGTTCTGCAGTGATTGAAGTCGGGCGTGGCCAGGGGGCTCAATAGCGCCCCTAAGCAAACAACTGGTTTTGGACAAAGTTTCTTTGATCTTCATGAGATGTGGTGGGATTATTGCTTTATTACAAAGTCCACATTTCAGCTCTTTTTATAAGATTTTACTCAATGGGAAGTGAGGCATTTTGCGCTTCCAGCGTCATTTTAAATTTTTTAAACAGATATTTGAGGCCTTTAAGATGCTCAAAAAGCCACAAAACTTTGCAGCCAGACTTGAACTGGTAATGTTTCAATCTGATGTCTTTTTTAAGATTGAGGGTTGCACATTGGCTCTATAGTGCCCCCTAAAGCCTTTTAAGCTGTCACATGGCTAGGGATAACCACAGCCTCACTAAACTTGGCATGCTTCTCAGAGGAGTTGTTTTGTATTGGCTGATATAGTTTGGAGGCGTGGTTTTGGAAAATTGGGTCAGTAGCGCCCCCTTCCAAATTTCAACAGAACAGCCCCTGCTGTACATTTTACTTAGCTGTGCGAAACGTGAGAGACCGATTGTAGTAACTCACAGGAGACTTCCGTATGCACAGGGAATAGCTTTATTTTTCTTCTGGCGGTAGGACTGAGCAGCTATACAACCATTACAGCTATTAGGCATTACAACGAACAACAGTGTTACTTCTTCACCGTCCTAAACTGCCCTGGCAACAACGCTTATGTCACAGCACCACCTAGTGGTGTAGCTGACTAAACTTCAGTCCTGTCCTACAACACTCCTCCCCCCTTAAGCAAATGCCATGCATCCCAAGGGGAAACCGGAACAAGATAACCCCTCTTTCCTAATACATTCGGTTCAACTTACACCTGCTTATTTACTTCATCGGGTTTTTTTTTTTTTTTTTTTGTATTTATTTCTTTATGTTTGTCCCCATTATTAAGTCCCTACTTAGTTAACTGAAAATCCTTAAGGTAACTAGGCAACTTGGTTTCCCTTTTTGACTGTCTCCTCACTGGACTTTCCAGTGCCACGGTCCCTTTGTCTGTCTCTGATTGTCCTGCAGCTTCTGTGGCCGCTGGCTTCTCCGACTCCCCACTGACAAGCACCGTCTCTCCCACATCCAGCCATGTCTCTTCCAGGATGGCAGCTGAGCTTTGCTTAGGTGACTCAGCTGGACGTCCTGCACTGCTCAGCTCCAGTCTCTGATGCTGGGTATGAATCTGGTCCACATGTCTCCGGACGACTCTCCCATCACCTAACAGCACTTTGTAGGATACGGGACCTGTCACTGACTCTATGATTCCTGGAATCCACTTGGGTCCAAGACTGAAGTTTTGGGTCAGTACTGAGTCACCTGGTTTGAACCAGCGTCCCCTTGCCTTCCTGTCATGATCTCTTATCTGTCTTTCTTGTTTTCCTTGTACCTTGAGGCTGAGGTCTGGGTGAATTAAGTCCAGTGAGCAACGTAGTTTCCTTCCCTGCAGCAGCTCTGCTGGTGACAGGCCTGTTGTAGTGTGAGGAGTTACTCTGTAACTAAACAACACTCTGGCTACCTTGGCTGTTAGTGTGCCTTCTGGGCACTTTTTCATCATTCTTTTAAATGTCTGGACCCCTCTCTCTGCTAACCCATTACTGGAGGCATGGTAAGGTGCAGAGGTCACATGACGAATACCATTTTTACTCAGAAAATCTTTAAACTCTGTGCTGACAAAACATGTGCCATTATCAGACACCAACAACTCAGGCAGTCCATGGTTACTGAAACTGGTACGTAAACACTCGATGGTGGTGGCTGAAGTAGCAGAGTTTACTGGATACACATCCATCCATTTTGAATGAGCATCAGTCAGCACAAAGAACATCTTCCCCATAAATGGTCCAGCATAATCTACATGAAGACGACTCCATGGCTTGTCAGGCCAGTCCCAGGGGTGTAATGGAGCAGGTGCAGGAGCATTTTTGTGCTCTTGACAAGTTTCACAACACTTGACAGTATCCTCCACTTCTTTGTCCAGCTTTGGCCACCATACGTAACTCCTGGCCAACGCTTTCATTCTGGATACTCCTGGGTGACCTTGGTGGAGCTGCTTAAGCACATTTTCTTGGCCTGGCTTTGGCATAATGACTCTCGCCCCCCAAAGCACACACCCATTTTGAATACTAAGTTCATGCTTCCTCACTGCATAGGGGGCAAATTCTGTCCCCTTCAGTTCTGATGTCCAGCCTCTGTGCACTATTTCCCGCACTCGTGAGAGTACTGGATCCTTGTCTGTCCATGTCTTCACTTGCTCAGCAGTTACCAGTGTAATGTCGGCGCCCTCCAGCATGAGAACCCTCTCTTCTGTCCTCTCCAGGACAGGTTTCTCTGGTAACGGCAAGCGGCTCAAGGCATCAGCATTGTTGTGGTACTTCCCTTCTTTGTACACAATTGTATATTCATAAGCTCTCAAGGTTACAGCCCATCGTTGGATCCTGGGTGATGCCATTTGTGGTACTGCCTTCATCTCACTAAAAAGTGACAACAATGGTTTGTGATCTGTCACTATAGTGAACTTCCGTCCATAAATGTACTTGTGGAAGCGTTTTATTCCAAACAACACTGCCAGCCCTTCCTTATCCAGTTGAGAGTAGTTCTTCTCTGCAGCATTGAGGGTCCGTGATGTAAATCCAATGGGTCTTTCAGTTCCATCCGACATGCGATGTGACAGCACGGCATGGTGAAGCATCGCATGACAACACAATGTCCTTCTCTGGGTCATAATGCACCAGTACCTCAGCTGACTGCATCATTTCTTTTGACTTTTCAAATGATGCCTGCTGTGCCTCTCCCCACTGCCACTTTGTCTCTTTCTTCAGTAGTTTGTGCAGTGGAGCCAGTACCGTTGACAGATTTTTCAGGAACTTGTTGTAATAGTTCAACAGCCCTAAGTATGCCTTTAACTCTGTCACATTTGAAGGTGTGGGTGCCTCTTGGATTGCTTGTACCTTCTCATTGACTGGGTGCAGTCCTGTTGCATCCACTTTGTGTCCCAGGAACATCACTTCCTCAACCATGAACGAGCACTTGGTCCTCTTGAGCCTGAGACCGGCATCCTGTAGCCGCTTTAGCACTGTGGAAAGAGTCTGCAGGTGCTCTTGGTCATCTTTTCCTGTCAGCAAGATGTCATCCAAGAAAATGGCCACCCCAGGAATGCCCTGCAGCAGTCCCTCCATGGTTCGCTGAAAAATAGCTGGGCTAGATGACACTCCAAAAGGTAACACTTTGTATGTAAACAAGCCCTTGTGTGTGTTAATGGTCACATACCTTTTTGCTTCCTCATCCAATGGGATTTGGTGGTATGCGTGACTCAGATCCAGTTTAGTGAATTTCTGTCCACCTGACAGCCTGGCAAACAGGTCCTTAATTCTGGGAATTGGATACTGCTCTAGTTTTGATACCTGATTTACTGTCAGTTTGTAGTCTCCACACAGCCTTGCTGTGCCATCTGGTTTGAGCACCGGAACCACAGGTGCTGCCCACTCAGCATATTTCACTGGTTCGATTAAGTCCTGGGCTATGAGACGGTCCAGTTCAGCCTCCACCCTTCCTCTCATGGCATATGGAACAGGTCGGGCCTTAAAAAACTTGGGGCGGGCATCCTTGTCCACATATATTTTTGCTGGCGGCCCTTTGAATTTTCCCAGCTCTTCCTTAAAGACCTCCACATACTCCCCAAGTACCTCCTCCAAGGTCTCTTCCCTTAATTGGTTGATTTGGGGTTCTGGTTTCCACTCTAAGCCTAACCTCCTAATCCAGTTCCTGCCAACCAGACTAGGGCCTGTTCCTTCCACTACTACCACAGGTAGCATCTTTTCAGAGTTTTTGTGTTGCACTTTGACCATCGCTGCTCCCAAGACTTTTACTCTCTGTCCTGTGTATGTTCGGAGTCTCACTCTGCAGGGTTGTAGGGCTGGTTCCTCTTCCTGCCTTAATTGTTTGAACACGGAGTGGTTCATTACTGTTACACCACAACCCGAGTCTCTTTCAAACTGCATTTCAGTCTCATCCACTGTCAGTGTCTCTACGAAAGGCTCTTCGGCCTGTATATCTATCTCCTCCACCTTGTACAGTGTAAACATGACTTCATCCTTGTCGGTGTCATCTTGTCCCTCCTCACCATGGCTCACATAATTTGCTCCCTGGGGTTTCACATGCTTACTTGATTGTTGTCCTCCGTTGCCTTTAGTATTTGAGACACTTGCTGAGCCCTTGGATCTGCACATTCTCTGTATATGGCCAGTCTTACCACACTTGTGACAGGTTTCTTTAACGTACCGACAGTCCACCGGCCTGTGCTGTTCACTTCCACACCGGTAGCAAGCCTTTTGCTGTTGTCGCTGCTTACTGGGGCCTTGCCTTGCAGTCATCTTGTGCACAGCTTGAGGTGCCCTCGCATGTGAGGATGCCGGCTCTGGTGACTGTAAGTCTTTCACATCCTTGCTGGCTGTCTCAATAGCCTGGGCCAGCTTCAATGCCTTGTCAAAAGTCAAATCCGGTTCTGACAACAACCTCCGCTGGATACGGTCATCTCCAATCCCACAAACCAATCTGTCGCGGAGCATTTCTGACAACTTGTCTCCGTAGTTGCAATCCTGTGCTAACTTCCTCAGCACCGCAACATATTCCATGACCGTTTCTCCCAGCTTTCTGTTCCTCGAATTGAACTTGAAGCGCTGCACAATTTCACTGGGTTTGGGATTAAAATGGTTCTTCAATAAAAGAACAAGCTCATCAAATGTCTTGTCACCTGGCTTCGCGGGGCTAACGAGGTTCCTCATAAGACTGTAAGTCTGACTGCCCACTGCACTGAGCAAAATTGCTTTCTGCCGACCGGCTTCCGTGATTTCATTAGCTTCAAAAAAATGGTGAAGGACCTCACAATATTCCTCCCAACTTTGGGTTTGGCTGTCAAAAGGAGCTGTGCTTCCTACCATTGCCGCTGCCATGTTCTTCCCGTAAGCTAGCTGCACAACTATCCGGTTCGTGGCTGTGAGCGCAGCAGCGCCACGGGTGATCCTACTGCTCACGCTTCGTCCCTCAAGGCCGCCACTGCAACTTTGTCCTCGTCGCCATTTATGTAGTAACTCACAGGAGACTTCCGTATGCACAGGGAATAGCTTTATTTTTCTTCTGGTGGTAGGACTGAGCAGCTATACAACCATTACAGCTATTAGGCATTACAACGAACAACAGTGTTACTTCTTCACCGTCCTAAACTGCCCTGGCAACAACGCTTATGTCACAGCACCACCTAGTGGTGTAGCTGACTAAACTTCAGTCCTGTCCTACAACACCGATGTATCATCTCTAGACTTAAAAATAAGTCTCTTGGAGCCATACGCTAAATCCAAAAGGAAGTCTATGGGATTAATATCCTGCCTTGATTCAAAACTGAAAATAAAGTTCTGAAAGGTTGAAACTAAATGTTTGAAAACTCAAAATCTTAGAAAAAAAAGTTTTGCAAGATCGAAAACTAAGATTAGCAAGCTTGCAAAATGTAAAAAAAATAAATAAATCTCTGCAAACATTATGTTGTTTTTGAGTTTTCCTTCTTCAAAACAATTTTTCTGAGTTTCAAATTTGTCAGTGTTCTCCCAGTGTATTAGTTTGTTTTCCAGGTTTGAAACCTTGTAAATGGTGATCTGAAAACTGGTGTGCAAATGTGTGAAAAAAAGTTTGGAAACTCTGAAAATTGAGGTTCGAAAGGCCAAATCTTATGGTGCATTAGTTTGTTTTCCAGGTTTGTAGGAGAGGTTTTGTAAATGGTGATCTGAAAACTGGAACTCTGAAAATTGAGGTTCAAAACGGCGAAATTCTATTACATTAAATTACATTTGCACTTCTATTGCAGACTATTTTTTTCAGAACTGTTTACAACACCCACTTTGCGGAGATACGCCTACACAGTTGCGAGCTTGCGACTCACGTGATTTGTGGCAGCGTTGTCACGCAGCTCTGCTCTGAAACTCTGCTCTGAAAAAAAGGCCTGAAGGCAGGGCCTTCGGCTCTTGGCCAATACTTGGCTGTCTGCTGAAGTACAGTCCAATCACAAGTCATATTTACTGGATAGAGGGATTGACAGACTGCTCCGCCAATGACAGACGTGGACAGGTTACGTGTTCAGGAAGCACGGCTCCCTGGACGGGCTGTCTGTCTCTGTCCAAGCGTGGAATGCATGCATGTGGAGAACGTAGTAGCTCAGGGAGGTTTCATCAGCGCGATTTCATCGTGGTGTTGTGTCGGGAGCCGCTAGGCTAATTTATGCTGTGTAAAAGGCAGGCTTAACTTACAGTAAACTATCAATGGAGACAATCAACCAGACAAATCTCGACAGTTATTAAGCCAAAATGTATGCTTTTGTTAAATGTGATTATTCTATTAAACCACGTTTTATGTGTGGTAGTGGAGTCATTTTAAAGTTGACTTTACTGTAGTTAACCAGTTACAACTATTTGTGTTGTTGTTTTTTCTTTTATGCCTTAAAGCACTGAAGACAATGCTGTGGTCATCACTCACAGGAGGACGAAAAGAAGGAGGAGAGTGACAGAAAAAATAACTTCAAAACAATAGAATAAATACCTTTGTTTATGTGGAAATATAGAAGCATGGGAGAACTGCACATAGTTCGTTGTTACTGTGTTATTAGAGCATGGGAGAACAGTGGATACTTTTAATACAGCCATATACATACATATAATACATATACACAATACATATAAAAATATTACCAATTCAAGTGTGGCTGCAAAGTTTTGTAGCATCCTAAAGGTCTTAAACACCTGTTGAAAATATGGAAAATTATGCTGGAAGTGCAAAATGGCTGACTTCCTGTTGAGCAAAAATATGTAAGCAGATATGTTTTCTTTGTAATAAGAGCAATTATCCCACCAAATCTCATGAAGATCAAAGAAACTTTTTCCAAACCACATTGTTTGTTTAGGGGCGCTATTGAGCCCCCCTGGCCTCGTCCCACCCCAGTCTCTGCAGAACATTGGATCTCCCACCATTCCTGAGGTGTGTGCAAATTTTCGTGTAGATTCGAATATCCTAAGACAATGAAAAATTAGGTTAAGAGTCATGTATTATATGTGTGACATTTTACTCCATTTGTGAGAATAACCTTCTTTTCCTGTTTTGTGGCATTAATCATAAAGTAGCCTTCTACGTCATAAAACAATCCAGCATGTATCACTGAAAATATTAACTACACAATGTTTAATGCATTCTTAGAAATTACATTTACGTATATACAACTAATTTATAACGGTAATTATGTTTTGAAGACAACGTAATGACGATTGAATCGTGTGTTCCATTAAAAAAAATTGTGAAAAGATGGACAGTGAAAAAATGTTGAAATTAAATTTATCAGTAAAATTGTCACAAAATATTTGTTTTTCACCAAAGAATCTGATCTTACAATACAATATTCTGTGGCAGTGACAACAGCATTTAAATACTTTTTTATGTTTAGGCCCTTGCAGCACTTAGAAAATGTGGACTTTTTCTGTTTAATACGGAAAAAGTTTGCAGTGACTTGAAGGCTCAGGTACAGCAGGTAATCCACTAATTGTACAGTTGGCAGTTGATCACCAGCTCTTCCTGTCCAAAAGTTGCAGTGTCCTTGGGCAAGATTCTAAACCCAATACCTGTTGTTGTACAGCATACACAACACACAGTGCAAATTTATTTTATTACCAATATTTTTATACAATTGCATCCAGGAAAATCATTTATGCATCCAAGACATGTCAGATAGATGAATCATTGGGATGTTCAGCCTTGTTCTAGTCCCACTTTGATTTAATCTGATGAGGTTTGCCTGGATGTTCACAAGAGAATCCTGTCTGGTGGAGAATCAAAAACTTGGCTGAGCAGTTTAACAAACAGAAGGCATCTGTTTTAAGGCATCTGTCGGGATTTTCCCTTCACCTCCTCCAGTCTTATCAGGGAATTAGTCCCATTCCTCTGAGATGAAAGAGAGATAACAAACTGTACACATAGCTTTGTTCTCAATTCACATCCCAACTGTGACTCTCCTTAAGGCTCACATGCCAACCAAAGAGATACGGGTGTGAGTGTGCATTTTATATGGTACGTAGTTCCCTGCAAGAATTCTTGCTGTTACCTTCAGCAGTGATTTCCAAAGGGTGCAAGAGGAAAAAATATAATGTTGGTGTAATAGTGTAATAATTACATCAATCCTTTTTTTGTGGAATTTTTCATTAAATAAAAATCTGAACTTAAACGTTCCATAAATTTAATTTAAAATTAAAACGTTTTTTATTAATACTAGCTCACAGAGAATAGCTACTCACACACCTCTCTCTCTCCCCCCTCCGTCCCTCTCCCTCTCAGGCTGAGCCACCTGCTCTGCACTTACAAATCTCATATGGATCCTCTTTTTGTCCATGTTATCTGTTTATAAGGGTATACACGGGGTGCAATAGACTGTGATGTTCATTGCACCTTCAGTAATATCGGCTGCCTTCGCTTCAACACACAGCTCCACTGCTCATCGGAGCAAAGTGTTGATAGGCTATTATACGTGACGATTATCCAATCAGATAGTGCTGTGTGTGGGAGCAAATAAATAAGTAAATAAATAAATAAGCAAAAATAATAATAATTAAAGCTGTAAGCAGCGTTGAGCGGGCCCTTGCCCCCATGTGTGCCTCGGGTGCAACGACAGCTGGGGCATTTACATCGCACACCAACTGACACGGCTATGGAATTAACAATGCACAAAACACACAGGTGACATGTCGAAAAATATCTCGCAATGTTTGGTGGAGGTGTCAGTTAGTTATTCAATTCAAAGTGGCTGACTTTCGGTTGGGTTTAGGGTATAGCTTTCAAAAAACAGCTTCCTGTTTCATGGAAAATAATTACTCACCAAGGCAACAGCATTTGACGTGGATGAGGTCAACCTGCTATGAGGAACGTAAATGCCTCACTATGGAAATTTTTGTCAGCTAAGGTGCTAAGTGGGGTAAAAATATGAAAGAGGCATAAGAAATAAAGTTTTAAACATGTCCTTTCCTGATGCCAGTAAGTGGCGCTGTCACTATGAATGGATATTGACATGTAAGACTCTAATGGGCTGAAATGTGAAATCTGGAACAGATCTGGCCATGTCTAGTCCATTTACCTGCTACTTTCTTACTTGACGAGACATCACAATTCTATGCCACGCCATGGACATGCCGTTTGAGCAATCAAAAAAAAAGCTTGCAATTTAACATTGCAAGGTTCTTAAGATGGAGCTACCCACATTTGAAGTCAATTGGTTTAAAGCTCTAGGAGGAGTTTGTTAAAGTACGGAGCCTGTAAACGGGAAGTGCAGAATGGCTGACTTCCTATTGAGCAAAATCTCACAAATAAAGCAGAAATATGGACTGTAATTAGAGCAATAACCCCACCAAATCTCATGAAGATCAAAGAAACCTTTTCCAAAACATGGTGTTTGTTTAGTGGCGCTATTGAGCGTCCTGGCTTCGCCAGACCCCAATCACTGCGGAAAATTGGATTTCCCACCAGACCTGAGGTCTGTGCAAGGTTTCGTGAGGATTCGAGTATCTTACGAACTTTTAACAATTAACAGCTCCTTGCTTTTGCTGACAGTAGGTTGTTCTCTGAGTACCACTCTAAAAGATTATCAATTTCCTCCCAATATGAAGTCTCATCATTGTTTGAAATCACACCACTTGCAGTGACGTTTATTCAGATTGGTCTGGTTGTCTGGATGGGAGATGCCGTGAGCAGTGATCATCTCCAGGTCCACTGCACTCAGTCTAATCCCTGAACTTCTTTTTCTGATGTTAATGAGTGTGTTTCTTTCACAAGTGATACATGTTTCAGTAATAAAGGTGAAAATAACTAATTAGAGCAAAAATGTAGCAACGTTTAAGGGGGCTGCTCGCTGCAACATTTGCATGCGCTGCCGTTGCCATGGTGACAAATTATTGTTTGAATTAGTATTCTTTTTTACCACAAACCACAAAAATCATGAAAAATAAATTATCCCATTGACTTTTCCTCTACTTCCTTCCTCCACAGAGGAAAAGAAAAGTGAAAAGAGAGAAAAAAGCTATGCAAAAAAAGAGAAAAGCAAATGGTCAAGATAAAACTTGCATCAAAGTGTTCTCAGGTTTAAAAATTCAAAACTGTAGGATTCTAGCCCTTCCCCCTCTATATCATCATATATGGAATAAAGATCAGTATTGTTCTCTGTGTTCCTTAATGCATTATTCCCTATTCATATCTTTCTCCATATCTCCTCCACCTTGGAAAAACACACTTTTCTTACCTTCAATTTTCCACACCTCTTTGCTTCATCAGATTTGCAATCCTCCCTATCTCTTTCCCTCATTCTTTCTGCTGGATCACCATGTCAACTGAACATTTATTTTATAGGCATGACTGTCCAACAGCCACCATTATAAATGTGCAGCGCCCAAACACCACAAATAGCTCTATAATTATCTAGAATAACCTTATTCAGTCCTTCCCATGATTTTTTAATCGTTGTTTCTTTACTGACCTCCTCTCCCTCTATTTAGCTATCATGCCTAGACTTGTCTGTTATCCCCCTCCCAATCCCTCCCTCTTTCTGATTCATGCTTTAATGACAGTAATTTAGGAAATAAATTCCTCCTCAGCAGATGTCTAAGCCATTGTCCCGTTTCACTCTGCTCACTTTACATCCTTTCTGTCGAAAGAAGAGATTTTTGGTAAGTTGGTAAGAGGAGAGGTGGTCCTGCTGGTAAGGGATTATGGCAGAGAGACCCATAGGGTTCTTTCCATTCAGCTCAGCCTTTTCCTTTTACTGTCCCATTAGCTCAGCTAACCAGTCAATAAACACATATAGTATTTAAAGGGGTTTTGCTGTTGGTAAAAAACTTCCGCATAGGTTACACCTATGGTCCTCGCTCCACGGCCCTTTGGAATCTCCTCTCTTCTCGCCCCTCGCATTTGAGGGATTGGAACATCCTCAATGATGGTAGACCTCGATTGATTTCCAGGTCATAGGCCAGATGACGGAGGAGTGAGGATGGGAGGAAGATTGACTAGCTGAACAGCAAGCACCTATAGACTGATACTCTCTTGCTGATGTAAAGATGGGAATAGAATAAAAATTTTAGAGATGATGCCAAAGTATAAAATCTATGGAAAGTTGTGATAGTGATGCAAAAACATTTCCGCATAAGTCTGAACAACCTTTAACGCTCAGACCTAATGCAATTAGAAATCATTGCATCTTCTTCTCATTTTCATAAAGCCACACTGCACAGATGTCATTCCAGTATGGTGGAATTGACATGACTTTGTCAAGCGATGTTGGTGTCTGAGATGTGTATCAACAATAAACCTTTGCTTATAAAATAAACAAATAGGCAATCCTTATAATTTCTTGTTTCATCATGCCACTATCATGTTTAGACATTTTCTTCAGTAAATGTGATCCAGTACTTTTTGTCTGTAATAGTTTAGATTATTTATTTGGTTTTCCAGGATTCACTGCGCTACGCAGATTTAACTAAGTTACTCCATTTGAAAATTATACTCCTTTGCAGAGCCGGACCATTCTATATGCTCACTATGCACATTGCATTGGGCTCCGCAAATTAAGGAAGGCCTCACTCTCGTGTCAAAGCCAGTGGCAGTTCTAGAGCAATTTTATTGACCTGCCAGGCTGGGGCCAGTTGTTTTGTCAGAGTGGCCCATTCAATCTGGAACAAAGGAGACAAAGGCAATGTTCAAGCTTTCAAAATGTCTTGTTGAGTATATAATGTAATGTTTTAGTATGTTTCAGTAACTTACAGTTATTTGTTTCAGTAACAGGATGTTTTCAGTAAATTAGTAATAGTTTTATTAAATTACATTATACAAAAAAAACCCATTCCTGTTAACTTTAGCTCATGTTACTGGACATTCTTTGATGCAGCACTTCTTTGTAAGGCTTAATGAACAGTAGAAGCTCTAGTGTACTAGACATTCTCTGGATCCCAGTTTGTATTTTGTATCCCACCATAACTTAACACCCTGCTATTAGTCACGATGTGAAATATACCTAAAACAAAATACTTGATAGTAGGCCATCATCTGTGCATTATGGATAGGGACACATATTTTGTTACACTGCATGTCCAGCCTAGTAGCACCAGTATGGCTTTTTGTGTTTTAAAAGTGCTGTTTAAATGCATTATTAAATTGTTATGATAATAATTTACCCTTTAAGGAGGGGGACTCTAGGGGGACATTTATTTTTGTGAAGTCGAAAGTCCGCCTTCACCGTTGAATGCATGCACGCTCCCGCAGCAGGGGGAACACTTTCTATCAATGATAACTACCTTACCACAACACCGGACAGTATAATGTCCTAAATGATCTGAGTAGTTGAGACACATTTGTTCCGCCTTTTGAATCCGCGCCATATCGGAAGATATATTACTATTATTATTGTAGACTTTTCGTTCAGAGGGGGGCAGCCATAATCCCTTAACAGTAATGTTAAGTTATCCTAATGTAGCAGTGAGTCTAGTCTGTCTGTCTTGCTTACCCACCTGTGCAGTGCATCTCTGGTTGTATCTGCTTCTTAGTTGCTTGCCAGACTTTGCCAGACATCAAAAAACATGTTAGGTTGGTTCTCCAGTCAGTGCGTTCAAAAATGCGCGTGCACAAATTAAACCCCTGTGGGACCAGTCCAGACAACCCATGGATGCGATGGCAGTCCTCATAGGCGCACATCATATTAAAACAAGTCTCAGTCTCAGTTGTACTAATGCAAGATGGAAAACAATAGATTGACAATGACTAGTAACTATTAAAATGTTGATTAGCAGGGAGACCGGGCAATAAAGATGCAGATCTCTTTCTAAATAAGTAAGTATTCAGTCAAGTCATTGTATAAAAAGTATTTTCTATTTGAAAATGAATAAAGGAAAGAGTAAATGCCAGATCATCAGCCAGTACAAGCACAGTTGATCCTAAGTGGGAAGTTAAAGCCATGTCTGAAGCAAAGGCAAAAGGCACGTTAAGTGTTTGTGATGTACTGTTTTGGAGGCCAGGAGAGTTGGGTGATCTAACACATACAAATAGATAAAAGAAAAAGCCAATCTTTTCATAATGGAACATCCTTGCTGATGCTGTTTGTTGCTGTTTGCCCTTCCCTTCAGACCAGATTAGAACCCTGTTTCCTGTCCAGTTGTTTGGGTCAAGGCACTAAAATGTGTTTCCTGCACCAGATAAGATTAGGTCTCTGACACACACACACATGCACACACACACACACACACATGCACACACACTAGGGTGGAACACCATCAAATTTGAAATGAGTAGGCTGACAGGCAAACATGAAATGATTTCAGTGTCCTCAAAATAACACTCATTAAATAACTCCTGGGATGTAACACAACGTTGCTGTGCATGTGTATCTGTATGTGTTCATTTCTAAAAAAAAACATCTGTCTCTATCTGAATTTACAGTACACCAGAGGTAGGAGGACCTAAATCAGAGGATTTTGAAATTGTCTCAACTGCCTCATTTCAGTGTTGAAGTGTTTTCCTCTTTCATTCATATTCTCCATATATGCCACTCTTCTTTTGGTGATCGTAATGAGTGTGTGTGGTTGAGCAAGAGAGAGAGCAGCAGGTTAATGCAGTGGAGCAGAGGAAAACGTTAGCAGTGAATGTTCAGCAGTAAATGTACAGTGTAGGTTACAGTTGAATATTCAATTCAATTGAATTTTATTTACATAATGCAAATTCACAACAACATTTATCTCATTGTGCTTTTCATATAGAGGACTGGGGGTACAGGGTAGGGGGGAGCAGCCAACACAAAATCCACAGAGAAATAAAGGCTGCAGCTACGGTCCCTGTGTGTATTGTTTACCAACTGATGGAAAAGACAAGGGTGTTATCTCGTCATCTGCCTACGTTGAGGGCATACACTACAATACATCAGCTCAAGACAGCGTTTCTTCTCAGTTTAACAGAAAGATGTGTGTGAGGAGCGTCTGTGTTTGTGACAGAAAGTCATATCTAGATTTCTGTTTACCCTGGAATACTGGAAAACCGTGATACCGCCCAGACCTACTGTCGCGTATTTGCATCATTCAGGTTTCATGTCATAGTGACACAGTGTGACAGCTGCATGACAAGCTGCATAGAATGAAGCACCTCACTGAATATGAGTACCACAAGCTTAATAGGAGTTTAATTAAAGGTGTGAGATTGTGCAGCTGTTCATTACATGTTCTTCTCTGTAGCTGTTTTGTAAGCTAGTCCTGCAGGATTACTGTGCCTCCAGGAGAGGGTTGGGAAACACTGGCAAATGAATCACACTGTTGTGTTGTGCTTTCTTTTTAATCAGTTCTCTTTGAAATAGTGACATTTTGTAGATGAAGTATTCAAATGGAGGGAGAGCAGAACCCTGTTGAGGGTGAAAATTTCTAGGAGGAGAGGAAGGAAAAGAATGACAGGATAGTGGAGGCAATGCTTATCCCCATCCGGGGGGGGGGTTCATTACGCTATGGCAGTAAAAGCAATGCTTAATGCAGCTTGAACATAGGACATTTACCACAGAACCTCCTGAGGTGTATTTTCCATTGCTAAAAGTGCTTTTTAGACAGATATGAAAAATAAAACTGATTTTATTTAATTTGAGTAATTCAGAATTGGCTGATTTCTTATATGCTGGTGTCTTCAATGCACTTTTGCAAGGATGTAACGACATAGTTATATCTTTCTGTGCCTCCTCGCTGTCTACACTTGTCATTGTGGTACTACCTCGACCGTCACCTGTTTCCTCTGATAGACTTTCTCTACCAGCAGCAGCAGCAAACCTTTCTCCCTGCATCTGTTTGCTTTATTTTGATATTATCTCTGTTCTGTGTTAAATAAGACATCAACTAAATAATCGTATGAATAGATACAAAACACATTTTTTAACCTAACCATTAAATGAATGAATGAATGATATGATGGAATAAAAACAGACTGTGGAAAAGTTAGTCAAGGAAGGACAGGTTATCTACAAAGTTATCAGTAGGGCACATTTGGGCTAAATCCTTGGTGCTGATTGGCTACTTCTCTCTAAGGCAACTGACTACTGTAAACTACAGAATGACTTTATATGATTCTCATGTCATTGCTCAAAGAGACACTTCAGAACTGCTCTTGGAGGCTTTGCTGTGAGTATTAGTGAGTTGTTTAATAAATTACTTATTCTTATTTTTAGTGATGAACCTTTGTAGGAGAATAAATTGTGACTTAACAGCTAAAGGGTAAAATTATAAAGTACTAACAGTTTATTGCTTTGAAGCTTAGACTTGCACAGAGAGAAGACAGAGGGCAGACATTATCTTAACAATTTAAACTTTACTTAGTATGTGCAGCAAGGAGTCAAAAGCAGGCATGAGAAAGCAAGGAAACTTAGTAAGAAGTTTATGGAGCTGCAAAACAACCTAAGTCTGCTGTCCCCTAAAGCCCGCTGTTGCCACAACAATCTTTAGCAAGCTTGTTGCATAACTGGTGTATTTCATTTAAATTAGAGAGGTAGGCTTGTGACCGTGGTTCAATCCAAGGACCAACAGCACTTGCAACACATTTTAGATGACACATACACACATCAACTCCAAACAGAACACACAATGATGGTAGTTTGCCCAACATTGCATATTTCCATCCAGATGCAGATTCTACCATTTTATCTTCAATTACTGAAATAAGAAATTCAAAGATAGTTCAATTGAATTCAATTAAATTTTATTTATATATCACTAATTCACAACAACAGTTATGTCATTGCACTTTTCATATAGAGCAGATCTGTTATATAGGACTAGATGTTAATATCCCTTAAATTGCACACTTGAGGCATACTGCCTAGACTCTGCGGATTGGTCAAGTGGGTGATGGCATCTTCTGGGTTATCAAGTGGGCGCCCTCTTACCTCGATTTTTTGCTGATAGGCCCACGACACCTCCTGAGGGGTTCAGCAATGATTCCCGGTGTCCCGGGCTCACCCCCTAGATACCATCTCCTCACTGGAGGAGCTGAGTCTTTTCTCTTCATCCAAAGCTAACTGCCATTTTCCGCAGCTCTGGAGTGGTCTTTGACTGCTTGCTGATGGGCCTTCCCTGGTATTCACATCTCTCGTAGGAGTCTCGATTATTTACTTCAGAAAGAGCACAGCCCCGCCCTCCCCCATCATCCTGTTTGACTCCCCTGTCACCACTGTGGACTCCTTCTGCTTCAAGTGGGAGCTGAACATCACCTCCCTCACCCAGAAGGCCTAACAGAGGATGTACTTCCTGGGGCAGCTGAAGAAGTTCAGCCTGCCAAAGACAATGATGGTGCACTTCTACACCACCATTACCTCCTCCATCCTCACCTCCTCCATCACCATCTGGTACGCTGCTGCCACTGTATCATTTGCTCATCAGAGAAGGTGATTGGCTGCAATCTTCCTTCTCTTCTGGACCTGTATGACTCCACCACTCTGAGGCAAGCAGGAAAGTTTGCAGCTGACTCCTCCCACCCCGGACACAAACTGTTTCAGACTCTCCCCTTTGGCAGGAGGTTGTGGTCCATCAGGACCAAAACCTCTCACCACAAAAACAGCTTCTTCCCGTCTGCAGCTAGCCTCATTATCAAGGCCCGGGTCCCCCACTGACACTCCCCCCCTTGCAAATGATACAAATGTCTCTGCAAATGTAAACACTGTTTCATCTCATGTCGTGCACAGACCTGGCACGTCGCATATATTTGTTGTTGATTGTTGATCTTTGTTGTTGTATATTTTTATGTTGTCAGTGTAGATATTTATATGTACACAATATTTTCTTTGTTACTTCTGCACGGCACAGACCCAGAATAATACACATGTATATATCTGCAACGTTGTTCTTCCATTCCATATTTATATATTTCTACATTTATTTATGTTGACTGTATGTTTGTCTACGTGTAGCACTTTATCACCACAGCAAATTCCTCGTATGTGTAAAACACTACTTGGCAATAAAGCTCCTTCAGATTCTGATATTGATGTGGCTACAAATCCTCTACAGCCTACTTAACCGGTCAAACGTCTGCTTTCCAGCCAGTAACACAAGGTCTGGTCTAAGGTTTGTGGGAAGTGGAGTCTCTGGCCTAAGTCTGTCACTATTCTCCAGTCGCATGCTCCATCTAGCCGCCCTGTGTCTGGTCTTGCTGTGGCGAGTCTGGCCTGAAGCTCCCATTTCGGGACCTATGATGCCGTCAGCCAACATAATGAGGGGAGAGGAAGGGCGTTGATGCTTGTCCACCGATTTCCCAGCACTGCTGCAAGACTCTGTAGCACCTGGTTGTGCCGCCATGTACAGGTATATTGGCCTTGAGTGAGGCTAGTCTTGCAGCCCACCAAGATGTGTTTTAGTGTTGCTGGAAATGGCCAGAGAGAACATGTGGGATCTTCTCAATACCACTGGCTGAGATTCGTGGGAGATGGCACGACATCATAGGTAGCCTTGATGGCTCTGAATGTCTCCATATCCCAAAGCTCTTTCCTCTTCTCCACTCGCTCCCATCTCATCCATTGCCCTTTGTGCATCTTGCTGCCTCCTCCTGCTGACATATCTCCTGCACGAGTCCCCGTCTCTGAGACAGCGTAGCCTTGCTCCAGGCTGGTGTGCTGAACCCAAGACCGAGACCGCTCCTCCCTTGCTGCACCCGTCCTACAGTGTCCCTGTGCTTAAGTGCTGCCTTTGCCTGCTCTGTTGCTTCTGATGGAGACTATTTCCTCCCATAGGCCAGGATGGGGGCAGTTTGGGCTATAAGTGGGTCACTTGACTCTGAAAGCATCATTTCCAGCTTTACTTTGGCACACTTGTCCTCCTCTGCGAGACTGGAAATGGGCAGCTATAAGACTCCTTGCCATAGAGCCCTATGCCACTGAGGCACCGAGGAAGACCAAGCCACTTCCTTATATATGAACTGATCAGCCTCTACAACCTACCTTCGAGACTTAAGCTTCACATATGGTTAATGGCCACATGAGCCATGGAAGGGGTCCAAATTGTAAACCCCAGAGCTTTAACTTGCCAGGGAGTGTGGTTTTGTCAATGGTTTCCAGGCCACTGACGGTGTCCTTCCTAAGCTAATCTACCTGCTCCGTGTCTTTGAGGGATGCGTTGTACCACTGCCGATAGGCTCTTCACAGGCTTCTCGAAGAATCGCTTCCTCGCCAATGGAGAAGCGTTGGTCTGACAACTTCCCCTTGACAATGGAGATGCTTCTGGACTTGCTTGGATTGATCTTCATCTGAGCCATCTCAATGTTTTCTTGCAGCAGGTCTAGACCGTACTCTGCCTGCAGGTGACTCGCAACCGAAGATCCAGACTCCACAGCTCCAGAGCCAGAAACACCAGCAGAAAGTAATAGGAGGAAAGAGGAGAGGGACGAGAAAGCACAAGAATAGGGGAAAGGGAAAAAGTCAAGTTAGTAACATGCAATAATGGCATAGATAGAAATAGGCGATGAGAGGAGCTCAGTGCATCATGGGAAGAAGTCCTGTGGCAGTCTAGGCCTTTAGCAGCCTAATTAAGTGATGTTCAACCTTGGCAGAGATACCTGTATGTGCGTTCTGTGATCCTAATTGTTAAACATTTGGAGGTTATCCGGCTGCTGAGCTGTGTGTGTGTGTGTGTGTGTGTGTGTTGCAGTTCTTTACTTAACTTCACATCAACAGGAAACTATAAATCCTAAAATACCAGTCTGAGCAAAGCTTTACAGCCTGACTCATCTTTAATAGACCCCTCTGTGTGTGGAAGTGAGTGTGTTCTTTTTGTGTAATGTATATATATATATGTGTGTGTGTGTGTGTGTGTGTGCGTGTGTGGCTGTCTGTTTAATGGGGGTTGGAGTCAGTTGTTTCTGAGACAACCTCTTTGGTATAATAATGTTTTTCCTGAGTTCAAACTGTATGGAGGCATTCAACTGTTGGGCTTCTGTAAATAGCATCATAGAGTACGGTCTAGACCTGCTCTTTTATGAAAAGCGCTGTGAGATAACTGTTGTTGTGATTTGGCGCTATATAAATAAAATTGAATTGAATTGAATTCACATGACAAACTGGCTCAACTCTGACAGCAGAGTTAGCCTTTCAGCTGGGAAACATAGACTGTGGTTAGAAAAGGGGCACTCCACAGAGTTTGCACTTTAAGATCAGTTTAGTAGTCACAAGGAGTACTACTCAGCCCACGTGTAATGTCTTCTTCAGCTCTGTAGGAGCTTTGTGAAGTCTGACAAAATATTATGTCATAGCGTTCTCATCAGGGCTATGTCCCTTTGGGCTTAGAAACTAAACATTTATGACAGAAAGCCAGCTTTTTAATCTGAAGGTATGGAATTTGCAATGGCTTGTCTTCACAGGAGTTGTTTCAGTTTCAGAGAGTTTCAGTCATCCTACTTAAGGCCGTCTGACGGAACAGAAACACCAATTGATTGCAGATTGAATGCGGCTGCCTACACAGATGGAGTAACTGCGTCCTGAAGCATATTTTTTACACTTTAGACTTCAGACTTTGTCTTCAAGTGGAAATTTGTTTTCAGACAAACACAGCACACAATAACATTTCATATACACAGGGTTGAACAATGAAATAGAAGTTCTGTAACACTTTCTATGAAGGTCATCGCTATACTGACTTATGCATATAGTTATAACACGATACAATACTTCCATAAGGCATTGTAACACTTGTTATAATCACTTACAAACATGCATTAGGCGCTATAGCAAAGTTCATAAGTCATTATGACCTTTTGATTAAATATTTTATAACTAATAGTAATACCAGTTTATCCCACTGTGCACCAAGAATCTGCGACCATGATCCATAGTACATTATCATTGGCTCTGTCTCGTTATAAATACACTTTAGTCACAATTTAGAATTAGTGATATTGTGGTGTTCAAAAAATAATGCTGCGATGATGTGTTGAGAGGAAACCCACTTGACACTGTTCTTGATCATAAAAGTTTATTAAATCAAAGAGTTCAGCATCAATTACAAGCTCTGCAGTAGCTTGGAGAGTGACCCAGCCCAATGGCCACTCTGTCTCTCTGTACATCAAACATAGCTTATATAGGATATGTTTAGGTATCTGTTAAGTACCATAGAGGGGTTTGAGTCTGCAAAGTAAAAGGTCAAAACCATAGAAGGGTACAGTACTATTCTGAGGTAACAAAACAAGGGGTTAGAAGTCAAATTCTATAGAAGGGTTCAGTCCCTACATAACTACCTCATCACATCACATCACTACTCTCCCCGTAGAAGGTCACTGACCCTCTGTCCTGCTGCTACAGTGCTATTTTGAACTGTTATGAGTCAAATGCATAAATATTGGATACTACAAATCCCCCCCCCCCCCCCCCCCCCCCGAGTCTCGAAAAACAAAAAGATAACAATTTCTCCAACACATGCTTCTTGTAGTATTGGTTGTACCTCCTACAAACATTTGAAATGTTTGCTGCCTAGCCAAAGGAATGTTTGATTTAGTTTTATATTTTATAATAAGTTACAAGGCAAGCTAACTAGCATTATTTTTTCAAGGCACATAAAGCATGTTTGCTAAAAGTGAAATGTTTACATTTAGATCTTATTTATCAATTATTATTATTTTATAACAAAATATATTCTCAACCAAGCCATGTTTGCACAGTTAAATGTTTGCATTATGTTTCTCTGTTTTTTAATGTTAATAAACTATATACTTAAGTTCAACTATTGAACCTTCTTTTTTCTTCAGGCATCATATCATATACTCTTCAAACTGGCAGCATCATTAAATTATATGTTGTAACAAATATCAAAATCGATCAATATGGAAAAAAATATTGTGATGATATATTTTTCCATATCACCCAGCCCTATATACTAGTCTGCAGATAGCAACAGGTTAGCACCATCGCTAACAGCAAGCTAACATCAGACGGACACTGTGTGCCGTGACCTCTGACTTTGAGGGAGACCATCCTGTGACTGTTTTCATCTTCATCTTTCTGAAAGGATTGCAAAACATGAGAACAGTGGGAATCACCTGGACAATGGTATGAAACTGGGTTTAACGGTACTTTCAAGGGTACACTTCTCTGCTCCCCCCGGGCCCGGCAGCCGACTGCCGTGGAATGAACAACCAAAACGCCACGCAATCATCAAAATCAGCACACCCAACACCTGGAGAAAGAAAGCAGCAGAACACGAAAGCCAGCTGAGAAAAACACCAGCAGCAAGTCCCAGCCCAGCAGCAAACATGCTGTCCAGGCCACGGTGCACCCGCTGATAAAAGTCCGCCACCGCCACCCCCCCCAACCGCCGGAAAAGTGAGGTTCACCAGCGCCAGCCCAACATCCTCCATGCACAGCAGGCCCTCCGGCCGCCATGCAACGCCAGCCAAACTAGCAACGAGGCAAAATCAACTAGCTCAGATGTATGTTATTTGAATACAGTTCAATCAATCAGTTAGTCTAAGATCAAAAGGTAAATTCTCCGTCCAGTGACCTGGAGCTAAACAGTACACACATACAGTTCCAGTAATTAAGGTGATATTTATTACTAACTAAAGTGAATACAAAGTGAGGTTTAGGGCTGACCCCCAATAGTCGAAGATTCGATGCTTCGATGGGCGGAGCCTGATTCGACTGTCAATCTCATACTTGAAGCTTCTCAGTGAAACAAGGATTTCAATTCAATTTTATTTATATAGCGCCAAATCACAACAACAGTTATTTCACAGCGCTTTTCATAAAAGAGCAGGACCGTACTGATGTTATTTACAGAAGCCCAACAGTTCCCACCAAGAGCAAGCACTAGGCGACAGAGGCAAGGAAAAACTTCCTTTAAAGAGGCAGAAACCTTGAGCAGAACCATGGCTCAGGGTGGGCGGCCATCTGTCTCAACCGGTTGGGGGTGAAGGAGAGATGGAGAGAGAGAGAGGAGGGAGGCAGCCTAAACAATATACACACAGAGGTACAGACAGTAAAGGTAATGTTGCTATTGACTAAATGAAAAGTGGTACTGATATTTATAGTAATGTTAATAATTACAATTACAATAATAACAATAGGACTAGTAACAATAATTGTAGCAGAGGGTGTCGAGCAGGAACACGAGGGCAGCAGGTGACTCGCAACCACAGATCCAGACTCCACAGCTCCAGAGCCAGAAACACCTGCGGGAAGTGATAGGAGGAGAGAGGAGAGGGACGTCAGTCAGTCCGTCGAGCCCACCCATCCTCACGGCCTGGAGTTCCTCTTCAGAGACTGCAGGAACATTGCCACGTTCTTCCAGAAAGTTGAGTTAGTAACATGCATTTATGGAATGAGGTTGTATACAGAGGGAGAGAAAGTAGAGGAGAGAGGAACTCTCATGCATCATGGGAAGTCCCCCCGGCAGTCTAGGCCTATAGCAGCATAACTAAGGGATGGTTCAGGACTCACCCGAGCCAGCCCTAACTATAAGCTTTATCAAAGAGGACAGTCTTAAGCCTACTCTTAAATGTGGAGATGGTATCTGCCTCCTGAACCCAAACTGGAACCTGGTTCCACAGGAGAGGAGCTTGATAGCTGAACGCTCTGGCTCCCATTCTACTTTTGGAGACTCTAGGAACCACAACTAACCCTGCATTCTGGGAGCGCAGTGCTCTGGTGGGGTAGTAAGGTACTATGAGCTCTTTAAGATAAGATGGTGCCTGACCATTAAGAGCTTTGTAGGTGAGAAGAGTGATTTTAAATTCTATTCTGGATTTTACTGGAAGCCAATGCAGAGAAGCTAAGACAGGAGAAAAGTGATCTCTTTTCCTGGTTCCTGTCAGAACACATGCTGCAGCATTCTGGATCAGCTGAAGAGTCTTAATGGACTTTTTTCAAGCAGCCTGATAATAAGGAATTGCAGTAATCCAGCCTAGAAGTAACAAATGCATGGACTAGTTTTTCTGCATCATTTTTAGACAGGATGTTCCTGATTTTCGCAATATTACGTAGGTGAAAAAAGGCGGTCCTTGAAACTTGCTCAATGTGAGACTTAACCAACAGGTCCTGATCAAAGATAACTCCAAGATTCCTCATAGTGGTGCTGGAGGCCAGGGCGATGCCATCTAGGGAAACTATATCTTTAGATAATGCGTCACGGAGGTGCTTGGGCCCCAGAACAATAACTTCAGTTTTATCTGAGTTTAACATTAGAAAATTACAGGTCATCCAGGTTTTAACATCCTGAAGGCACATTTGAAGTTTAGCTAACTGATGAGTTTCATCTGGCTTGATCGATAGATATAACTTAACAATGAAAGTTTATGGAATATTTCCTGATAATATTGCCTAAAGGAAGCATATATAAAGTGAAGAGGATTAGTCCGAGGACAGATCCTTGTGGAACTCCATGACTAACTTTGGCAATGGAGGACTCATCGTTAACATCTACAAACTGAAATCGATCTGATAAATAGGACTTAGAGCGGTTCCTTTAATGCCAATGAAATGTTCCAGTCTCTGCAATAGGATCTGATGGTCAATGGTATCAAATGCAGCACTAAGATCTAATAAAACCAGTACAGAGACAAGTCCTTTGTGTGATGCAATAAGGAGGTCGTTAGTAATTTTCACCAGTGCTGTCTCTGTGCTATGATGAGCTCTAAATCCTGACTGAAAATACTCAAATAAACTATTGCTCTGTAGAAAGTCACACAGCTGTTTAGCAACTGCTTTCTCCAGAACCTAACACATAACCTAAAACATCCGGATCAAGTTTGGGCTTTTTCAGAAGAGGTTTAATTACAGCTACTTTAAACACCACTAAATGTTCAATTTCAGTTTAGAGTTTCATGTCCTCTGTCCAAAAAGATCCTGGCAGCCTGGTTCAGGGCGAGGTTAGTCTCTGGACATGGTTAATATTGTCATTTTAACAGTCATGCATAGAGTCTGTTATCTCAACTTCACCGGAGGTGGTAGGTTTTATGGTCGCACTTGGGAGTCGAAGTAAACTTTCAACACCCGTCCATTTATGGCCTGGAGTCAACCTGTCTGAGAAGTGAGGGGAGAGACAAAGAGAGATTTGCTGGATTCTTCCTTTTTGGCATAAAATAATTAAATGATCACTTGGTTCACTACAGGATTAGTAAATGATGTCTTCTTCACTACAAGACAGGATGGACTGGGGCTAGCATGTTAGCATGCTAACTTCAGTAGATTTTCTGCAGCACAGTAGATGCTCCGTATTTGTATAGCGCCTTTCTAGTCTTTTCAACCACTCAAAGCGCTTTTACACTACATCTGCATTCACACACTGAGCCTAAGTGCAGAAACAAAAACTAACATTCACACACATTTATACACTGGTGGAACAGCCACCAGGGGTTCAGTATCTTGCCCAAGAACACTTTGACTGAATCACCAACCTTCCGATTAACGGCCAACCCGCTCTACCTCCTGAGCTACAGCTGCCCAACTAGATGATTACTATTCCAAAGGAGAATCCCATCCCCACCTCCTTTTTAAAAGCATTTTTGAATCTGTGGATATTTTAAAGTCCCCTCCCCAGACACTTAGTAGTGTAATACAGTAATTGTGGTACACTATTGTGTGCTATAGCCCCGGATGTTTTTTGAAAAGCCCCGGATCTCATAAGGATTTTTAAAAAACAAACAACAAAAGGCCAAAAATTTAACTTTACTCGTTTAACTAACGTTACATGTGCGGGAGCGAGCGAGCGTGAGAGAGAGAGAGAGAGAGAGAATATTATTATTGTTTATTCTCCTGCAAATTAGCGGAGAATAAGATGATCCAGCTGTAGCTCTGTGTCCTCTCTGCTCCACCTGAGGCAGCTGTGAGCTGCACTTTATCAGAATTAATTTGTGGTGAGGTTCATCACCTGACAGGCAGAGGAGGCATTATACATATTTCATTTCAGAATCTATGTTTTGGCCCCCCCTCTTTCCTAATGTAAAGTTTTGTTTCGCATTGCCTTCCTGGCTCCAGCGATTTCGGAGCTGGCTCATATAGGAGGCGGTTTACCAAGTGACCAATCAATCACTCACACACTCCACATCAGTTGCGGACAAAATGTAGCCTATAGAAATGTTGAGGGAGAAAAAAAGAAGTTTTAGCTGAAGGCAGCAGTGATGATGTCTGCAGCAGGGGTGGGTACATCTAATGTAGGCCTACTCTTAATTTCGCGACATTTTCCATTCATACCTTTTATAACTTAACCAGTCTGTAATCTGCATTTTGCTTCATCAACCGAAATGAGCTCATCCAGGCAGTGTAAAGCGCTGGTCGGGCACTTGTCACAGTCACAGAGCTGGGCAGATGCAAACATTTAGAAAATCAGGCAAATGTCTTTTCAGTTTAAGGCATTATGTTCTACTAATACAACTGAAATCTAGTGAGCGCACACCGTGGCACTGTTGACCGTGTTGGAAAGCAACCTGCGTCACTCTTGAACAAGCCGGCAAGTGAAAAACTTTCACCTTCCATAAGGGCGCATTAAAAGCGTCTTTAGTCTCTGCAGAGCAAATGAAGACTACACACTGTACGATCTATGTCAGACGATCACTGCACTGATTGAAATATATTAAAGGTGTCCTATTGTTGAACAGAGCATGGCTTTGGACATTAGCCTGTTTCTTTTCTTTAATACACATCGGTTACTATTTGTTTTATAGCGATGACCGATGGTGAGTCCATAAACAGAATGTCGCCGGTGAAACTAATCTTTCACTCAGCAGCTACCAGCTGTTATTTATTTTTGAGATGCACAGAGAGAGAGAGAGAGAGAGAGAATATGGTGGATAAAATAGATCTGTTGGGTTTTATGCATGACACACAGCTTCCTCTGTATGCAGGTTTACCTGCTTCAACAACAGCTGCTCTCCTGTTACTGCCACAATAATCCTTTGCGTTGTGAAGATTGTACAGATGCTTCAGGAATGATCAGATTGTTTTGGCAGCCTATGCTACTGCAAAGCAAGCGGTTTGGTTGGCTACATCAAAACTTGTCTGGGCAGCAAAAGTGATATAGCAGGTGGACCGCAGATGAATTGCAAAGTTTATGATGATTTATCCTGTTTGACCTCAAAACCTATTCTGGAAATGTCAGAGAACCCAGTTAGATTCTGAATGTGCAAAGCTTTGAACATGAGCAGAAAACCTACTGAAACACAGGAGCTATTAAAGTCCAGTAGTTTGTAACTGAATTAAAATGAGCCCCCAATGTTTCAAGATCCTAAAAACGCCCCTGCTTGCTATACATCCACTGTTCATGCTGTGAGGAATCATCTGCCAGTAGTTGTCAGGATGTCTTTCGCTAGGCCAACATGTTGACTGACTGACTGACATCACCATAAAATTCAATATAATTACCCAGTAATCAAGGAATTTAGAATCTGTTTGTCAGTGTCTTTATATATAACACATTTGTGTTTGCAGTGTATACATGTCCTTTACACGTGTATGTCATAGATATGCTGTGTTGCTCCAAAAAACACAAACAAATCTTTTCATTTTAAACATCTTTTAAAGTTAAACATAACAACTACGTTTAGAGTGAGTGAGTGGGCAGAAAAACATTCCTGTAAGAGAAGATCCTTATTATATCACTCTTGTTTCTATTGTTGATGTGTGAGATAGATGACTTTTGATTTGCAGAGAGTTCGCAGAAAGTTAAGATTAACACCACACATTCACCACAGTATCACCCCGCTACAATCTCTGACGTTTCTCTGTGTGTGTGTGTGTGTGTGTGTGTGTGTGCTGGACAGAGAGACATTGTGCAGATGTACTTTCTCACCACTTGGGGGAAGCACTGAATCCTTGTTAAATCCACCATCATCCTGTAGAGCAGTAGCTCTTGAAGCTGTGGACTTCATTATGTCCCAGGCGTTCCAGTCAGTTACTCCATAGTTCTAGTTTCATAACTATTAACTCCCCATATATAAAGTAGAGAGAATGCCAATCGACACTAAATGAAGATTTTCAGCTCTTAAATCTCTGCTTACAATCATTGGCACAAAGAGCACAGATATACTGACATTGACATTGTTAAAATCAAACTTTAAGCTAACTTGAGCTCAATGCAGACTGTTTGGGGTAAATCCAATAGCCAAATTGATCAAACTAACTTCAGGCTGGTGTCTGATTGTTCAGCAAAAAGCCCTTTGTCTGTGCTTTTATAATTTTTAAAAATCAGTAAGGGTTTCTTTGTTCCTGACATAGTAATATGCTGTGAAGATCAGTCATCGAAGCTTGACATACAATAGATAGATAGATACTTTATTTATCCCGAGTGAAATTCAAATATCCAGTAGCATACGAAATATACATACATTAAACCTATATTAAAATAAAATTAAAAATAACTTATAACACAGTAGCCACAGTAAACAGTGCAAAACAGTAAACAGTGCAGATGGAAGTAAACAGTCCAGATGGAGTGCAAATGGAAGTAAAGAGTATAGATGGAGGTAGTAATTGTTCTTTTGTCTATTGTCCTCCCTGCCTTGACTAGGAGCTGTTGTACAGTCTGATGGCCAGGGGGACGAAAGAGTTTTTAAGTCTGTTGTTAGAGCTGGGCTGGGACAGCAGTCTGCTACTGAACACACTCCTCTGCCCGATGAAGGTGGTGTGCAGAGGGTGGTGGGCGTTGTCCAGTATGGACAGCAGTTTGTCCAGGGTCCTTCTTTCTGCCACTGTCACCAGAGAGTCCAGCTCCACACCAACCACTGAGCCAGCTCTCCTCACCAGTCTGTCCAGTCGATCGGCGTCTCTCTTCTTGCTGCTTCCTCCCCAGCAAACTACAGCATGAAAGAGGACGCTGGCCACCACAGACTGGTAAAACATCTGCAGCAGTTTTTTGCAGATGTTGAAGGACCCCAGCCTTCTCACGAAGTACAGACGGCTCTGCCCTTTCCTGTGGAGAGTGTCCATATTTGCTCTCCAGTCCAGCTTGTCATCCACCTGCAGCCCCAGTCCTGACCACCTCCACATAAACCTCCTCAATGGTTGGAGATGTGGTTTCTTCCTTCTGAAGTCCACCACCATCTCCTTGGTCTTGGAGGTGTTCAGCTGCAGATGGTTGGTCCTGCACCACCTCACGAAGTCCTCTACCAGGCTTCTGTACCCCCCCTCCTATCCATCCTTGATACAGCCAACTATCACAGTATTGTCTGAGTATTTCTGCATGTGTGCAGGAGAACCTTGTTGTGACCGTATAAAAATACACATAAGAACAAACTGGAGAGCCTATGCCATGCATAAACTTGCACTTTGTGATAATTTAAATTGATGGAAAATGTCTAGAAGTTTTAACTACATCTGGATTTGGTTCTTCTTCTACATACACACAGTGTTATGACAAACATGCTGTCTGCAGAGAAAGCATACGATGGTTTCTCAAAATTTTGCTTCCAAACACGCTACGACAAGAATATGAAAAGAAAAGAAAATACAGTTTTGCTACAATTCAAAATTAGCAATGGAGATGGCAATATTATATAATGAGCAGATAGTGTTAGTGTATTTGTTGGACCAAACAAACAAAAAAAATACTTTTAGCTTTTATGCATCGCAATGTAGGATTAAGGAGTGAAAATGAAGCATGGCCACATGGTAGCATCCAATACTGAGAAATTCTGGGTTGACGGGTTCAATTGAAAAGGTTGCCATAAATTGTTTGGCATATGTATGAAGTCATCCAGTCTTATGTGCCAACTGTAAAACACACACGCCGATTGTGTGCTTAATCAAGACTTTGCATTATAGACAACAAAACAGAAGCATGTTGGTAGACAGCAGAAACCTGGGAAGTGTGTGGATGGATAGATGGAAAGAATATAAAAGGAGAGAGCGAATCGGTGCTATCCTCTGGCTACAGCCTATGTTTTTGTTTTTGCATGTTGAGACTTGCTGGGAGGCACACACACATTCCTCTACTCATTCCTCATCATACAGACATATTGGCCCTTCTGCGACACTTCAGTATCAGTCTCAACGATCTGCTTTCCTAGGACGTGAACAGCTTCAATATTGAACTTCATCAGACACATTAACAACTGCTGGCATCTTACAGTCGCTTTGCCATGGTCATATACGTAAGGGACAAGCGGCTAATGGAACCACTCACATGTCACTCCCTTGCAAGGCATTCTTGCTCAGTTTCGGTCAGTGTTCATTGTACAGAGCCCCTCCGAGACCGTAGCTGTACGCATCAGAACTAACTACTGTTGACTTGGTTGCATGATAATATGCCAAAACTGGTGTGGTGGTAAGCATGGCTTTCACTTATTCAAACACTTGCTCCTGTGCCTCTCCCCAAATCCACACAGCATTGTTTTTCAGTAGACATTTTGTGGGGTACATAACAGTTGAAAGGTGAGGGACAAACTTGCCCGAGATGTTTATCATCCCAATTGTCTGGCATAGCTCCATGACATTAGTAGGACTGGGCAGTTCTTTGATGGCCTGTTCAGTGTTGGGCTTGATGCCATCTTTGCAAATGATATGCCCGAAACACTAGATTTTAGCTTTCCCAAACTGAACAAACCTACTCTACCCTTGTTCAGTTTTAGTCCTGAAGCTTTAATGGTTTCCATAACTGCACTGAGGTTATGATTGTAGTCCTTTTAGGCCTTGCCGAAAACAAGGAAATCAGCCATAACCACCACAGTGCCGGTGTGGCCTCTTAGGAGGGTGCTCATCTTTTCCTGAATTATTTCAGGCGCAGATGTAATGCCGAAGGGAAGTCTCCGGAAACAGAAACAGCCCACCAGTGAAAATGAAAGTTGTGAACCTCCTGCAGCTGGCATCAAGTGGTATTTGCCAAAATCCACTTGAGGCATCAAGGGTGGAGAATACTGTCACGCCAGAAAGCTTTGGTGTGATGTCCACAAGTGTGGGCAGGATAAATCTCTCCAATTTCACAGCTTTAAAAAGCTTAGTTAGGTCCATACAAAATTTGGATGTCTTATTTTTTTTTTATCACTGGCACCACTGGAACACACCAGTGAGTGGCTCCTTTCATCTCCTCAATGATGCTTTAAGACTGCATCCATTTCAGTTCTTCCTCCACCTGAGGCAGGATGGGGAAAGGTATGCGACACAGTGTGGTGATACTATAGGGCTGAGAATCAGGCCGTTGCTCAATTTTCATTGGATTACTTGAGCCTACCATCACATCTGTGACCCACTTGTCCTCATCAAGATCTCTGTCTTATGAAACTGCACCTAGGAACCATAGGACAGTGAGGTATGAAGGGGCCAGGTGGTGTAGGGCTTTGTAGGTAAGGACCAGGATTTTTTATGTGATCCAGTGAGAAATGGGAAGCCAGTGTAGTTGTTTTAGGACTGGAGTGATGTGGTGCGAGGATTTGGAGCGGGTGATGAGTTGTGCGGCTGAGTTCTGGACCAGCTGGAGTCTTTTTATGTAGGTTGAGCTAATACCAAGGAGTAGTGAGTTGCAGTAGTCCAGCCGTGTGGAGATGAAGGCGTGAATGAGTCTTTCAGCAGCAGACGGTGTGAGTGAGGGTCTGATTTTGGCAATGTTGTGAAGGTAAAAGAAGGAGGTTTTAATGACATGACGCATGTGGGGCTCAAGGTAGAGGGTTGAGTCAAAAATCACACCGAGGTTGAGGGCCTGAGGAGATGGGGAGACAATGGTGCTGTCGATGGTGAGAGTGGGTTTATTGGCTTTGCTGAGAGTGGATTTGGAGCCTATGAGGTTGAGGATTTCTGTTTTATTGCTGTTTAGTTTGAGGAAGTTGTGTTGCATCCAGGTTTTAATCGCTGACAGACAGGAGTTGATGTGGGGAGAGGGGGGGGATTGTGGGGGGATTTGGTGCTGAGGTAGATCTGGGTGTCATCGGCATAACAGTGGAAATTCAGGTTGAAGTGGCGGTTGAAGTGGCGGAGTATCTGACCAAGGGGGAGGATGTAGATGATGAAGGGGGCCGAGTATGGAGCCTTGGGGAATGCCTTGGGTGACTGTGACTGTAGCAGAGGTGTGGTTATGAAGAGAGATGAAGTGGGATCTGTTGGAAAGGTAGGAACGGAGCCAGGTGAGTGCAGTAGAAAGCTGCACTCAGGTCAAGAACAATAAGGATGTTAAGGGAACCGGTGTCAGCAGAAGTGAGGAGGTCATTGAAGACTTTGAGGAGAGCAGTTTCTGTGCTGTGGAGGGGGCGAAAACCAGATTAGAAAGGTTCAAATTGGTTATTGGCATGAAGATGAGTTTGTAATTGTGAGGCGACTATACGTTCAAGGGTTTTAGACAGAAAGGGGAGGTTGGATATTGGGTGGTAGTTATTAAGGGAAGAGGGATCCAGACCGTGTTTTTTAAGGACTGGGGTGACAACGGCAGTTTTGAAAGTAGAGGGGACAGGGAGGAGTTAGTGAGGAGGTTAGTGAGGTAGGGGGGAAAGGACGGGGAGGCATGACTTCAGGAGTGGAGTAGAGTGAAGAGTGGTGGAGAGCAGTTCAGAGAGATGGTGGGGATCAATGGATTTAAGGTTGCGGAAGGTGATTTCTCTAAGGAGGCAGGGGCGTGCGGTTGGAGAAGGAATGGTGAACCGTATCAGTTTGTGATCGGAGAGGGGAAAGAGGCATGGATAGAGGTCGAGCACTGGTAGGTTAATAGAGCAGACCAGGTCGAGGATGTGTCCTTTGTCATGGGTGGGGAATGTGACATGTTGGGTAAGAGTGAAGTTGTCCACTAAAATGGTGAATTCTGATGACAGCTTGCAGGTGGGGGAGTCTATATGGATGTTGAAGTCACCTAGTAGCAGCAGGCGTGAAGAGCGAGATGAGGCTAGTGTGAGGAGTTCTGTAAAATCAGAGTGGAAGGAAGGGTTTGGTTTAGGTGGCCGGTAGATGAGGATAACTGTCAAGGAGGAAAGAGCTTTGAACATACTGAGGGGAGGGTGAGTTCAGTGATCCAGAAGTTCTGATGTAAATGACGGTGAGGCCACCTCCACGACGGGAGGGTTTGCAGATGTAATTGTAGCCAGTGGGGGATGCTTGGTTGTGAGAGAAAAAGTCATTGGGTTGTGGCCAGGTTTCGGTGAGCAGAAGGAAATCCAGAGTGTTGTCAAGGATTACTTCATGGAGGGCAAGGGCTTTCTTGTTAATCAATCGGGTGTTGAGGAGGGCAAAGTTGGCATGGTGAGAGGGCAGTGAGACGGGGGCAGGCTGGAAAGATCTGAGGTTGTCCCAATTAACAGTGTGTGTGGGGGGTGAGCGGAAGGACTGAGAGCTCCGTGATAGCAGTTAGCAATGGACTAGGACTAGGGACGCAGAGATGGATGACTGATGTGAATGGCATGACAGGAGGAGTCACGGTCAGGGCTTGCATCTGGTGGAGGTTGCCTGTGAGAAGGGCTAGGAAATCGGGTTAGCCGCTAATGCAACTAGAGTTAGCCACCACACGTTGGATGAGCACGAGCAGCCAGCTAGCGGCTAACCAACAAGGCAGTAGCGGCTTCAGGAAGCAGCTGAAAGGTTGTCCAGAGGTAGGGGTACAGTGAACACAAACACTAACAAAACAGGAGCAAAGGAAGGAATAGCTGACGGAATAGCTGACGGAATAGCAGACGGAATAGCAGACGGAAAAGCGTCGAATAAACAACGTCAGCATCCTCTCACGTCCTGAAAATATTCTGGAAAAAATTATTCCGTGCAGGGGAGGTGGCAGTGCAGTCCTCCTCACCAGTATGGTATGACCATGCACTGCCCTTATCGCTATCTGTATCTGTACAGCCCTCACGAGCTTAGTCTCACACATAATGAGTGTGTGAGACATAATAAGTGGCCAGTTTCACTGCACATACGGCAGCGTTTGCCTGTTGCTGAACATGTTCCATGTTCGTTCATCCACCCACACCGTGAGCAATGTTTTTCACGTGTTGGTTTTGACGCTCCTTTAAGTTGTTGGTTTTCTGTGAATTTAGCATGTCTCTTCTCAAATGGCCTGGACTGCTTGAATTTGCGAGTAATTGCACTTACTTCTCATTCAGATTTCACATCGGCTTTTTGTACTTCACCTGAGACACATCGCTGTCCACGATTCGAATGACGCCAGTTCATAAAGATGTCTCACAAACACCTCCACACTCTCCCACTGACGCTGGGAGCATCTGCGGAAACACGGGTTCGTGTATAGCAGTCGTCGTAAATAGGCGGCCCGCAGGCCAGAAATGGCCCGCCAGCAATAATTTCTGGCCAGCATCCAGATTGCTTTGATAGCAGAAAAATAAAAAATAAATAAATTGATAGCAGCTAGTGCTGAAATATATCTGTCAAGACAGCTACAATTACTCACATCGTCAGTTCCAATATCCGCCGAATGTTGGGATTGATCATACAACCCTCCCACTCCTACCGACTGAGCTAAACGTCTACATGGGCATATTAGGATTTTAAATGTAACGGCATTAAAGAATTTGGCCTGATGACAGAATTATTTGCCGACTCCTGGTGTATAGTATTCTGCTTGAGCACAAAATGTTCAAGCTTGGCCACTACAGTCTCGTAATAGTTCTCACTGTCTCTTGTAGGACCATAAATATGGGCTCTGCTTCCTTGTCCATAGCATTCAACAAAGTGTTACCATGAACATTACCTTGTTCCTGGTCAAGTTTTGTGGCAATCCAAGTGAGAAAAATGCTGTCTCCAGACTGACCATGGCGATGACTGGGTGAAGTCAAACGATTCATGCGTGTGAACCATGGCCATTTCGCTGCTCCAAACTCGTCTCTTCTCTCAGTCAGCAGGAAGGGTCACTCCTGACACCATGTCATGAAGTTCAGTGACTCATGCTGTAGCTTTATTGTTTATTAAGAGTTGTAGACAATGACCCTCTGTGCACAGTAGAAAAGTACATATCGAAATACGCATTATATTTTACAGGTCCAGCTGCATTAATTGATTTTGCCAAAGTATCAGTGTGATGGAATGGTTTAGGTGCAATGTGTAAGAATTGAGACCACTCTCCACCTCAGATTCACTCTCCAAATAAATATGTGGCAGCATATCACATGTCAGGTTAACTACTGCTAACTAGTTAGCTCAGTTAGCCGGAGGTGAAAAACAGGTTACAGGTTTATTGCTGATCATGTAACGTTGCAGTTTTATTTAGTTAACCTCATCACTTGGGTTTGAGAGTCAGGGGGATGTCTTGACTTGCATTAGTTTATAAGCTGTCATTAATTGCATTGGACATTACATGCTCTGTAAGTTATGAACAGGTTACAATTATATAATCCCTTATAGCTATGCAGTGTTCTATGCAGCCGGGTTTGAATGCAGCAGGTGATACAACACTCATTATAACCACTAGTGAATTGAGACTTCAAGTCAAGTCTCAACTTAGTTCAGACCTTGCTCAGAGACTTGAGACTCGACTTGGACTCTTGCTCAGAGACTTGAGACTTGATTTGGACTCTAGTTCAGAGACTTGAGACTTGATGTGAACTTTAATTAAGAGACTTGAGACTTAACTTGGACTCTAGTTAAGAGACTTGACTTGGACTCTAGTTCAGAGAGTTGAGACTTGACTTGGACGCTAACTCAAAGACTTGTGAGCAAACTCCTGGCTGCATCCCACTGCCTTCCTGATCTCTCGCCAACACCTCTTGTGTCTTGGTAGTTTTGACAAATCGTACAAATGACGATTCACAAACACCTGCCTCACTGCTGTGTGCAGTGGGTGAGATTGTTGGATTGTCTGTCTCCAACCATTTCCGCAATTGAAATATGGATGTAAATTGCTATTAGATAATCTAACGAGCACTTCGTTTGAAGAATGAAGCCAATTGGGGGGGCCATGGTTGCTAATGCTAGGCTTTTCCCTAGTGATGGAATGTAACTGTGCATACATATTGTACGATTTTCTATTTCTTATCAAAACATTTCTGTCGGTTTTTGAGTCTTGAAAGTTTTTATTTTCTTTTAAAAAGTGAAATAAAAACTGCTTTTGTATATATTGTATATTTTTAAATTGCTACTTTTATTTAAGTAAAGGACCTAATTACTTAGCGCACCCCGCCCCTACAGTACTCTTTTAAAGTACTGTAGCTTAAAACAGCAAGATGTTAAACCTGACATGTTAGTGACTGGGGGATTATTCAAGTCAATTAAATTTTTATTTATATAGCGCCAAATCACAACAACAGATATCTCAGAGCGCTTTTCATAAAATAGCAGGTCTAGACCGTATTCTGTGATGTATTCGTTGCCAGAGGTGGAAAGTGTTCAAAAATATTCTACTTAAGTAAAAGTACTATTACTTTGTTGAACTTTTACTGAAGTACAAGTAGTCCAGTAAAAGTAGTTCATTTAGTTACTTAGTTACTTTTTTAACCTGCTAAAATTATTTATATGGATTCAAAGAGGTCACATTATGCTTTTTGCCTTTTTCCCAAGCGGAACATATACAGCTGAACCGAAGCTGTGTTTAACAGCTTTTCAGGACCCGCCCTACTCTGTTTCTGATTGGCTAGTTGTCCATAACTATGTATTGCGCATGTGCAACTCCCAACAAAGATCTTGCAGAGGTAAGATGTATCACTCCATAGCTAAAACGAAGCGTCCAACACACAGGGTGAAAAGAGGAGCTGCAGAAATGTGCAGTATGGTCTTTTTTGAAAGTGAAACCATGTAAACCTGTTCTGGTACAACTCTGGTACAACTCCTAAATAAAATGAATGAAATGAACCTGAAATGAGAATAATATGACCACTTTAATATCTTTTTTATGCTTGTTATACTTATTTAATTAAATTGCAGTCTTTTGCTATTTGATAAGGGAACAAATCCTTTTGTTTGTTTGACAGATACTTTGCCAAATCAATGGCGAAAAACGTGAAAATGAGAAGTTTGTTGTAAATTTAACTCTGATTGGCATGATATATTAATCAACACCATTATGCAGCAGCGCCAATTTTGTGCATGAGAACCTGTAGTTACTATGGTAACAGCAGATACCTTTTAATACCACAGGGCACAGAAGTCTTGGGCAGCTAAACAAACTATTGTCAGGCAGTTATTGGTATGTTCCATAATTTATCTGTTTTATCTTTTTTTTTACTCAGTAACGGATGTGATTAAAAATGTAGTGAAGTACAATATTTTATACAAAACATATTTAAGTTATAGTAGAATTACAGATTTAAAAAACTACTTTAAAAAGTACAAGTACAAAAAAAACCTACTCAATTACAGTAACATCAGTATTGTAATTCATTACTTTCCACATCTGTTTGTTGCATGGTACTAGTCAGCGCTAGCTAATTGATTCATTAAAGTCCATTAAACATTAGAAACAGCAAAATGGATTTTATTCCATTTTAAACTAAACATGTTTTTTTCAATTTCAAAGTGACATTTGTGGTCTATCAGACTTCACATAGCTCCCTCTTGAGCTACAAAAGGCTTTACACAACTACTTTCTAAAGCAGTAGTACTCCCCAACACCTGTAAACTAGGGCTGTGCAATTAATCGAATTTTAATCATGATTTAAATTTTGGCTTGCAGCGATTATAAAAACAAGTTAATCAAAATAAAACAATTATTGTGCCACATGCTGTTTCGCAATGACACTTGTTTTGTCTTGTGTTATATATCCAGCGCACCTTTTCCTTTACAACGGCGCCCTCCGCCCCTCCTTAAAATCCCAAACTCACTCTCAGCCAGGCTGTTGCATGGGTAGTTCAGCCTATGAGTTCACCTTGAGCCAACATGACGGGAGTTATAACTGCTTCAACTGGTTAGTCACTATTATCTATTATTAGCTAAAGCCTACAGCATTTTACACAGAAATTCACCTAGCGGTTAATGGACTTTTAATCTGCTTATAGTTTAAAATGTATTTATGCTTAATGTAAACCTGGACTGTTATGCCTTGTTTTACCTGGTTCGTGCTTGTAAAATATGCACGCTGTCTGCGTCTTCATCTCCTAACAGGACACCACGGTTGAATTTCAGCGCTATGTAACGTAACTTACACGCAAACTCTGCTTTCATCAGCCTGGTTTCCAGCAGCTTCTATAACCCATGCAGTTCTTTTCAGTGAAAAAGCTCACTGTGCACTACCTGCTCAGCAGACTGGCAACCAGCAGGTGAACACAGTGCAGCATTTAGTTGCAAAGGAGCCTCATATTTTTCTTAGGATGTGGCGGAGACAAAATCAGAGCTAAAAGGAGAGTGAATATTGGACGTGGACATTTTTTCAGGTGGACACAAACATGGCTACACATGTGGCTCTCTGTCTGTAGGTTGTGTAAATATACAAAGAGTTTACTAAACTGCCCCACATGGCCAAAAATCAATGAATGCAGCTTTAAAATCTGGAAGGACAATGGTATATAGTTTATTATTTCACAGATAAATTTTGTTGAATTTAGATTTTGCAGCTTTGCATGGAAACAGTGGTACTGTGTAGAATAAAAACATGTAATATGCATTATTGTCATTGAACAGTATGTTGTTAAGATACATAGCCAGCAGAAGATGGCTGAACCAGGAAATACTGTAGTTTCCAGGAAATGCATCATCCTCTGCAAGACACACACACACACACACACACACACACACACACAGTCACGCCCCTACACACACACAGGCAGTGATATGATATCCTGCCCAGTTGTATATGTGTATCACTGCGGGCTGCCGTGTCTTCCCACCAGGTAAAGAACAGCTGTCTCCTTCCTGTCTTCAGTCCTTTAAACAGCTTTTAAATAGACCACAGTCCTCTGTGTTCCTGAGCCGGAATAGTTCATGCGCTGCTTTGCACTGTCACTTGCTTACTTGTTCCGTGTTTCAGGATTGGCACTTCAGATCTGAACATGTGAAAACTAGTTTGCATGCTTGTCATCTGTAAGTGTGTTGGAATCTTAGCACAGGCAACACAGAGCAAAATATAATGAAATTTTAACTATAGTAATAAAATTGTTATTGAAAATAAGGGTAATGTGTGAGATACATATAAATAACGTTTGATAGAAAGGACTTCTCCTGACTTTTTAATGCTTTTCACAACTAATAATTATGCTACGTGTTTGTAATATTGTTATTGAATGAGCAGCCATTTATCATCAACATAGCTCAAAATGATTACCATAAACTTTCCAATCATATGTCAGCATTAAGTGCTGGAGGTAGATTGGTCCTGTAACCATTAGACTTCCCAGTGTGTAGTAATGTGACACACTGCTGTTTATTTTTTGAGGAATTACAGTAAGCCTATAGAATTTTGCTCCAATGGAATAATTATTTTTCTTTGCAATTGACAACAAATCCACACACTCCCCTGTGCTGTCAGTGGCACTCCCTGGTTAATAATAAAAGCAATATAATCGTGAATGATCTTCAAACTCGACATTCATTTTGATCTCAACTACACACCTGTAAAGTTTTGTGACTGCATCTTGCAAAGTTGTGATGTATGTTGATAAAATCTGTCCACAGATAAACAAATACTCAAAACAGCTTCCATGGTAGTTCCTGCTACAGTAGGTGTTTCCAGGAGCACATTTTGCCATGACAACACACACAGACACACACACACCCACAAGGTGACAACAATACCAGCTGTTGAGGCTGGTAATAAAACAAAATAAAAGCAATGACAGTAAATAAGTATTTGGAGCTGCAGAACGGTGTTTGTGGGACTGAGTCAAAATTAACTACAGTGTGAGGTGTGGCTCATTTATCTGTTTTTAATAATTTAACAATGGAACTGTATGGCACAGAGCAATCAGATATATCAGGCTATGAAACATACAGTACTTGTTAGTGGGATCATTCCAGTGTGAGTTTGAGTCGCACATGGGACTTTTTGACAACAGCTGAATTTCCTGTTACTGAGTTTCATCAGCATACTTTCACTTCTGTGTGACACTTGAAGCAGGAAAAGACATTAAAATAACCTGATAGATGGCAGCTTGTTAACACCAACATTCATGAAGGTGAAAATAGAAAAGAGCAAACCCCTGTAATCTTTAGCTGGGCTGCTGAAATGGCATATTGTTGCTGCTTGTGTTTTGGTTAATCTGCACAGCAGAGCTGATTTTGTTACTATTTTCCAACCATAAGTTTTATGTACGTAGTATGGACAACTGCATTCATAGCCTGAGCTTGTTTGAAACAGCCACCACTAGCTGTTTTTTTGTAAACTAATACACATAACTCAACAGTAAAACATACAGAACAATACAAAACACAAACAATGATACAATACAGATCTTTAAACTGATCAATTATGACCTCTACAAACTGTTTCAACTTGAGTTTAAAATGATCGTGTTCATGATCCTGGTGGAGTTGTTCTGTACATTCACCCACCGGACAGAGAAAGATATGTACTTTTAGGGCCTGGTTACGCCAGTAAGTCTAATATTGGCAAATTAAATGAAACTTTTAAACTCATCATATCTGTTGCCAAGGTCAAGAATGAACCTCCATGTCTTTTATGACCCACCTCTCCCCGTAATATTAATCCCCTTTAAATGTGGCTTCAGATACATATTTCCGCTGTGTTTAGTCTGAACACAGAGATAACTAGAAGACTTTGTAAGGTTTTGTAGTGGATATGCTGCTCATGTTCATGGAGTTACGGTCTGTCACACAAATCCTGAACAGGACACCAGTCATGTAGAGTAGAGAGTAACTTAAAGATTAAGTAAAAGCCTAATTATGATGACTTTCTTAATGGAGGACTGAGAAGTAATTAACAGCTTATCACTTTTCCAACTAACTTCACTGACATTACATGATGTTTCTCAAGTGAGAGCACAGTAACAGTACATAATGGTGCATGCCATAATGACCTTTCATTATGTTTTAAATGACAACCTATAGGTACCATTAACACCTAATTTTGAGTAATAAGATGTAGGTTTGTTGGTTAGAGTGGTGGAATTAGATGGAAATATGAATCACATTGACTTTATTGAAAAATTGCATTAAGCCATGTTGGTGAATGATGTGGAAACATGTATCCTCAGTAGAATAAACTGCAGTGGATGACATTGTTTTACGGTTCACCAAGACTGGAAAACAGATGAGATGCTTCTTCTCACAACACCAAGCAGTTTACGTGTGTTAAAATATAGTCCCATTTTTCTTCCATGACATGTCACAATTTTTTCTCCTGTTCTTAGGTACTGAAAATAATATATTTTTATTAATTTAAGACGCTAAACTTACTTTATGTCAAAACATATCACTCACAAATTTTTAGGGAAATAGTCAAAAAGTATTAATCGTATTGCTGGAGTAACTGTTATTGATAAGTAATGATAAATGATAAATGATAAATTAAGTAAACCAGGAAAGGCTCCTGCTCTGGCTCCTAAAATAAACCACAGCAGCAGTGTGAAAGCTCTGCACAGATACTCATCAAAACCAATTCAATGTTCTTTCCACCAGAAACCACCAGTCATGTGACTCTGACCATAGTGTATATGGTATACCACGTATATTGCTTCCTGACCCTGATTTGACATGCTAGATATCTGGCAGACGTCGGTGATGTGCCAGAAATGTGTCTGGGAGCCGTTTTGATGTGTCGTTGTGTAGTTCACACATAACGACTGGCGACCGCTGATTTACTCCCGATCACAGCCTGATAGTCACCATGCTTTTGGGCTAAAAATTGTGTAGTGTCAACTAGGCATTAAGTTACGAACTGATTTTAACTCGTTGGTTTTATAGGTCAGTTACAGAGCCACTTGAAACTGCAGTCATCGTGGCGGCTACAGGCCTGCACCTCTATCTCTCAGGCCCCATCCACACTACTGCGTTTTCATTTTACGGATTTTACCTTTTGCTACGTTTGCACCATCCTTCCAGACTAAAACGGCAAAAATGAAGACCTTAAACGGAGAATTTGAAAACACTGTAAACCCTTCATTTTTCATTTTGAAACTCCGGAGGGCGTTTTAGTGAAGACGAGAAAAAATGGAGGACTTTAGAAACAATGCCACTAGATGTGTGTTTTCAGTCATTTTAATGTAGATGGAGATCAACTCTGATACACAGCTAAAACTCCATTTTTAAATTAAAACGGAGTGTAGATGGGGCCTCAGACTCTGAGCCACTGCAGTGTAAATGATTCTGACTGAAGGTGGGGGGTAGGGGTGGATGAGAAGTGGGTGGGAGGGGAGGCGTTGTCCTTCTCCGCTCTAGGATTAGTGGAAGCTCCTTTGGACCATTTGCATGTGAATGGATCAGGGAGCTGCTTTTAGCCACCAACACCCCCTCCCTTTCTCACTCTTTCTCTCTCTCGCTCTCTCTCTTTGTCTCTCACCCTTTCTCCACTCCTCACGCTCCTCCTGACATCAGGGAGAACCGGAGAGGGAAAGAGATACTGAAAGATAGTGCAGGACCATCAGTGCTGAGGCACACAAACTTTGCAGAGAGCGGAATTCATAAAGTACAGATCGTTCTTCAACCCAGTCTCTCAGAGAACCTTTCACTGCAGGGCAATCACACAACTGTCTCTGTGAATGAGAGAAGGTAGGATTGTTTTGTTTCTCTCATCCCCCATGGATATTGGTGGGGTATCCTCAGTCTTCTGAGCTAACAATGAAAGCTGACAGGACTGGTCCACTTTGGCGGTCACGATGGGGGTGGGGGCAGTTTATAGGCCTTGGCTGGTTTCTTACGAATTGTTGAATCAAACAGATCCTTAAAGTCAATGCTGTGGCATGAAGTGCACTGGGTGCTGTTACTTCTGGTTTGTTGACAAGGTATTTAGCTTCTAAAACACACATACAAACTGACCGCTAGCATCATATGAATACCAAGCACATTTTCAGTTATTTGTTTCGCTCACTCAATATATCACTCTCTGTAACATGTTCCATAAGCCCTGCTACTGTATAATATGTAATGTATACATATGTATAAATACTTAATAACTTTGCTATTGCTATATTATCTATCAAGCATAAACACTGGTTTCACACCCTTTAAGACTCTTAAGGCCAATCAATTATCTATTTTATCTCATTTACTGACTTACTTTAACTACTTCTAACTATTTATAACATGGTCTTACAACACCAGTTCAGGTCGTTGTTATCCTACTTTAATGTGAGAGTTTGCAGTGAAGATTACATTTGATTAAAGGATAGATCTGGTTAAATAAAACTTGGATCTTGGTTCCATTTACACATCATTATAACACTATTCAGAGAGTCAATATACAAGAACAGTCAGATGATCAGACAGGCTGGAAATAAACGTCCAACCTTTTTGGAAGAGAAAAGAAGGTAAACTTAAAACAGTAAAATAATTACCCACACGTAATAAACATCCATCACCATTTACAGACCCACTTCCTGCTTCACCCATAACCTACTGTGCTTACTATAGCTGTGCACACTGTTTTCCTGTGCATTGAGGGATTATTAGCAACATTTCAAGTGCAATTCCTTTCATTTTGACCTCCAAATAAAGTGGTTGTTGGGTCTGGATAAACACTTGGTTTCCAGTCTGTCTGATTGCTCTTGTTTGACGTTAGACATAGTTATGTCACTATCAATTAATTTAATGGGGAAAATATCATTATAACTATACACAAATTGACAAAGTGTATTTTCCCTTAATAAGCAACTGTTTTTAAAAAGATGAATACAAATAACTAGGAGTAGTACCTTATCGATTATTTAAAATGTCTTTTACAGGAGTGTCCTGTATGTTCTACACATAGAGAAGAAAACATAGAGGTTACAAAAACATACACCCCAAACTAATGTTTTAATAGAACAATAATAATAATATAAAGTGTCAAACTGAACCAAAAATCCTACAAGTTGTTCTATAAATCCGCGTCCTTAAAGAGATAAATAGAATCATCATGTTGCCAACTTTGTTTGGGTTAAACAGAGAAGTAACAATACGCTATATTACTGCTTCACATGTCACATGAGAGGCAGTGATTCTGGTGTATTTTACAATACTAATAAGTATCAGCGAATCCACATCATATTTTACAGACTTAAGAAAACATCTTTGTTTGGTAGAGATCCTTGCAAACATAATGACACCATAATGATAGGTAGAGCGGGTTGACCATTAATCGAAAGGTCGGGAATTCAATCCCCGGTTCCTCCAGGCTGCAAGTCGAATTGTCCTTGGGTAAGATACTGAACCCCGAATTGCCCCTGGTGGCTGTTCCAGCAGTGTATGAATGTGTGTGAATGTTACTTTCTGTTTGAGCACTTAGGCTCAGTGTATGAATGTGTGTGAATGTTACTTTCTGTTTGAGCACTTAGGCTCAGTGTATGAATGTGTGTGACTGGTGAATGCAGATGTAGTGTAAAAGCGCTTTGAGTGGTCGAAAAGACTAGAAAGGCGCTATACAAGTACGGAGCATTTACATTGTTTCTATAGACTGTGTGAATCTCTGTTCTTGTTTAGATCACAGTATGTCTTATTTTTTCCCTCTTCGTTAACTCAAGATGTGCATCAGAAACTTGTAGCATAGTGACCATTTTTGTTGTGCAACCCTTATAGTTGAAAACTGGGTCATGTTGTTCCTTCCTGTGCAAAAGGAAGTCACTTGTCAGAAGGCAAACCCTGGTACATTTCTTAACTAACTAACTAACAGCAGCTGCTCAGAAATTATACTGGACGGTTTTGCAGTTGTGCAGGCGAGCTGAAGCTTTTTGAGACAATTGAGTTCTGATGAATCAGGGGACTTCACTCTAAAGGGGGGAGTTCACACACGTACTCAAAATCTGGGAAAGCGCTGACTGCTGAGCTACTGAGATTTTAAAGGTACCCAGCTGCACCGCAGGGTAAAAAGGTTGAGAAAAGCTCAACTTTATGCAGATGTATTCTGATGCAATGCAAGAGACCACCAGGCAAGAGTGGTATTAAACAGTTTGGCAACAAGCAAAGATATTCTGTACTCGAGAAACAAACCATGCGACAGGAAATAAATCAGTGCAAGTTTCTGCTAGCTCATCCTAAACTCAAATCTCTATAGGTTTTTTTGTGAAATGCTCTACCACCTTGGAACTCTACACATACTGTTTTTATTTTCATTGAATATTTTCATTGAAAACTGTTTTTGTTTCATGAGTCATCATGTGTAGTAGGTTCAGGTTTAGCTCGTGGCCTATTATTGACAAGGCTTGAGTGAGCTGGGCTTGGTTTGGGCTGTCTTGGCTATACAGTCTGACTAAAGGCCACAGTCTGCTTCAGTGCTTGTGGACTGTCTAACAAATGAATTAAAGAAAAGGTGTTTTGATACACCTTTTCTTTAATTCATCACACAACTGCTTCCATTACTTTTCTTGTGTCCAACACCTGAATGCCTTTGCCTGGGAGACGTTGAAAGTGTTCACCATTATTTATAGAGTTTGTTGCATCTCAACCATCTCTAGTCTTTGTCTGGCAAAATGTTGTACAAAATAGTTTATTTCAAGCATGCATTTTAAGCTGAACAAGACTAAAAAGGCTATGAGCCTTGAGTTTCTGTAGTGTGGTTTCACACTTAAGCTGTCAAAGTGACAAACTGGCTTGGGAATGTCATGTAGGGAGTCTGGCCAAAGGCCCATTCAGACAGAAACAGAAGGATTTGATGTAATGGAGTAAAATAGTATCACACATGCTCATCTGCCATTTTACTCATCACTCCTGGTGTTTTTTCAGCAATATCAGTAAAGACTTTAAATCATGCTTTTAAATAGGGATACTTTCTCATCAGAGCTAGGGGAATGTGTTGATGGGGATCAAGCCAATTGAAATATTTCTCTGGTAAAACCATAAAACCAATACCTATTAATGATTAATCACCCTGACCTTGGATCAACTGATCCCATTCCAGTGTGGCATGATACCAGATACCACTGTACCTTTACACCATTTGGTAAATTACAACATTTTGTCAGTTTTTTATGGTGGAGTGCAAAGGATGAGGTGGAGTCTCACAGCCTGGGGGAGGAATCTGCTTTGCAGTCTGGTGGTGCAACAGTAGATACTTCTGAATCTCTTGTCAGAAGGCAGCAGGATGAACAGGCTATGGATGGTCTGCAATAATTTCAAACACCTGGGCTACACTCTTGCCAACTGCAGGCCCGCCTGCTCCTTCCACAGAGGAGCTCACGCCAGGAGCACCTGTCCACACAATCCAACCACACCATCAGATTGACCTTATGTATTATGCACCTCGGTACAACCGTTCAAGTATAGCAGTCCTTCCAGACACTCCTCACACATGCCACAACCTCAAAGTTCAGACCTCTAGACACAGAGTCCATCTTTCCTTCATCAGCACTCACAAACTTTACCTCATAGTCATAGCCATCATTCTTTGGGGGTATTAAGGGTCTAGGAAGTCCATACTCATAGTCGTAGAGATTCTACAAGATCCATCCTGTTAGCACCAAGTCAGCACCAAGCTTCTTCGCAGACTCACACAAATCTCCGCTCAACACCTGGCCACCACAACACCATTAGCAATTCATGGTCTTGTCTCTCATTTAAATTCACTTTTCATCCCATACCAGTCTTACTGTTTTCAGCCATATCATTTGACCAGCTGCACAGCTGAGAAACCTCTCTAACTCTTCACAAGGAGCCATCCTGAGCTAGTCTCAGCATACCTAAATGGCTGGAATCGTGTCAGCCAGTTGGGTATGGCATCACGTCACCTTTCAGTCGTCATTATCCTCTCAGGACCTCATGTCCACCCGCAATTTCAGCACACATGATCTTTCAGTCTAAATCCGTTCCTCCGCCACACCCACTATACCATGCTAACTTGAACCCACTCATAATCCGATTTTTGGGGTTTTTTAAAATAAGCTTGGGTGAAAACACTTACGAGATGGAACCCCCACACTTAGTCTCCTCCGCCCGGTCTCTATAGTAAGACCGGTCCCGACATCCTTCTATGACCATCACCTTTCCCATCTATGTGCTCCGTCCTCTTTAAAACATACATTCCACACTTGCATAAATCTCTAGTGAAAAAATGTTTTTGCGTTCCGTGTCTCACCTTAATACAATATTGGTCAAAATCTATTTAGCAGAAGCTGAGATCTTTTAATCTGTAAAATGAGCCCAGCTCCAAAAACACTGTATCCTACCTATCCTCACAAGTGCATTTTTTGTAAGCCCCCTCTGGTAAAAAACATTTAAAGATGTGTTAAACCTCATTATGTATTATTCAACAAATACAAATACATCTGTGTTTTATTGATTTTTTTTAAAACAACTTCCTGCTATAATCCAGACTGCCTCTCACTCTGTCCGTCTCTGTCCTGTCTCATAAGGATTAGTTCTGTTCCATTGGTTGTACGGTTGGATATTTATAGCTGATTAAATTATGTGGACTAACACTAACCAGCAGCCTCAACACCCCAACAGCCAGCATGTTGTACGGAAACACACAAACATGCCTCAGCTATGCTCGTTTCAGACAACTGTGTCTTAATTGGAAGTTTTGTTGTAGGCACATACAAACACACACACACACACACACACACACACACACACACACACACATACACACACATAGAGATAAGAGAAGGGATAGACTTTAGTTACATAGGCTGTTTCTGTTTTGCCTATGTATGCTCTTCCTTACCATCCTTTCAGACAACGTGTCCACCACAACGGGATACAAAAATTTAAAAGTCTCTGTTGTACGATGTAAAAATGTATTCTCTATTCAAAATTATTTCCGATATAAAATCAATTCTTTATTTACTACATAGGGGTGCTAATATCTAGATCTACTCCAGTCTACTGTGTGCTATGACAGGCAGTGTAGGGAATTACGGCAAGAAAGCAGCCAAATGCAATATCCACACCCAAAAGCAAAACAGCAATAAAAGTGATAGTGGTACAGACATCACTGAAAATGACAATTAGTACTACATTACATTTATTCATTTAGCTTACACTTTTATCCAATGCGACTTATAATTGCTAAATATGTCAGAGGTCGCATGCCTCTGGAGCAACTAGGGGTTAAGTGTCTCGCTCAGGGACACATTGGTGTCTCACAGTGGATTCAAACCCGGGTCTCTCACACCAAAGCCATGTATCTTATACACCATGCCATCACCACCCCTAATAATGATAGTACTATTGATGATAATAATAACAGCACTAAAAATAGTGTTGCAGGGGAGTTGAGCAGGAACATAGGGGCAGAAGGAAGCCTACAACCATAGATTCAGACCCCACAGCTTTGGAGCCAGAAACACCCCAGAAAGCGATAGAAGGAGACAGTTGAGAAGTGAGAGAAGGAAAGCAACTCTGGGTGACGTCTTTTAATGTGAGCGGGCATTTGTAGTGTTCCTTTTCTTGTCATTTTGCTTGGAAACACCAGCAGAAACACTGAGCTACCTAGATAACCATAGTGAAGGTGACAACAAGGGTCTATTACTAATAGACGTGCGATATAATTATTGACTGTCATTTGTTACATGCCCACTAGTAGGGCTGTCCCCAACTGAGGATTTACATAGTCGAATCAGAATCGTCAAGTCCTGCCTATAGTCGACGGATAGTCGAATCATGTGTGTTTTTGTGCGTGGCGATTGCTAGCGGGGGGTGGGGTGTTACACACGGGAGCTCCGCTTTAATCTTGAGAAGCTGCAGTCTCTATTCATTCAACTTACACTGTAAATCTCCAGCAAACTGAGGCTTTTTGAATACCCTTTTCTCCCTCTCTCTCTTGCCTGTCATTCACCTGTCTTGTATGAGTTTTGCGTGCATGCCATGCTGCCGACAACTACATGCACATCTGTGCATGCAAGGTGGAGGATACAGTAGGGACTACAAACTTTGGCATGCACTCAAGTTTTGTATATACAACTTTTGTATTCAATGTTGTTGGCTGACATGCACACCGACATGAAGCAGGAGGTGTTGACTAAGGCTATGCATCCAGTACATTATTTTCAGTTTAACACAGAATATAAAGAGGGGAAAGTTGCTTTTTTTATCTTTACAAGGACCTCTTATTTGGTCAATTATAATTTCCATAATAAATATATTGTGGGGAACATGACCCTTTCTCTGCAGCAATTACTAACCTGTACAGCACATGACTTGCCATAAAACCATAAATAGCCATTTTTACATTTCTTTCTGCTTCAAAAATACACACATGAACCTCTAGAAAGCGTGTGTGAACTCTTCTCTGATTTTCATCTCTTTTTTTACCCACAGAAACTGCTAAAGAGCTGGAGATGGACCCGCTCACCCCAATGGAGGAGAGAGAGGAGAAGAAGAGAGGCATGATGGGAAAAGAGCAAGAAGAAGAGGGCAAGAGCCAAGGACAACCAGCCAGCATGAATACCCAGCAACCCATGACAGAAAAACAAGACAACTGTGTGGGAATTTGTACTGAGATGGAGGAGAAGGGGAAGAAAAAAGGAATGGAGGAAGGAGAGATGAAAAAAGAGATGGAATTGAAGGTGGAGCTGTGTCAGTCTGCGCCAGGCCTGCAGATGAGCATTATCCGGGACACTGACTTGTTTGGCTACGTGGGCATTGAGGCTGTACTGGACCAGATGAGGAGCAAGACAATGAAGGCCGGCTTTGAGTTCAACATCATGGCAGTTGGTGAGTCTCATCCGTGGCTTAATAGAGAGAGGAAAACACCTATTCATAAATCTGAACACTACAAACTGCTGTTGAATACAGTCACCAGTAGGGCTGAACCATTTGGGAAAAATATATAAGTATCATGATTATCATTATTATTATTGCAATCATGATATAAATTAAACTGAAATTCAACTCCAGGCAATGTAATGCTTGTCCATATGGTATTAAACAAAACGTTTGTGCCAGGTATAATCAAACTTTTCTCTTTTTCTAAACAAGAAGAAAAGAAAAAAATGATATAACGATTCTTTGCTTGTTGGTAAGGACCTCCAGGGATCTTTTCCCAAACCACTTAAACTTATTGAAAGGTCCACTTAGCTAATGTCCTAAACAGATAAGTGATTGAAGGAAAGTGTCATTTCTTTCTTTTCTTTTGACCAACTCAAGGAATTAACATTAATTAGCTTAACTTGACCTGCTATAACTCAATAGCAGAAGAATTTGGAAATCAGTGTGGATGGTTGGCAAAATTGAATCTGAAAACACTGTCAGGTCCCTTTTGTCATCTCTGTACACTGTCACATGGGTGGTGTTACTCACATATTCAGGCAAACCCAAACAATTTAAGCCAATTTAGGATTATTTAATGTGTGTGTTCTAAGAAAGTGATGCTGATAGTGTCCTAAGTATTCTACATTTATATAGGATGATCCTCTGTCTGACTCAATGTGACTAGGCAGGCCAAACTGTGCGGAGATGCTATTCATCAGTAGGTAGGCAGTGGTCTAGGCTGTGTCATTCGGGACTGGCAAGCCCACCAACACCCATTTGGTGAATGTGCAACAGACCAGAGAGCCTTTTATGCAGTCTGCTGCTTCTTTCCACATGTGCAGCCAGTACCTAGCCAGGCTAACTGCTGGAGTGCATTGTGTGTTGCTCTGGCTCCTCTGTGGCTTGCATGTGGAAGGTCCCCCCAGGGTGAACCACCTGAAGCATCCTTGCTGAGAGATTTCTCTCTCTCCTGTCTTCCTTGGTCTGATTGTTCAGACAAGTTGGTTTGGACTGTTAGGGTCTGACCCTGAGATTATGTGACGAGGTTCATTGGGGCCCAAATAGAGCTTGATGGCAAGAGATTGTTGAAAAGTTTAGCTTTCTTCTTTGGAGAGATTTTCTCCAAATAGATCTCCAAAGAACAGACACTAGCTGGCATTCAACATTTAATGTGGTGCTGATTTTACAGAAGTAGCTGGAGATGAGGAACTCATTTTACATCTTATCTTATCTATTATTCTGCCGAAAAAATGTAAAAGATCATTATGCGTACAGGATGATCAGCTAACAGGTGTCTGATTTAGAGTCAGTTTGAAATCTAGGATTGTGTTTGTTACTCATGCCATGAGAGGTTGAAAACATTTTAAATAACAACATTTGGCATTCTAATCACTTGCAGGTCTGCTTAAGAACACAGGTTTCTTTGATAAACCAATATATACACTCACCGGCCACTTTATTAGGTACACCTTGCTAGTCCCTGGTTGGACCCCTTTTTGCCTTCAGAACTGCCTTAATTTTTCATGGTGTACTTTCAGCAAGGTGTTGGAAACATGCCTCAGAGACTTTGATCCATATTGACCTGATAGCATGACACAGTTGGTGCAGATTTGTCGGCTGCACATCCATGATGCAAATCTCCTGTTCCACAACATCCACTCTATTGGATTAAGATCTAGTGCCTGTGGAGGCCTTTGGAGTTCAGTGAACTCATTGTCATGTTCAAGAAACCAGTTTGAGATGATTTGCGCTTTGTGACATAGTGAATTATCCTGCTGGAAGAAGCCATCAGAAGATGGGTACACTGTGGTCATAAAGAGATGCACATGGTCAGCAACAATGTTCAGGTAGGCTGTCATGTTCAATTTGTACTAAGGGGCCCAAAGTGTGCTAAGAAAATATCCCCCACTCCATCACACCTCCACCACCAGCCTGAACCGTTGATAAAAGGCAGGATGGATCCATGCTTTTCTGACCCTGCTATCTGAATGTTGCAGCTGAACTCAAGACTCATCAGATCAGGCAATATTTTTCCAATGTTCTATTGTCCAATTTCGGTGAGCCTGTGTGAACTGTAGCCTCAGTTTCCTGTTCTTAGCTGACAGGAGTGGCACCCGGTGTGGTCTTCTGCTGCTGTAGCCAATCTGCTTCAAGATTTGACGTGCTGTGCGTTCAGAGATGGTATTCTGTATACTTTGGTTGTAACAAGTGGTTATTTGAGTTACTGTTGCCTTTCTGTCATCCCGAACCAGTCTGCCCATTCTCCTCTGACATCAACAGGGCATTTTCATGCATTTAGATATTTTCTGTTTTTCAGAACATTCTCTGTAAAACCTACAAATGCTTGTGCATGAAAATCCAAGTAGATCAGCAGTTTCTGAAATATTCACACCATCTTCCTTTGGAGGCAGCTGGCTGAATAATTGGTCTCTTGGGGGTCTGAGTCTGAGGGTACAATGTGAAATCTAAAGTTGTCAATTTTGTCAATAAAAAAGTTCCTAAACTTGTCACAGTTTTCGGTAGAATGAGCAGCGGTAGCAGTAGCACTAGGAAGGAGTTGTTAGAGTTGAACAGTATATCAGGTCGATGGACATTATTGTTAATTAGTTCAGCATAATATTGTACCTCAGAGGCTCGGCCCACTTAACAGCACTTTGGTAAAGGTTTAAGCAGTCTCTTAAGATTTCGTATGAGACCTGGAGTTTGTCTTTTTTCCATTTGCTTTCTGCCCTTCTACAATCTCGTCTAATGACAAATAAAAAACCTTGATTTCTTGAATGTGGCAGGAGAGCTAATTGACAATAAAGCAAATTGTGAGGAAGGTTTTTCTTCTAGCTCTAGCAGTTATTTTAAGCCATATACAGTACAAATGTACAAAATGCTAATCTGGACTATGCAAAAAATATTTAGGGTAGCATTCTAAGAAATCCTATAAAACCGGGGACCCCCTGGGGTCCTTTAGGGTGTTCCCCGGTGAAAAGGGGAATAATTTATTTTCACTATAATTCCATCCACAAGTAACAATGACAGAACTTAACTAGTTTAGTCATTACACTTTCTGTGATATAAAACAGCCACCCTGCAGTACTTTGGACAATCACAGAGCTTCACAGAGAGGTCAGCTTCTTTTGAGCCACTGAGCAAAGTTCATCACTGTTGCAAGCTTGTACTTTGGCCAGTGGCAAGGCTCATAATGACGGGCACCAGGTCACCGGGTTGTCATGTGATTTTCTAACAGTTCTTTGTTTTCCCTTTTCACTTAAAGAGGAAACTCAACAGTAATGTCCTACATCATTGTTTGTTACATTATGTGTACGTGTGTGTGTGTGTGCGTGGGCGTGCGCAATGTATGGGGGTTGCTGGGTCTATTCCTCATTGAGATAATATATTTAGCTTTTTGCACTAGAAGAGGAAGTATGATTCTGTGAGGAGGAAGTGGCTTTAAGAGTTTGGCTGCAGTTTGGCTGTCTGCTCAGTCCTGTCACACACACAAAGAGATGATACACAACTCACTGTATGACTGAAAACAGGAATTTTTACCTGATAATTATTTATAATTCAAGTATGCTAGTTGTTTACTTTATGTATGCAATAACTATTAGAAATAAGATTGACGAGTGTAAATAGATGTGTGATTGGGTTGGCTATGAGTGTCTACTTGTGTGGGCATACACACTTTTGCTTAAATGGAAAGGTATCCAGACCTTCACATTGGATCATACATACTGTGACAGATCTCATCATCAAGTCTGTGAGGGCAGTGGGCTGTCAAACAGGACCTTAATTGTTACCATGTACATGACCAATTCGAAAATCTTGACCTGTAGTCCAACACAGAGAGTTATTCTGGACAGCTCTGAAAGCATTCCGCATTGGTTACAACTACATATGTGTATGAGATTTTGACGGTATGATAACCATAAACAAGAATATCACGGTTTCACAGTATATTGTGATTACAGCTCTAATTTATTAATTTTAAATGTCTGAGTAAAAATATCAACTTTTTCCCAATGAACACAATGTTATATTTTTAAGCAACAACAAATACTACTGCTGCTAAGAATATTCTTAAATAACGCTATAAAATAAAATATTGTTATGGGTTACGTTATTGTTATTGTTGTGTTGACACATAAGGAGAGAGGGAGCGCAAGTGTGTCACACACACACGCCCGTCTGTTGAACATGCTCTCTCCGTAAAACATAGGAAAACAGTGGAAAAGACACCAGAGCCAGCAGTCGTCTTTTAGCGTTTTTTTTAACAGATGTAGTCTACAATGGTGGAAGTATAGACGTGATACCAGCTATATTTCAGGGGTTCCCTTCCTTCGTCTGTCCTTCACACAGGTGACTGACTGCCCGCACCAACCGGAGGGAGAGGGGTCGTGTTACTCTCTACGCTGCAAACAACCTACGGGATTCCTGCACTTAGCATCTCTGACGAGACATACAAAAACAGTACCATACTATAGCAACGGTATAACTGAATATTTCAGTGGTTTTGAAACCTTGACTTGAAACTAGTAGCCAGTTACAACTTATGAAAGATTAGTGCTTTAGCTATAACAAGTTCCCAAGAAAATTAGATAGCAAGAGACATATGGAGGACTGATCCTGACAAATTCAGAAATAAATACAGAAATAAATAAATGCTCAATAAATAAATAAGCATCCCATTAAATGCACAAAAAAATAAATAACTAAATGTAGGCAGTAATTAAATTATACAGTACAAGGAGACATAAATGTATATATCTATTTTAATTAGCTTCTTTATTTATTCATCTTTGTAATAATTACCTTATTGATTTATTGTCCGTTATAATCTTCGACTTTATTTATTAATTACTTCTTTTTTAAATGTATTTATTTATGTGTGTGTTTTAATATTTAATATATGTCTGTTTTATTCTTCCGTTGCATTTTCTACGCTATTTACTTATCCCCTATTGGTGGACCAGTCAGACAGACAGACAGTGTTTTCAGTGCCACCTCTGATGCCGCAGCGACATAAGCCTCGGTGCCTGACTCTTAAAATGACAAAGAAACACTGACCAGAGATTAGCTTTCTCCTGAACATCGGAACTCTTCTTAAGAGAGGGCAGGAAACCCTAAACTGCCCCCCCTCACGTAACCATGGCAACTGACCTTCTTCTTTATTTCATTACCTCACATCAAAGGATATTCTCCTTTTCACAGAGATGTAAATTTGGGAGAAACTCCAGGACACCAGAGACACTGCCCTGAACTCCTTTGTGTAAACAAAGAGTACTGTCTCCTCAAAACCCAAAGCATCTTGATTAGGTCCCTCCACTCCATTTGAGTAGTTATGTTACCATGTTGGTGTTATTTATTTATTTATAGAACGACCAAGTTCTTTTTAAGCTTTATCCTTCGAGCTAAATTACACTGCTCCCACTGAGGTCGGACCTTGGCACGTGGTCCTGCCACCTCTGACCCGAGCCAGGGTTGGAAAGGCCCCCATTGCGAGTTTCTTCAGTAATCCGACAAAAGCGCCTGGTCGACGGCTTTAAGCTGTCCTAACAGAGTGAGGCCGTTTAACAGCAACCCGGCTGGGAGAAACGACATTCAGTAAGACCAAAACCCTGCATTCTGTGATCAGTGATGTCCCATAGTTGTTAATAGATTATCGAACAGAATCTCGGGTGGTGCCCAGCGAGAGATTTATGAATTAATATTTTCTGAATATTAAAATTCATAATTTGGTATTGCAATTTGCCTTTTTAGTCCGTCAGCTTACATAGAAATGTTTGTGCTGCACAGCAGTGCAGTTGATGTGTTGGCTCTTGACGCAGAGCAACATTAGCATTCATCAGGACTCAGGTTTTTGTCCATCTGTAGAATGTCAGTCAGCTGGTTTGGTCTCCACCAACTTCTACAAAATGTTTCACTATTCACAGGTAACTGACTGCTAACTATTTGGTGCTGGGAAGGTATTGTACAGTGGTTTTATCAGAGGTTTTTCATTAAAAACAGATACCTGCTGCTGGTAATGGGGTTGAGCTGAGGGGGACTGCAGAGTTGTTGATAATTCTGCTGTTACCAACTGACCAGTGACCCTTCCACTTCCATCTTTCCATTTTTATTAAAAAAATTTTGACATTAACAGCTGTAACAGTTTACAACTTTGGTTTCCAAAAATTAATACCCAGCTTTTGGGTGCTTCCCTTAACTAGTCAACCATGTAATTAAGTTCTTTTTATGAGTTTCCAGGGAAATTTCCATTAGTGCTTTTTCGAAATTGAATGGTTTTGGATCATCTAAACCAACATTGACATTATAGTTTCATGGAGCAGGCAGCACAGAAGCTGAGAGCCTTTTATTGATCTTCTGATAAGGAGACATGGCAGAAATAAACACTACACACTTTTTAGAGAATTGTTAAAAATCGTTGGTTTTATGTGTCTGCAGGTCAGAGTGGTTTGGGGAAGTCGACACTAGTCAACACTCTGTTCAAGTCCAAAGTCAGCCGGAAGTCTTGCACACCCAACTACGAAGAGAAGATCCCCAAAACAGTCAAACTGCATTCAGTCAGCCACAGTGGGTCCACACACACACACACACACACACACACACACACACACACACACACACAGTCTCTGTTAGAGGAATGCTCTTTTTCATCTTTTACTCCAAGAATGTAAAAGGCCTTGCAGATCTTGACATCCTCCATAAACATGTTCTCCTGCTCTCTCACGTCTTCTCCAATAAAGGTTAAGATAATAAGAATATCTTAAAAAGCAGACTGCATGTTTCTTCAGATCACTTCCTTTTTTTCTGATTAGTGAGGGTGACAGGATTATCTATTTGTTACAATGTTATTATACTGAAAGGTTGATTTTGTAATGGGTTAATATGATTGAGTGTATACACAAACTGATACTGTTATAGGATGACGAAGGCTATAATGACAGACTGAAAGAATATAGCGCAATGAATGAAGATCTATTTACTAACGGACTGATCTGATCTTCGTTGAACGTCCTTCTCTGAACTATCATACCTCCACCATCTCCTTGTCAATTGCATAAGGAATGTTAATGTAACTATATTACGTTACTATATCATGAAAATAGGCTAACCACTGGGATGCTGAGTTAAGCCTAGTTCACACTACACGATTTGTAGCCTGATTTACTGCTTGGCGACCAGGCTGTGATCGGGAGTAAATCAGCGGTCGATTGGCGGTCGCAACTACACAACGACGCATCACGGCTCCCCGACACATCTCTGACACATCGCCAACGTCTGCCAGATATCTAGCATGCCAAATATCTGGAGGAACCGGCCAACTCGACATCAACATCCAGCCAATGAGAGCAGGCATCTGGCAGAGCAGTCAGCTACCTTTCACCGCAAAACACTTTTTGTAGCTCAGACGATCCCTGCTAGCTGCGTGTGCTAATCCATTCCTTCACCCAGATTTTTTTGTCTTTATCATTTCTATCTTTATAATAACAAACAGCTGTTTTGTATATAGTTTCGCGTCATTTACCGTTTCACATTTCATGTGTGTTTTCTTGGCAAAAAGTGGTTTGGAGACCTGCGTCTCGTGACACAGCTGCTGTCAGCTCGTGTAATGTGTGACCCCCTGTCACCGATCAGTCACGTAGTGTGAACGCCACAACGACTTCAAGACTCCTGTCACAAGACAGCAAGTTGTGTAGTGTGAACAGCACGGCCATCATAGAGAGCGTTAGACAATTTTCTTGGTTGCGGTTGGGCCAGCAAGTCCATTTTTCCTCTATAAGTTTAATTTAGAGTCATCATTAACAGTTGGGTCACAAGGGATTTGATCTCCAATCATGTCAGATTTTACTGAAGTAGTTTTAGCCCAAAATGTATGCACTGTCTCACATTCCCAGACCATGTGAAGAAAGTTCCAATTTGTTTTGGCTGGCTTTAGTGATGCGTTTCCTCAAGGGGTTCCAATATGTCCTATGGCATACAGGTGCTGGTCATATAATTAGAATATCATCAAAAAGTAGATTTATTTCAGTAATTCCATTCAAAAAGTGAAACTTGGATATTATATTCATTCACTACACACAGCTGATATTTCAAATGTTTATTTCATTTAATTGTGATGATTAAAACTGACAACTAATGAAAATCCCAAATTCAGTATCTCCGAAAATTTGAATATTATTAAGATCAATACAAAAAAGAAGGATTTTTAGAAATGTTGGCCAACTGAAAAGTATGAACATGAAAAGTATGAGCATGTACAGCACTCAATACTTAGTTGGGGCTCCTTTTGCCTGAATTACTGCAGCAATGCGGTGTGGCATGGAGTCGATCAGTCTGTGGCACTGCTCAGGTATTATGGGAGCCCAGGCTGCTCTGATAGTGGCCTTCAGCTCTTCTGCATTGTTGGGTCTGGCGTATCGCATCTTCCTTGTTGGTCAGCAGCAGGAAGCGTGAAGTGCTCTAAAACTTCCTGGTAGACGGCTGTGTTGACCTTGGACCTCAGAAAACACAGTGGACCAACACCAGCAGATGACATGGCACCCCAAACCATCACTGACTGTGGAAACTTTACACTTGACTTCAAGCAACGTGGATTCTTTGCCTCTCCTCTCTTCCTCCAGATTCTGAGACCTTGATTTCCAAAGGAAATGCAAAATTTACTTTCATCAGAGAACATAACTTTGGACCACTCATCAGCAGTCCAGTCCTTTTTGTCTTTAGCCCAGGCAAGACGCTTCTGACGCTGTGTCTTGTTCAAAAGTGGCTTGACACAAGGAATGCGACAGCTGAAACCCATGTCTTGCATACGTCTGTGCGTGGTGGTTCTTGAAGCACTGACTCCAGATGCAGTCCACTCTTTGTGAATCTCCCCCACATTTTTGAATCCAATCCAATCCACTTTATTTATATAGCACAATTTAAAAAACAACAAGGTTACCAAAGTGCTTTACAGAGATTATATAGAATATGCTCATGATAAATAAAAACAAAACAAAACAAATAACACCAACAATGACAGCAACAACGAAGACCAGAGCAGCTCTCGTGATGAATTAAAAGCCAAGGAATAAAAGTATGTTTTTAAACCAGATTTAAAGGTGTGGAGGTTGGGCGCCACTTTAATGTGAGGAGGTAAGTCTTTCCACAGTTTGGGGGCAACTGCTGAAAAAGAGTGATCGCCCCTGGTTTTCAGCCTGGTCCTGGGCACGTTCAGCCGCAGCTGATCAGCAGACCTCAGTGACCTTGGCGGGATGTAAGCGTGCAGGAGCTCAGAGATGTACTGAGGTGCCAACCCATTAAGTGACTTAAAAACAAAAATTAAAATCTTAAAATGTATTCTAAAATGTATGTGTTTCCGGGTTCCTGTTAAAAGACGAGCAGATGCATTTTGGACTAACTGCAGGTGTGAGAGGGAGGTTTGGTTTACACCGATTTAAAGTGCATTACAGTAGTCCAAACGGGTCGAGATAAAAGCATGAATCACATGCTCAAGAAGATCAAAAGATAAAACAGGTTTAATTTTAGATAAAAGCCTCAAATGATAAAAAACTGGATTTAACCACAGTGTTTATCTGCTTAGGGGCGGCTGTGGCTCTGTAGAGCGGGTTGGCTGTTAATCGGAAGGTCGGCGGTTCGATCCCTGGCTCCCCCTGGTTGCGTGTCGAAGTGTCCTTGGGCAAGATACTGAACCCCGATTTGCCCCTGGCGACTATTCCGCCAGTGTATGAGTGAGTGTGAATGTTAGTTTCCGTTTGAGCACTTAGGCTCAGTGTATGAATGTGTGTGACTGGTGAATGCAGATGTAGTGTAAAAGCGCTTTGAGTGGTCGAAAAGACTAGGAAGGCGCTATACAAGTACAGAGCATTTACATTTGCATTTACATTTATCAAGTTTAAAATCACTGTCAATTTTGATGCCTAAATTGGTGACTACTGGCTTCACATATTGCTGCCAGGGAACCAAGATTTATGGGAGTGGAGTCACAAACCCGGCTGGGTTCAAAACAATGACCTCAGTTTTGTCTTCATTTAAATTAAAAAAATTAAAAGACATCCAGGCCTTAATCTCCTCGAGACATTCAAGTAGAGGAGTCAGGGAACTGTTTGCATTTCTTCTCAGTGGCAAGTAGATTTGCGAGTCGTCCGCATAAAAGTGGTAGGAAATACCATATTTTTAAAAAAGTTTCCAAGAGAGAAGGTATAAGGAGAACAATAGTGGTCCAAGAACTGAGCCCTGAGGAACTCCACAGAGAAGGGGAGCGGTAGATGACGTGAAGTCACCAAGTTTTACATAAAAACATTGCTCAGATAAATACGATCTGAACCACTGCAGGACAATATCTTGGATGCCCACACAGTGCTCGAGGCGAGAGATGAGAATGGCGTGATCAGTTGTATCAAAAGCAGCAGTAAGGTCTAAAAGCACAAGAAAGTCACCACGGTCTGTAGTTAGTAAAAGATCATTAAAAACTCTTGAAAGTGCAGTCTCGGTACTATGAAAAGCTTTAAAACCAGACTGAAAATTTTCTAAAATACCATTTGTATCTAAAAAGTATTGTAGTTGTGCAAATACAGTTTTTTCTAGGATTTTAGAAATAAAAGGAAGTTTTGATATCGGTCTGTATTTAGCTAAAATTGTAATTAGAGTTGCTTCTTTGCAATAAGCTGGGACAATTCCTGAAGTAGTAATTTTTTGGACACTTGGCCCTATAGTGGTCCAGACCTCCTTAAAAAGGCGAAGTAGCTCCTGATGATCATACACCAACAGAGAATGAATGGTCTTTGGTACAGACGGTACACACCACACAAAAGTTACCAGGGTAAGACGGTGAACCAGACACACCAAAACACATCTTTCATGAATGGGTTTTGTTTCACAATCCCTATTGCTTGTACACTTTTTTCTACCACATCTTTTCCTTCCCTTCGCCTCTCTATTAATGTGCTTGGACACAGAGCTCTGTGAACAGCCAGCATCTTTAGCAATGACCTTTTGGGTCTTGCCCCCCTTGTGCAAGGTGTCAATGGTCATCTTTTGGACAGCTGTCAAGTCAGCAGTCTTCCCCATGATTGTGTAGCATACAGAACTAGACTGAGAGACCAGAACGAAACTGTATTTTAGATCTGTTTTTATTTAAATGTGTTATCCCAAGTGAACCAAAGGTGAGATTTAGCTCTCCATTAAAAACTAAATGGTCATTCTGCTATATTTTGTGCAATTTATGGTTACTCTCATGAATTTGTAAAAGACAATTATCGTTTTTTGCCCCTTCCGTCTTCCCAGTCACACCTCTCACTTTACAGAACATTTTTACATTTACCACATTTACCATCAGTTTACCAAAACTGATGATCATAAGATTGTAAGAAAGGAATACTATACCTAAATAGGTGAATCCCATTGTAATATGCCACTGTTAGCACACAATATTATACTTGTCCCAATTCCATTAGACAAAACTTCCACCGTGTGAGAGAGAGTACGAAACTGTTGTGTGTAGAGAGCTGTTTAACTGAGACAGAATGGAAGATAATCAACAAAAACACTCACTGAATCTGCTCATGTTTTCAGTAAACATGGTTAAGAAAATTTCTTATTTCTTCATTCTGGCTGTTTATTATCAAGGACTGATGCTGTAGATAAATAAATTAAGGCAGTAATTAAATTATACAATGAGACATAAATGTACATATCTCTTTTAATTAGCTTCTTTATTTATTCGACTTTGTTATAATGAACGAAGATAATAGTACCAGTCACTTCTTTCTTTCTCCACGGGGACGCTCTGACCTACAGAGTTTTCATTTAGCAACTTACACAGACAAAACTACGCGAAAGAGCTGCTGTTTGTGAGAACCACAAGGTCAGCTAGCCACAGCTTAATCTGGAGTGCACTCGTATTCGAGTCTTTATGGTAAATGCTCTACACAGAGCAGCTCGTTGCTACTATCAGCTGCTGTTTCAACAAAGACGCCATTCAGGGTGAAAATTCAACCGAGGTGTTGTGTAAGGAGAATCAGTGACTTAACCAGCGGTGAATACTACATGTAATTTGATAAGCCACGAGGAGACAAAAAGTGTGCTAGCCGCTAGGCTAGTGTAGTGTTGAATTAGTGTAGTGTTAAATGTCATATAGGCTAAAGCTCAAGCTAGTAATGGAGACTAACATATAAACTCATCTTCATTAAGAATTTTATGCTTTAGTTAAACGTGATTGCTATAAAGCCATGTTTTATGTGTGGTAATAGAGTCAATTTAAAGTTAACTTTACTGCACTTTAACAGTCGAAATGATTTAATGTAGGCTACTGTTCTTTTATGTCTAATCATTTTAATAATAGCACATTTTCAGCCCAGAGCCACTGCTCTTTATTCTGATTAGCTGTATCTAAACAAAATGTGACAGCTGAATCAGATGATTGAGAGTCAGTTTAGTTCTCATTAATGTTAAAGTAGTTGCTTTTACATCCAAAAGTGTCTTAGAGGGTGAACTGATAAATGGTAAACCATCTGTTGATCACTATGGAATGTTCATTCATTGTAGACTGTCAATGAACTCCAGGATGTCTGTCCAAAAATACTGTACAGTATGTAGCCTAATTAACAATCCCTGTGTTATAGCTGACTTGGGCAGTGAAATGTTTCATTTTTTAATTCATGTGGTCCTAGTTGTCCGCAACTCAAAATCAGAATGTAAGGAGAAATGTGTTTTATAGCACCTCACAAAGACTTCCTATCAGAAAGTAAGGTATTTCAGTGTACTAGTAGACACATGTAATAGGTTTTATCCTTCCTGTGAATATAATCCAATTAATCTTATTTTCATATTGTATATACGTTGTGTTAACACCTTATTTTGAAAACCGGACATTGTGAAATTAGCACAAAACCACATGTCACAAAGTCCGATGTAATTTGATAAATTAGGTTCTGTGCTTGCATCACATACTATTGAGATTTGATAGCCTCTCTTCAGATAAGACTCTCAGACTGCAAAACTGACAGAACAAAGTCTAACCCTGCCCGTCAGCTCGCTCTGCTCCATTAAAACTAAATTTACCATACAGACTCGAATATGTGTGCACTCCAGATTTAGCTGCTACTAGCCTACCGAATGCTTCTCACAAACAACGGCTCCCTTTACCGCTGTTCTGTGCGCAAACTGAAACACGGTCTATCAGAGCGTCTACACGAAAAGTAATTTTTATTTATATAGCGCCAAATTGCAACAACAGTTATCTCACAGCGTTTTTCATAAGAGAGCAGGTCTAGACCGTACTCTGATGCTATTTACAGAAGCCCAACAGTTCCCACCAAGAGCAAGCACTAGGAGACAGAGGCAAGAAAAAACTTCCTTTTAAGAGGCAGAAATCTCGAGCAGAACCATGGCTCAGGGTGGGCGGCCATCTGCCTCGACCGGTTGGGGTGAAGGAGGGAGAGAGAGAGAGAGCCTACACAATACACAGAGGTACAGACAGCAAAGGCGATGCTGCCACAGACCAAACGAAAAATGGTACAGACATTTATAGTAGTGTTAATGATAATAATGTTAATGATTATAACAATAGTCGTTGCAGCAGAGGGTGTCGAGCAGGAACACGGGGGCAGCAGGTGACCCGCAGCCAGAGATCCAGACTCCACAGCTCCAGAGCCAGAAAGAGCCAGGTGCTTAGGCCCCAGAGCAATAACTTCAGTTTTATCTGAGTTTAACATGAGAAAATTACAGGTCATCAAGGTTTTAACATCCTGGAGGCACATTTGAAGTTTAGCTAACTGATGAGTTTCATCTGGCTTGATCGATAGATATAACTGAGTATCATCTGCATAACAATGAAAGCTTATGGAATGTTTCCTGATAATATTGCCTAAAGGAAGCATATATAAAGTGAACAGGATTGGTCCAAGGACAGATCCTTGAGGAACTCCATGAGTAACTTTGGCGTGCATGGAGGACTCATCGTTAACATGTACAAACTGAAATCGATCTGATAAATAGGACTTAAACCAGCTTAGAGCGGTTCCTTTAATGCCAATGAATTATTCCAGTCTCTGCAATAGGATCTGATGGTCAATGGTATTAAATGCAGCACTAAGATCAAATAAAACCAGTACAGAGACAAGTCCTTTGTCTGATGCAATAAGGAGGTCATTAGTAATTTTCACCAGTGCTGTCTCTGTGCTATGATGAGCTCTAAATCCTGACTGAAAATCCTCAAATAAACTATTTCTCTGTAGAAAGTCACACAGCTGTTTAGCAACTGCTTTCTCCAGAACCTTAGAGAGAAATGGAAGGTTAAATATACGTCTATAGTTGGCTAAAACATCCGGATCAAGTTTGGGCTTTTTCAGAAGAGGTTTAATTACAGCTACTTTAAAGTACTGTGGTACATAGCCTGTTGATAGAGATAGATTGATCATATCTAGTATAGAGGTGCTGACTAAGGGTAAAACATCTTTAAGCAGCCTAGTCGGGATGGGGTCTAAGAGGCAGGTTGATGGTTTAAATGAAGAAATTATTGAAGTTAGTTGGTAAAGATTGAGGGAAGCAAAACAGTCTAAACATGTATCTGGTTCTACAGTTGTTTCTAAGGTTCCTGAGTTAAGAGATAAGTCGGTGCCAGTTGAGTGCAGGTCTTGGTGAAATTTGTTTCTAATAGCTAGAATTTTATCATTAAAGAAGCTCATGAAATCGTAACTACTGAGAGCTATGGGAGTACTTGGCTCAATAGAGCTGTGACTCTGTCAGCCTGGCTACAGTGCTGAAAAGAAACCTGGGGTTGTTCCTATTTTCCTCTATAAATGACGAGTAGTACGCTGCTCTGGCATTACGGAGGGCCTTCCTATAAGTTTTAGGACTATCTTGCCAAATTAAATGAGAATTTTCCAGTTTGGTGGAACGCCAATTCCTCTCAAGTTTCCGCAATACTTGCTTTAATTTGCAAGTGTCCGTATTATACCATGGAGCTAACCGTCTTTGTTTTAGTATTTTCTTTTTTAGAAGGGCTACAGAGTCAAGTGTCATTCACAGCGAGCCTGCAGCACTATCAAAAAGATGATCGATTTGGGAGGGACTGAAATTAGCATAGGAGTCCTCCGTTACTAGATAGTGTATTTAGAGCTGATGGAATCGCATCCTTAAATTTAGCTATAGCACCATCAGACAGACATCTTGTTTAAAAATTTTTGCCCAATGGCGAGTAGTTCAGCAATACAAACTCAAAAGTTATCAAACAGTGGTCGGATAAAGAGGGATTCTGTGGGAACACCACTAAATGTTCAATTTCAATACCATACACCAAAACAAGGTCGAGGGTGTGGTTAAAACAGTGAGTCGGTTCATGAACACTCTGAGAGAAGCTGATGGAATCTAACAAAGAGATAAACGCAGTACTGAAGCTGTCATTCTCAACGTCCACATGAATATTAAAATCCCCTACAATAATTACTTTGTCCGTTTTAAGGACTAAAGTTGACAAAAACTCTGCAAATTCAGATAAGAATTCAGAATACGGGCCAGGTGCTCGGTACACTATAACAAAAAGAATTGGTTGCAGTGATTTCCAACTTGGGTGCGAAAGACTAAGAACAAGACTTTCAAATGAGTTATAGTTTAGGTTTAGAGCTGATTAGTAGGCTAGAGTCGAAGATAGCTGCAACTCCACCTCCTCGGCCTGTGCCTCGAGGAATGTGAGTATTAATATGACTGGGAGGGGTGGATTCATTTAGGCTAACATATTCTCCATCACCCAGCCAGGTTTCAGTAAGACCAAATAAATCAATATCATAATCTGATATTAGTTCATTTACTAGTACACCTTTAGAAGAGAGAGATCTGATGTTTAAGAGTCCACATTTAACTCTCCTATTCGTTTGCACTATTGCTCTTGTGGTTTTAATTTTTATGAGGTTTTTATGCACAGCTCCTCTTCTGTTTACCTTTTTAAATAATTTCGATGGTCGGGGGGCAGACACCGTCACTATAGGATTTTCACTAAGTAACTCCTGAAATGGAGGAGCAGAGAAGTGTGTTAGCCTGCGACTCTGCGTAGGGTTTTGGGTGGGTAACTGCTGAAAAAGAAGGGCAGAGAAGTGTGTTAACTGCGACTCTGCCTCCTGGTCTCAACTCTGGGTTGTCATGGATTTGGTCCACTAATAAACTTGGCCAGATTTCTAGAAATGAGAGCTGCTCCTTCCCAAGTGGGATGGATGCCGTCTCTCCGGATCAGACCAGGTCTTCCCCAGAAAGTCTGCCAATGATCAACAAAGCCCACATCGTTTGCTGGACACCACCTCGACAACCAGCGGCGGAATGACGACATGCGGCTATACATGTCGTCACTGGTCAGATTTGGCAGGTGTCCAGAGAAAACTACGGTGTCCGACATTGTTTTTGCATATGTACACACCGACTCAACATTAATCTTAGTGACCTCCGATTGGTGTAACCGGGAGTCATTACCGCCGACGTGAATAACAATCTTACTGTATTTACGTTTATCCTTAGCCAGCAGTTTCAAATAAGACTCAATGTCGCCCGCTCTGGCCCCAGGGATGCACTTAACAATGGCCACCGGCTTCGCTAAATTCACGTTTCTCAAAATGGAACTGCCAATGATCAGAGTTGGTTTCTCAGCGGGTGTGTCGCTGAGTGGGGAAAATCTGTTAGAAACGTGAACAGGTTGATGATGCCCGGTGGACTTTGAATGCTTACGACTATTCCTCCTTCGGACAGTCACCCAGCCCCCCCCCCCCCACCCACTTTCCTGGCTGCACAGGAGATGCCGGGGACGGCTACCACAGGCTAACTCAGGCCGTTCCGCACTGACTACCGGGGACTGGCTAGCTACAGTAGCTAAAGACTGATCTACCAAGGTGCGGAGCCGGACTTCTAAATCACTGAGCCTCGCCTCCATGTCTATAAATAAACTACACTTATTACATGTACCATTACCGCTAAAGGAGGCAGAGGAGTAACTGAACATCTGACACACCGAGCAGGAGAAAGTAGGAGAGAGAGAGGGAGAAGGAGAAGCCATCGCTAGATGCTAAGCTAAAGTCGCTAACGGCTAAGCTAAAGTACTGTAGCGTCAGCTACCAAAACTTTAGAACAACTATGAGATTGAACAGCAGTCACTAAAAGATGGAAAGAACTGTGAGTGCTTAGGCAAAATTACTGTAAAGAATAAGTGTTTAGCGAACAGTTGGCCGCTGTAATCAAACAAATGTAACTGTTATTTAGCGAGAGCAGCACAACACGGTACCAACACACAAGCACCGGAAACGGAAATGAGTCAACACGCTTACCGCAATACGTCAGCAGATCCAGCTGCTGAAAGCATTTAGCTGAAAGTTCTGCTGTGCCCAAATACGGCCTCACCACAGACAGAGTTGCTAATCACTTCAGTTCACTAAAGGAAGCCATCTCTTATGACTGTGTGGGTAGCAAGGCTTGATGTGTGATGAGTTTAGAGTTGACCTCTGTCATCTGACTGATCCCTGATCCCCAGCCCCACCTCATTTGCATAGTGAGGCAGAAATGCATAGAGATATGAGAGCAGACAGAATAGAATAGAATATTATACATGGACAATAAATAAATAAGGTAATTACTACAATAGTGAATAAATAAAGAAGCCAATTAACCTCTTAACATTCCAACGGCCCGCCCCCGGGCCGTCTGTTAGGCGGGAGTGGTTGAACAGGTTGGAGGACCCAAATGCAGGACACAAGGCTGACAGGTTCAGTTCAATGATTTATTAAGGCAACTAAAAGTGAGCATACTTTTACACGTGAATGGTGTGTGAGTCCAAAGTAAACCAAAATCGAACAGAAAATCTACAACGGGTGTGATCCTTAATCCACAGAACAAATGAAGTACAGGCTGGAAACAGGCAGACAAGACAAACAGCAACCACAACACACTGCAATGACCAGACAGAGACTGAACAGAAACAGCAAACATATATACACAGGGTTAACGAGCAGGGTAGGGGCAACACAGGTGACAGAGATGAGACTAACGAGACACAGGCAGGCAGTGAGACAGCAGGGGAAAACAGACAGACACTAACAGGTTGCAAAACACAAGGCAAGAATCTAACTGAAACTCAAAACACAGAACAAAAGCAGACAGATCACAAATAACCAACAGGGAAACAGAGTGGACTGGCTAACACAGAGCAGATCACCATCACGCAGGCAGTGGAAAAAACACTGGCCATACTGAACCCAAAACTAAAGACAAAGCTGAAACCTAAGACAGACTAAATAATAGATACAGAAAAGACTAAAATAACACTGAGAATAAACTAAACAAAGCAGGCAGGCACACAGCGTGACACCGTCAGGTCCTGGTATTTCGGTATTTGCACACAGCTGCTATGTTAACTTCATACTCATATGACACACCATTTGAAAGCTAGAATCCTGGTGATTCGACCAATGCAAACCATTTCAAGATACAATCACCACAGCGGTTACAATCGGCGCTTCTGTCAAACCAACCAGTACAAGCAAAATTGACGCGACTCACCTATGAAGCCTCATAGTAATCCACCGATCGATTATATTCCAACAAAAGCGGTCTTGTTACGTTGTCAAAGGTCCAAATGATCCAATCCAGTAAAAATATTTAGTACAAAACATATTATTCCATCAATAAATCCTCAGAGACTGCTGCTGCATCGTTTCATATTTGCCGGCAGACGTGGCTCGTATGTCATTATAACCGTAAATAACTCCGATTTGAATGTAAACAACTAGAATAGCTTGTATTCAAATTAGCCGCTGAACTCTGACCTTTCGAGTGACACCAAGTCCGATCCAATAGGAGCTCACATGTCCCTTTCACAGCCTTCAACAGCCAACGAGAACCTGCGCTGTAAGGAAGGACCAACCTCTATTATTTCCTGGGTAGGCCGAGCCAGTTGCAAGCAGGGACAATGACTGGCACTTCGTGTAGCCAATAAAATTCTCAAAATAACGATATCCAGCTTTAAGTAGGAAGTTCATGATCTAACAGCAAAAAAATACATCTAGGTAGTATGATGAAAGTCAGTGGGGCTCTGGTTGTCTTGCTTGGCCGTTTCCTCTTCAGGCATTCGAAGGCATGCATCACAAAGTGCTCCACATCACTTTGCATTTGAGGCCAGCAGAACCCATCTCTAATTTGCCCCAGTGTTCTTTCTGCTCCCAAATGTCCCATTCCTTGATGCAATTCTCTGATTTCATTGTTGTTCTTTGGGGAGGAGCAGCTGATCTCTGCCATTGGCCCTCTTGTATAGGACTCCATCCTCATTCATCTGCAGTTTGCTCCACTGTCTCAACAGTATCCTGACAGTATCCTTCTACAACATTGCACTCTCCACAGTAGCCCTGATTGCATCCTGTCTCACCTCCGCTGTCGATGTTGAGAGGTAGCCTGGATAGGCCATCGGAGTCTGCATTCCTCTTGCCTGGTCGGTATCTGATCGTGAAGTGGAAGTCGGCTAATTCACCCACCCACCTATGACCTGTTGCGTTCAGTTTTGCTGTTGTGAGAACATAGGTGAGGGTGTTATTGTCCATGTAGACAACAAAATGGGGGGGCATAATGAAGATAGTCCCGAAACCTTTCACAAATTGACCATTTCAAAGCCAGAAACTCCAGCTTTCTTGAATGCGTATGATAATTTTTCTCATGTGGTGTTAATGTTCGTGAACCATATGCAATCACTTTTATCTTGCCTGCTTTTTTCTAACACAGCCCCAAGTCCTCTTATGAACCATCACAATGGAGTATGAAAGGCTTTGACATCACAAAGTCCCCTCAGACAGTCCCCCATACTCCTTTGGAACTCTGCTGGCGCTGAGCTGAGGCCAAATGTTATGCGGTTCCACTGGTACAGGCCTCAAGGTGATATAAAGGCTGTGAGAGAGCGACTTTCAGGGTCTAGGAACCGCTGGTGATATGCTTTGCCTTGATCCAAAACTGAAAAGTGGGAGCTGCCATGCAGGGAGTCCTGTATATCCTGGATCTGTGGTACATCTGGAACAAATAACAGACTTTGCACTGCAAACTGGGCTCCAACATGTGCACGAACATATGTGATTGTTATCTGTTCAGTGGCCAGGCGTACTCCCCTCTTCCCTTTCTGTGCTCTCCCCACACTTTGGTTTGAATCTGGTGTCTGTAGCAACTTTAGCATTAATTTAGCTGTTTTCGCTGACACTGAGAACATTCTGCTGATCTTCTGAATTTTTCGTGCTTTGGCTGCTGTGTGCCCAACTTACCAACTACTTCTTCAATCACATTGAATCCAATGGTAGGTTGTTCTGTAATGTTGGTATCTCTGGATACTAACATGGGGACTAGCAGAGTGTCAAAGTCCAAATCAAACTCTGTTTCAATCTATCCAATATATGGGATTTCACTCCCATTTACACCTAATGCAACCAAAGGCTCTGTTCCCAACAGAGATGAGGACTCGAGTTTGAGACCTGGACTTGAGTCCGACTTAAGTTGCACACACAGTGACTTGAGACTTGACTTGAGACTCGTCCTCAAAAGACTTCAGACTCGACTTGGACTCGAGATACGGAACTCGTGAACAATGTTTATTTTTAGGATACGTCTGATGAGCTTGCTCCTCTCCCTCCGTATCCTATAACCTGCCTACGGAACAGGTAGTATCAGCTACGCGCGGAAATATGTGTGATCACCTGGTGGTTCTTGTGGAGGTGATGTAGTGTAGCAGGAAGACAGCACTAACATGGGACCTGGGAAGTGGATGGGCAACTGTGGGTCCCGGCTCAGCAGCCCCTTCCTGTTACCCTGCATGAATCTGTTCTGTCTGCAGCCACGAGAAAGATGGCCTTCCTGCCCACAGCGTCAGCAGTGTCTACATGTGTCACCAACTTAAGCCTCTCTGCATGCCTGGCATACTCTAGTCCATTTTGGTGATAGCCAGTTGTCTGTACTGAGCCTTGGCTTTGTTGCCTCTTCTACTTCCTGCTACTGTAGAGAGCAGTCGTGCTTTTCCTACTCTCCCCCTTATCTTGGCTTGCTCCTATTTTCTGTCTACTTTGGTCGTGTGGAAACTTTTCCCTTTTGACCACCTGCCTGCTGTTCTTCTGAAACCACCAAAATGGAAATTAATCAACTGGTCACTCAGCGCTATTGACAAGATTTTCACCCAGAGACGTGCTTCACCGGGTGAGCCGAACTGTCCCAGTGGAACATTCGCTGCAGGCTACACTCACGACTCGTGGGAGACCTGGCAAGCAGTTTGCTTGGATGTTTTATCTGTGGAGGACATTGAAGATTTATGGAAAATTGGAATTTTGTTAGTGGGCTTCCTGATTATTGGGCTTGGAATCTCCCTAATATATCGTAAAATTGGTAAGACAGCCGCCAGCAAATTTACCCAAAAGCTGTCTGGGGAACTTAAAGAGTGCTTAAATGGGGTGAACAAAAAGCTGAAGGTTTTACATCAAAGGGCTGATCAGAATGGTGAACTGTTTCGTAACATCTCAGGCTGGCTTGTGGAAGCACAGAGGAGGATTGACACCATCGGGGCGCAGTCTGGTGAGCTGCTGAGAGTAACCACTGGTCTGACAATAAAATTAGAAGAAATGTCAAAATCACTACATGAACTGGATGCACGTATGACGCTGAGGATGACAGCGATTGAAGGACACTGATCCGGATAAATGTTACCGAATCAACCTAAATTGGATTAAAAATTATTGTCTTACAAACACAAACTCATTATCTTCCTCGCACCATACACCCCCCCTCCCCATTCCTCAGATATTTATCCTTTTTAAGAACAAGAGTTATTAGAGCTTTTAACAGAGTAGAAGGTAACTCTCCCTTAACCAGGGCTTTGTTGTATATATTAAGTAGTAGAGGTGTCTAGGGGCAACCCCAAACCCTAATTGCTCCAAAGGCGTATGACCTCTGACATATATAGCAATTGTAAGTCACTTTGGTAAAAACGTCAGATAAATTACTCTTTATTTATTAATTTATTTAGGTGTCAGTTCAGTGGAATAGTATTTACAAAAATTCAGCTGTGAAGCCATCTCGTCCCAAGGCCTTTCTAATTGGCAGTCCTCTAATTACCCCAGTAATTTCTTCTGATTATCAGAAGGTCAAGATCCTCCTTTTGTGATTCAGACAATCAAGGAAGATTAAATCTTTGGGAAAATGTTTCCATATCCTCGTCACTATGTTCAGAGGTGGCCATATAAAGATTCCTATAGAACTCTCTTAACATATTATATCTTAACATATCCACTGATTCATAGTATTTTTGCCTCATTCTGAAGAGCGAGAACTCTACTTTCTGTGACAGTATACAATTGTACTCGTATTTAAGTTAAGTTGTGACAATCCCTCATCATTTAACTCAATATACATATTGAGTTGGTTTCTTAGCGCCACTGATAAACTCAGATTTCTGTAGAAGAGATGAATTAAATCTCCATCTTGGTCTGAAGTCACACTGAACTTGGTGTCACTGAAGGGCACTAGATCCAGGCTAACTAAAGTGTGGTCTAAAACTAGAATGCCCCGATAAGACATTACAGACTGTAGGAGGTTCTTTGAGATGAGAAAAAAATCTTTTCGGGAGTAAGTCTTGTGTGGAGCTGGAAAGAAGGTGTAATCTCTTACTCTTGGATTTAGAATCCTCCACACATCTATACAACCCAAAGCCTCAGTCAGACGTCTCAGTGCCTACAATGCCTTAGAAACTCTAATAGGGATATTACTGCTACGATCAAGGATAGACTCCATTACCAAATTAAAATCCCCATCAATAATAGCATTATAATCTCCCGCCTGCAGCAATTTGGCCTCAGAGTCAATGAAGAACTGTGGTTCATCTCCATTTGGAGCATAGATATTTGTTAGAATAGTCATTTGACCTTGTATTTCCCCCAACCTTTCCGGGAACCATCACCTTATTGTGGTGGAGAGGTTTGCGTGCCCCGGTGAGCCTGGAGGCTGTGTTGTCTGGAGCCTAGTGCTCCTGGTAGGGTCTCCCAAGGCAAAGTGGTTCCAGGTGAGGGGCCAGACTGAGAATGGTTCATAAAGACACCTGGTGAAAAAACGAGGAAGAGGAGAGACCCTGCCCGGAGGAAGCCCGGGGCACCCGTCTGGAGCCAGGCCCAGAGGGAGGGCTTGCCGGCGAGCGCCTGGTGGCCGGGTTTGCCACGGAGCCCGGCCGGGCACAGCTGGAAAAAGCAACGTGGCCTCCCTACGCCTTCGGGTAGTGGGGGGGAAATCTCTGACTGTTGTTTGTGCATATGCACCAAAAAGAAGTTCAGACTATTCAGCCTTCTTGGAGACCCTGAATGGAGTTCTGTGTGGGGCTCCTATAGGGGACTCCATAGTTCTGCTGGGAGACTTCAACGTCCTTTAAGCATCTGTACAAGATTAAATCCATCCATAATTTGCTGCAGTTTTTTCTTGTACTGTTATCGTCCCAGTGTAGATTAAAATCGCCCATCACTATAACCTCCTTTTTAAAATCACACTGCTTTAACTTTTCCTTGAACTTATCGTAAAAGTCTATGTTAGCAGATGGTGGTCGATATAAGACTATTAATGTCAAAGACATCTGAGGTGCAAGAGATAGATTTAACCCAACACATTCTAAATCAATTGGGGTTTTCCACTGGATTTCACTGCACTGTATGTTATCTCTCACATAGATCATTACCCCTCCCCCTTTGGCGTCAGCTCTATTTCTCCTGTAGGAGACGTACCCCAGAACTAAAAGCACAGCAGTAGGGGAATTTTTATGCAGCCAAGTTTCGGATAGGCAGAAATAATCCAGATTTGATTCAGTCAACATGTGGATAATTTGATTGCTTTTTGATTTTAAGCTTCGAATATTTAGATGTCCGCCAAAGAGACCTTTTGATCCCAGATTATGCGTGCGTTGTTTACAGTGTGTTAGCGGTGCTCGCCACGCCGGCTTTGTGAAGACTTTCGCCGCTGGGTCCCCCCGCCATGTCGCTCACACGCGGGAGCCGTTCTCGTCGCTGCAGGATGTCCACCTGACGAACCACGGCGAAACCCCGGACCGTCTGGACTAAAGCGGAACAGAAGAACCACCAAGTTCAGTGTTGACAATGGTGATGTACTCTCTGATGGCTGATGTACTCTCCGCGGACGTGAACCGCTGCCTCCACGGTGAATCACGCCTAAGATCCAGCCCACCATCCGCGCAGGCGCTAACCTCACCAGTCCATCTCAGCTCGACGCAGGTATTCACCTGAGCCACCTGAGCCAACGCTGGATCCCTGGAGACACTACCCGGGAGCACCGCCGCTGGAGATGCACCGGAGCCACAGGTAGGCGCATCAAGAAGGTTTGCTCTGTGTTGTTTGGGCCGGTTGGACCAGGACACCGGTGGATGTCGCACGACAAAAGTAGGCAAAGGCATATTATCATGGCATTGTTTGTTGATTTCTTACAAGGTGTTTCTTTGCGTTTTCTTCTTTGATGGTAGCAATTTGAAACTGCAAGTGTAACAGCCAGGGTGTACTCTCCGTACCCCAAAATGCCATTGATCTTGTTTGTTTGCTTGTGCCAATGCGCCTCCTTCTCAAACCAGTTGTTTAAAATGTTGTTACAAGTTGTGTCCTTAGTATAAATGTTTTCTACCGGCAGCGTGGACCATCTCTCTCCTTACTCCAGGCTGCTTATAAAACTGCATAGCTATAAGGGATTCTATAACTGTAACCAGTTTTTCACTTACAGAGCTCTCTGTCAGCTCAACACAGGAAACTAACCTGTGTGCACGATCTATCTCCGGTGGCTGCACATTGTCATCCCAGCCAGGATCAAGGATCGATCAGTAATCATCTTAACCAACCGTGTCACGTGACTCCTATAGAAAGTAAATTATATATATATATATATATATATAATCACATCCACCACCCGGACTATTAGGACTGTTAGCACTGGCGCCCCCCAGGGGTGTGTGCTTTCCCCACTGCTCTTCTCCCTCTACACGAACGACTGCACCTGCATCATCAAGAAGGCCCAGTAGAGGATGTACTACCTGCGCCAGCTCAGGAAGCTTAACCTGCCCAACGAGCTGCTGATCCACTTCTACACAGCCATCATCCGTCTGTCCTCTGCACGTCCATCACTGTCCGGTTTGGATCTGCCACCAAAAAGGACAGGTGCAGACTACAACGGACAGTCAGGACTGCAGAAAAGATAATCAGTGCCAACCTGCCCTCCATTCAGGACTTTTCTATAGTCGCCGTAGGCCCTACAGAGCACTGTACACCAAAACCAACAGACTCAGGAACAGTTTCTTCTCATAAGCCATCACTCTGATGAACAGCTGACTCTGACACACAGTGTCAGGAACAATTCCTGTGCAATAACCCAGTAACTCTGTCTCTAATCAGCCACCTGTTTACTGGTTTCCACTTATTATTTATTCATCATTCTCTATTTCTTCATACAGTTCATATTCTCATATTGTACATTGTCCAAACTGTATACCAATTCCACCTACCTCAAGTACATAACATCTGCACATAATACTTATTTATTCCAGCATCCTTTCCACTGTGCTCCATCGCACTGTGTTCATGTGTACATATATGCATTTATGTGTCTGTGTACCTGTATATGACATCCACCTCTGACATGTACCTAATAATAATAATAATAATAACAATAATGGTAATAATAATTCACCCCTGCATCCTTTACACTCTGCTCATCTCTGTCTATATATTGCTTTTGTTTATAGTGTGTATATTGTGTTCTCTATATTGTAGCCTGTGTTTGATTTTATTATTATTGTATTATTGTATAACTAAGCACATCATAAGCAATGCACAATCCAGAGTCAAATTCATTGTATGTGTACACATACCTGGTAATAAATCTGATTCTGATTCTGTGATTTCATTTTCTGATTGACGAAGCATAAAGCATTGGCATGTGTGTAACACTCCCCCCGTCCTTCTCTGTGTAGTGATTGAGGAGAAGGGAGTGAAGATGAAGCTGACAGTGATCGACACTCCAGGATTTGGAGACCAGATCAACAACGAGAACTGGTGAGTGGCTGGAGGGTAGAGGCAGAGAAGAAGATGGTGCTTTCCATACTGGCTACAAAAGTATAAGTATAAGTGATTTCAGTTATTGTAATCCAAACCAGAAAGCAACAGAGTTAATGGGAAATATAGTCTTTAGAAGAAGAAACCCAGTCATAAAAGACATTTATAGTTATTATGCACCTAGTAATCACAGCAGTCTGAGAGAGCATGCAGATTTTATTTTATTTTTTATTTTATTTATTCAGGGAGCTTCACTGACAGCAACCTCTTTGCAAGAAGACCCTGATCACAAATACATCGTTACACATTCACACCTGGAAGCTGCCTAGTACAATGAGCAGTTGGAGTTATGGGCCTTGGTCAAGGGCACCTCAGTGGTGGTAAATGAGGGAGGGAAAGTACTGCTTGTTTTACTTACTTTCCAGGGATTGGACCGGCACCCTCCCGGTCACAAACTCGCCTCTCTAACAATGGGTCACCACTGTCAGATACAGAAGGGTCTGTCGGGTTTTTGTGTCCAAAAGAAGCTTTTTGCCTCTCAGAGGGTTTTCGAGTACATGCAAAGTGAGATAACTCAAACACATATTATTATATAAGTCTTATCTTTATGAAAGAAAGAATTAGGAGAGTGAGACATTTGAGAGCGTTTTGTTGGTTCTGTCCTCCAGAAACCCAGAAAAGTCATAATTTTTTATGTTTGCTGTAATATACTCAATGAGACAGCTGTGGGTTGTTTTGTCTGTATGTTATTGATTATTGTCCTATCTGTCCTCAACTAAAGGAACCACGCATGTGAGTATTATTATTTTCACCTAGTATGGATGTAAATATCTCAAACAACCTAAAGCTAAAAGTGAGCACTTTTTTGTAAACTTTTTCTGAGTTACCATTTTAAATTCAATGTGAAGGAGTACAGAATGAAAATCTTGACTCTGTCCTAATACTTTCTGACTGCACTGCATTGTGAGCACTGTATGAAATGTACATCAAATTTATATGAGATGGCTTGTGCATATTTTACAATAATTTACTCACAATTTAATCTGACATGCATGGTCTCTTTGGAAATAAATAAAATTGCTAGGATACTACATCAGATGTGAACCAGCAGTGCAATGTATTTTTATATACATTTGTCTTTATATCAACAGTAACTCTATGAAAAGATCTAAGCCAATGAATTGATCCTACTAACAAGTAAACTAGTAAAAAAAACTATTTAGGGAATTCAGGAATATAAAGATTAAATGCCAACCTTATCCTTAAATGACCAGAATATTAAAGTCATTGAGCAGCTCTTCTCTGCTGCTCCTCTCCACAGCTGGGAGCCTATAATAACATACATCAACGAACAGTATGAGAAATACCTGAGAGAGGAGCTGCATGTCAGCCGCAAGAGGAGAATTCTCGACAGCAGAGTCCACTGCTGCATCTACTTCCTCCCTCCCACTGGACACAGGTCAGTACTCATTCACTGCCAGGTTCAGCATCACATGGATTGATGGCGGATTTTAAAGTCACATATTTAATTCACTAACCATGTATATTCATAATTAGAGCATTTCACACATTTCACTGGACTATCCCTTAAAATTTTTCTGTCAATATGTTTACTTCCAGTTTGAGTCTAAATGTAAATGCTCCGTACTTGTATAGCGCCTTTCTAGTCTTTTCGACCACTCAAAGCGCTTTTACACTACATCTGCATTCACCAGTCATACACATTCATATACTGAGCCTTTGTGCTCAAACGGAAACTAACATTCACACACATTCATACACTAGCGGAATAGCCGGTATCTTGCCCAAGGACACCAGGGGGAGCCAGGGATTGAACCGCCGACCTTCCGATTAACGGCAAACCCACTGTAACATTACACCAAGTGTTGTAGATGTGCAGACAGATAAGCTGAAACAAAAGACATTGGCTGGTGAGCTGTAGAGATCTTAAAATTAGTGAAATAACACCCAAAAGACGAGGTTGAGAAGCTTGACCCACATGATGCACATCATATTATCTGCTGCTTTAGCTTGTAGTTTGGGTTTAGTGCTCACCACCATCATTGTCAATTACTAGAGCTAGAACAAGTGACCATGACTGCTGACTGTTACACTATTCAGATCAGGTAAAAGTTTTCGCCACATGTCATTACTGCATAGGAAACTACCGCCAACAATCATTGCATTTACGTTCATTAATTCCTACAGAGGCTTTTTTCACTTGGACAAAAAAGTGGCAGAGCTACACCTATGGGTGTAACTCTCTAAGCTCTGTGGGGCTTAGGCACAGTGGTAGTTGTAGAGACATTTAACACAAAACCTTATGGTGGCACTAGAGGACAAATCATCTCATCAAAGGCATTCATTGCTCATCAGTGCTCCGAAAAGTTAAAAGAGGTATTTGTTTACAGGTTACGTCCCATTGATGTTGAGTTCATGAAGAGGTTGGGGAAGATAGTGAGCATTGTACCTGTCATCGCCAAAGCCGACACACTCACCATTGAGGAAAGACAGGAGTTCAAAGAGAGGGTGATGAAACACACATCCACATGCACAACTAAACTTGTTTTCTTTATCACTTTCTTTTCCTCCGGAGGATGTTCTGATTGTGCAGCATGAGCAAAATCAGTTTTTTGTTTGAGTAAACCCTCACTACACCACCTGATACCCTCACATTTCCTGCCTGTAAAGAAAATTTACCTGACACGTTGTACCTGTTTAACCTTTGATCCTTGGACAGATAAGGCAAGACTTGGCAGCCAATGGGATTTGTGTTTACCCCCAGAAAGAATATGACGAGGATCCAGAGGAACGCATCCTCAAAGACAGGATCAGGGTAACTTCTCAATTCCTGTCATGGTCACAGCAAGAATTGACACTGTCTTCTATTACTCTTCACTATACTAGATATAGATTGTGTAAAACTTTGTGAAGACATGACGAGCAAAAGATCAGATACAATCACATCTAAGTTGTGGTTTTTTGTCAATGTATTCGGTTTGGACTTTGTTTAGGTTCATACTGCTCATTGAAGTTCACTAGCTTATCTTCTGGCCCTCTATTATAGAGAGACCTTGTGTCTACATCTAGGTTCCAGACCTTAATTATTTCAGTTTGGAAGCAACAAGGTACATACACAATGCACACAACGAGTGGGAGGGGGGGAACAATGTCAATATATAATATAGGTGACTCATAATTCCTGATCTAAAACTTGAAATGGAAACTCTTTTTGTTTACAAAGACATTTATATAATCAGATTATGCCCAAAATTCAGGAAAAATACTTTACATACTGAATGTCACACCCATAGTCAGAAAACTATGATCTCATATGATGCAACCCTTACATAATTGTTTTTACTTTGCAGAGATAAGCATCTGCAATAATGTATTCACAGTCCTCTGATACTGTAGATCTGTTATAATGTATGAATCGAAAGCAGCGTGACTGAGACATGCTCATACTGTGTGTCCAGGAAAGCATTCCCTTTGCTGTGGTGGGAACAGACAAGGAGCACCAGGTGAATGGAAACAAGGTACTTGGCCGTAAAACAAAGTGGGGAATCATTGAAGGTAAGGCAACAGTTTAACATCAGTGGTATTATCATTTACTTCTTAGTTGCTACTGTGTACAAATTGTGATCTCATTTTTGGCAAAGCATATATATAGGTGCCACAAAGTGTTCAATGACTATAACAGCTCCAAACTACCATATATCCCAAGATGCCACCCTCACTTCTTACTGCAGACAGACATCCAGTTTCTCCACAGCCAATAATTGTTGTGTAAGCAGCACTTATGACATTTGTATCTGCAGCAGTGATCTTTACCTGCCATCATGTCACTTCCTGCTTCAGTGGCAATGATATTTCCAAACAAGCAATGGCATTTCTACATGTGGCAGTGCCTCTAACCACAGCAACACTATGATATATATATAATACGATGATATCTCTGATATGATACAATCACAGGAAAAAGTATGTGAACCTTTTGAAATTACCTGAATTTCTACAGAAATTGGTTATAAAATGTGATCTGATCTTCATGTAAGTCACAGCAACAGTCTGCTTAAACTAATACCACACAAACAATTATATGTTGTCATGTTTTTATTGAACACACAGGTATCCATTGCACATTCACAGTGCAGGGTGGAAAAAGCAAGTGAACCCATAGATTTAATAATGATTGACCCTCCTTTTGTAGCAATAACCTGTTTCCTGTAGTTGAGGTCATGGCACAGCATCTCAATCAGGTTGAGATCAGGATTCTGACTGGGCCACTCCAGAAGTAATATTTTCTTCTGCTGAAGCCATTCTGTTGTTGATTTACTTCCGTGCTTTGGGTCGTTGTCCTGTTGCATCACCCATCTTCGGTTGAGCTTCAGTTGGCGGACAGATAGCCTTACATTTGGCTGCAAATTTTTTTGATAAACTTTGGAATTAATTTTTTTGCCAATGATAGCAACCCTTCCAGGCCCTGAGGTACCATGATTCCTCCTCCACCATACTTCACAGTTGGGTAGAGGTTCTGAAGTTGGTGTGCTGTGCCTTTTTTCCTCCACACATAGGGTTGTGTGTTCCTTCCAAACAACTCAACTTTGGTTTTATCTATCCACAGAATATTTTGCTACCAGTGCTGTGGAACATCCAGGTGCTCTTTTGCAAACTTCAGACGTGCAGCAATGGTTTTTTTTGGACAGCTTCCTCCGTGTTGTTGAGATGTTATGTTGTTCCAGAGATTTCTTCAGCTGACACTCTAGAATTCTGAGCATTCTGTGCTGTACTCATGCAGTCATCTTTGCAGAACGGCCCCTCCTAGTGAGAGTAGCAACAGTGCTGAACTTTCTCCATTCATGGACTGATGAACATCAAGGATTTTAGAGATTTTTTTTTACTTTTTTAACCCTTTCCAGTTCACAGTATTCACAGCTTAACGTATTCATAGTGTTTCACTTTTTCCACATTTTATTATGTTACAGCCTTGTTCCAAAATGGATGAAATTCATTATTTAATGCAAAATTCTACAAACAATAACCCATAATGACACCGTGAAAGAAGTTTGAAAATTTTGCAAATTAAAAAAAAATAAAATACAAAAAAAGCACATGTACTACATAAGTATTCACAGCCATTGCTCACTACTTAGTTGAAGCCCCTTTGGCACCAATTTCAGCCTGAAGTCTTTTTGAGAATGATGCTACAAGCTCAGCACACCTATTTTTGGGCAGTTTCTCCCATTCTTCTTTGCAGGACCTTTCATCTCCATCAGGTTGGATAGGGAGCATCAGTGTACAGCTATTTTCAGATCTCTCCAGAGATGTTCAATTGGGTTAAAGTCAGGACTCTGGGCTGTGAATACTTTCCAGTATACACCGTATATGGAAATATGGTTTTGAAAGCCAAACTTTAAACTTATTTCTCTTTCCACAGTTGAAAATGTGGCACACTGTGAGTTTGCCAACCTGAGAGATCTACTCATCAGGTGAGTTTGAGTGTGCTGCTACACTTCATTCATCATGAGTCATTTGTGAGGACCATAAAAGTCATTGGAGATGTTTAAGGGGTCACTACGATGTCCAAGAAGAGGGTCGTAATGGACAACAGCTGAAGGCATGCTCATTTAATGGTAGTCCTACAGACCTTGTACCATAACATGCTAATCCGTGAAGTGAACGACACTTTTTGTCACTTCTGTCAGTTCTGTCATTTTAATTCCACAAAGTGGTAAATGGACTGTATATATTGTATAGCGCGTTTCTAGTTTTCCGCTTTACACTACATGTCATATTCACCCCATTCACACACATTCATACACTGATGGCAGAGGCTGCCATGCAAGGGTCAACTGTTCATCAGATGGAGACTAATATTCAGACACACTCCCACAGAGACGGTGCAGCCATCGGGGGAAACCACCAAACACTATGCCTTTGAGCGTGACCGTTCAGATCAATATAACCCCGCCCTTACAATTTAAATGGTACTTGGAGAAAGCTTGTGAATCTTTTCTGGGGGGGGGGGGATCAAGCACCTTCCCTGTAGCTGTTGGGCTCCGCCAGGGTTAAGCCTTATTACCCATTCTCTTTATGATTTTCACGGACAAAATCCCCAGGCACAGCTGAGGTGCAGAAACATTCGGTTATGGGGACTTCAGAACTGCATATCTGGGTTTTTTTTGGCGGATACATTGGTTCTACCGGTCTTGTCATTCAAATAACAATGTTCACTAGTGTTTTATAACTTGACTTGCTAAAAGTTCACCATCAATAACACAGGAGGTGTAGAAGTAGCTTCTGTGTCTACACGGGATGCACTCAACACACAATTTTATGTGTGTAAAATGGACAATTTGCAGCGGTCGTGTTATTGCCACCAGTTTTGGATTGTAGCACAGATATAAAATGGACTTATTCTTCAGCTGTGCGGAAGTGCAACCTTAGCGACTCTTGCCTTAAAGAAACAGAACTTAGGGCTTGATTAATATATATATTTGTATTTGAACTGTCGTTGCTTAATGAATAAGCCCAGCTACTAAAATTTCACACGATCATTAATGATTTTCAGCATGGTTATACTCAACGCATGGCTGTCTCCCTCTCCTTATTCTTCAAAGGACGAATGTGAGGGAGAGAGCAGCAGATGTTGGTGGTGAAAGTTAGCGGATGATAAGATTAGCATTAAGTGGTCAGGTTACAGCTCTGTCCTGTACTGTACATCTTGATAGTTAAATTAAATTATAAAGAAAGAATGGTGTTGATGACAGAGGAGCTGAGTTTAGTAATATTAAAGCATTAGGGATGCAAACTAGTCCTTTTAAGCTAATGAGGAGATGCATGTTGCCACTCATAGACGGTGGGTTCTTCATCTACCTTCATGTTGCGCCACAGGAAACGGAGGAATGGCCTGTCCTCTTCCAGCAGACGAACCCGGTGGAACATGTCTTTAATGTCACTGCTGATAGCAATTAAGTGTTCCCTGAATCGAAGTAGGACCCCCAACAGGCTAGATCCCAGTGTTGGACCAGGCAGGAAGTGGTCATTCAGGTTCTGGCCCTTGAATGTGAAGGAGCAATTAAAGACTATCTATGTGGGAGGAGAGAGCATGCCCAGAGGAATGACCTTTTTTACAGGTTTAGTTTATTAAAAATCTGCTCTAGATTTTCCTTCTTATTATTCAGTGATGTGGTAATACCAATGTTCCAAAATTATGTGGAAAAACATAATAATTATCTCAACCCCCAACACAAAAATACCGCCCTGTAAAAGCATGTTTTAATCCCCATGGACATTATTTTTATTATTATTTGTAAATGTACCTGTTTTGCACCTGCCTTGACTTCTTACACCCACTCACATACCTTTACCTCTGGTCGCTCACTGCAAACACACCAGCTTTCCCCACCTCTCTCTGTCTCTCTCTCCCTGTCTGCTCCCCTGAGTTTCTCCATCAGCAGTAGGTTATGTTTTATAAAGTCACCGAAAAGACACAGAACTCGTCTTTTTTCTGGACTTTTCCATCCGTGATCCTTTTTTCACGGCAGCAGGTGCGCCACATGCCAGCTTCTTAATTACTTAGCTTATCAATGCCATCATCCACCCCGATGTTTCATTGTAGACATCATCCGATGCCAATTTTGTAGACATCACCCAGCCCTAATTTGAATACATTTATTTACTCTGCAAGAAATTTTGTGTGCATTTCCTTTGTACGTTTCTTTTTTTGATGTTGTGATATAGGTCTTAAATTTCATTCATAGGGGTCTTAAAAACGTCTTAAAAAGTCTTAAATTTGAATAGATGAAAACTGCAGAAACCCTGATAGCACGTGTAAAATGCAAAACTGTGGCCTGTGTAGACAGCTGCATTGATTAAAAGTGGATCTGTTGAATGCGGCTGAAACTTAGATGTAACGTCAATCCTCTTTTCCAACGGTCCCTTTCTTTCTTATTGCACAGATTGAACAAAACTGCAAGCTCTTGTAAATACTCCTGATTGCTACACCAAGTAGTTGCTGGGGGGCCTGACAAATCATAAATGTAAAATGTATCACTTCCGAAAGAAGCCTAGCCACCTCATCCTCAGGGACTTTCATAAATTGCATATTGGTTTGAATCAGATTTATCAGATAGAGAGCAGAAAAATGAATATCAAGTTGTGAATCTTTCTGTTTGTATTTTTTGCAAAGGTCTCACCTGCAGGACCTGAAAGACGTCACACACAATATCCACTATGAGACCTACCGCATACAACGGCTTAACGAGAGCAACGTGAACTTCAGAGAACTGGGACTGTCCACCTGGCTACTGGAGAATGGAACTGCTGACAAATGTGAATCAGAGAGCCACCTGTGATCTCTCAATTCTTCCTCCTGCACCACCAGAGGAATGCTGATGCTCCTCATCCAATCAGAAGGGGATAAGATGGCAAAAAGAGAGCTATTTTTTCCCCCTCATAAAAATTATTTTTAAGTTTGTTTTTCCTTTTTTTACATTAAGGGACAAACTAGTGGATTGTTTTTAAATGAGACATTCTATTTGAGTTTTTACATCAATACATGCATAAAAATATGGATATTTGTGAATGTGAGCTCATATGGGTGGAATGGTGGAGTGTCCGCAAACATTTGGCAATGCAGTGTGTCATTATTGCTTAGGTCAAATGTGTTTAAATGTGATCCTACAGAGCTGCTGTTGCATGAGGAAAGGTTTTGAATTAATGTTTTAATAGAAACAACAATGAACACCAAGCCAGAAACTAAAACTTCCAATATAAAAATTTTAACCTGTTCACTATTCATTTTGACTGTATCTGCTTATAAAAGTACTCTTGTCCTCAAACCATCCTACATGCTGTGGAGAGGTGGATGATGTGCATGTTTGGTCTGAGTTCATTTTTATGAAACGAGAGACTGCTTTTTGTAATTCTGACCTGAGTTAATGGCAGATGTAACTGACTGTAGGGAATATAAACTAAATGATTAGACTTTACGATTTTAGAGAACATTCTGCAGAACACCATGTGCACACATACATGGATAAAATTGAAGATGATGTTTATGTGCTGAACGTTTTTGGCACACAAGTGGTATTTTTAAGAGTGCAGTCCTCATTTAAGTGCCAAAATAAAATAAAAATGCTTAATTTGTTCATTCTCTTTCTCTTTTAAAGAGTACCTACACCCACATGTTTTGTAATTGACTTATATTTATTACTTGACACAGAGCAAAACTAGTCAATATGTCATCATTTGAGCACATAAGGCCTAGTAGATTTCTTTACCTCACAAGCTAGCTCTGTAATCTACCAAGTGGATAAAATGGACAGAAGGCTTTGATTTGGAGATGCTTGTGTCAAAGAGATAAACTACTATGCTAATATATTGCTGGATGGAACTCAAGATAGACAGCTTTTTCATTAAAATTTTGTGAGAGGCCGTTGCTGCTGTTGCAATATGATCCATATGCAATATTCAAAATATTTTTTCATGCTAAACCAATTCATGCATTGTATTGTAGTTTAGCCAATTAAACTACAGTATTACAGTTAGGCCTACACTTAGTTACATTTTAATGCAAAAGACGTTCATCATTGACATGAAAAGTGCCCTGACATAACTCTTGTAATGATTTGTCACGGTGTTAATAATTAATTAATACTAATTGAACTGATTTGAATTCCCTTGCAAAATAGTAAAACAAATCTTGACGACACTGTGTGAGAATATCAGGAAGAATAAAAACAGTATTGTTAACTATGCTGACAGAACAGTCGTCACTCCGCAATGGGTGGGCATTGCACTCTATTGCCCCCCCTTGGCCTGCCGCTCTGAACTGGTTTGGAGACTTCTGGATTTAAGCAAATGCTTGTTTAGCCTGGCAGGTAACGTTGTTGAATGTTTTCAGAGTGACGTTATCTTCCACACATATTTTGGGGTTGATACAACAGTCTGAGCCTGTCCATGGCAAGAACAACACTTTGTGGACGTCATTTTGACAGGCACAATAACTCTGAAAGAAAAAAATTGAAGCCTCTGTAGCCGGATGAAACATCTACTGCACGGATTCCAAAACATTTTGTACCTACTAGTCATTTCCACACGAATATATGTGAAAATACCGAAATAACCTTTTAAATGTGGTCATGGAAGTATTTGCATCCTCACTTTACCTCCACTCCTTCGCATTTTTAAAAATGCTGAAAGGGAGAGTGGAATCAGGATGCACTTAACCTTTAAATAGTCACTTAAAAGCAGTATTTTACTGCCCTCTGGAGAGGTTGAAGTGTGTAACCACCCTGTGAGGTAATTGTCTACTAACACACGTGGAGTACACACCTACATCACTGGAGCATGGCGAAAAGTTAAACCACCAGAGGTCAGTAGAAACAAGATTTTCCACTGTAGTTAAGTTGTTCTTTAATGATATTTGACAAATGACAAAATCACCACAGTGTAGTCTTAAATTTAATATTCTAAAAATAAGTATAAAATTTCATTTACAAAGTATTAAATTTAGTTTACAAAGGTCTTAAATTTTCAACACTACCCTGTCGAAATTAACGCACTAGGCAAGTAACTACATAGTGTACGCAGTGTACTGCATGTTAGTATACTCAAGGAAGTACCCGAATTGAGACACAGCACTAGTCTGATTCGGAGAGACGGCATCCATCCCACTTGGGAAGGAGCAGCTCTCATTTCTAGAAATCTGGCCAAGTTTATTAGTGGACCAAATCCATGACAACCCAGAGTAGAGACCAGGAGGCAGAGTCGCAGTCTAACTCTGCCCTTCTATTTCAGCAGTTACCCACCCAAAACCCTATGCAGAGTCGCAGTCTAACACACTTCTGTGCTCCTCCATTCCAGGAGTTACTTAGTGAAAATCCTATAGTGACGGTGTCTGTCCTCCAACCATCGAAATTATTTAAATCAAAGGTAAACAGTAGAGGAGCTGTGCATAAAAACCTCATAAAAATTAAAACCACAAGAGCAATAGTGCAAATTAATAGGATCTCTTCTAATGACTGAAACCTGGCTGGGTGATGGAGAATATGTTGGCCTAAATGAATCCACCCCTCCCAGTCATATTAATACTCACATTCCTCGAGGCACAGGCTGAGGAGGTGGAGTTGCAGCTATCTTCGACTCTAGCCTACTAATCAGCTCTAAACCTAAACTAAATTAGAACTCATTTGAAAGCCTTGTTCTGGGTCTTTCACACCCAAGTTGGAAATCACTGCAACCAATTCTCTTCGTTATAGTGTACCGAGCACCTGGTCCGTACCCTGAATTCTTATCTGAATAAGCAGAGTTTTTGTCAACTTTAGTCCTTAAAACAGACAAAGTTATTGTTTGTAGGGGATTTTAATATTCATGTGGATGTTGAGAACGACAGACTCAGTACTGCGTTTATCTCTCTGTTAGATTCCATTGGCTTCTCTCAGAGTGTTCATGAACCGACTCACTGTTTTAACTACTAACCTTGTTCTGGTATTGAAATTGAACATTTAATAGTGTTCCCACAGAATCCCTCTTTATCTGACCACTGTTTGATAACTTTTGAGTTTGTATTGCTGAACTACACGCCATTGGGCAAACAATTCTATACAAGATGTCTGTCTGATAGTGCTGTAGCTAAATTTAAGGATGTGATTCTATCAGCTCTAAATTCATTATCAAGTCACAAAGTAACAGAGGACTCCTATGCTAATTTCAGTCCCTCCCAAATCGATCATCTTTTTGATAGTGCTGCAGGCTCGCTGTGAATGACACTCGACTCTGTAGCCCCTCTAAAAAAGAAAATACTAAAACAAAGATGGTTAGCTCCATGGTATAATACGGACACTTGCAAATTAAAGCAAGTATTGCGGAAACTTGAGAGGAATTGGCGTTCCACCAAACTGGAAAATTCTCGTTTAATTTGGCAAGATAGTCTTAAAACTTATAGGAAGGCCCTCCGTAATGCCAGAGCAGCGTACTACTCGTCATTAATAGAGGAAAATAGGAACAACCCCAGGTTTCTTTTCAGCACTGTAGCCAGGCTGACAGAGAGTCACAGCTCAATTGAGCCAAGTATTCCCATAGCTCTCAGTTGTTACGATTTCATGAGCTTCTTTAATGATAAAATTCTAACTATTAGAAACAAATTTCACCAAGACCTGCCCTTCACTGGCAGAGACTCATCTCCAAACTCAGGAACCTTAGAAACAGCTGTAAAACCAGATATATGTTTAGACTGCTTTGCTTCCCTCAATCTTTACCACCTAACTTCAATAATTTCTTCATCTAAACCATCAACCTGCCTCTTAGACCCCATCCCGACTAGGCTGGTTAAAGAAGTTTTACCCTTTGTCAGCACTTCTATACTAGATATGATCAATCTATCTCTATCAACAGGCTACATGTACTACAGTTCTTTAAAGTAGCTGTAATTAAACCTCTTCTGAAAAAGCCTGAACTTGATCCGGATGTTTTAGCCAACTATAGACCTATATCTAACCTTCCAAGCAGTTGCCAAACAGCTGTGTGACTTTCTACAGAGAAATAGTTTATTTGAGTATTTTCAGTCAGGATTTAGAGTTCATCATAGCACAGAGACAGCACTGGTGAAAATTACTAATGACCTCCTAATTGCATCAGACAAAGGACTCTGTACTGGTTTTATTAGATCTTAGTGCTGCATTTGATACCGTTGATCAAGCCAGATGAAACTCATCAGTTAGTAACTTCACTCCACTGTGAGGAATCTTGGAGTTATCTTTGATCAGGACATGTTGTTTAAGTCTCACATTAAGCAAATTTCAAGGACCGTCTTTTTTTCACCTACGTAATATTGCAAAAATTCAGCTGATCCAGAATGCTTCAGCACATGTTCTGTCAGGAACCAGTGTAACCGCGCTCAACTACACTTCACTGTAGCTGGCTGGTTCAATCAACCCCTCGACTCTGCGTTGTGTATTTGAAATGATGAGTACGAGGCGTTTATCTCTCAATGCAGCCGTTTATTATCTGGAAAGGAACAGAATATGTACTGGTCAGTCATCAAGTTGGCTTGCTTTTGGCAGCTCACACACAGCACACTACAAAAGAACGGCAAGTTATTTTAGCACCGATGCTAGCTAGTCAAAAGATGCATTTTGTCGTTACTTAAACACTATAGCACTTTAAGAGTACAACAACCCACTCATACTCGTCGTATCAACCTCTCCATAAGTTACAGTGCACATGTGTTCATGTAGTTAATATTAACAGGCATAATACACGATATTTGTACACAGTGCTGCGTTTAGCAACTGACCTCGGGCACGTCTCTCATGAACTAACAACGTTACAGGCGCGTTAGTAGTATTTACCTACTACGTCTGAGAGAGGGCACCCTCGAGCCAATAACTCCCCACAGATACATGGATAATAAATGAATGAATTATAGCAAGTGGAATAATATACTACATAACCTCTGTTACACCAGGAAAAGAGATCACATTTCTCCTGTCTTAACTTCTCTGCATTGGCTTCATGTAAAATCCATAGAATTTAAAATCCTTCTTCTCACCTACCTGCCTTAATGGTAAGGCACCATCTTATCTAACTCACTTTCTGTTGTTTTACACAGATCAGTCACAGGACAGAGTGTTTCACCAGATCTCACCTTTACAACAAATAATACCAATTTCATACAGCCATATTTCACTGAACAGGACTCATGTAGAGATTTCTACATGAAAGCCTCTAAAAGGTAGAAGCAGGCTGTTTTAGCCTGTACATACTGAGTTGATGGCTTCCAGTGACCTGTTGGACTTTGGAGTCAAATTTAACTCACTTTCTGTTGTTTTACACAGATCAGTCACAGGGCAGAGTGTTTCACCAGATTTCTTCTTTACAACAAAAAATACCAATTTGATACACCCATATTTCACTGAACAGGACTCTTTTGCTTCTTAAGCCTAAGCGAGTGTGTAAAGCTCCTTTTGTGGACTTTATGAGCTAACAGCCACCTAATAAGTTCTAAATGGAGTTTTAATACCAAAATACAACTGTATGATGGGTGTGGGACGCTGATTTGAGCTGTTGTGATTTGGGGCCCCTATGTGGCCCCTGAAAGAAACTAGCTTGGGAAAGGCGGCAGAAGGGTGAGATTCAAGATTCTTGATGGTGTTGTCTCTGTGAGTCTTCTGGGTAAGTTTGAAGCCATTTGGAGCTCAACTCAGAGATTTCTACATGAAAGTCTCTAAAAGGTAGAAGCAGGCTGTTTTAGCCTGTACACACTGAGTTGATGGCTTCCAGTGACCTGTTGTACTTTGGAGTCAAATTTAACTCACTTTCTGTTGTTTTACACAGATCAGTCACAGGACAGAGTGTTTCACCAGATCTCACCTTTACAACAAACAATACCATTTTCATACAGCCATATTTCACTGAACAGGACTCATGTAGAGATTTCTACATGAAAGCCTCTAAAAGGTAGAAGCAGGCTGTTTTAGCCTGTACATACTGAGTTGATGGCTTCCAGTGACCTGTTGTACTTTGGAGTCAAATTTAACTCACTTTCTGTTGTTTTACACAGATCAGTCACAGGGCAGAGTGTTTCACCAGATTTCTTCTTTACAACAAAAAATACCAATTTGATAAACCCATATTTCACTGAACAGGACTCTCTTGCTTCTCAAGCCTAAGCGAGTGTGTAAAGCTCCTTTTGTGGACTTTATGAGCCACCTAATAAGTTCTAAATGGAGTTTTAATACCAAAATACAATTGTATGATGGGTGTGGGACGCTGATTTGAGCTGTTGTGATTTGGGGCCCCTATGTGGCCCCTGAATGAAACTAGCTTGGGAAAGGCAGCAGAAGGGTGAGATTCAAGATTCTTGATGGTGTTGTCTCTGTGAGTCTTCTGGGTAAGTTTGAAGCCATTTGGAGCTCAACTCAGAGATTTCTACATGAAAGCCTCTAAAAGGTAGAAGCAGGCTGTTTTAGTCTGTACACACTGAGTTGATGGCTTCCAGTGACCTGTTGGACTTTGGAGTCAAATTTAACTCACTTTCTGTTGTTTTACACAGATCAGTCACAGGGCAGAGTGTTTCACCAGATCTCACCTTTACAACAAAAAATACCAATTTCATACAGCCATATTTCACTGAACAGGACTCATGTAGAGATTCCTACATGAAAGCCTCTAAAAGGTAGAAGCAGGCTGTTTTAGCCTGTACACACTGAGTTGATGGTTTCCAGTGACCTGTTGTACTTTGGAGTCAAATTTAACTCACTTTCTGTTGTTTTACACAGATCAGTCACAGGGCAGAGTGTTTCACCAGATTTCTTCTTTACAAGAAAAAATACCAATTTCATACAGCCATATTTCACTGAACAGGACTCATGTAGAGATTTCTACATGAAAGCCTCTAAAAGGTAGAAGCAGGCTGTTTCAGCCTGTACACACTGAGTTGATGGCTTCCAGTGACCTGTTGTACTTTGGAGTCAAATTTAACTCACTTTCTGTTGTTTTACACAGATCAGTCACAGGAAAGAGTGTTTCACCAGATTTCTTCTTTACAACAAAAAATACCAATTTGATACACCCATATTTCACTGAACAGGACTCTCTTGCTTCTCAAGCCTAAGCGAGTGTGTAAAGCTCCTTTTGTGGACTTTATGAGCTAACTGCCACCTAATAAGTTCTAAAAGGAGTTTTAATACCAAAATACAACTGTATGATGGGTGTGGGACGCTGATTTGAGCTGTTGTGATTTGGGGCCCCTATGTGGGTAAGTTTGAAGCCATTTGGAGCTCAACTCAGAGATTTCTACATGAAAGTCTCTAAAAGGTAGAAGCAGGCTGTTTTAGCCTGTACACACTGAGTTGATGGCTTCCAGTGACCTGTTGTACTTTGGAGTCAAATTTAACTCACTTTCTGTTGTTTTACACAGATCAGTCACAGGACAGAGTGTTTCACCAGATCTCACCTTTACAACAAATAATACCAGTTTCATACAGCCATATTTCACTGAACAGGACTCATGTAGAGATTTCTACATGAAAGCCTCTAAAAGGTAGAAGCAGGCTGTTTTAGCCTGTACACACTGAGTTGATGGCTTCCAGTGACCTGTTGTACTTTGGAGTCAAATTTAACTCACTTTCTGTTGTTTTACACAGATCAGTCACAGGACAGAGTGTTTCACCAGATCTCACCTTTACAACAAACAATACCATTTTCATACAGCCATATTTCACTGAACAGGACTCATGTAGAGATTTCTACATGAAAGCCTCTAAAAGGTAGAAGCAGGCTGTTTTAGCCTGTACATACTGAGTTGATGGCTTCCAGTGACCTGTTGGACTTTGGAGTCAAATTTAACTCACTTTCTGTTGTTTTACACAGATCAGTCACAGGGCAGAGTGTTTCACCAGATTTCTTCTTTACAACAAAAAATACCAATTTGATAAACCCATATTTCACTGAACAGGACTCTCTTGCTTCTCAAGCCTAAGCGAGTGTGTAAAGCTCCTTTTGTGGACTTTATGAGCCACCTAATAAGTTCTAAATGGAGTTTTAATACCAAAATACAATTGTATGATGGGTGTGGGACGCTAATTTGAGCTGTTGTGATTTGGTGCCCCTATGTGGCCCCTGAATGAAACTAGCTTGGGAAAGGCAGCAGAAGGGTGAGATTCAAGATTCTTGATGGTGTTGTCTCTGTGAGTCTTCTGGGTAAGTTTGAAGCCATTTGGAGCTCAACTCAGAGATTTCTACATGAAAGCCTCTAAAAGGTAGAAGCAGGCTGTTTTAGTCTGTACACACTGAGTTGATGGCTTCCAGTGACCTGTTGGACTTTGGAGTCAAATTTAACTCACTTTCTGTTGTTTTACACAGATCAGTCACAGGGCAGAGTGTTTCACCACATCTCACCTTTACAACAAACAATACCAATTTCATACAGCCATATTTCACTGAACAGGACTCATGTAGAGATTTCTACATGAAAGCCTCTAAAAGGTAGAAGCAGGCTGTTTTAGCCTGTACACACTGAGTTGATGGCTTCCAGTGACCTGTTGGACTTTGGAGTCAAATTTAACTCACTTTCTGTTGTTTTACACAGATCAGTCACAGGGCAGAGTGTTTCACCAGATTTCTTCTTTACAACAAAAAATACCAATTTCATACAGCCATATTTCACTGAACAGGACTCATGTAGAGATTTCTACATCAAAGCCTCTAAAAGGTAGAAGCAGGCTGTTTTAGCCTGTACACACTGAGTTGATGGCTTCCAGTGACCTGTTGTACTTTGGAGTCAAATTTAACTCACTTTCTGTTGTTTTACACAGATCAGTCACAGGGCAGAGTGTTTCACCAGATTTCTTCTTTACAACAAAAAATACCAATTTGATACACCCATATTTCACTGAACAGGACTCTCTTGCTTCTCAAGCCTAAGCGAGTGTGTAAAGCTCCTTTTGTGGACTTTATGAGCTAACAGCCACCTAATAAGTTCTAAATGGAGTTTTAATACCAAAATACAACTGTATGATGGGTGTGGGACGCTGATTTGAGCTGTTGTGATTTGGGGCCCCTATGTGGTCCCTGAAAGAAACTAGCTTGGGAAAGGCGGCAGAAGGGTGAGAGTCAAGATTCTTGATGGTGTTGTCTCTGTGAGTTTTCTGGGTAAGTTTGAAGCCATTTGGAGCTCAACTCAGAGATTTCTACATGAAAGCCTCTAAAAGGTAGAAGCAGGCTGTTTTAGCCTGTACACACTGAGTTGATGGCTTCCAGTGACCTGTTGGACTTTGGAGTCAAATTTAACTCACTTTCTGTTGTTTTACACAGATCAGTCACAGGACAGAGTGTTTCACCAGATCTCACCTTTACAACAAATAATACCAATTTCATACAGCCATATTTCACTGAACAGGACTCATGTAGAGATTTCTACATGAAAGCCTCTAAAAGGTAGAAGCAGGCTGTTTTAGCCTGTACATACTGAGTTGATGGCTTCCAGTGACCTGTTGGACTTTGGAGTCAAATTTAACTCACTTTCTGTTGTTTTACACAGATCAGTCACAGGGCAGAGTGTTTCACCAGATTTCTTCTTTACAACAAAAAATACCAATTTGATACACCCATATTTCACTGAACAGGACTCTCTTGCTTCTCAAGCCTAAGCGAGTGTGTAAAGCTCCTTTTGTGGACTTTATGAGCTAACAGCCACCTAATAAGTTCTAAATGGAGTTTTAATACCAAAATACAACTGTATGATGGGTGTGGGACGCTGATTTGAGCTGTTGTGATTTGGGGCCCCTATGTGGTACCTGAAAGAAACTAGCTTGGGAAAGGCGGCAGAAGGGTGAGAGTCAAGATTCTTGATGGTGTTGTCTCTGTGAGTTTTCTGGGTAAGTTTGAAGCCATTTGGAGCTCAACTCAGAGATTTCTACATGAAAGCCTCTAAAAGGTAGAAGCAGGCTGTTTTAGCCTGTACACACTGAGTTGATGGCTTCCAGTGACCTGTTGGACTTTGGAGTCAAATTTAACTCACTTCTGTTGTTTTACACAGATCAGTCACAGGACAGAGTGTTTCACCAGATCTCACCTTTACAACAAATAATACCAATTTCATACAGCCATATTTCACTGAACAGGACTCATGTAGAGATTTCTACATGAATGCCTCTAAAAGGTAGAAGCAGGCTGTTTCAGTCTGTAAACACTGAGTTGATGGCTTTCAGTGACCTGTTGGACTTTGGAGTCAAATTTAACTCACATTCTGTTGTTTTACACAGATCAATCACAGGGCAGAGTGTTTCACCAGATTTCTTCTTTACAACAAAAAATACCAATTTGATACACCCATATTTCACTGAACAGGACTCTCTTGCTTCTCAAGCCTAAGCGAGTGTGTAAAGCTCCTTTTGTGGACTTTATGAGCTAACAGCCACCTAATAAGTTCTAAATGGAGTTTTAATACCAAAATACAACTGTATGATGGGTGTGGGACGCTGATTTGAGCTGTTGTGATTTGGGGCCCCTATGTGGCCCCTGAATGAAACTAGCTTGGGAAAGGCGGCAGAAGGGTGAGAGTCAAGATTCTTGATGGTGTTGTCTCTGTGAGTCTTCTGGGTAAGTTTGAAGCCATTTGGAGCTCAACTCAGAGATTTCTACATGAAAGTCTCTAAAAGGTAGAAGCAGGCTGTTTTAGCCTGTACACACTGAGTTGATGGCTTCCAGTGACCTGTTGGACTTTGGAGTCAAATTTAACTCACTTTCTGTTGTTTTACACAGATCAGTCACAGGGCAGAGTGTTTCACCAGATCTCACCTTTACAACAAACAATACCAATTTCATACAGCCATATTTCACTGAACAGGACTCATGTAGAGATTTCTACATGAAAGCCTCTAAAAGGTAGAAGCAGGCTGTTTTAGCCTGTACACACTGAGTTGATGGCTTCCAGTGACCTGTTGGACTTTGGAGTCAAATTTAACTCACTTTCTGTTGTTTTACACAGATCAGTCACAGGCAGAGTGTTTCACCAGATTTCTTCTTTACAAGAAAAATACCAATTTCATACAGCCATATTTCACTGAACAGGACTCATGTAGAGATTTCTACATGAAAGCCTCTAAAAGGTAGAAGCAGGCTGTTTCAGCCTGTACACACTGAGTTGATGGCTTCCAGTGACCTGTTGGACTTTGGAGTCAAATTTAACTCACTTTCTGTTGTTTTACACAGATCAGTCACAGGAAAGAGTGTTTCACCAGATTTCTTCTTTACAACAAAAAATACCAATTTGATACACCCATATTTCACTGAACAGGACTCTCTTGCTTCTCAAGCCTAAGCGAGTGTGTAAAGCTCCTTTTGTGGACTTTATGAGCTAACAGCCACCTAATAAGTTCTAAATGGAGTTTTAATACCAAAATACAACTGTATGATGGGTGTGGGACGCTGATTTGAGCTGTTGTGATTTGGGGCCCCTATGTGGCCCCTGAAAGAAACTAGCTTGGGAAAGGCGGCAGAAGGGTGAGATTCAAGATTCTTGATGGTGTTGTCTCTGTGAGTCTTCTGGGTAAGTTTGAAGCCATTTGGAGCTCAACTCAGAGATTTCTACATGAAAGTCTCTAAAAGGTAGAAGCAGGCTGTTTTAGCCTGTACACACTGAGTTGATGGCTTCCAGTGACCTGTTGGACTTTGGAGTCAAATTTAACTCACTTTCTGTTGTTTTACACAGATCAGTCACAGGGCAGAGTGTTTAACCAGATTTCTTCTTTACAACAAAAAATACCAATTTCATACAGCCATATTTCACTGAACAGGACTCATGTAGAGATTTCTACATGAAAGCCTCTAAAAGGTAGAAGCAGGCTGTTTTAGCCTGTACACACTGAGTTGATGGCTTCCAGTGACCTGTTGTACTTTGGAGTCAAATTTAACTCACTTTCTGTTGTTTTACACAGATCAGTCACAGGGCAGAGTGTTTCACCAGATTTCTTCTTTACAACAAAAAATACCAATTTGATACACCCATATTTCACTGAACAGGACTCTCTTGCTTCTCAAGCCTAAGCGAGTGTGTAAAGCTCCTTTTGTGGACTTTATGAGCCACCTAATAAGTTCTAAATGGAGTTTTAATACCAAAATACAACTGTATGATGGGTGTGGGACGCTGATTTGAGCTGTTGTGATTTGGGGCCCCTATGTGGCCCCTGAAAGAAACTAGCTTGGGAAAAGTGGCAGAAGGTTGAGATTCAAGATTCTTGATGGTGTTGTCTCTGTGAGTCTTCTGGGTAAGTTTGAAGCCATTTGGAGATGGACTCAGAGATTTCTACATGAGAGCCTCTAAAAAGTAGAAGCAGGCTGTTTTAGGCTGTACACACTGAGTTGATGGCTTCCAGTGACCTGTTGGACTTTGGAGTCAAATTTAACTCACTTTCTGTTGTTTTACACAGATCAGTCACAGGGCAGAGTGTTTCACCAGATTTCTTCTTTACAACAAAATACCAATTTCATACAGCCATATTTCACTGAACAGGACTCATGTAGAGATTTCTACATGAAAGCCTCTAAAAGGTAGAAGCAGGCTGTTTTAGCCTGTACACACTGAGTTGATGGCTTCCAGTGACCTGTTGGACTTTGGAGTCAAATTTAACTCACTTTCTGTTGTTTTACACAGATCAGTCACAGGACAGAGTGTTTCACCAGATCTCACCTTTACAGCAAACAATACCAAATTCATACAGCCATATTTCTCTGAACAGTACTCTTTTCTTCTTAAGCCTAAGCGAGTGTGTAAAGCTCCTTTTGTGGACTTTATGAGCTAACAACCACCTAATAAGTTCTAAATGGAGTTTTAATACCAAAATACAACCGTATGATGGGTGTGGGACGCTGATTTGAGCTGTTGTGATTTGGGACCCCTATGGCCCCTGAAAGAAACTAGCTTGGGAAAGGCGGCAGAAGGTTGAGATTCAAGATTCTTGATGGTGTTGTCTCTGTAAGACTTCTCGGTAAGTTTGAAGCCATTTGGAGCTCAACTCAGAGATTTCTACATGAAAGCCTCTAAAAGGTAGAAGCAGGCTGTTTTAGCCTGTACACACTGAGTTGATGGCTTCCAGTGACCTGTTGGACTTT